>NC_138876.1:15392375-16019182 GCF_965194805.1 Balaenoptera borealis
TGCTGCAGTGTGAGCCTGAAAAGGCAGCTTGAAGACAAATTAATTTGGGGAGAGCTTAAATGCTAAGCTATGGAAATCTGACATTCTCCTATGGGCTAGATTTTCTTTTCATGAAATATTAAGAGTTACCATGCAAAAAGAAAATATTTGTACTCACAAACATTTGGGAAATGTTGAATTTCAAAAAAGAAAGAAATTTCAAAAGTTTCTTTATAGCTGACTTCTCAGAGTCTTTACTATGGTAATGGGCATTTCAAAGTCCCAAGAGGGACATAATATGAAGAATTTCCCAAACTTTCTTTTTACTGTATTTAGAGGGACTCGTGTTCCAAAGATACAGATTTCAGGAAATGCTCCTGGAGATAAGAAACAGACAGCCATTGGTGATGTCTAAAGAGGAGAGTGGTATGGTGGACTTGTGTTCTGGAAGGAATGCGAAGGATGAAACAAACAAGAAAGAGGAGGAAGCTAGGAGACCAGGAAAGAGGCCAGTGGAACAATCCTGATGCGAACGAGGGTCTATGGGAACAAGGGACAGTCACCTGGCTGGAATGATTGGCTTGCTCGTGGATACAAACCCAGAGTGAAGAATTACAGCTGAGCCTGAATTCTCAAGGCAGAGATTCTAGGAGAACAGGGGGGCAGTGGGCCAGGACTGGGAAAACAGGGTCAGCTAGCTGGGTAGAGGAGGAAAATGGAGGTAAGGAATTCAGTCTGGGGCACTGGAGAACCCAGGTACTACACACTTCTTCTGAGACAGGGAAGCCTTTCAGTAATGGAGACAGACGGGCTGAAGGTAAACCACCCACAGATGGAAAGTGAGAGCCGCTGGCGACAAATGAAGGTGTTTTCCAGCTCCCGCCTTCCTGGAGTGTAGGAGATCCACATGCTGAGACAGTGGCATTGATGATCAAATTAATTTTTGCACACGTAATCAACTGAGAGGAAGTCCTAATGAAACCCTAATGAATTGTGTTTCTTAGGGTGCTTGCCTCTGACACCCCGCTGTCAGGAAGCAGCAGTATCTCTAACTAGTCTGCCCAGCTCATTGTGGAGGGAGGGAGGGAGGATCAGAGGTGGGACCGTGGAACTGGGAGAAAGCCAGGCCCTCAGAGGGCTTGTTCGGATCAGCTGGTCCAGCCCCTCATTGATGGATTAGGGGACTCCCTTCAGGAAGCTTCATGCAATGAAAAGAGCAGTTGACTGAATCCCATCCAGTTAACCTGGAGCCTCATCTTTCTGACATGTAAAATGAAAGCATTGTACTGAAGCTGGTTTTCCCAAATCAGTCATTCTTCTACCACTTTTACCATCTGTGTTATTATCTAGTAAACATTTTCATTAGATATAATTTCATTTTTAGAAAAGAAACTTCAAGTTGCTACGTAAAACAAGTACCACTGGCCATCAATGGAAAGTAACTTTAAAAAGAAAACCAACAAAACCAAAATAATGTTATTGGAATATGTCATGTGTAGCATTTCTTAAAATTTCTTTTCACTATGTTTGGAGGGGCCAGTGTTCCAAGAAGCAGACTTTGAGAAATGTTCTTGTAGATAACATTGATGTTTCTTTAGAGGCATTGAAGCTGAAGCCTATGCTTTCTTAAAAAGAAAGGTTGCAGGTTAAGAAACGTAATATTCACAGATGGGCATGAGACTTTCTTCTAAAAGTAGTTAGAAGGATCCAAAAAGGCAAAATTCCATTTACAACAATATGGATGGGCCTTGAGGGCATTATGCTAAGTGAGATAAGTCAAAGAGAAAGACAATACTGTATGATCTCAGTTATATGTGGAATCTAAAACAAAGAAAACAAACACAGAAACAGAGAGTAGATTGGTGGCTGCCAGGGGTAGGGAGGTGAGGAAAGTGGGTGAAGGTGGTCAAAGGGTACAAACTTCCAGTTAGAAGATGAATAAATTCTGGGGATCTAATGCATAGCATGGTGACTACAGGTACAATACTGTATTGTACACTTAAAAGTTGCTATGAAAGTAGATCTTAAAAGTTCTCACCACACACACACACACACACACACACACACACACACACACAAAAGGTTAACTATGTGAGATGATGGATGGATGTGTTCATTAATCTTATTGTGGTAATCATTTTGCAATATATACATATATCAAATTATCATGTTGCCCACCTTAAACTTACACAACGTTATATGTCAATTATATCTCAATAAACCTGAGGAAAAAAAGGCGACACTCCCTCGACATTAATTCACTGTTATTTAATGCTCTACCTGGTTTCAACCTAAGATTTTGACAACCTAAGATTTTTCAACCTAAGATTTTGACTCGTTGACAGCCTAAAATCACCTGGACTCTCAATAAAGGAAAGACTGGACCAGCTGATTTTGAAGATCCTTTTCAGGGCTGACAGTCCATGTTTCTGTGCAACACACATCTATCTGGTGAGAGCTGGTTCTATTAGACTCTCACTTGGTTGATCATCCTGGAATCTTAGAAGCTAAGACTTGTAAGACAAAGATTTCCCTAGTCCATCTCTCCTCCCCTCCTAGACTACAACCATCACAGAGCTGGAGCTGACGCCTGTGATCCTGCTACTCTGTCCCTTTAAGAGCTCATCCAGCTTCAGTTCCCTGAGAGAGGTCGCTCTTTCTCCAAGGCAGCCACTCCAGCCTTAAAAAGTTCTTCCTTAAGTGGAGCAAAAACCAGACGACAGTCAAAGGCTGATTGGGTGCACTTCAGAATTCATCTCTGTAGTCGTATGCAACTCCCAGGCTGCACACTTGGGCAGTTTGGATTTGAGTACAAGTGAGTCTAACCCCAGAGCTAGCTGTTCCCGACCTCTAATGCTCTTCAGCCTCTTCAGCTCCCGGGGGAATCTGTGTACCTGGATTCTAGGCTCCGACCTGCCATATCCAGCAAGCCATTACCGTTCTATCCAGCTCAATTTCTTCACCTGAATAAATAGATGGGACTAGATATTTTGCTTTAATATTCCATGGTATAATAATATTAATAATAATAAAATAGATAGCATTTGTTGAGTGTTGATTCCACGCCAGGCACTTTAGGCAGGTTAATTATCATCTCCATTTTGCAGGTCAAGCAGAGAGAGATAAAGTAGCTTACTCACGGTCGCACGCCAGTACGTGGTGGGAATGAGATCCATATTCATGGGATCCAACTCTGGCACCTTCCCTCTTACTCATTTGGTACATCTTGGGAATGTTTGTCTTCTAGTTTCTCTACTAGAGATCTTTTAAAATTAGGATTTCTGGAAAATGTGCTTTCCTAGAGAGGGATTGATCTGACCCAAAGGGTAAGTGCCACCTGCCCTCAGTGACTGGGATGGTCAGGGAGAGAAATCTCTCTGGTACAGGCCCACCTGGTCATTTCTTTGCAGGTCATCACTCTGTCCCATTTGGTCCTTGACTGGACAGCCAGACTTGAGAGGCTCAGCTTCCCTCCCTAAGTATCCTGCATTTGCTTTCTGAAAAAGTCCTCCTAGACATATGTTCATAAATTCCCCGATGTCTTAGTGGGACAGACTGAGAACTCGATGCCTTTGGGAAACTTTGTGATACAGTGTAAGGAGCAGAAGACTTTAAAGGTCTAAGTTCAGTTCTCAGCTCAACCACCGACTAGCGGCATGACAAGGTAAGTCAGTCAATTACATTAATCCTCAGTTTACTATCTGCAAAATGGGAATCATAATCCCTCCCTCAATAGGATTGAGGGAGGTTTCAGTGTGATGAGAGGTATGTGAGGCAGCAAACACAACACGGGGCACATGGGAGTGTCCACAAACGTTTGCTCTCTTCCCCTTTTATATCCTCCTGTGGTCTGTATGGAGCTCAGGGTCTGACGCGTAGGACTGCTCAAGCATTGCTGGCCAAATCCATACGGACCTTTCATCCTGGGACGCTGACTTGCAGCATAGAGGCTCTGGGAACAACCCGTCACCTGAGTTCTTAAGTGGCATCTCCCAGATCCCCAGAAGGAGCCGTCTCCAGACACAGGACAGCAGGGAGGGACCAGGCATAACGTGATGGACATACACTTCCCATGAGGCTGCTTCTCTGGCCAGGTAGACTAGATAGACGGCTAGTGCAGACATCACTTCTGGTTCACTTACCTGCAGCAGTTCAAATACAGCAAGGAGGTCCCCTCCAGAAAGGTTCCCGCAAAAGATGGGGTGGTAACACAGCCTGGGGGGCTCATAGCCCTGGTCGGCTAGCCTCACAACAGGAGCAGCCACGGTGGCACCCAAATATTCTGGCTTCCCCTAGGGCAGAAAAGAAGTGAATTTTTGCCCCTGGTGGTCATCTACCTGGTTCTGATCTGCGTCAGTGTGATTTTGTAATTAATCTTCACAAGACTGTCAGCCTCAGTGTCTCCCTCCTGCTACTATCTCACTCTCTTCTTCTGCTAAGCCCCTCTCACTTCTTCCCACAGGCTTGGGGAGCAGCAGAATCCATCTGGGCTCTCAGGGAAAACTCTAAGAGGGTCATCTTAGGGGCTTCCTGGCTCAAGGCTGTCTTAGGGGTTATCCCTTTCCTCAGTGTATTGAGTTCAGTGGAATAAAGTAAAAATAATCACCCAGGGTACACTTGAAGGGGAAAAGGAGAAATAAGGTGGCACCAAATATTCCAAAAGATCTCCAGAGCAGGGAACCATTGTGGCTGGGAACACAAGTTTGGAGTCCAGGCAAACGTGAGCTGGAGTTCCCAAATCTACTGCTTTGGAGATCTATGGTCTTGGGCCAATTACTCAACCTTTTTTGAACCTCATGCTTAAAAAGAGCATAGGGCCTTGTTTACAGGGCCATGACGATTAATGTAAAGATGTATGTGCTTTCCACAATGACTGGTATACCATAAGTGCTCAATCCATAGTACTGTGATGAAGATGGTGGTAATGATGGTGATGATGGTGATGGTGACTAAGGTCAGCATGTTTAAGTAACAGAGCAATTTTGCCCTATTGTTCTCGGTAGTAAAAGAGGGTATTAGAATAGCTTTGTATGTATGTATAGGAGGTAAGTTTTTCTAAGAACTATTTGATGAGGTCACCTCCTTCCTCTTCCTCATCCCTGCTCCCAGGAGCCTAAGTCCACATTCCCCCATGAGCAGCGTGGGGCTGGAGCGTGGGGTTGCTTTGCTATTTATCTCAGGAACTGCTGTAATGTAAGCTCCATGCAGTCAGGATTGCCTGTTTATTCACTGCTGTATCCCCTGGCACAGGGCAGGCACTCATTACATATTTATTGAGTGAAAACTCTTGGATAAATGACCTCCAAGTCCAAGGGCAGTGCCCACATTTTCTTTGGCTGAGGCTGGGTTTTAGTACCTGCACTACTTCATTGCCTTTGGACACACGAACAAGCATTTGCATTCCCGGCTGTAGAAGGAAGCTTGGTTGAGGTGGAAATGGGTTTAGCTCAGTCACACTTAAAAACTAACAAAGCGGGGCTTCCCTGGTGGCACAGTGGTTAAGAACCCGCCTGCCAATGCAGGGGACACGGGTTCAAGCCCTGGTTCGGGAAGACCCCACATGCCAGGGAGCAACTAAGCCCGTGCGCCACAACTACTGAGCCTGCGCTCTAGAGCCCGCGAGCCGTAACTACTGAAGCCCACGCGCCTAGAGCCCGTGCTCCGCAACAAGAGAAGCCACTGGAATGAGAAGCATGCGCACCACAACGAAGAGTAGCCCTCGCTCGCCGCAACTAGAGAAAGCCTGCGCACAGCAAAGAAGACCCAACGCAGCCAAAAATAAATAAATTTCATTTAAAAAAAAACCCTCCAATAAGCTTTTGAATCTGCTGTTTCAGGACACAGACATCTTTGGAGAGAAAGAGGTTTGGATAACATCATAACAGAAATGAGACTGAGCTGAATGCATTGTTTCAGGGCTCGGAAGCAACAAGCAAAGAGAAAAAAAAAAAAGGCCCAGTTACAAATGCTGAATCAGTGACAATATATCCATTCCTTCCAACAGGCGAAATCAGTAAAGACGTTCTATTTTCAAAAGGCATGGACATTTTTATTAAGCAACAATAGGGTATAGAACTAGCTGGGGGCTGGGTATAATAATTATATTCCTGAAGAAGTATATGTGGACTGAACTTTTGTGAACCAGATTCTATTTTAATTGCAATCCAAAGGGAAATCTAAGCAAAAAACCCTTTAGTAAAGCAAATGATCATCATCAATTTCCCAGATTCTGTAAATCAGTGTTTTCCCAGGTGAGGACTGCCTCTGGGCATAGTCACAGGCTGGTTAAATAAAGGAAGTCAGTTGAACAGGGAGTTTTTAGCAAGGCACAGTTTGAGCAGCCCTGGGACACTCACCACTGTGTCACTGTCATACAGCTCCACCACCACTAACGGCGGGGATTCTGCCAGCTCCTTCTGGTCTCCGTGCAGCACCAGGTCATTGAACAGCAGCATCTGGTTCCAGGTCGGGGAGAGGGTCTGGGGAATGACCTGGAAGTTGGGGCCAAAAGAAAAGCAAAACCATCACTCGACTGGGTTGGAGGGGGCTCCATGAAGGGTAAAGAGGACACATCCTCATCATCATTGCTCACTTATTCAACATTCAAGCAACAACGGAAACTGATGTACTACTGAGTATCAGATGCTAGGGATGCAGATTCCCTACGCTGGAGGAGCTTATATAAGCTTCTTGAGTAGAACTCCCACCTGATTACCACCCTATTTGCAAGCATAATTCCAACTCAATCCTCCCAGCGGTGCTGTGATGATAACACCAGCTACCCTTTATTGAGCATGTACTGTGTACTGGCTGTGGTACTTCACATACACTGTCTTGCTGAAACTTCCCAACGATTCTGGGAGGTGGAAATGTAAACCAAGGCTCACTTGCCCAGAGCCGGCACGTGGCAGAACTGGGATTCAACCCAGATCATCTGGCACCAAAGCCCAGGCTGCTAACTTCAACCATCCTCACCAAGTAGATGCTCATATTATCTCCATTTTATGAAAGGGCAAACTGAGGATGGGGAAGATCTAGTGATTCTTCACTGTGAACAAATAAAATTTTGTCATCAAATACTCGAAAGTGGATTTTCAATCTAATATTCCTTACATGGAATTGTACTGTTTTGTGGATATTTATTTGACTGCATTGAACTGACCAGGGTCTTCAAAATAACCTTCACCATTTTGCATGACATCATTCTTTCTTCCATAGCAAATTGTGACATTGGAAGTTGGCTGCACCCATTATGCAGATGGAGAAACCAAAGGACAAAGAAGGACAACAGCCCACATAACTGGCTCAGAACCATGAGTGTCTCACCCAGAAGTGACTCAGATTCCCCTGCCAGGCCATTCAGGTGGTACCTTCAGAAGGTAGGGTGTAATGAGCTTGCATCCTCTATTTAATTGGATGTTTGGAAACATGCCACTTTCATAGAGCTAAAGGCTAAGGTTGCTTGCAATATGGGTGCCTGTACCTAGGCAGAAACTGCCGCATTCATATATGAGGCCAGTTCTGGAAAGAGGCCACAGTCACAGTCTCCTGTGCAGGCAAATGAGTGATTTCTCAGGTTAGCACAGACTGCACAGCACCTGCTGTGTCCTGAGGAAATTTCCACACCACCTCTGCACTCCACTCTTACCTCTCACCATTCTCTCCAGGAGGGATTGGAGAGAGATCTGGCCTGAACTAACTACTGCTTAGATTCCAAAGCCCAAATAAAACTGTCATCTCAGAGTTTTACATCAAGAGCCATTTCTAGTCATGGCATTAAATCATTTGCACTGTGGTTGCGAAAGAATATTTGTATTGCTCTTTTTTATGAGTCATAAAAATATGCATTCCACAACTTCCTTCCTTCTTTGCTTTTTGCCTTTAGAGTATTTTATGCCTCAGACACAGTGAGGTTTTGAACATAATGTTTCAGAGAAAAATCTTAATTTTTTGGACAGGAAAAGAATGGCTTCAACCAACCTATGAACAGCAGTTAAGGCATTGCAATGCAAAGTTCCCCTGTGTCGGTGACTGACGTCACAAAGAACTATGTGTTTTTATGTTGCTTTTGAAAATAGAAATGTGATCTTTTTTGCAACCTGCACCCAACAGTGTGACACCAAAGCAATTTATGATTCTCACAGCATCTTTCCTATAGAAATATTCTGATGGCTTCCTTGGCACTTTGGGCTGTAATTGCCACTTGATAAGATTCCAGAGGCCAGCATTCATTCTTTCATTCATCATATATTTATTCCTTCAAAGTGCTAGGCTCAGTATTAGGCATTAACACAGCATCCTGTGCTTAGCAGGTATTCAATAGCTACTTGCATGAATAAATGAGTGGATTTTGGCCTGCCCCATGATTAAAAGGACGATGTGGCCACCTTCGAGAGGTACTGAAAGGTTCACCCAAACAAAATACACTCTCCCACTTCTCTGCCAAGGTGAGCACAGCTCACCTCACTTCCTCGGGGCTTCCTTAAGGAGTTGTGCTTTATAAACTTGTTCGGTGACATTGCTGGAGAGATTATGGTAACACTTAAATTTAACACTTTGAAGAAGGAGTGAGATACCATGGATGGAGCGTGGCTTTAGAATCAGAGATCCCCTGTAATGGAACCCTAGTTTTACCACCTGCCTATGTCCAACTTGGGCAGGCGATTTAACCTCTCTGATCCTTAGTCTTACTCATTTCAATGGGGTTAGCACCCACCTTGTAAAGTTGTTATGACCACTGTCTAAGATAAAGTGTATTAAGTGCCTGGCATACAGCAGGTGCTCAGTAAGTGCTTGCTGTTCCCCCACCCCCACCCCAGCCACACTCATTTATAAATGAGTAAACATTTACTGAATACCTACCATGTGCCAGCGTTGGTCACCAGGGTAACTCGTATCTAACAAGAGACCACCGGTGTCCTCAGGACTCAGCGTCAGTCTGTTTGAAATCTCAGCTTCCATGCCCCCCACCCTCTAAGATCCCCTGTCCTTCTCTTCTAAGCCTCCCTCTCAGCCACGTAGTCCTTCTCCCTTTCTATCCCCAAAACCTTTCTCTTTGGGAGCTGTCTCCCTTTCTCTTTATCCTATCATCACAAGATTTCCAAGTTCTACATCCTCAGTGGCATAGCCGGATTCCCCTCCTGAAAGATTTCGTACCATTAAGTCACTTATAAAGGATTGGCTGCAGGACCCTGCCTTCAGAGATAGTTCTCCTTGAGCAACATGTGGTCCATTCAGAGAAGTGCTACCAGGTGTACGGTGGACCAGCTCAGCTATGACTGCAGGGCCCCCAGGCTCAGCCTTCCCCACCTTGAAGAATGCACGAGTGGGGCATGTCACACACAGATCAGTCCCACCGAGGCAGCACACACTGAAACAGGAGAGAGAAACCAGAACCCTTTCTTACCAAAACAGAAGCAGAGTGGTTAAGCAAAATGACTTGGGAATTGGACCAACCTGGGTATCCATCTTGGCTCTACCATCTTCTAAATAAAGAGTCTCCAAGCCATACCTTCCTCATCTGCAGAATGAGTACACTAATAATACCCACCTTTGGGCTGCAGTTAGACGTAACCAAAATGCATATAAAATGCTTAACATCATGCCTGTCACAGAGGGAGTTTTTAATAAATGACAGCTATTATTATTAGCAAAAACTAGGTACTTGGTTCAAAAGTATGGAGGCAAAGTCCAGGGTTCAACAGAACTTGTTTTCCCTTTCAAATGATTTTTTGATAAACAAATGTCATCTGTTCCTTTGAGATACGCATCTAAATCAAATGAACACACTGTATGGAGATGCAAAATAGAAGGAGAATTACATAGCAGCCAAGGGAGCTCACTCAAACCCCCTGCCCCACCCAGAGCCCTGAGATCACCTCTGAGGGCTTGGAACTCCCCAGCTGTGCAGGTAGAGGAGGCCTCCAGGGATTCCGCACCCTCCCTCTTTTTTTAACCACACTGTGTGGCATGCAGGATCTTCGTTCCGCGACCAGGGGTCAAACCTGTGCCCCCTGAACTGGAAGCTCGAGATCTTAACCACTGGACTGCCAGGGAAGTCCCAGGGATCCCCCTTTGAGAATCCCATTTGTTTTTGGTGGGAAGCCTCAATGGCAATAATAACGCAGTCACACAGGAGCTGTTATAAACAAGGCACTGTACTGGGTGTTTCACCCTCTGGGAGGTATATACAATATCACCATCCTTATTTTACAGATGAAGAAATTGAGGACAAAGAGGATTTTGCTGTCACACAGCCAATAAATGGAAGGGCTCAGACCTGAACCCAGGCACTATGGCTCTAGAGTCTATACTCCTAACCACTGGGCTATGTACTACCTCTCAAAACACAGGGAGGAGAAAGGAGTCTGAAGTCTTCTCGTTTTCATGCTCAGTCACCTTCCCTCTGAGGTCTCTCCCAACTTCCCTCCCAGGCAGAGCTAACCCCTCTCTCCCTGTGGCTCTTAGAGGTTCAGTACTATGGGGTTTATCACAGCGTGGCTGACTCGTCTGCCTAGGTCCACTGACAGAGCACTGCCTAGGTCCACTGGATCATACACTGTGCACGAGCAGAGTCTGGAAGATGGCGGTGCGGGAAGACGCGGAGTTAGCGTCTCCACACAACTAGGGCGACTGCCGGCTGCTGGTGGGAAACTCTGACCCCTGAGGAGACAGGAGGGACCCCAGAGTGAACCGGTAGGACAGAGGGGGACCGAGGGGGGAGGAGAAGTGGAGGCCAGACAAGACCGGTGCCCCTGAGGCCGGGGAGATCAGGAGAGGCAGGAGAGGAGTGGGAGAGGAGCGGAGGGCCTGGGGAGCCTGCTGAGCTCCCAAGCTGGTTCCGCCTGCTCCAAGGCCCCTCCAGGCTGCGTGGGTCCTTGGGGACACTACATAATGATCAAAGGATCAATCCAAGAAGAAGATATAACAATTATAAATGCTTATGCACCCAACATAGGAGCACCTCAACACATAAGGCAAATGCTAACAACCATGAAAGGAGAAATCGACAGTAACACAATAATAGTAGGGGATTTTAACACCCCACTTACACCAATGGACAGATCATCCAAACAGAAAATTAATAAGGAAACACAAGCTTTAAATGGCACAATAGACCAGATAGATCTAATTGATATTTATAGAACATTCCACCCAAAAGTGTCAGAATACACTTTCTTCTCAAGTGCACATGGAACATTCTCCAGGATAGATCACATCTTGGGTAACAATCAAGCCTTGGAAAATTTTAAGAAAATTGAAATCGTATCAAACATCTTTTCTGACCACAATGCTATGAGATTGGAAATCAACTACAGGAAAAAATTGTAAAAAACACAAATACATGGAGGCTAAACAGTGCGCTACTAAATAACCAAGAGATCACTGAAGAAATCAAAGAAGAAATTAAAAAATACATGAAACAAATGAAAATGAAAACACAACAACCCAAATCCTATGGGACGCAGCAAAAGCAGTTCTAAGAGGGAAGTTTATAACAATACAATCTCACCTCAAGAAACAAGAAAAATATCAAATAAACAATCTAAACCTACACTTAAAACAACTAGAGAAAGAAGAACAAAGAAAACCCAGTCAGTAGAAGGAAAGAAAGCATAAAGATCAGAGCAGAAATAAATGAAATAGAAACGAAGAAAATAATAGCAAAGATCAATAAAATTAAAAGGTGGTTCTTTGAGAAGATAAACAAAATTGATAAACCCTTAGCCAGACTCATCAAGAAAAAAAGGGAGAGGATGCAAATCAATAAAATTAGAAATGAAAAAGGAGAAATCACAACTGACACTGCAGAAATACAAAGGATTATAAGAGACTGCTACAAACAACAATATGCCAATAAAATGGACAACCACAAAGAAATGGACAAATTCTTGGAAATGTACAATTTTGCAAGACTGAACCAGGAAGAATTAGAAAATATAAACAGACCTATCCAAGTAATGAAATTGAAACCATAATTAACAATCATCCAACAAGCAAAAGTCCAGGACCAGATGGCTTCACAGGTGAATTCTATCAAACATTTAGAGAAGAGTTAACACCCATCCTTCTCAAACTCTTCCAAAAAACTGCAGAGGGAGAAACATTCCCAAATTCATTCTATGAAGCCACCATTATCCTGATGCCAAAACCAGAAAAAGATATTACAAAAAAAGAAAATTATAGACCAATATCACTGATGAACATAGATGCAAAAATCCTCAACAAAATACTAGCAAAGAGAATCCAACAGCATATTAAAAGATCATACACCATGATCAAATGAGATTTATCCCAGGGATGCAAGGATTCTCCAATATACACAAAGCAATCAATGTGATATACCATATTAACAAATTAAGGAATAAAAACCATATGATCATCTCAATAGATGCAGAAAAAGCTTTTGACAAAAATTCAACACCCATTTATGAAAAAAACTCTCCAGAAAATGGGCAAAGAGGGAACCTATCTCAACATAATAAAGGCCATATATGACAAACCCCCAGCAAGCATCATACTCAATGGTGAAAAACTGAAAGCATTTCCACTAGGATCAGGAACAAGACAAGGATGTCCACTCTCTCCACTCTTATTCAACATAGTTTTGGAAGTCCTAGCCACAGCAATCAGAGAAGAAAAAGAAATAAAAGGAATTCAAATTGGAAAAGAAGAAGTAAAACTGTCACTGTTTGCAGATGACATGATACTCTACATAGGAAATCCTAAAGATGCCACCAGAAAACTGCTAGAGCTAATCAATGAATTTGGTAAAGTTTCAGGATACAAAATTAATGCACAGAAATCTCTTGCATTCTTACACACTAATGATGAAAAATCAGAAAGAGAAATTAAGGAAACAGTCCCATTTACCACTGCAACAAAAAGAATAAAATACCTAGGAATAAACCTGCCTAAGGAGGCAAAAGACTTGTACTCAGAAAACTATAAAACACTGATGAAAGAATCAAAGATGACATAAACAGATGGAGAAATATACCATGTTCTTGGATTGGAAGAATCAATATTGTGAAAATGACTATACTACCCAAAGCAATCTACAGATTCAGTGCAATCCCTATCAAACTACCAATGGCATTCTTCACAGAATTAGAACAAAAAATCTTACAATTCATATGGAAGCACAAAAGACCCCGAATAGCCAAAGCAATCTTGAGAAAGAAAAACGGAGGTGGAGGAATCAGGCACCCTAACTTCAAACTATACCTCAAAGCTACAGTAATCAAGACAGTATGGTACTGGCACAAAAATAAGAATATAGATCAATGGAACAGGATAGAATGCCCAGAGATAAACCCACGCACATATGGGCACCTAATTTACGACAAAGGAGGCAAGAACGTACAATGCAGAAAAGACAGCCTCTTCAATAAGTGTTGCTGGAAAAACTGGACAGCTACATGTAAAAGAATGAAATTAGAACACTCCCTAACACCATACACAAAAATAAACTCCAAATGGATTAAAGACTTAAATGTAAGACCAGACACTATAAAACTTTTAGAGGAAAACATAGGAAAAACACTCTTTGATATAAACCACAGCAAGATCTTTTTTGACCCACCTCCTAGAGTAACAGAAATAAAAACAAAAATAAACAAATGGGACTTAATTAAACTTAAAAGCTTTTGCACAGCAAAGGAAACCATAAACAAGACAAAAAGACAACCCTCAGAATGGGAGAAAATATTTGCAAATGAAACAACAGACAAAGGATTAATCTCCAAAATATACAAACAGCTCATGGAGCTCAATATCAAAAAACCAAACAATCCAGTTAAAAAATGGGCAGAAGACCTAAATAGACATTTCACCAAGGAAGACACACAGATGGCCAAGAGGCACATGAAAAGCTGCTCAACATCACTAATTATTAGAGAAATGCAAATCAAAACTACAGTGAGGTATCACCTCACACCAGTCAGAATGGCCATTATCAAAAAAGCTAGAAACAATAAATGCTGGAAAGGATGTGGTGAAAAGGGAACCCTCCTGCACTGTTGGTGGGAATGTAAATTGATACAGCCACTATGGAGAACAGTATGGAGGTCCCTCAAAAAACTGAAAATAGAACTACCATATGACCCAGCAATCCCAATACTGGGCATATACCCTGAGAAAACCATAAAGAGACATGCACCACAATGTTCACTGCAGCACTATTTACAATAACCAGGACATGGAACCAACCTAAATGTCCACTGACAGATGAATGGATAAAGAAGATGTGGCACATTTATACAATGGAATATTACTCAGCCATAAAAAGAAACGAAATTGAGTTATTTGTAGTGAAGTGGATGGACCTAGAGTCTGTCATACAGAGTGAAGTAAGTCAGAAAGAGAAAAACAAATACCATATGCTAACAAACATATATGGAATCTAAAAAAAAAAAAAAAAAAAAAAAAAGGTACTGATGAACCTAATTGCAGGGCAGGAATAAAGAGGAAGACATAGAGAATGGACTTGATGACATGGGGTGGGAGGGCGAAGCTGGGCGAAGTGAGAGTAGCATCGACATATATACACTACCGAATGTAAAATAGTTGGCTGGTGGGAAGCAGCAGCATAGAACAGGGAGATCAGCTTGGTGCTTTGCGATGACCTAGAGGGGTGGGATGGGGAGGATGGGAGGGAGGCTCAAGAGGGAGGAGATATGGGGACATGTGTATGCATATGGCTGATTCACTTTGTTGTGCAACAGAAGCTAACATGGTATTGTGAAGCAATTATACTCCAATAAAGTTCTATTAAAAAAAAAAAAAGAGCAGAGTCTGGTCCCCCGGCTCCCCCGAGCCCAGCATGGGACCTGGCACAGAGCAAGCGCTCCACGTGTGCTGGTGAAATTGACAAGATGCTAGCTCACGTTATGCTCTCAACCTGAGTGTCATCAATCAAAACGCCATCTCCCAGGTCACGGCCTCACTTTGGGGGGAAATGTCAGCCCTCTTAACATCAGCCAATGTAATGGCCACTACTCATCAATCTCTTTGTACACTTAACTTTTTGCTTCTTCTCAACAGTCCTATTTTAAGAAGACGAACTGAGGTTTAGTGAGTAAAGGCAGCTAGAGAGTAGATGAGGTAGAACGTGAGCTCAGGTCTCTTTGTGTCTTAACTCTAACTCCCAGAGGTGGGCAAATCCTTTACGGAGCTTCCCTCCCTCAGAACAGTGAATCCTCAGAGAACAGAGTAAATCCTTAGAGAATACGATCTAATGAGAAAAGCAGCCTATTGGATGTGCGCTGATTAGGGCCCCTTTTCACATGTCCGCACTCAAGTATACAGGAAAGGGAGAAAGCCAAGGAAACAGGTATAGATCCACCTCCTTTAATCCTCACAGCGTCTGTCTGGAAGTAGTATTTTCCAGAGAGAGACACTGAATCACACAGGTGTTAAAAGTGTGCAAAGTCCCCCAGCTAGAAGTACAAAGTCTAGGGCTTCCGGACTGCAGAGCAGGAAAGCTTTCCTCCCCACGAAGACCCCTCAGCAAAGACTGCACCAGAAGCCTCATGCAAGTTGTCTGAGCTGTTTGTTCATCCCACTGAACTTGGCATTGTGCCCATCACTCCGGCAGGTGCTCTGGGTGCCAGATCCCTTTCTTCCTCATCCCGCTTTTCCTCCCTCCCTTCCTTCAACTCTGTTACTTGCTCTCTTGGCTTCACGACAACAGATCACATTGGATCAGTAGACCTTCCCAATGTCTGGCCTGCCTTGTGCCCATGCTTTTGAGTCTGAAACGCTGAAACACCTACACCCTACACACCCAGGGACACAAGTATTTGCAACGTGCCCCTGTTCTTTTCTTTCCTGGGGTTCTGCTGTGGCTCGGCTGTGGGCTGCGGGGAGAAAGCAAGTGGGCTCCCCTGGTTACCTTCGTGGTCTGGCAGTGGGTAAGGAATGTGACCTTGGCAAAAGGGTCTGAAAGTCCGTTGCTGTCGGCTGCGATGAGGCCCCGGGCTTGGTACATGTGAGCTCTCAGCTGGAAGACATGCCGGTCTGTGGACAAATAACGGGAAGGGGTGGCATTAGCGGGCTTCTGAGGAACAGTGAGTGCGAGTGGGTGTCTGTGTGTGATGCTCACTTGTGGGTGTTTCCGGAGACAAAGGAGGCCACGGGCACTGAAGGCCTCTTAGACCAAAATGGACACAGGGAAGAAGGGGGAAGAGGTCATGTTCATGGGTACTTTGGAGTCAGGCATTCTCCTTGGTGCATTCACCACATTGTGGGATTTAATCTTCATAACAAAACAACCCCGTGAAATATATATCATTATCTTCATTTTATAGATGAGGGATATGGTTCATAAAAAGGCTAAAATACATTTCCAAGTTTGCAGAGCTAACTAATTCCAGAGCCTGGATTTCATTTCCGTCAGATTCCCAAATCCAAATCTCTTCCTACATTTTTTAAATCTATATGCAAAACAGCAACAGACTCACAGACATAGAAAACAAACTTGTGGTTACCAAAGGGGAGAGGGATGGGGGAGGGATAAATTAGAGGTATGTGATGAACAGTACAGACTACTATGTATGAAATAGATAAGCAACAGGATATATTGTACAGCACAAGGAATTATAGCCATTATTTTGTAATAACTTATAATGGAGTATAATCTGCAAAAATACTGAATCACTGTGCTGCACACCTGACAATGATATCATATTGTAAGTCAATGATACTTCAATAAAAAAATTTAAAAATACCACATTTCACCTCTTAGTAAAACCTCCTGTTTCCAATGGTGTGTGTTTATAAGAAAGGGGGACATTTCTTCATTTTTGCTTCCATAAACTCAGTAAAGTCTTGAGTCATCCATCCATCCATTCTGCCATTCAGCCAGCCAATGTCATTTTGAGCACCTACAGTATACCATGCACAGTTCTGGCCTCTGAGGATTCTGAAGCAGCTAAGACAGCCCCTGACCTTGGGGAGTTCCAGGGATGGGGCAGAAGATAAGCAAGCGCCCCAATCCCTGTGACAGGAGCCAGAGCTAAGTGTCCTGCAGGAGATACAGGCAGAGGGCATGGGAGGTTAAAGGCAGGAGTGAGCACACCTGGTTGACAGGATGGGAGGCAGAGAGAGGGCAGCAGGTGGGGCAGACTAGGGTTCAGTGGGGGAACCCCAAGGAAGAGTTGAGTTAATCATATTCCTTGTTTCATGGACTTTATGATCCTTGGCCTTTGCCTGACCCCTCTTGCTTTTTATATTCATTTGTTCCCTTTTACCCTCTTTTAAAAAAAATTATTTCGTTCATGGATCATGCCTTTGGTGTTGTATCTAAAAAATCATTGCCATACTTAAAATCATCTTGGTTTTCTCCTATATTATCTTCTAGGAGCCTTATAGTTTTGCATTTTGTATTTAGGTTTATGATCCATTTTGAGTTAATTTTTGCAAATGTCGTAAGTTTGATGTCTAGATTTATATTTTTGCGTGTGGATGTCCAGTTGTTCCAGCACCGTTTGTTGAAAAGACTATGCTCACTCCATTGTATTGCCTTTGCTTGTTTGTCAAAGATCAACTGAATATACTTATGTAGGTTTATTTCTGGGCTCTCTATTGTGTTCCACTGACCTATTTGTCTATTCTTTTGCTAATACTGCACTGTCTTGATGACTGTAGCTTTATAGTAAGTCCTGATGTCGGGTAGTGTCAGTCTTCCAACTTTGTTCTTCTTAATATTGTGTTGACTCTTCCGGGTTTCTGCCTCTCCACATGAACTTTAGAATCAGTTTGTTGATATCCACAAAACAACTTGCTGGGATTTTCATTGAGATTGCATTGAATCAAGAAAAACACTAAGCAACAGAACTATGTATTTAAAATTGGAACAAGGAGATAAAAGCTTGGATAAGTTACAGAGGTAAATCCTCGTCTTTCACAATGAGTAGTTATGTGTTAAATGTAAAATCAAGAAATAGTGATATAAACATATCATGTAGAATAAAGGGAGATAAATACCTTAACAAAAACTGTTAAAAGTGTTTTTCCCTTTTACCCTCTTACCCAAGAGAGCTAGGGTATGTCAAGAGAGAGCCCACGCTCTCTAAGCATTCCTTAACACACTACATAAGTGGGCAAATTTCTCAGCTGGGAGTGAACTTGAGAATATCTCATTCCCTGAGACCATCCACCAGCTGTCCCCGAAGTGAGTCGCCCCAGAATTTTAGCAGAGCTCCCAATACAACCACATAGGCAGGACACTGCACAACTCCAGGGGTCGCCATTGACTTAGTCTAGGTTTTTGTTTTTCTGAAACCTTGAGTCTTACCAGCTCTGTTCCTTAGACTAGTAAAGTCAGCTTCCTCTTTGCTCTCATACTTTGGCCCATCTCTGTGCTCCGGCTCACTTTCCACGTGTGGTTATTAGAGACACGTCTGATTGCCCCCATTGGAGGGCCAGGATCACCTCTCCCTCGGCTCTTCATTCCCCGCTAGTTTTCCCACTGTACCTTCCATATGCAGGTACAAACTAATTATTGGTTGAATGGATATGTTCTGAAGCATAAAATGAACGAAGAAAGGAAATTCTCCAGGAGGTGTGGAAGGCAGCCAAAGCCATTAATGTCAGGGCACAGCCGAGAAAGTTTATTAGGTCATTCCTTGAAAAGAACATGCTGCAGAGGATCAGAAAGCTTTGGAAAAAGCCTTTCCTCTCCTCTGAATCGTTAGTAGCTGGGACAGCAGATATGTCCAGGTACCTTGGGTCTCTAGAGATAGTGTCTATAGAAATAAAAAGGTAACTTGATTGTGGGTGTTTTCACCCAAAGATGAAAACTCTTAAGACAGGATGGAAAGCAGTGGAAATAAAGAAGAGTTTGGAGACAGTTTGTTCCATCATTTACTAGCTGTGTGATCTTGGGCAATTTCTAAACATTTCCAATACATCCTTTCTCCACCTATAGAATGAAGAAACCACCCAAGGTTGGTGTGAGAAATAAATCAAATCCGATGTGTAAAGTGTAGGGCACAATGCTTGGCATATGGTAGGGGTTGTGCATTTTTCAAAAAGACAGAGCTGAGCTTTCCTTGCTCTTACGCATTGATATTGGGCATGGAAACCACGAGCTGAACCATTGGATAAGTATCTCTAGAACTCTGTCTTCTCTAACTATTGAGCCATTTAGGTTCCACTGGCAGTCAAGTTCAGTCAGCATCAGAGGAGCCTTGTGCAACACGGGAAACCTGGATTTGTAGACAGTCCTCCAGTGTTTCAGACACTGGCTCAATTCAAAACTCAGTGAGAGAATGGCATGGACATATATACACTACCAAACGTAAAATAGATAGCTAGTGGGAAGCAGCCGCATAGCACAGGGAGATCAGCTCGGTGGTTTGTGACCACCTAGAGGGTTGGGATAGGGAGGGTGGGAGGGAGGGAGACGCAAGAGGGAAGAGATATGGGAACATATGTATATGTATAACTGATTCACTTTGTTATAAAGCAGAAACTAACACACCATTGTAAAGCAATTATACTCCAATAAAGATGTTAAAAAAAAAAAACAAACTCAACTTCATTTGAAGTGAAGGTAAAACTGTGTTCTACTCTATCTGAATTCAGCAGCAAGGATCCTGCAAATTGAAGCAATTTGGAAACAGAAAGCAAAATGCAACTGTAAGGCATTAATGCTTAGAATAAAGTTCAAAATTATATGGAAATGTAAATATGATGGCACTCATAGAAAATACCTACATAGAAGAGAGGATTACATAAACCATGCTGAATTGCTAAAAGTAGCCAACTCAAGAACCAAGCTAGAGAAACATGAGTGACCCCAATGATACCAGTTTCTATCAGGTCATTACTGGGAAATGTAAATGGCTGCTGTTTATGGGTCAAAACCCCAATGCCATGTAAAAGGAAATCTGCTTTAATTCCACAGGTCCTATGAGCACAAGAACTTACTGATGTCTCTTTAAAAGACATCTTTTGCTTTATTATTTTTTAAATTTTATTTATTTTTGGCTGCATTGGGTCTTCGTTGCTGTGCACAGGCTTCCTCTAGTTGTGGCGAGCAGGGGCTACTCTTTATTGCAGTGCGCGGGCTTCTCATCATGGTGGCTTCTCTTGTTGCAGAGCACAGGCTCTAGGCACACGGGCTTCAGTAATTGTGGCACGTGGGCTCAGTAGTTGTGGTTCGTGGGCTCTAGAGCGCAGGCTCAGTAGTTGTGGCTCACAGGCTTAGTTGCTCTGCGGCATGTGGGATCTTCCCGGACCAAGGATTGAACCCGTGTCCCCTGCATTGGCAGGTGGATTCTTAACCACTGCACCACCGGGGAAGGCCCGAAAAAGACATCTTTTGCTTTAAATGCAAACTCAATCTATATAGTCTGCCAACAAAGAAACTCATATTGCATTCTCTCCATTAACAGAAAAATATAAATATTTATTCCAGATATGTTTAATAACTTCACTTTATTCTTTAGATGGGACATTGGAAGGTCAGAAAGAAAATTTAGAAACTGTATTAAAAGAGGCAAATAAGTTGATCCTAAAATAATATGCAAACAGCTCATGAATGTCACCCCTCAGAAGCCCACCAGAGACATCTTATGACCCTCTTTGCCCAGTGGGCATCATACCTTGGTAGAGCAGGTTAGCTGGGGGTTTACTGGTGCCAGGCCCTTTGGAGGACATTTCTGCTTCATAGCCTGCTGGTAAGTTGTTCAAAATGGCACTAGAGTGTCTGGTGGAGCCCAGCCACATGTACAGGTCAATTTTCGCTTGCACCGACCAACCAGCCGGATGTTTTCCAGGAAGCTGGGGAAAGGTTACAAGGAAGACCACCTCATTAGTAGGAGCCATTGTGGGCCTCACTCTTTGAGAAAAGAGGTCCTTCCCTGGGGCTCATATTAAAATGAGACCAATGACCCCAATTGCCACGATGCACAGTTTTAGAGGAGGATCCAGGTTTAATGGGGCCTGAAGCTTCAACAGGCCCTGTGCGATCATTTAAACCTAACAGGTAGGTATGGTTATTACCCCTGTTTTATAGATGAGAAAACTCAGGCTCAGAGAGGCTAAATAAGTTCCTAAGATCACTCAGCTTTTAAGTGACGGAGCCAGGACTCGAACCAGGGGAGATGATACCAGATCTGGGCTCTGGACTCTGAACACCCACAGCCTGCTTCTCCCCACACTGAGTTGAAATCCCCCTTCCCAGAACTTCCAATTGCCTTGAGTTCCAACCACAGCCTCTGCCTCTTTGCTTTGTTCAGAAGAACTCGAATTCTTCTTCCACAGGTCAGGCCCTCATGGGCTTGAAGGCATCTACCTGCCCTACCACGTTGTTTCTTCCTGCTAGACACCTCTCATCCCTTCACCCCTTCCTCACGCAATGTGGTTTCAAATTCCCTTACTACCCTGCTTTCCCTCCTTTGAATGTACTCGGATTTGTATTTATATTTATGTTTGTTTGAATTTGTGTTTATGTGTGTAGTAGTGTGTGTGTGGTGTGTGGGTGCGTGCGTTCTCAACATGTGAAGGACACAACTCAATGCAGAGTGGCTCCTTTATTTCTCCGTCACCAGGATTAGGGAACTCCTCACCCCCATCTAAGGAACCTCAGGCCCCAGACTTGGCTGGGTGCAGGATTTCTGGCAAGGCTTTGGCTCTGAAAGTGGCCACCACTCCAGATTTTGTTGACTCTTCTAAGTGCCTCTTCTTAGTGTTTCTTAGGATTTCCCGTCAATGCACAATTCCCCTTTCTTCTGCACCACTTCTTTTCCATGGAGAATCACAAAATCCCACTAGGAGAGGCTACCACTTGCTCTGACAATTTCCCAGGCACCCGTGGAAAGCCCCAGAACCCCAAATTGTGCCTGGTTGTTTGCCTGCGTTCCTGTCTTGCTCTGTGAGTTCCCCAAGAGGACTGTGAGCAACTCAGTTCAGCAACTACTACCAAGTGCCACCAGACCTTGCTGAGGGAGTGGGGCCAGAAGGGCATCACAATGACTGCGACACAGTCCTGGGCTTCCCCTCCAAGAGCGCACATCTAGACAGGGAGGCCAACCTGCATTCACTTACTCAAATGCAAAGTCAAGTGTAAGAGAGAAGATGCCATAGGACCAGGGGAGAAGAAGCAGGTATATCCATCCTTTCTTTAATACTCACATATTCCAGTAGGCTTTAATAAGTACTTTGGAGTTGGACTCGTAGAGAAGGCATTAGAGAGAAAGAAAGATCATGGAACAGGGACCATGAAAACCTGATTGCCGTTCCAGACTACCTAGCCATGTGACTTCAGGTGAGGCAGTTTTGTTTCCTTTAGATTAATATTCCCTCAACCTGGGCCCCCTAGGCATAGCAGTTTCCTAAAATTTGTAAATAGCTATTCTAGATGAATAAGGTTGACAAGCATGGGTTGTAAAAGATGATTCCTGACTGCAGGACTTTGACTTTTCTACTGGTTGACGGGCACTGTGAAACTCCAAGAGGGGGATACAACGGCAACCTCTAAATGTGTTTGAACACGGGATGTTTATGGCGCCACTCAAAGGACAGCTGTTCCGTGGAACAAACTTTGAGGCGACTCTGGAAAAAATCTAGAGATCTGAGAGATTTACATTCTATGCTTTGTCTCACTGCACTTTCTAATTCCCAGTTAAGAAACCGGAGTGAGCAGCAGGTGGGTGAATCCTTTGTCTCCCTGGAGCAGCTCTTGCTTTTTTCAGATTTACCAACTCAGTGAAGAGAAACAGAGGCTAAAGGGAGGTGGGGGGAGGGAGTTAAAAGCAGGGGTAACAATTAAAACAGGAATGAAAATAGTTTTCATCTTATCAAGATGTTTCATCATGTCAGGACAATCGAACAACATGTTCAACATTTACAAAGCTGTCACCCAAAGCAATCCCAATGACAAAAGGAAAATCCAGGTAAAGAAGTAAGCCAAGGCCACAGGGCAAAGGTCCTGAATTCCCAGTTAGGTCTGTTCTTTGGCTTTAGTTGACAGTTGTTCTCTGTTCTAATTTTAAATAATTCTGGGATACATCAAAATATTTAGGAAGGAATAACTTTTCGCTGGTTTTCTCTTATTTTCAGCACAGGGCTTTCTGAAATGATTTGCTATCTTTAAGACAGGTGTTTCTTTCGACCCCAGAATTCCTTGGAATGAGAAAGCTGAAGAAATATGTGTGGTGAATAACTAGGGTGAATTTTTCTTTTTCAGTTACAGTTTTACAGAGGTGGGTTTAAAAATCCTTTTGCGCACATGACAGAAAATATTGGGTTGGCCAAAAAGTTCATTCGGGTTTTTCCATAACATCTAACATACAGAACCACAAACACTTCCCTGGATGTGAAGGGGGCACACAATTCCAGAAATGTCCCCTAGATGTTGGATTCCCATTTGTTTGAATGCCAACATTTATTGCGTGATGACCCTGGGGGACGTACACTCTGTGTTCTTTTACGTGCAGTTATCCACTTAATCCTCAACCTCATCCCCATTTGAAGGATGAAGAACAGGAGACACAGAGATGTTAAGTAACATTCCCCAAATCATACAGCTCCTAAATATTAGCCCTGGAATTCACTAAGAGGTAAAATTGTATTCCCCTCGAATGCATGTGTTGAAGTCCCAACCTCTAGTACCTTAGAATATGACCTTATTTGGAAATAGGGTCATTACAGACAGAGTTAACATGAGATCCATCTGGAGTAGGATTCTTATAAAAAGGACATCATAGGAAAAGAGACATGCACACAGGGAGAACATGATATAAAGATTGGAGTTATGCTCCCACAGCCAAGGAGCTACCAGAAGCTAGAAGAGATGCTTCTCTAGCACCTTCAGAGGGACCACGGCCCAGCCAATCCCTTCGTGTCAGCTTTCCAGCCTTCATAACTGGGAGATAATAAACTTCTGTGGTTTAAGCCACACGGTAGCACTTTGTTACAACAACCCTAGTAAACTAATACAAATTCCAACCCAGATTCACCTTATTTCAAAGCTCAAGTATTAAACCAGTACCCTGTAATGCCTCTTCTGTCTGCCCCCCATAACAATCACATCAACAGTAGAATCTAGCCATTGGATGCACTTTGAGGCTGTCTAATCTAGCTGCCCACTGCCATATTCATATCAAGGGGACAAAGGACACATTGTAGACCTCCATTTAGGGAACTATTTTCCTGTAATGGCTCTCGTGGGGCCCAGCTCTAGCCTCTGGAAACATACACGTGCGCGCGCACACACACACACAATCACCCCACCATCCATGTGGAAGCCCTATGAATACAAAACCTCTATCATGCTGTCAAATCTCTCTTCTCAGTTAAACATTGTCATATCCTCACCTATTCTTCACATGGCATGGTTTTGAGCCTTCTCATCCCCCTTCTAAGGCAGTGGAAGAATAATTATGTTATAGCAAATAATCAGAACTCAGATTGGCAGGACAGCCCACTGTGAGTTGGGAAAGTTAATCAGTCACATCACACACTCTTGTTGCCAGCCATTGGTGAGTGTTAAGCTTTTGGACCAGTCTTTCTCCATGTTTGCTCAAGTTCACTCCTGGGATAGAAATGTCTTTGTAGTAGAGGTAGAATACCCAGGGTCTCCAAGAAAGGCTCAAATCTTGATTTAAAGACAGTAGGATCTATCCAGAGATTGTGCCTATGACCCTGTGTTCATGAATGGTGCAGGGACCCAAGATGAAAAGACTATCATATTTTTACAGTGTAAAGCCGCCAGGAATCCTAAACTAGCAGTTCTGTGGAATAGCAACCTCTCCTCTTGTAATTTTTTTTGAAGTCTATTTTTAAAATATAGATGAACTCGTTTAAAATGATGCCATAGATAAATTACTCAAGAGAAAAGTAGAGAGGAAACTAATAGAAAAATGTTCATTCTTCTTAGTAATCAAAGAAGCAAAAATTAAAATAACCTTAAGGTACCTCCACTAGATTTAAAAAAAAAACACCCTATATGTGTCTGGTGACATAGTTATTGGAAAACTGGAAAATATTCCACCCCAGGATGGTCTCCTAAAACACAACTTGAATCAAGAGGGGGCAAGATGTTCTAGTTGTCCTCAGACTTTTGAAAGTCTTAGGGTCAACTCAGAGATCTGGACACACACTAGGAATGCCGTGCAACCCAGGAAAAACAGAGATTCCCATCTTTGAGTCAAAAATAGTACAGACTTACTTTGAGGAAGTGAGTTTTGATCTTCCCGCAGTGTTGACCCATCCGCTTCCTGATGGGGGAATAGAGCAGGTCCTTGGCGGCGATGCGGGCATATGCCACCCTCTTGTTGTTGCTCAACATCCAGATGAAGACGTCAGGGATGGTGTGCTGTGGCTGTGGAGGCAGAGGGGACGGATTTGATAGGTGGGTGTTTACACGGCACCTCCAGGGTTCTCCTATCCTGCAACAGCACCCCTTCTGCACAACAAGTTCTGTGACTTAAACTTTCTGGGTACTGAAACACCTATGCAACCAAGCAAGTTAAGCGTGGCTTCTTTGAGAAAGCCTTAGGTCACGGAAGCCCCATACGCCAAACTGCTTATCATGCTTTGACAATATGCAAGTCAGACCCGTGACCTGGCATCTTTGGTGGCCTATTTTTCTCCATCTGCAGAACAAACGTTTGCTCCACCTTCCCATGGATTTTTTCTTTGCAATCTTGTAATCATGATTTAGCTTCCAGCATTGGACCTCCTAAGAGCCAGGTAACATTTCCAGAACATTCAAATGAAACACCGAAAACAAATATCCGTGAATGTCTTTGGATGTCTTTCCATCTGCTCTTAAGGAAGGAAAAACAATTTTACAAGGGATTTTATACCTAAAATATAATTGCTAAGTATTTTCGCTCCATTTTAGGAGTTTATTCAGGAGAAACTGTACTAAATTGCACAGAAAATTAGATTTTAAAGTTGAGCTAATCAAGATAAGAATTGCAGAATTCCCTGCCAAGAGGCCCATTATGTTGTAAGTGTTTGAAATGCACATTGCTGAGCCAATATAGCTTCCAAAACAAAAGGGAGGCATATTGTCATAAACTAGGCTTTGACATTTTCGGACTGGAAGCAGATACTTTTTCTAACCCCGTAATCCTCTAGTGTAATTGGTACCCTAAGAAGGCATCCCCTCTCTCTTGACATGGAAACAGAGACATCCTTGTGGAGGTTTTCTGGCCACACGGTCAGTCAGTCACAGACCAGGTTTGAACATTCTGGGTGCTCATTAAAATTCCTGCATTCCAAAGTGACTATCTCACGCTTGTTATGCCTCCAGGGAATGATAAATTTGCAACAAGAAAAAAACCTTTCAAGAACAACAGAAGCAGTAAATCTGTACCTCTCCCTGAAAACTTCCGCCACAAAACCTAGTATTTAACAGAAGCAAATACGAGGACTTTTTTTAGATCATTCTAGTAGTCACCAGAAGATATTGCTTACAATTAACTTTAAAATGAGAAGCTGTTTTAACTTTTACTGGACATGAGTTTCAATTTCCTTACAGTTAAAAACCTATCAAAGATCCCATGTTTATTTTGACTTTTCTTGAGCCTATTAAGGAGTGTGCTTTATTATTATTATTATTATTATTATTATTATTATTATTATTATTATTTAGGAACATGCTTTTTATTTCGGCTGAATACTCAGGCTTCGTTTAAAAAATCGATAAAGCTGTACATGTTTGGCTTAATTAAAAAACACCCTCCTTCACCCTTCAAACGAATAGTGCCAGCTCAGCTCAGCAGGGCTTGAGAGAAAACACTGCTCATCTTTCATTCTTATCAAACATTCAAACCCCACTGGGAAGATATTTGGTCTAATCTTCCAAATGAGCTTTGCCTTTATAGTTGATTACCTCATCCACAAGGAAGCGGATTTTTTCCACAAAGTTTTGGGCTGCCTGGATCATTTCATCAAGAGATAACTTTTTCTTCTGCTGCTGAGTGAGCCCCTTGGCCTCCTTGGCTATGGCCTCCTAAAACAAAACAAGAGTTTTATTTTGTACAAAACATACATTCTCCCACATTTTCCCAATCACTGTCCTAGGAGCCAGCGCCTAGGACAAGAGGAGGACTCAAGCTTCCTTTCCTTGAGACTTTGACAGTTGGTGAGGTGAAAGCAATATATGCAAATAACTAAAATGTGTAAAGCATCATGGGACCAGAGGGGCCAAAGTCAGGTTTTATGGATAATATGATATTTGTGCTGAGCAAAAAATGCACTGAATTCATCAGATGATAAGAAGAAAAAGTACAGTCCAGTTGGAAGGAACAATTACATATGAAGGCACATAATCAGTGAGGGTTCAGAATCGTTGGCACATAGATACATAGGAAGGGAGCATCGAGAGACAAGGCTGGGAGACTAGGCTGGGACAAGACGGTGAACAGCCCTGTATATCATGCACAAAGGAATTTGGCCTTTATCTTATGAACAATTGGGAGACTCCAGTGATTTTTTTTTTTGTTATAAATTTATTTATTTGTGGCTGCGTTGGGTCTTCATTGCTGCGCGCGGGCTTTCTCTGGTTGTGGCGAGCAGGGGCTACTCTTTGTTGCGGTCCGTGGGCTTCTTACTGCAGAGCATGGGCTCTAGAGCGCAGGCTCAGTAGTTGTGGCGCACGGGTTTAGCTGCTCCTCGGCATGTGGGATCTTCCCGGACCAGGGCTCGAACCCGTGTCCCCTGCATTGGCAGGCGGATTCTTCACCACTGCACCACCAGGGAAGTCCCTCCAGTGACTTTTTTAATCAAGAGCGATCTCAGCAGATTTGTGTTTTGGAGACCATTCCGGCTGTGGTATGGAAGGCGAACTGTAGGAAATGACTGTGAGAGCCCAGGCCAGAGACACTACAGCACTCGGGTTAGGCAGAGGCCCTGGGGGTGAAGAATGGAGTGAGTGCCAGAGTCTCTAAGGGCCGGGGTCTCAACCTGGCCTGGGGTCAAAATGACCATTTAGGGCTTCCCTGGTGGCGCAGTGGTTGAGAATCTGCCTGCCAATAAAGGGGACACAGGTTCGAGCCCTGGTCTGGGAAGATCCCACATGCCACAGAGCAACTAGGCCCGTGAGCCACAACAACTGAGCCTGTGCGTCTGGAGCCTGTGCTCCGCAACGGGAGAGGCCGCGATAGTGAGAGGCCCGCGCATCGCGATGAAGAGTGGCCCCCGCTCGCCACAACTAGAGAAAGCCTTCGCACAGAAACGAAGACCCAACACAGCCAAAAATAAATAATAACTAAATAATAAATAAATTTAAAAAAAAGACCGTTCACTGTGAGGTATAGCAGGGGTCCCCAACCCCCGGGCTGTGGACCGGTACCGGTCCGCGGCCTGTTAGGAACCGGGCCGCACAGCAGGAGGTGAGCAGCAGGTGAACGAGTGAAGTTCCCTCTGCTTCTCCCCATCGCTCCCCATCGCTCCCATTACTGCCTGAACCATTCCCACTGCCCCCACTCCCGCCCCAGTCCATGGAAAAATCCTCTCCACGAAACTGATCCCTGGTGCCAAAAAGGTTGGGGACCGCGGAGGTACAGGATTCAAAGTTGATTCTTAAGCTTCTGAGTGGAGCAACAGGTGAGGCTGGTGGTACCGATGCAGGACAGGGAACAAGCTTCGGTGGGAAGATGACGGGCTGAGTGGGGTACACTGAGTCAGAGGTGCTATGAGGCAAGCAGTGGACGTGCCCACCCAGAGGCTGGAAATGTGGCGAGAGAGCTGGGCCATGCAAAGTACTGAAATCTTGGGCTTGTGCAGGACAAAGACTGTCGGACACAGGAAACGAGAGCGCTCTGTGGGCTATCTGTAGAGCATGGGTATTGCAGAGACAGTCAGAGGTGCTGAGAAAGACATGGAGTAGGAAGCCGATCTTACATATGGTGGGAGTCTGGCCTCCTTGGAGTAGAGGAGGACACAAAACTTCATTTATTTTCTGGAAAGAAGGATGAGTCAAGCGTTCAGAGACTCAGGCTTTAGTCTCTGCAGTGTGATTAACTAGCTGTGACCCTTAAATAAAATCATTTAATCTCTGTGGGCCTCACTCACATCTTTAAAATGTCCCTGGCCAAACACTGAGTAATTTTATTTTGCAGAATCATCATGGCCTCATACAAGACGTCCCTTGGTGCCGTTGCTGGAACCGAAGTTTCAAGGAGAGATAATCAGGGTCTGACTTGGTCTGGCGTTTCTCAGTCGTCACTCATTCAATAGGGACCGAACATCTCTAAGGCACTCAGCACTGTGCAGGGTCTCCAGGGCACAGAGAGGTACCAGCCACTGCCCTGCCCTCAGGTACGCTCATAACTTCTCACACAGTTCATAATGGGAGGACACCAAGGAGAGGTAGTTCAGTTATTTCTTTTTGTCTCTCAGCTTAGGAGGCAGAAGGTTAAGTGAAAGAGTCCACAGCCTTTGACAAAATACAAACGTCAAGAAAATGAACAAGTCCTACATCAGAATAGAATATAGGGCTGGTGGGCTTCTAGCTCATTCTTGTAAACATTCAATAAATGCTAGTTCCTCTCCAGCTCACTCATCTATTTATTCCCTTCTCATTCTTCTGTATCACACAGCTGTATAACTTTTAGAACTTTATCCTCATGTGGTCTATGACCTATGCTTCATCCATGAGGTTTATTTTTAAAGCACACGTTTTAGTTCTTTGCAAGTATAAATAGATTTTCACATACCAGCTCCTGCCAACAGAGCGTAAGTCGTTTCTTATCTAAATTGGTTTGGTTCAACCTCTTGGGTTTCTTTTCCACTTCAGAGACAAAGGCACTATAAGAGAATAATAATTTTGAAACCTACTTAGTGAAAATTCATTTATATAATTCCAGAGATTTGCAAGTATACTTTCTGCAATACAATGGGAAAGTTGATGAAGCCACAGAACCAAGATTTTTCATTTTGGATTAAGCAATAAGGCACTAACTTTTCTATGAGACAAAATGAGAATGGGAAATAGTGCCAGACCTCACATTCGTTTCGGGGATGTTTGTTTTTCTACTTTCTTTCAGTATATACCTGTTGTGATTCCTATCCAAGTTCATAACAGTAAACACAAAATAATGCAGTTTTCCTTTATCTTACAAATTTAACACACACCAAAATGTTCCTGAAAATTGTATGTAGAGCAAATATTTTAGACTCAAAACTGGGCTACGTCTTCACATTTTTAAAACCATACAAAGGACTGAATAGTAACGTTTTGAGGGATGAAGTTAAAAATGTGTTCAACAGGAAAATGGTAATGGTTATGAATGCAATTGAAGAAGAAACAGAAATGACTTTAAATTTGGGGAAATAAGATATTCCCTCATCAGCAATAACTTAAATTAAAATCGACACCATTTTCACTTACTAAAAACCAGGTAATATTCAAGGTTGATAATATTCAAAGGGAAATAGTCACTCTCCTCTATTATGATAGGAGAGTGTTAATTATTATAATGTCTAAGAGGTTATTTGACAGCATCTATCAAAATTTAAATGTCCATATAATTTGATCCAAAAATTATACTAGTATTCTATCCTTCAAAAATAACTGAAAATTCTTGCAAAAATATGTTTACTTAGTAATGTTTATTGTAGCATTGTTTATAGTAGCAAAATAAATCAGAACAACTTAAATGTAAGGGACTAGTTAAATACTACATGATACATATCACGTGATTGAACATTGGGGATGACTATTAGATACTACTGTAGAAAGATGCCAGTGATACATTGCTGAGTGAAAAAGCAATCTGCTGAACAAAGTGTGTGATATTTATGAAGAAATAGAGTATTTTTATGAATGTGTATGTTTGCAAATGCACAGAAAAAAAGGAAGACAAATCAAACTCTTCTCTCTGAGTGGGATTGGAGAGAGAGTTGAGAACACTTTTCCTTTATACATCCTGCATTTTGTTGTTGTTGAAGATGAGCATCTAGTATTTCTGTGATGAAAAGAATCAATTACAAAAGAACAAAAGGGGGATCTAAGATGCCATACCTCCCAGGGAGGGGTCCTACACCAGAGCTCTGCCTGCTGGTAACTGGAAACTTCAATCAGAAATTCTCTTTGGACATACTCGTCATTGCGTTTTCTCTTCATTTTTAAAAAGAATAAAAAGGAGTCTATTTTGAGGAGGGAGTCTTGGTGCCACCTGTCTACCTTTCTTTCCTAGAGGCAGAAGGAATCCATTCCACTCCCAGGATGGATCAGCTCTAGGAAACATTATGGATGCTTCTAATCTCTCTCCCTTCCTCACAGGGGGAGAAATAACTTATTTCTCCACCAGAATGGGGGTAGATGACTTTGGCACATGATTCTGTTCATTCCTCATCTTTCAGCCCCAGCCCACTGCCACCTGTGGGCAGCCTCCTCACCTATACACAGCAGGTGGTCCGTCCCTTCTGGGGGGAAGCCCCAAAGTCCAGCTGCTCAACCTCAAACAGGTGGGGGGACCACAAAGTCTCCTTGACCTCAGGTACAAACTTTTTTCTCAAATCCAGGTTTACCAAATATAAAATGAACGTTTGATCTCTGTCTGACCCTCATGAATATTTTTTTCAGTTGGCTTTAAACTTGAAGAGAAAGGGGAATAATTATCACCTCCAAGTAACCCCCTAGTAGAGAAAAGTTATTGAGCTATTAATTTGCCCACAATTTCTAAAAATATGACCGTGAAGCTTTTAAAGATGCTTCAAGGGACTTGCAGGTGACACTTAGCTCACAGCAGGAGTAGCACTGATATATATTGCTTCTATATGAAAAACAGAAAAGAAATAAAGAGAGAAAAAGCTACATATTCATTTCTTTGCTTTCTTTTTTTTAAGTAAAAAAGGCTTGGGTAGTTGAGAAATTAGGAAAGACAAAACTTACAAAGCTGAACACGAGAATCTATTAATTTTTTTCTTTCCATCACATGAATAGCCACTCCTTTTCCATTGATTCTATTATAACAAATTCTCATTGTTGGTCAAGTCTTGACCTAATTCATCAGGTTGTTTCCTTATGGGGAAGGCAGCCTCTAAGATGGCCCCAATGATCCCCACCTCCTGCCACTGTGCAATTCATCCCCTTTGAAAATGTGCACTGGTCCTAGTGACTTGCTTCTAAGAGAAGACATCAAGACTGATGGGATGTCACGTCCAAGATTAGGTTATAAAAGACCGTGACGTCCATCTTATTGGCATGTTCTCTCTGACTCTTCTTTCTTGCTCACTCTGATGCAGTCAGCTGCCATGTTGTGAGAGGTAGCTTGGAGAGGCTCACGTGGCAAGGAATTGAGAATGACCTCCAAATAACAGCTAGCCGGGAACTGAAGCCCTCAATCATCCTCAATCCAACAGTTCATGAAGAACTGAATTCTGCAAATGTCCGTATGAGTGATCTTGGAAGTGAGTCCTTCCCAGTTGAGCCCTGAGGTAACTGTAGCCTTAGTCAATGCCTTGATTGCAGCCTGGGAGAGGTCCTGAGCAAAGGACCCAGCTAAGCCACACCTGCATTCATGACCCAAGAAACTGTGAAATAATAAATATGTGTAAGCCACTAAATTTGAGGGTTATTGGTACTCTGTAATAGATAACTAATACACCCTATTTTTTCATCTTTTATTATATTGTCTACTTCCTGGAATGAGTCATTAATTGGTGCTTATTAATGTGGTGTATAAAAAATTCTATTAAATAGCATTTGATATAACTTATCCATCTAATTGCCAAATAGTTGTTGAGTACCTACCAGATACAAAGACCCATGCTGGACACTAACACTACCAGCATTTTTCTTGTTTCATAAAATGTCTCTGCAGTCTTTCTTTTCTTCTCTTTTCCTTTTTTTTTTCCCCCTTTGCTTTATGTTTTAGTTAAGTGTCAGGAAGCAGTAGTGAGCCCACAGTTGCAGCTAAATTACTGAACAAAATTAAGATGGATATAACACTATTCAATGCCCATATGAATGCATGTAAAATCGACCATTTTCTAAGGTAATTAAAAGCTGATTCCATATCAGCTGAGCTGCCCAGATGACAGCTGTCTCTGCAGTACCTGCTTTGACTGATGAAGTCGCTGAGCACCATCTTCATTTTCTCTTCTGGGGCTTCCTCTGAAATCTTAATCAGTTCTTTCACTTCCTCTATACCTTCTTCCTGAAAACAAACCACAGAGATGGCGGGATGAGAGGTGGGAATGAGACACCATAGTGGAGATACTGATTCTAACACCCACAGAAATAATATTGAGCTAATATTTTGTTTTGAAAATGAAGGAACATATCTCTTGTTTTTTCGTGTATGTCTGAACTGGGAAATGTTACTGCATTCTAACTTTGAACCTTCCTTTCTTAACTGGAATTGGTCCAGATTCAAGTCTTCTCCTGTGTTGCTCAAACTCATTGTTTCTGTCCCAGATTTATTCCTGAAGTGAGTTCCATTTATTTAGAATCTACCTTGTGAGGGAAACCTAATATCATGGGAAATACCTAACAAAGTAGAGTAAATTAGATAGAATTATCAAAAACTTCAAAAGCAATGCTCATGCCAGTCTGTTATATAGGAGTAAAACCACGCTGTACAATCCCTGAAACTAACAGGCTATCAATTCTTCTGATTATGGGGTTTTTGTCAGGGGTGCGGTGTTGAGGGAAAAGAAGACAGGTTGTATATGACAATGGCTATATGCTTGTGTACTTAATCATTGTACTTTTCCTTTGGGTCCTAAATTCTAGGGTTCCATTTCATGGCTTGGAGGAAAATGGCACCCAAGGGGCAATGTACATGTCACCACTGCTTTGCTAGAATCTACAAAAACGACATCCTCCATCACATGCCTAGGGACATATATTTCCCTCTTTCCCCCTTCACTATAAGTACAGGCAACATTGTGGAGCGGTTAAAGATTTAGGCTTGAGAGCCAGACTACCTACGGCATCCAAATCCAGGCTTTATCAGGTGACCTCACCCACTTCTGCCCAGTTTCCTCATCTGTAAAATCTGGTAATAATGGTACCCACCTATAGCCCCATAGGGAGATGTGAACTTCTTCACACCGTGCTTGGTGCTTAGTGAACAGTCAGGTTAGCCATGATATGCCGCGCACGGCAGGGATCCTGGCTCTGGGAAAGAATTAGAAACAAGTGCTCAAGGCTACTATGGCCTCTAGGGATAAAAAAATTCTGATTCGTTTGGTCAAGCCTTTTAGAAATAAACTATTTTGTCTGAAGGAGAAGCAAGACCAGCCGTTAAAAGCGAGTCCACGGCCTCCCCATGGCATGACTCCAAACCCGGCCTCCATGACCGCTTTCAGACTCCGTCTCCATGATGCCTGGAATCCCCATGGCCAGAGGCAATACTGTGTTTTTTTATGTTTTGTTTTCTTTTAATTAATTAATTAATTAATTTTATTTTTGGCTGCGTTGGGTCTTTGTTGCTGCATGCAGGCTTTCTCTAGTTGCGGCGAGCGGGGGTTACTCTTCCTTGCGGTGCGCGGCCTTTTCATTGCAGTGGCTTCTCTTGTTTGTGTAGCACGGGCTCTAGCCACACGGGCTCAGTAGTTGTGGCTCGTGGGCTTAGTTGCTCTGCGGCATGTGGGATCTTCCCAGACCAGGGCTCAAACCCGTGTCCCCTGCATTAGCAGGCGGATTCTCAACCACTGCGCCACCAGGGAAGCCCCCAATACCTTGTTTTACACAACTGAAGACAGAATTATAAAGCAAATGGGAGAGAGAAATGTGTGCTTTCCTTAGTGTGGGTTTTCATGGAATGAGAGAGATCAGACCAGGGTCCCCTGGTGAGGCACAGTGGGACAGAGAGGAGAGGACACTGCCCATGAGATGTGTGGGCTGGAAAGAGAAATGTGAGAGTAAACGAAAAGGAATCACAAAGGGAAGGAGATACCAAAGAAGCAGTGTTCCCAGGTTTTCTTCCCCCCTCCACCTCCCAGGGGTTGGGTGGGACAGCCTAGCATTTTTTGCATATAGGTGCTGTTTTAAATACTTTCACACACTCAATTCCTCAAATAATTCTGAAGGAAAAGAACAGGACATGACGGAAGAGGGTAAGAGGGAGCGAGTAAGAAGGTTTCTCTGAGGAAGGGCTTAACTATGAGCCCTAGACGTTGACTGGGCTTCACAGGAGAAACATGAAGGGGACAAGCAGCCCTGGCAGAGGGAACAGCATGGAGGTGGCTAGGAGGCACAAAGGAGCTTGGTTTCTTTGAGACACTTGAAAGGAGACCAGCATGCTTGGAATACAGTAAGGAGGAAGAGCACGTGAGATATAGGACTGGAGAGGTGTCAGGGCTTGAACTTGGAGGACATTGTCCACCTTGTTAAGGATTTAGGATTTCATATTAGTTGAAGCTAAGATCTATCAATTTTGTGAGAAAGCTATCCATCCCTTCCTTGCCTTTGGAGATTGGGAAAGTGGCCTATCCCTAGGTCCTATAACAGTTAGAAGCAGAGCAGGGGTTTGAATTGGATAATTTGATTTAAAGTCAAGGGATTTTACAAAATGTATTCTCATTCCCCTGCGTCCATGTGGCAGGAGCCAGGTGTCCTCCAAATGTAGCAGCCTCAATTCACTTGTATTTAAACTGAGGTCAAGACCCTCTACTGGGTGGAAAAAAATCCCCTTTGCCTCCAGCTTCCCAATATTCAAATCCATCACCTGTCAGAGTCACCTACCAGGAGGTCTGCCATTTTCTCCAGCATGTTGGACCAATGCAGCCTAAACGTCTGGTCTCCCCAAGAACTGGTGAAATAGACACAGGGCTTCTTGGCCTCGAATGGCAAATAGTTGTAATTCCTGGGAAAACACATTAGGTCTGGAAGTTAGTTGGTGATCAGTGTTTTTCAGACAATCCCAGTAACCTGTTCATGTTTGTATGTTCTGGGTGGGTTGGGGAAAGGGTTATGACAAAATAGTCAAACTATTAATTCCATCCTTAGCCTTTACTTGTGGATCCACGGACTATAAGCGACGAACTGTTATATGGCTACAATGGTGAGGTAATAACAGCTACCACCCTCTGACCCAGGGCAAAGTTTAGAAATGATCACCAGAGGGAAGGCAAGCCCTCTTCAAGGAGAAATTCTCTTTCCAATTGAGAGAAGAGAGAAAGGAGAAAAACTAACATATTTTTCCTTTTAACGTCTATATGCTAGGCCCTGACTGTGTAAGGATCAATTGAGATAACAGATGTGAATGTATTTTATAAACTGAAATCGCTAGAGAAATCTAAGAGGGTAATAATATTAATGAAGATGAAGTCATGTGCTCCAAACTAAACTTCAGCATTCTATGGCTTGCCGTCCATTCATCCATACATACAAAATTTATCGTTTCTGGGCATTGGTGCCAGTAATGCAGATGACCTGCTTGACTAAGAAGGGACGAGAGGGATGGCAAAGTAGCTGGAAGGGGAGCTGTGGAGCCAAAGAGAATGGCTGATGGTGATGGTGGGATATGCTTAAATGATGATAAGAAAAAAGTTAAGAGGATGAGACTGAAGACAGAAAAGAAGGAACTAACTGGTAGAATTCAGTTCCCAAGGAGGAAAGGGATGGATGTGAAAGCAGGGAAGATGGGAGAGGTGTAGCAAAAAGCTGAAGTTCCCTGCCTAAAGACAGCTATATTCTTAACTAGGTTTACCCCCAGCCGCCTGTAACTGTCCCACAAACACCTGGGTCTGTGTGAAGAGAAACGTGGAAGGCAGGCCAGAGCACATTTCTTGTCATGGGCGTGGTTGGACAGGTGGCCCTAATATATGTGAACAGTGTTTGGAGGCACACACGCTTATAGAGGCTGGGCTGGGGTGGTGAGGTGAAAGAGAGAGCTTTGTTTCCATTCCAAAAAGCTACCGAGAACTTCAGCCTGAAAGAATGCATGTTGTTCTTTTTAGCTCTCCAACCTCCAGATTTCTTCTAGAGGCCATAAAGTTAGCAAAGGTGCCCCATGGTCTGTTCTGCAGAAAATAAACCAGCAGGCATCCATTCAGAAGAGAAGCCAAATAAATTCTTGGCAGAAACTGAGGTTATTATTACAGCAGGAGAACAAAATAAAAATTAAAAATAAAGAAGTTCAGAAATTGCTCTTTCCTTTATCTTGTGAAAAATTATGGCACTGAGAATCCTGCACCTAAATAAATTCCCACTTATTGTTGCACTTTGTTCCAAGGTTTCTTTGGTTTGGATGATTTTGTGCTAATGATGTTCAGAGCCTCTATCTTTGGTGCCCAGGGTCCTCCGGGTCTTACTGGGTCTGCGTGGTCCGGGATGCGGTGGTCTTTCAGGCAAATGACAGTGCAGATGGAGGACAGCAGATGGGAGGGCACCATGTTGCCAGTGGGAAGAGAAGCCTGCCAGTTTGAATGGCTGCCCTGACGTACGACCGGCCTTGTGACGTTGGGCAAGCGTGGGCCTGGAACCCTAAGAAGCAAATGATGACCCGACTCTGGATGTCTTGTGCTCCAATCTCATTCTTGAGCTCCGGCCCCGTATCTGAGTTGTATGTGAATGCACGTGCTTTGTAAAGCTGGAAAGCCCAGAACAAATGCAGGGTGATGTTTTAAGTGTCCTGAACCACCCCTTATACGGTGGTATTTCAATGGAGGCAACAGACAAATTGTGTGTGTATGTGCATATGTGTAGATGCTGTGTGTGCACATGCGTGCGTGTGTGTGTGTGGTGGTCTATTAGAGAATCTTCCAATTCAGCTGCTGCCACCCTGGCTTGCCACTATGTGGACAGAGCCTCGATATAGTGACAGGAATATAAAGCCCCAAAACACCAGCATGACATTTTGGTCTCTTCGAGCCAGCCTGTCAGTACTAATGTGAGGTCCATCTGAGGGTTCCTTAGAGCTCTCATTTCCTCTCAAACCCTTCCCACACTACATCCCCTGACATCCCCGCCAACAGTCAACAACGGGCTAGTCTAACAGGGTGGGGATGTTTTCACTGCGAAAAGGATCCCGGCGAAAGGATGCAGAGTACCACTGAGTCTCATAAAAGCCTCCCAGAGCTGCAGAGCCTGTTCATTGAGGTCCTCAGTTTCGAGAATGGACAGAGAAGCCATTAAAGGACTGCGAAGTTTGGGGTCCTTTTTGGTGCGTGTAAAGGAGGGTGGCCAAATATGGCTGCCAGGGACCCATAAAAAAGACCCCAAAGAAGGTGGTCCGTGGGAGGGGGAGGGTGGTCCGTGGGAGAGACAGGATTTAGAAAACGTAGGCCATGCTCAAAAACGAGAGGACAAGAAGCTAGGATTATTTTCACTTACTGCTTCCTACTTTGTCCCAGACAATCGCTTTCTATCCCTTAAGCTCATTCTCGCCCTTTAGGATGTCACCTTGGTTGTGACTTTTCCCAACTCTTCACCTCCTCCACTCCCCCTCTCTACCCACATAGTACCCTGTGCCCAGCCCAGTTACAGCGTGTCCTTAACTCATTCAGAAACAGTTATGAGCGTCTACTACGTGCCTGGCGTGGAGATGAGCAGATCCAAAGGTGAACAAGACACAGTCCTTTGCCCTCAGGGTGCTCACAGTCTGATAGGGAGACAGACTAGTAAAAACGTCTTAATGCAGTGCGATTAGTGTTTGATGGAGGGGAGTAGAGGAGTCCAAATAAGACTTGGGGTTCAGGGAAGGGAACTTGAACTTAGTCTCGGAAAGTAACGGAAGTTAGCAGTTCTGAGGAGGGCGCTGGTTGCCTGGCAGACGGAAGAGGTGTTCACAGGCCCAGATGCAGCAAACAACGGGCTCCACGTGGGGGATGGCGCCGCAGGCATGGTGGAGTTTGGGGAATACCCAGAGATTACCGTAGAGAAGTGGGTAGGGACCAAATCAACAAAATATGTCCTCTGAAATTAATTCTGAAAACCACAGACAGATGTCAATGGCAATGTCATTGTATGATGTCAATCAGGGGACTGGGGAGTTCAGATAGATAGTTTGGTGAATTTCTTGAATCAGATCCAAGCCAGGTAAGAGGTGTTTAAAATAATTTAGGCCAAAGATGCTGGCAGGCCAGATTAAAGAAATGGCAATAGAGAACACACTTGAGAACTCGAAATGACCAGACTTCATCACTAATTGGATACGGGTAGGAAGGGAAAAGAGAACAATTGCCAACTTTCTGATCTGTGGCTTGAAGGATGCAGACAATGGTATGACCAGTCTCTGAGATGGGAGAGATAGGAAAAGGGGCAAAGTTGTCTGTGAAGACAATGAGTCTGGTGAATAATCCGGGGACACCCAAATGGAGGTGTTTGGACCTGCTGCTCAGGAAAGAAGCCCGTCTGGGGAAATAGATGTGAGAGCCATTATTCTAACGCTGGTCAGTAAGCCATGGGTTCGTGCCCAGAGAGAGAAGAGCAAAGATTGAAGAGAACTAGCGATGTGGTTCCAATCCCCTCACATGTGAACGGGGAGAGCAGTGCTCTCTTATGACAATCCAGTGAGATCATATTTTTTTACTCATAGCATAAAGCTCAGAACACAGAAGAATCTCTCTACGTGTGGCTTTCCCTTCTCATAAACCATTTGGTTGACATCACTTTCTTAAGACAGTTCTATAATTTCACTTCTCTTTGCATGTTGAAATGTTACTTGGATTAAAGATCGATGAGGGTACATGTAGGTGCCCCAGCAGTTTTCTGAAACGGTCTTTTCTGGTGGCTGACACTCATTTTTGAGTTCTTCAGTTTGATTGTGGGCAAAAGTAAGATAATAAATCGTGTATCTAATAATTCCACCAACTTGAGTTTACATTATATTCAGATGACTATAACAACTGTTAATAGGATTTTGGATTGCAATTTTAACATCCAACCTTCCTACCTTGTTATGCTTCAAAGTTATAGAATGAATGGAGCTTCAGATATGATAATAATAACCATCATCATTGCTCTGCCCTTAAATGAATTCCCTGGATGTGTCGTTTGGAGAGTTGTCAACATGTTACTAAGAATTCAGGAGAGTGGCATTTACCATGTTGCCCTTGTTTGCACCTTGTTCTTATAACTAAAATAAAGAGTGTTTCCAGTTTTAGGGAAGAACTGAATCAAACAGTCCCAGAAATTGGTCAAGCTTCTACTGTCAGAAACCCCGGCTACTCTCACCTGCTGTGTCTCCTACCTGTTCCCTTCTGTCACGAGTGGCTTCTCGGGGTGAGTGGTGGAGACCATGGGCATGGTTGCGTCCCCTTCTCCTTCAGGCAGCAGTGGAAGGGCATCTTCTCCAGCTTGGTCAACTGACTTCCTCCTAGTCCCGTGATGCGATCCCCCATCAATCAAGTTCCCAAAGTTACCTGAAGAGCCAGTAGCATGGGGAGAAGGGCCAGGTGTCAATAAGCAGAATCAGGCTGCTTGGCAGAAAGGATCCAAGTTTATGTCTTCCCAGGGCAGGGAAATAAGCTCTCAGTATGAAGGTAGAGTGATGGTCAGACCAAAGAAATAAGATTAACAATGATACTAAGCCATCATCAACATACATCTTAGGTTCTTTTTTGTAAAAATTACTTAAGTTACAAATTAACTGGATTCCATCTCCATTTCATTTTGCTCCACTGATGGAGAACTTCCCAAATATAAATCAAGACCTTCTCTGACAGAATGGTCTTTCTTGGAGTGGTTTTCCCAGATGTACATCAGTCCAGGAAGATTGCTGGGAGTTATAATAACAGCACCTATTATATGTGTGGCATGTTGCATGCATTAACTCATTAAACCCTTGCAACAGCTCCATGAGGAATTATCATTATCCCCATTTTATAGATGAAGAAACTGAGACCCAGAGAAATTAAGTGAGCCTAGGGTAAGGGAACCAGAATTAGTAGTCCAAGTCTGTCTGAATGCAAATTATACTCTTAATCCTTTTTTTTAAGTATGAAAATAAATCTATCCCTTACATATTGACACCAGAGTGGACAAGGATTTATTCATTTCTTCCTGAGGTGCAAACCTCCAGCAGAGTGCTACCATCTTCACGTAACACACTAATTCATTTATTTAAGAGGTAGGTATAAAGTTCATGCCATGTGCCAGGCACCGTGCTTGTCTGCACTTACCAATAGAAACTTCAAAGCTAATGGGTTTATCTCCAATCCTCCGGTCAATCATGGTAGCTTCAAAAAATGCTCCAAAGAGTAAAAATTCCTCTTGTTTTTCTGGTAAAATCTATAGAAAGAAAAAAATACATTAGACAGGGCTGGCCCTTTTTTTAGCAGGAGGAAGCTGAATTAGTGATGCCAACCCGGTCCAAGGTAATTTATAGAAACTTGAGTCTTGGTGTCAGCCTGGAATGGCACATAATTTCCCCTCTAATCAGACTGGCAGAAACCAGGACCTACAAATTGCAAATCCAAATTCAGCCATTTATCTAGAATGATGTAATCTCCACCTTCTGAGCTTCAACCTGACAATCAAATTTCCTTTTATTTTAAAGGTAAGCTTGGTATACGTATCTTTCTAGGAGGCTGATTGTTCAAGGAGCATGTGTTGCTGGGACACCACATGACACAGCATCACATTTCTGAGCGAAGAGGCTGAATGAGCTGGATTTATAGTCTGTGCTTTCTGGTTTTACCCTTGGACTTATTAAACTCAACAGAAAAAGCAATACGGTTCATTTAAGGAAATAAAGCAGTCGTGGCTTCATAGATTAAGAGCTCCCTTCAATCAAGAGCCCTGACCTCTGTTCCTCTCTCTTTTTTGAGACCCTTCCTTCACACACGAGCCTCCTGTGCTGTTGGCATCAGCAGGAAATGTTTCTATTGACCAGAAAGTGTGGGACAGGGTGGGGACCCAGTGCTGGCTCTTAGTCACAGAGTACACACCACTCCCACCTGCCACCACTGTGTCCCTTGGCTGTAAGCCAGCCCCTTATCGCGCCTTCCTGGGGCCAAGTTTACTATCTGGGAGGAGGTTAAAAACCACTCAGAGACCTGAAGGGAATGGAGGCCATAGAGCCTGGAAGAGGGACAGCAGGTTCCAAGGCCAGGCAATGCCCTCTTCAAATCCCAGCTCTGCTACTTCCTAGCTGTTGACTTTGGGCAAGCCGTGTCCATTGTCCGGGTGTCATTTTCCTTGTCTGTGAAATAAACATCAGAGTAGGACCTACACGGGGAAGAAATGAGATCATCCATGTGCAATACCTATTATAAAGCCTGCTCATATCAATGCTGCAAGTGGCAGTCACCATAAGTATTTCAACTATAATTCATGTCTTAATCCCACCCACCCTTCAAGGTCCAACCCAAATGCCTCTTCTTCTGGAAGCATCCCTTGACTCCCTGAGTTAGAAAAATGATGATGGTAATGTTTACAGAACTCTTACTATGTGTCAGATGTGGTATTAAGAATTTTACCTACATTACCTCATGTAATTCTCATAACTATCCTAGGAGGGGGATCTTTCTATTATACCCATTTAAAGATGAAGACACTGCAATTCCATGAAAGATTAAGCTATCTGTCCAAAGTTACTAAACATGACTAATATTTATTGAGCACTTACTATGTGCCAAGCTCTGTTCTAAAATGCACTTTGTTGTATTAATTCATTAAATCCTCACTGTGAGCCGATGAAGTAGAGGTTATTATTGGAAATAAACCTAAGGAGCTTATGTCACTTGCTCAAAGATTCAAACAGAGGGAATGTTTGTCCAGAGGCTGGGGCAGTAACCACTGCACCATACTGCCACATCTTAGACCCAGCTGTCTTACTTGGGAGCCCAACACTTTTTTTTTTTTTTTAAATATCAGTTTTATTTTTTCCTCATTGATGCAGAACATAGCTTACTGTAACATCAAGCCAACATTTTAATCATTATACTGCACTCACTCCAGGAAATAATAGCACTTTCTCTGTCCCTACTTATCGCACTTATCACTTTCCACTTCCTGTATATTTATTTTGTATGTCTTATCTCCCTTTCTATAACCATAAATTTCATGGAGTCAGACTCTATTTTTATTCCTTCCAATGTGGAGGATTTAAAAATGAATACAAAGTTTGACCTAATGGAGAAAAGTTTTGATGGTGGTGATGAGGGTGAGTTTCGAAAGCCAGCAACATGGGATTTCATTTGTCCAGATATGCAATGAGAGTAAGGCTGCAGCAAAGGAGATTAGAGCTGGAGGACCCTGGAGAGCTAAAAAAGAAGATGCTGCAAAAAAAGGATGTTACCATGTTGGTAAGGGCAAACTCTGAGCTGTTGAGGCTCTGAGAAAGGTAGAAGCCCAGTGTGGTGGTTTTAAAATATGTACACAAATTCTTGGAAAATCTTCCCCTTAAAAGGTGAAGGCTAATTCCCTGCCCCACCCCTTTCAGCATGGCCTGGACTTGCTGCTCATTTCTAACAATTAGAATGTGGCCTAAATGTCAGGGTGTGACTTCCATGGATTTGGTCATAAAAGACAGCAGTTTCTGCCTTGCTCTCTCTTGGATCACCCACTCTGGGGGAAGTCATCTTCCATGACGACACTCAAGCAGCCTATGGAAGGGTCCGTGTAATGAGGAACTGAGGCCTCCTGCCCACAGCCATGTGAGTGTGCCACGTTGGAATTAGATCCTACAGCTTGAGTCAAGCCTTCAGATAACTGCTGCCCCTGCCAACATCTAAATGGGAACCTCATGAGAGATTCTGAGCCAGACCCACCAAGCTAAGGTATTCCCAAGTTCCTCACCCACAGAGGAAATAAACATTTGCTTATTTTGTGCTGCTAAAGTTGGGGGTAATTTGTTATACAGCAATAGATAACTAATAAACACAGCAAGGAACTGACCACAAACCAGAAGCCAAGATTAAGAGAGGAGGGAGGAGAAATAAGGGTTTGAATGAAATAAGGGTCTGAATTTTGCCCTCTCGTACCATGCAATAGCCAAGATGGCCCCCGGCCTTGTAGAAAAATGGATGCTCTACCCCACATAAGTTCCCAGTCACCCTGGCTTTCTGCTAGACTTTACTTTTTCAGATGGCCTCAGCAAAATATCTTGAAGATATTGACAGGTTAAAGAAATCTTCAACTAGCCCCTTTCCACTTTGCAATCTCTGTTTAGAAAAGAATGGTTGGTCTCAACAGGGACAGATACAGGGTATATCAGTTTAGGTGGCCACTAAGCTACCCACAATTTTTGGCAAAGTCCAAAAAAAGTCAAGCAGGGTGGAGAGCTCTGAATAACCTTCCCCTGCTGGTGGGAGTAAACCATAGAAACACACTGGTAACTACAGCAACAGCCAAGGTATTGCCTGCTCACCATGGATGTGCTAAGAACTCTGCAGACCATTTTACAACTATTCCCTCATTCACTCCAGGAGGTGCCTATGACAGAGGGACCATTACCACCCCATTTTGTTGATGAGTAAACTGAAACACGGAGAGGTGTTAGTATCAGAGCCATGAATAGGACCAATCCCCAAGATTTCCAACCCTGAGCTACAACCTCTCCCCCACACTGTTTCTTAAGATTTATTAGCTCCCAGCAGTAAAATTAAGTGGCTCTTCCAAAGCTAAGGTGACCGACATACTAAAAATCCTTCCATCTGTCTAGTCTCTACTAGGAATGGACAGCTCTGGGAGACTGGCCATTACCTCCCTTCCCCATCTGCAATTATTGCCTGGATGACCTGAGAAACACACTCCCAGAGGCAGAATCATCCAAGCTATAAACTACCCAACAAAACATAAAATTCCTTCGTTTGCAACTACAAAGTACTATTGCTGAACTAAACAATTGAGAGGATATTCATGGTTTGTATTCCTCTTGGAGCCCCAGATCTCTCTACCATAACACAGAACTGGGCTAAAAGATTCTGCTGTGCATTATGTTGAATCACAAGCAAAGATAACCATTCCGTCCAGTTGTGATTTCCCGACCGCCGTCGGGGCAGGAGAATAGGTTTCTCAATTTCTTTCATCCCACAGCTTGTCACCCACTCTTCCTCCTCTTCCTCCCTCATCCCACATTATCTCACATCAAGAGCGTACGCTAAGCTCACAAAACTAAACAAAAGTAGGCCACGGATAGACTGCAGTCCATCACCCCACCACCCACTCCCACCAGCTCCCCCAGAGCACTTTTATTTCTCTTTTACTTTGGTTGCCATGGGAATCCGTGTTTGGGGAGGACGCGGATGGAATGTATCGTGAGCAGATGGCTGTGATGTGAGCAGGAAGAGGCAGAGGACCAGCCCCGGAATACAGGGCTGAGCCAACACGTGTTTTACAGGGGCAGTGTCACCTCTGCGGGTCTTTGGAAGCCTGTGGCAGGTGCTGTCCCTGCTCTGGGCTCAAATCACAGACACGGTGGAGCAGTGCTCAGACCTACCTCCAGGGGCACATCGAAAGGCTCCACCTCGACCTCTGTTGAGTTGGTTTTGTCTGAAGCCTGCTGGGCTTTTCCATCATCAGTTTTGTCACCCTTGTCTTTACTTGAGCCTTTGGAAGATTTGGAGTCTTTGTCCTTTGAAGACAGCTTGAGCTCCTTGCGTGCCTTGGAGAATTTAAACTCCTGTGCCCCTCCCAAGAGGATCTCCACAGCAATCTCCACCAAAATTCTGCCCCTGAATGACACGCCTTCTCCGAAACCTTCATTCAATTCCTGGTAGTCATCCATCAGACCTTGGTTCCTGGGTGAGCCATACAGGTTAATCCAGGCAGGTCCGAATGTGGGTAGAAAGCCTGTAAAAGATACCAAGCTTTAGTTGCCTAGTTATGCTTTCAAGCTGGCTATTTTTTGCTTTATGAAAATTGGGCACATTCATTTAGAAATATAAAATATAAAGAAAAGACAAGAGAAAATATTTACAGAATATCCTGTCACGGGGAGTTCCCTGGTGGCCTAGTGGTTAGGATTCTGGGCTTTCACTACCATGGCCCAGGTTCAATCCCTGGTTGGGAAACTGAGATCCTGCAAGTTTTGGGCGTGGCCAAAAAACAAAACAAAACAAAACCAAAAAGAATATCCCGGACTTCCCTGGTGGGACAGTGGTTTGATCCCTGGTCCGGGAAGATCCCACATGCTGCGGAGCAACTAAGCCCGTGTGCCACAACTACTGAGCCTGTGCTCTAGAGCCCGCAAGCCACAACTACTGAGCCCGCGTGCCACAACTACTGAAGCCCACGTGCCTCAACTACTGAAGCCCGTGTGCCTAGAGCCAGTGCTCCGCAACAAGAGAAGCCACCGCAATGAGAAGCCTGTGCACCACAACAAAGAGTAGCCCTCGCTCGCCGCAACTAGAGAAAGCCCGTGCACAGCAACAGACCCAATGCAGCCCCCCAAAAATAAATTAATTAATTAAAAAAAAGAATATCCCATCACCAAAAGCCACAACCACCATTTTGCTATAATCCTTTCTAGTCTTTCTTCCATGCATGTCTACACTTGTCTACAATCACAGTAAGACTATGAATGCCAACTTGCATCCTCATCTGTTCACTCATTGATCAAATGTTTATTGACTCCTAACATGTGCCAGGCATCATGCTAGATACAAAACACAGAGCCCACTAGAGAATAAAGCAGATACAAACATAAAACAAATAAATATTCACATCACATTACAAATGCTATGAAGGAGATATATCTTGGGCAGCAAGGACAAAAAACAGGCTGGTGTGACGCAGAGAGAGGAGTTAGGCAGAGAGAGAGGAGAGAGAATTCTGGGCAGAGGGAAGAGCACACGGCAGTTGGAAAGGGGCTTGGAGATAGAAGGAACTGGAAGAGAAAGCCAATGTGGCTGGAGTCCAGAGAGTGAGTGGGTGAGAAGAGTTTAGAGAGGTGAGCAGGTCTCAGGAGGCTTGATAAGGATTTTGGACTTTATCCTAGAAATTACGGGAATATTTTAGAGGGGTTTAAGCAAAGATGAGACCTAACCGGTTGTGTGTTTTTAAGATCACCCTGTTTGCTATGTGACGGGTTCTAAGAATGGATGTGGGCTGCTGTATATAAAATGGGTAACCAACAAGGACCTACTGTATCGCACAGGGAGCGCTGCTCAATATTATGTAACAACCTAAATGGGAAAAGAATTTGAAAAAGAATAGGTACATGTATATGTATAACTGAATCACTTTGTAGTACACCTGAAACTAACCCAACATTGTTAATTAACCACACTCCGATATAAAATAAAAAGTTAAAAAACAGCTAAATAAAGTGCTAGGGCAAGTCCCGAATCAGTTATCTTCATAGGTGGAAACAGAAGTCCATGCTGGTTTGAGTTCGTTTTGCTTTGTGTTTTGTTTTGCATTTGTTTAGTTTCCTGTTTTAGTACCACGTTTCTGTCAAGACTTTAGCTTTTCCCCTAAAATAGAAATAAATAAGTAAATAAATAAATGAATAAATAAACAAAAATTAAAAAAAAAAAAGAATGGATGTGGGCACACTGGTTCAGGCACCAGTTCTTCATCAAAACTCAAGACATGGGCTTCCCTGGTGGCGCAGTGGTAAAGAATCTGCCTGCCAATGCAGGGGACAAGGGTTCGAGCCCTGGTTCGGGAAGATCCCACATGCTGTGGAGCAACTAAGCCCGTGCACCACAACTACTGAGCCTGTGCTCTAGAGCCCGCAAGCCACAACTACTGAAGCCCCTGCGCCTAGAGCCCGTGCTCGGCAACAAGAGAAGCCACCGCAACGAGAAGCCCACGCACCGCAATGAAGAGTAGCCCCTGCTCGCCGCAACTAAACAAACCTCACGCACAGCAACAAAGACCCAACACAGTCATAAATAAATAAAATAAAAATTTTTTTAAATTTATATTAAAAAAAAACTGAAGACAGGGGTGGCTTGGACCAGGGTGATGATAGTGGAGATTGAGAGAAGTAAATATTCTGAGATATGTTCTAAGTGTAGAACTGAAAAGACCTGGTGATCTTAACTTACTCTTAGCATAAGTAGTTTCCCTTCTTAATACAGAGCATCTGGGAAAATACACAGTGTCTATGCAAACATCTCTTTGACAACAGAATATTCCATTTTGACAGGCAGTATATAGCATGGTGGTCCTGAGCTTGACTGCCTGGGTTCAAATCTCAACTCTCAGGTCTGCTATTTTCAAGCTGTGGAAGTTTTTTAACTTCCCAATGCCACGGTTTCCTCAACTGTAAAATGGGGGTGATAATAGTACCTATCTCACCCATCAGGATTAAAAGAGATAATACTAAGTGCTTCACACAAGTCTTTAAGAGATGTCTAGAATATTAGCCATTACTCTTAATAAGTATATATATCATAATTTGCTTAACAATCCCCCCGCTTTTTGACGAGGAAAAGTTTCCATATGCATTATTGTTATCAATAGTTTTATGCCTGAAAACTTCCATTCCCCCCCCGTCCCCCTCCCATGGCCCCCGATGTCTACTTTTTAAACCATTGTTATACATCTCCCTGAGCCCATCAAGATGTTTCTGAAAAGTTGTGGGTAATGTGTTTTGGTTTTTTTTAAATTTATTTATTTTTGGCTGCGTTGGGTCTTCGTTGCTGTGTGTGGGCTTTCTCTAGTTGCAGTGCGCGGGCTTCTCATTGCGGTGGCTTCTCTTGTTACGGAGCACGGGCTCTAGGTGCATGGGCTTCAGTAGTTGCAGCACGTAGGCTCAGTAGTTGTGGCTCGCAGGCTTAGTTGCTCCACAACATGTGAATCTACCCGGAACAGGGCTCGAACCCGTGTCCCCTGCATTGGCAGGTGGATACTTAACCACTGTGCCACCAGGGAAGTCTGTGGGTAACATGTTTATGTCTGGTTGAGAAATCCTGTAGGTGGACAGAGTGTGCTTTCTGCATAAAGAAATCCTGTGGCAAATCCTCCCACATCATGAATATTTAAACAGTAGATATTTATTAAGGCCTTTCTATGGTGTCACTCTGTGCAGGGCACAAAAATGTGTAAATCTCGTTCTCTGCTTAAGCCAAGCCTTCAGTATAATGTGTATGTGTGTATGTATATATACATATATATACATACACACAAACATACACACATGTACACAAATATATACATTGATCAATGCAAATTTGTAGTGCAGAGGAAGACTGCATTGGGATTTAAAAAAGGGAAGGTAGATTGAGGTATTTAGAGAATTATCAGCTATGAATTTAGGTTTTATAAATAAAGAGCTTTATCTTGGGTGAAAACTCCTTTGCCTGACTCAGTGGATTAGCTCGGACTCTCCATTCTGGCCCTGGTTCTCTGAGCGCAGTCAGCAGGACCTCCCTGAAATACTCATGCTCTTGAGTTCCCATTGTGAGTTGAGGGCACCATATTTTTTGGACCATTTAAACAAGTAAAAACCAGGACTTCCATGGTGGCGCAGGGTTAAGAATCTGCCTGCCAATGCAGGAGACACGGGTTCGAGCCCTGGTCTGGGAACGTCCCACACGCCATGGAGCAAGTAAACCTGTGCACCCACAACTACAGAGCTTGCGCTCTAGAGCCCGCAAGCCACAACTACTTAGCCCACGTGTCACAACTACTGAAGCCCGCACGCCTAGAGCCCGTGCTCCGTAACAAGAGAAGCTACCTCAATGAGAAGCCCGTGCACCGCAACAGAGTAGCCTCTGCTCGCCGCAACTAGAGAAAGACTGCGCGCAGCAACGAAGACCCAACGCAGCCAAAAGTAAAAATAAATAAATAAATAAATAAATATTTTTAAAAAATAAATAAACACGTAAAAACCTTTCTTAGCTTGTGAGCCATACAAAAATACGTGGTCGTCCAGATGTGGTCCATGGATCACAGTTTACCAACCTCTTATCTAATCTAAACTCTTCATTTTTCAATTAAGAAACCTAAGGCCCAGAGAGAGGGAGTGACTTCCTCAAGGACACACAGCAATGTTCCTGGAAGACATGGGACAGGGAACAAGCCTCGTGGTTCCCAGAGTCTGGCTCTGTTCACCACCCTGAACCAACCCAAGCCACAGACCACACAGAGGATGGAAGGTGCCTAAGACATTGTCTGCTCCAACCCTCTCTTTTTGAAGATGAAGGCTCTAAATCAATCATTTGGAGACCCTATCTCCAAGTCAGACATGTGAGGCCTTACCTTTATCTCCATCCTGTTCATTGGAGATTTTCTTCAAGTCGATGAAATGGGTTGCCAGCACTATATCATTCATGCTGCCTTCATCCCATACCTGGATTTTCACCCTCCGACACAGGGGAGGGAACATTTCCTTGAAGACCACCTGTTCGTGCCACACAGGATCGGCACAGTTCTTCTGCACCGTGGTTCGCCCCTAAAAACAAAGCCAGGAAAATGTGAGCCACGGAAGGAAATGAAAGAGGCCCTTGACCGACTAAAGAAAACTCTTCACACCAGCTGGAAATATAAAGTGAGTTGCCAAAAATAATGAACCTGCTTCCACCGACACCCATGAAAATCAGTTACACCCCATGAACATTATTGATGTCCTATTCTGTGCCAGACACTGTGCTGGGCATCTGGGACAAAGGTGAGTTGTCACAGGTCCTGCCCTCAGGAAGTTCTCATCATCCACTGGGTTGGGGTGAAATTGACATCTGTGTTATGAAGGAGTTCTATGCATCTCCAGGAATGCAGCAGATACAGTTAGAGCCTGACTTCATGTTTTATAAAAGTTGGACCTGATGCAAACCCCTTCCCTAGTCTGGACCTCAGTTTCCTCGTCATACAACGGAGGTGGTGTCCTACATGGGGGTTATATACGTCCTATATATGCCAATGGGGTCCAAGATAGAAATAGTCCAAGGTTCACCCTGCCAAGGGGAGGGGCCGGGTGGAGACAACATGTGTGTCAGCTGAAGCTTCCAAGTCCAGCCAACCAAGATTAAGCTCTGACCATGTGCCCAGGCCCTAGCACTTCCAATGGCTCTTGAGCAGGGAACAGCTGGGAACAGGGATGTCCAGGCTTACGCAGGACAAGGGCCAGCTGGGTAGATTGTAGAGCAGATTGAAAGGGCGGTGGGAATCCTCTGGGGACTGGGGACTGGGCAACAGCTCAGAGAAGCAGCCAGAGGCAAGGAAGGAGGGCTGCCTGCCTGGGTGCTGAACCGTGATCCCCCCCTCACTTCTCTCCACGAGCTCCAACGCTGAGGGAGTGGGTGACCCTCCACTACTTTCCTGCCATGTGATGTAAAGCCTTTTTGTGACAACCTTCCTCTCTCTGGGCACTTCCTCATTTTGACTTTAACTTAATGTCATTTGACCAGCAGTGTCCTGGGTAAAGAACAGGATTCCAATCCAGGTCTGCCAGGATTGGTGATGACCCTTCCTCACCGTCTGCCCAGCAAAGGAGACCTCCACAAAGGGATCCACGAGGTCCTTACTGTCACCCACAAATGCTTTGGTGATGTTCGCCATGATGCTGGAGTTCATTTTGGGCAGCCCTTCAGCTCTGTAGAGTCTCACGTAGAATCTGGCCCAGGGTCTCTCTGATGGAAACCCTTGTGGGATCAAAAGGTTCCTTGGGGGGGGACAAAAATAAGACATAAAAATGCTTTCTCACTTGAAAGAGTAGAGAGAAAAGGTAGAGGCAATTTGGAGGCAGAAAGAAGAATTCTGATACAGGAGAAAAATCTGAAAAGATAGGATTCATCGCTAAAATGAGTTTCCTTTCTAGTGTAAATGACAGCACAGGGTATGAATAGAGTGAATGCAGTACTCCAATAAAAATTAATTTTAAAAAAATAGAGTGAATGCAAACTCGTTCAGGTCCTGGAATTAAAGAATAAACACTTAAAAGAGGCGCATAAAGTCTTCCCATTTTACAAGCTAGTGGCTGAAATTATTCTTCCTTCAAAGAAAAATCAACTAAATTCAGATTAATAGGGTAGGCTCAGGAATAGCTTATCTATTATGGGTTATTATAGGAAGACAGGCTGTTCTTGTCCTAGAAGCTGACCTCCCAAAGAATAGTGACGCCTTTGATAAGACACATCGTGGTGCCTCTGATAGAGCAGAATCCCCAGTGGACAGGCCTTGAACTTGGAAGTTCTGGTGAACCCGTAAGGAAAGGGAGAAGAAAGAGACACGGAAATCGGGACATGTCATTTCTCTTGCATGGTCCTCGATGGACCTGTCTCACTTTTCTATTTGCTCCTTGGCATCAGAGGTTTTGGGATTGCGCTTTAAGACATCTCCTTTCCCAGTCACGCTGATGTCACACTTCAGGTAACCCTTCGTGCCAGTCCTGATGTTGCCAGGGTCCATGAGCAGGGCCCACTTGTCAGAAAACTGATGACCTGCAAAACGTCCTGACAGCTCAGATATCCGGCACTGATGCACCCCGACGCTCCACCCATTTCCCTTCCAACCCAAAGCCTCCCCACCCTCTACTCCCCAGGAGGGGCCAGCTCATCACAGTTCTTTCCAAGTCTCGTGCTGCCTCTCTCTCCTCCTTTCCTTCCTCTCCTCTCTTCCTACCCACTTCTCCATCTTTTTCTCCAAACTGCCACAGGGATTCGGGAGGCCTTCAACGTAGTGGAAATTGCCTGGATGGGAGTCTAGCTTTGACCCGAGAGGAGGACATTGATGCAGTGTAGAAGCCACACCTGATTTCACAGGCCATAAACGCTGCTCATGGATCTTTTTGTTTGACCTACACGGTGAGCCCAAACTTCAAAACTCTTACAAAATCTAGACTTCAGGCTTATCTTTTTAAAAACTGTTAGATCTGGCCACACGGAGCCCACATTTCCACACGACTGTAGGTGGTAAGGAGCTGAGTAGATGCTACTCCTTCCACAGGGGTTGTGAGCCCCGCCCCCCATTTCCCATAGCCTCCGTCACCCCTGACTGCATTAAACCCAGCCTACTGCACTCAGCAATGCTCACTGCCGGGCCCCCTTGGGGTCATGTGAGTTGGAATCACTGTTGAAGAGAAGGGGCCTTTCATGAGAAGATCTATGTGTGTTGTTGGTTCTGTTACTCATTAGCTCTTGACCTTGGACAAACTACCTAGCTCCTCTGGCAAATCAGGGATAATAATAATAATTACAGCAAACCCACGTATGACATGTCACAGTCATTATTCTGTGCTAGATCCTATAAAGTGCTTATGTATATATTCTTATGCATATATTCACTTATGTATATATTCACTTAATCCTCCAACAACCCTATAAGGAGGTGCTATTTTATCCCCATTTTTACAGAAGAGGAAACTGCAGCACAGAGAAGTCAAGTTATTAACCCAAGGTTGCACAGCTAGGAAAGAGCAGAGTGGAATTTGAAGCCAGACAATCTGGCCCCAGAGTCCATATTCTTAACTTCTACACCCTTCCAACTTTCCTTCTTGTGTCTCGCAGCAGTAAATTGGACAGAATTTGTGAAAAAAATTTTTAAACTGCTCAGACGTATGAACATATAAGATATTTTTATCATTAGATTGTGAACTTTGAGTAAAAGAGCCATGTCTTGCTCCACTTTTTAAAACTGGTTCTCAGTGTTATTGAATAAATGGATACATGGAAGAACGCATAAACTAACTGACCTTCCGGTGTCACAGTAAGAGAAGAGTAACAGAGAGAGATTGGGAGGCAATGCTTTCTCACCAGGTTGGTTGTACACGGTCCCCAGGTCCACTTTGAAGGAGCCGATCAGTACACCTCCTATCAGCTTGTGGTGAAAGACCTGGGGAGAGATGGAGCGGTGAGTCCGGCAACACTAGATTTCTCTCTGAGGATAAATCTGTGAAATGGGTTCATGACAAACCCATTCAAAGAGGATTCTAGGCCTTGAACCTTGTCTGGCCTTCACACTTATCTGGAGCACAGTGACATTTGGTTATCAAACCTCAGTGCTGGCTGTACAGGGCGTCCAAAGTATTGCAGCTGTACCTCATCTCCTAGCAGGATTTCAGCTAATTTTCTATTGAAGGATGCCTATCGAATCTCACTGCCTAAAACGTGTTTTTTGCTTGTTTGTCTGTTTGTTTGTTTGTTTGTAGCCAAAATGAACTCTAGGGCAGCCCACTCTTCAAACCCATCTCTGCCTTTTGAAATGCTATCCATCTTTAAATGCCTAGAGCAAATGCTGCCTCCTCCAAGCAGCCCTCCCTGATCCTCCACAAATGAAAGTATTCCCTTTCTCTCCTAAAATTCCACAACACTTTGCTCACAACTTTCTCAGAGAACTCATCCTTATTGCCTTGAGAAGTTTTGTATGTGTACAATAGTCAGAACAAAGGAGGCTGTCATCCTCAATATTTTGTCTGATTAGAAGTCAGTAGAGTGCCTGGCTGGTTACAGCAGCACATTTTTATGTTAATGCTATTAAGATTAGGAAGTTCTAAAGGAAGCTGGGAGAGCTGGGCCTGGGTCCAGAAGTCACATTGCATGAAAAATTGCTGAAGAATCAGGAGTAATTTAACTTTTAACTCAGAAAAGAGAAAACTGAGAGTGTGGAAGAAGAGCAATGGTAACTCAAGGGTCTTCAACTTGAAAATACTGCCATCTAGAAGACGGAGTAGGATCCCTGTGTGGTTCCCAAGCTACAGGAAGAGAGATTTCAGCTCACTATAAAGGCAATTTTTGTAACAGAACTTCCCAGCAATGGAATGGGCTACTCTAGAAGTAGTGACCTCCCCATCTCTGGATATAATCAAGTAGTGCCCAAGAACCCCATGTCATGTGTCCTGGAGGTGGTGGAGAGGGATTCCTACGCCAGCTGGAAGTTGAACTAGATGGTCTCTGAGGCTTCCTTCTATCTGTAAAATTCTATGAGTTCCTTGATTCAAGTACAGTTTCCTACCTTCTTCTACCCACCACATGGCCTTGTTCATACTAAACACTCAATAAACATTCAGTGAGTTAATGAGTGATTGACTAATTGAATGATGGATGAGTGAGAGACTTTTGTAGCTTCTGAACAGATCCTTTTGAAAGAGGCAGTAAGAAACAATAAATTCAATTGATTTCAAAAAATGAAGAAAATGAGAGCCCTTCCCAGCTCCCTTCCCACTCTTCCTCCCTTGTCCAAAGTCTGCAAGGGTGTTAGAGAACAAAGGGGAAGTAAGGACAGTTTGGCTTCAGTTGAGGAGCTATTTAAGTCCACAGGCACAAAACTCACCTCAAACCCCTCACGCTTAGAGTTGCTACTGCAGCTTCCCAAAGCCCTGAGCAAGAACACGAGCCGAACTCAAGCTCTCTTCTCAGATCAAAGGCATCTCGGTCCCTATGGGCATAATGAGCCAGAGCCCCAGAGGGATCTTGAAATAACAGGAGGCCTCCTCAAATCACCCACCCAGTGTGAACACCAGGCAGCGCTGGTGTGGTCAGGCATCAGGTTACAAGAACAAGGGCCTCTCACACACAGACAGAAGGGGGCCCTGCATGCCTGGGGCCGCTGTCAAGGGAAGATGGTCTCTGGCACCACCAGGGTCTGCTACAGCCTGGCTGTCCCAGCAGCCTTTGCTTACAGCACTGGCCCCCTTCTCCCACATGGAATTTTTTCTGGACATGCTAACTTTTGGTTCATGGACTAACAGAAAACTTATATTAAACACTCCCTTTTCAAGGGTAGTTTTCCCTTTAAAATCTTCAGTCTCTATCCCCAAGTGTCTTTTAGGGAGACCAAAGTATTCTTTTCTTCCAAGTGAGAAGAACAGAGATAGGCAATACCAGATTTGATCCTCTGCTAAAAATCCACTTGCCCCGCAGAGAGTCATGACCCTTGTCTATGATGCCATATAAAACCTAGCTATTGGACTTCCCTGGTGGCGCAGTGGTTAAGAATCCTCCTGCCGCTGCAGGGGACGTGGGTTCCATCCCTGGTCCAGGAAGATCCCACATGCCATGGAGCAACTAATCCCATACTCCACAGCTACTGAGCCTGTGCTCCAGAGCCTGCGAGCCACAACTACTGAGATCACGTGCCACAACTATTGAAGCACACGCACCTAGAGCCTGTGCTCGGCAGCAAGAGAACCCACCGCGATGAGAAGCCCGCGCACCTCAACAAAGAGTAGCCCCCGCTCGCTGCAACTAGAGAAAACCCACACGCAGTAACAAAGACCCAACACAGCCAAAAATAAATAAATTAATTAATTTTTAAAAAACCCTAGCTATTAACTATTCATCTGCACTCTAGACAGTCCGCTAGGAGCCTGTTATAAAGCCGATCCCACAAACAGGTGGTTGCCTGAGTGATGTAATAAGACACCCTGGGCAATGTCCCAGGTCCTGAAATATCTTCTCACCACCTGTCATCACGCCTGAAATTCACGTGTGAAGAATGTTTGGCTCCTAGTGACTTTTCATTCCTCAAGAGTCACATTCTTCAAGTATCCCCGGGAAAGACAATATCATGATTCCACTATTACCTAAGCCTTAATGTACGACTTATATATAATATGCATACATATGATGTAATGTAATATAATATAATATAATTTATATAATAGAGATTGAGTGGGTGATCATGACAGGCAAGGAAGTCATCAAGACAAGTTTTGCCATCTTCATAACTCTGATCAGGGTTGGTGTCACTGTTCAAAACATTTCCTCATTCTCCACACGTCTTACGTTGTCACATAAAGTAGGAATTCTGTTCTCTCAGAATTTATTGGGAAGAGAGCACCTACCCTTCAACCCCCCTGCCCATCCCCACCACTTTAAGGCATACACACTCCCACTGCCCTCTTCATGGGAGAAGCAGAGATTTCTCAGACTGGTGAGACAGATACAGTGAGCCATCCGCAGCTCTCTGTTCCTTTGCTGAGTGGTGAGAAGTTGGCAGTGATCCCGGTTGGCCTGCCCTACCCTCATTTGGACTGATACGGCTTCAACACGTGCACTTTCCTTCTCATTCCTGCCCTCTACATGGTGGGCCAACCTAGTAAGGCACCTGTGTGGACCAGGAAGCTCTCTCCATCTCTACTCCTCAGACTTGATCTGTGGAGACAGGAAATCACCCGGCAGGGCTGAGGAAGGCTCTTCGTAGCAGACCCAACTCCCCATGGGCAGGTCCTGATGTTTACACTCAGAGGCAACTATTAAGACTCCAAATGGCAACCACTTGCTCCAAATCACATTTTGCGACTCAGCATTATTGATATATTGGGTTGCTTCCTGCTTCTTGTTCCTATTTCTCTATTTATTACCAAATAGGAGGGGAATGGGAGGGTGTGACTAATTATTGTTAGCGTGGCTATCACCCCAAGAGAGAAATACTAACATTTGCTTGATAAAAAGAAAGAAATCAACTCAAAATGGCAATCTATTAAGATGTCATTTATACTTCACATATATATTTCACATTCCCACATTAGTAAGCTACACAATGGCTTGATGGTAGCTTACAACTTGCTTCCAGCAAGTATAGAATCTTTCTTGAGTCTGTTTTCCTTCCCAGATGCCTCTGCACTGATTATTTCAAGTTCTATCCTGTTGGTTTCAAACTCAACAACCCACACTCACACTCCTGAATCTATTCATCCCTAAACAGACTGAGCTGCCCTAGAGAGTTCCCAAAGCCTAGAATCTCTTCCACCTCCCCTCACCCCCACCAGCAATGATATACTTACTGAGATTTTGATGATCTTGTCAAAAAGATGCAATTGGGGCCCAATGAAGTCGAAGACAAAGTACTGGAAAACATAAAGTTCATTCTGACCATAAATTCCTGGCTTGCATGTAAGAACTCTGTTCTTGGAATAAATTTAGATCTGCATTTGTCTAACAAATTGCTGCAAGGTTCTCAATGACATAACTGTATCATCAATTGATTGGCCCTCCCCTACTGAAAGTCATTTAATTTGTTTTCAATTTTTTTCAAATAGAAAAAGAAAGACTATCACCAATTACATCTTTACACAACATATTTGTAAGTTTTCCTCTAAAATGGACATGAGAATTAGAATTGTTGGGTCATGGCTTGTGTGCCTGTAAATTTTTAGTAGCTAGCATAAATTTTTTTTCCAAAGGAGCTAAGCCATTTTACATTCCCACTGGCAGCATATGAAAATAGTCATTCCCTTGCCAAGCATTGAATTTTCAATTCTTTTACATTTATCTATCTATCTATCTACCTATCTATTTATTTGTTGCCTATATATAATGATGAGTGAAAGTATATCACAGTGTGGTTTTAATTTGGAGTGAACTTGATTAAAATTTGATTTTCTCAGGATTTTTCAGCTTCAAGCATCCCTGCGAAATTCCCAAGATTGACCAGGGAAGGAATGAAAAGAAATTATGGGTAAGGGAGATTTCTAATTTGAGGAAAGCAATTGAATTCTAGAGTTGAAGAAAATATATAGACTGGTCTCCATATTCTACAGTTAAAAAGACTGAAGATGAAAGAATTTAAAAGACATGCCTGGAGTCATATAGCTAGCTATCACTGGGCTGGGGACCAAAGCTGAGTTCTCCTCAAGTTATCATAAAAGGAATTCAAGTGCTAGATGTTTCACCATTGGAACTTTATTGAGTGTCTCCCAAATGTCAGGTATGAGGCGCCTCATGTAGAAAACTAGTGTAGTGCTTTGCTGTGGGTTGTGTGTTTTGAGGACTGATGGGGTTGGCGGAGGCCAGTAGGAAGTTGTTTCATGGATTGTTTTGTGTTTGAGCTGCAGGATGGAGAAATGACACAAGGACATTAGAGACGAAAATGACAGCAGTAGGAAAGGGAGAAGTGACCACTAACAACCTGCTGTTAAAGGCAACACAGAAAAACCAAAACGTGAAAGCTGAAAGATGTCATCATATACCATAATAAGAGACCTTCAAAATGGCCATCCTTCAATATCAATGAAAAGTTACGTTATGTTCAGTGTCTCCTGTTTAAGAGAACAGGAAACTATGTATAACATTTCAGGAAGTTTTTCATATATATGTTCAAACTTTTTAAGCACTTCCGTGTGCAGAATTTCTTTTATGTGCAAAACACTTGCATGAATTTCTTCATTCTCTGGTATATGAGATGCTGGGGGTTCCTTTGGACCAATAAATTAGTTCTAATGTTTATTGCCTTCCACTGAGTTTCACATACAGTATTTCAGACTTAGCTGCCTCACATATGTTCCCTGGACCTCTGAACCCACACACATTTTTCTAGCTAGGAAATATTCCCCGGCCTCTACTAACTGGTTCCTTCAACATCTGATGACATTTGGGCTTGAAAAATTAGAGTCCAATTCTGTAACAAAGATTTTTAATTCCACTTCTTTGTTTTTTACTTGATTTCCCAATGATTACACTTAGCCTAGTTGAATGTCATTTAGATCCAGGACTTGTATGCACAAAGCAAACATTAATATAATCGTCAACAAATCTGTAGAGCTTTGCAGTTTTAAAGCATTTTCATGCACGTTATTTCATATCACATTCAGGCCGAAAGATGTGATAGAGGTGAGGCGTAGAACAGAAAGGAGAAAACTGTCACTTAAACACATCGTAAAAGTCTCAGAGGCAAGAATGATAAAGAGGAAAGGGGTTAACAGCTCAAATGTGATTTGGGAATTTTCTATATATTTTATTATGCATACTCTCTCTGCCTGCCTTTTCAATTACTACTCTCATTAAAAAATTAATTAAGAGTTTACTGCAGTTTTTGACATTCATGGTGTTGAAGTGCCTAGGGGGGAACAAGTACTCTTGCACACTGTTAGTTGGAGTACAAATTGTTACCTTTTTGGAGGGCAATGTGGTCATATCAAATTTTAAATGCATATACTCTTCACTGTAGTTATGCCATTTAAATATCATTATAAGTAGTACCCAAAGGCTGAAAAAAAATTTAATATCCATCAATGAGAGATTGGTTTAGTAAATTATAATATATCAATGCAATGGAAAACTCTACAGCAAAGAAGGGAAAATGAGATTGAACTATATGTCTTTTTTTATATGTATATAAATTTACTTATTTACTTTTTTGGGGGGGGGGCTGTGTTGGGTCTTTGTTGTTGCGCGTGGGCTTTCTCTAGTTGCGGTGAGCGGGGTCTACTCTTCATTGCGGTGTATGGGCTTTTCATTGCGGTGGCTTCTCTTGCTGTGGAGCACGGGCTCTAGGCGCGCAGGCTTCAGTAGTTGTGGCTCACGGGCTCTAGAGCTCAGGCTCAGTAGTTGTGGTGCACGGGCTTAGTTGCTCCGCGGCATGTGGGATCTTCCCAGACCAGGGCTCGAACCCGTGTCCCCTGCATTGGCAGGAGGAGTCTCAACCACTGCGCCACCAGGGAAGCCCTGAACTATATGTCTCGATACAGACTAATCTCCAAGATACATTGTTTTGTGAAAAGACCGAGGTCCAGGACAGTGTGTATAGAATGCTACCATTTGGCTACAGTATCTGTTTGTATTCTTATGCAGGCCTGGAATATCTCTGCAAAGGATACACAAATGCCTGGGGAGAATGGCTGTCTCCAGGGAGGGGCACTAAGGGATTAGATAGAGATCAAAGATCAGGGGGAAACACATATATCGTATATATTTTCACATATATCATTTTAAACTCTGTATCTCTGACCATTTTAAAAAACTGTTTAATCTTTTTATTTAAAAACAAGAATTTAGTGTGTATAAATTTAGAAGCTTTGTGTCTCTCTTTGATGCTTTCCTTTACAATTTTTGTGCTGCTTAGAAAAATACCACTGTTGTACTTTCCAACACAGCATGCCTATTTCAAAATTAATAATTAAATTTTCAATGTTTCTGCTATGCAAAAGAATGTATATCTTCTCACTAACCAGCACATTTATTGAATATAAACTCAGAGCTTATGACACATGAAGATGAGTTTATAAGAAATTGGTACAAGCACTACGGAAAATAGCATAGAGGTTCCTTAAAAAATTAAAAACAGAACTACCAGAGGATCCAGCAATTCTACTTCTGAGTATTTATCTGAATAAAACAAATACACTAATTTGAAAAGGTACATACATCCCTATGTTCATTGCAGCATTATTTACAATAGCCAAGATATGGAAGCAACCTAAGTGTCCATCAGCAGATGAATGGATAAAGAAGATGGGGTATATACACACAATAGAATATTTCTCAATCATAGAAAATAATGAAATCTTGCCATTTGCGACAGCATGGGTGGACCTGGAGGGAAGTATGCTAGGTGAAATAAGTCAGACAGAGAAAGAGAAATACCGTATGATTTCACTTATATGTGGAATCTAAAAAACAAAACAAAGGAACAACTTACAAAACAGAAACAGACTCACAGATACAAAGAACAAATTGGTGTTTGCCAGAGGGGAGGGGGGTTAGGGGGATGTGTGAAATAGGTGAAGGGGCCTAAGAGGTATAAACTACCAGTTATAAAGTAAATAAGTCACAGGGATGTAAAGTACAGCACAGAAAATACAGTCAATGATATTGTAATAACTTTGTATGGTGACAGATGGTAATCAGATTTACTGTGCTGATCATTTCATAATATATTAAAAAATTGCATTACTATGTTATACACCTAAAACTAATATGATATTGTAAGTCAGTTATACTCCAGTAAATATTTTTGAAAAAAGAAATAAGAAAATGGGTCTATTGAAAACACAGCAATGAATTTAAAATCAGGAGGAATTCCTTGCCTCTCCTTTCCTTTGTCTGTTAAATTTTGTAAGGAGGCTCAGCGAGTAGCAGTCACGAGGAGCACGGCTTTTCTATTTGACTGAAGAATGCAGGAGAGTGGTGGTGAAGAGTGTGCTGGTGGAGAGGAAGTTGGTGACCTCCGTGACTTACTTCATTGTAAAATGGGCTGTTGGTTCCTTCCTTCACTGTGCTTTGCTTCTTCTCATCCCCGATTTCAATGATCACAACTGGGTCGATGTTCTCACCCACCAGCTGGCGGGCCTCAGTGATGTTTATGGCAATCTACAACACAAAGCAGCGTGTACACACTCTGGGTCTGGCTGTTCATTCACACAAGAAGAGCTGGGGAGGCTTGGAAGGAAGAGCTCACTACTTACTTGGTAATTTTGGGATCTGACCTCCCCATCGTGGATCTTAGTCAACAGTTTTGATCTATTGAAAGAAAGTTTAACATATTTGTTTCATTAAGTAAGAACCTACCTTAGATCCATAAGCCATGATAATATTTTCCCAGGTATTTCCACATGCTTTTATTTATATCACATATTCTCTCTCCATCTCTGGAGGAGATAAGTATAGATGGACACATGACTTAACCTCTCTATGACTCAGTTTTCCCATCCTAAAAAATGGCACTAATAATAGACCTTACCACAAGGAGTGATTGCTACAATTAAAAGATGTAAGGCATATAAAGGTTTAACCCAGTTCCTGGCAAGACTAAATGTCAATTCTTATTGTGAGTATGATTATCAGTATCACTTATTTTTTATTTTACCAAATGAGAAACTGAGATGCCTCAGCAAATTAGTGGCAGAGCTGGGTCTAAATAAGGATCTCCCTAATCTGCTGTCTGATCCTATCCAGAGGACCAATTTGCCATTTCTGGTAAATATAGCAATTCTGAGTTTTGTGATTGCTTTTGAAAAAAAAAAAATTGGTAAAAAAGGAAATTGTGAAGAATGACCAAGATGTCATCTCAGCAATTTTTCACATTCCAGGGGATTTCATTTATCTGGACTGTCATGAGTAATTGAAAACAGATGTGCAACACCTGGGCATCTAGAGATTGGATAATAACAAAGAGGTGAAGAATCCCTGTTGCCACAGAAGCAGCAATGGGTGGGATATAAACTGAGCTCAAGTTCCTATTGAATTCTGTTCTCTTGCCTTCTAGCAACACTGCTGCATTTGACTTCATTCCATTTCTGCTGATTATAATTGAGTCCAGTAGAGAACAGAGTAAACTAGTAAAAGTCTCAAGGCTTTGGAGTCAGGCCGATCTGAATTAGAATATTTGTTTTCCCCAATTTTGTGATATTAGCCTTAATTTCTTCACCTAAAAATAGAAATAATAATTTCTACTGCATAGGGTTGCTCTGAGGATTAAAAGAAATATTGCATGTAGGAAAGGGTAGATATCAAAGGGTATCTGTTCATTAATAAAATGGCAAATCGGTATTGATCATTTACCATGTGAAAACTCTGTGCTAGTCTCAGAGGAAAAACAAATATGAACAAGCCATCATCTTGGTCCTTGCAGAGCTAGCAAGCTATACAAGGGAGAGAGGACCAAAGCAGATAAAGGGAGAACTATTAGGTGTAAAACATGTCATAGAAAAAAATGTGATAGAACTTCAGAGAAGAGAGATATTTGTGAGAGCCAAAGTAAGCATGAAAGACATCACTACAGAGGTCAGATTTGAATTGAACATTGGTAGGTGGGTAGAATTTTAATTGATGGAGTATGCACTGGCCAGGAGAAAGAAAAAGGCTAGTACTTCTTCCTTCTCTTTCTCCTGCCTTCCTCCACTAATTCTATGCTATTATCTTAGTGAAATAAATGGCAAAGGATCCGTTAAAGGATATTAAAAAATAACTGAAGTCCTGATTCTGGGGTTTGCGGGGTGGTAGTTGTCATGGTGCCGTGTAGGGGGAAGGAGACATTGCAGTGAGTATGAGCGTACAAACTTCACATCTTCTTTTAAGGGTCAACCTCTGAGCTATCACCTTTTCTGATTTCCATCTGTCTCCCGCCCCCTGCCCCCCTCCCCTTACACACATACGCTGTGTACCATCCTGTCACAGCCCAGTAATACCAACTCAGGATCTGCCACACAAGGAAGCACTAATTTGCTCTACTGATAATAACAACTCTGAATGGAAAAGGAAGGGATGGCATGAGGAATTATCATTAGTAAGAAATTGACATAAACAAATATGGTAGACTGAAAGCATTGATAGCCCCAATTATTGGCTTCCTTGTATCCAGGATTTTTACCCTGTAACTTGTAGTCTCCTCTTGCTGTGACATGGGCTAGACTTGTGACGTGCATTGGCCAACAGAATGCAGAAGAAATGACTTTTGCCAATTCCAAGCCTGGGCTCAAGAGACCTTGTGTACTTCCACTTTCTCTCTTGGAACCCTGCCATCACCACCATTGGAATAAGCTTGGAATAGGTTGCTGGAGGATCTAATACCATATGGAGGAGAGGCCAGTGGTCCCAGGTAAAGCAATACTGGACCAGCCCACCATCAACCAACACTCAAACTAAAATTAGCAGAATTGCCAAATGACAACAGACACGTCAGTCATATACCTGTGACTATCTGGAACAAGTAATACTATCCAAACTAACCCACAGACTCATGAACAATGATAAGTGCTTATATTAAGCCACTGAGCTTAGGGGTTATTTGTTACACACATATAGCTAACTGATACAACAAATTACATGCAGAAGGCCAGTTTGTTCTGACTTTTTGTTGGGTAGTATAAGAACCACTTTCTCATTTGGGACAAACACAAATCCAAGACATCTAGCATCTTGATGAATTAAAGAGCAGGTGAGGGACAGCACCTGATTCTGTCTCCTCTTGCTGCTGTCATTCCTGAACAATGAGGGACATGAGTACCTTAACTCAGGAAATTTAAGACTAGACGTTGGTAGAGCCAGGACCCTGGCCAGCACTGCCACAGAGAAAGTAGAGGAGACAAAACACTCAGTCTTACTGCCTCAGACCTTCACTCCTGTAGACAGTGACTAGGTGTTATTCTCTGTTCCCCCAGAGCCTGCAGGAGTACCTGGCAGAGGGGAGGCGCTCAGCAAATGTGTGCTGATGGCTTGTATCAATACTGTACCTTCTCTTTGGAGGAGCTGAGGGGACAGGAGTGATGGAAGCATTGTCAGATATCAAATCTTCTCCCATGCCTTCCCGGTGAGAAAGCCCCTCCTGTGGTGCTTCTGCTTCACCTTGACCATCTAGAAAAGCAAACAAAAGGGACAGATCTATTAAATATGACACACCGTGGCAATCTGAGCCTCAACTCTGTGTCCAGGCTATGCCAGTCACCGTAAGGCGTACAAGGACTGGTCAAAGACAGTCTTTGACCGCATGGACCTTAACATCTTATTGGCAGAAAAGCCAGACACATACTATGTATCTTCTGTTTCCAAAAAAAAGAGAGAGTAGATTTGTATACCTGGTATTGTGGAATTATGGATTATGAATTTAAAGATATGCTTTCAAGTCATGACCTTGTCACATTGACTTTAGACAACTAATTTATTCCCTCTGAACCTCATTAGCAAAATGTAGTGTGAATCACCTGGGAAGCTGTTAAAATGCAGATTATGATTCAGTAGGTCTGGGGTGGGGCCCAAGATCCTGCATTTCTAAAAGCAAGGTCCCAGGTGAGGCCATTTTGGCTGTCTGAGGGCTAGTTTTGAGTAGCAAGGTGTCATAGGTTGAATAATGTTCCCCAAAGACATCAGATCCTAATCCCTTTTCATAAATCTAATTTTATACTGAACTTCAATATACAACACAAGTGTGTTGACACAAGTGTGTGGAATGCAGGGCTGGGGACCTCCTGCCAACCTCACCACCACCCTCTTCGGGCACCCCTAAAGCCATTTCTTAGAACCCTGGGATCCACGGGACTCAACTGGTAAACTTGTCAATTTAATAAGTTCTAAACCCCTTCCAGCTTTGATATATTTTGGTTCTCTGATATTAATCAGTGAACCAAGCTAAACAGAACCGAGTCAGAAGACAGGTGGAATAACGCAGTCCATGATGCCACAGGAGCTCGTGGACATGGGGTTCATAGGTGTTCAGTAGTCACAGAAAGGATGACTGAATGCGTGCAGCCTGCTCTGACTTTTCTCTCACTCGGGAAACAAAAGAAAAGGCCAGCTTGCAAAGAGCCCAGAAGGAATGCCAGCGCCTGACTGCACCACCTTGAAGCATGAAGATGAACTGAAGCCTTGCTCCCAGCCTTGACCATGCTCCCAGCCTTGACCACAAGGGCCTCAAGAATGAGGAGCAACTGTCAGAGAATCAGGTTTACAGTGAACATTCTTAGGTACCTTATACATGCCAGAAACTGGGCCAGGTTAGATGTTCAGGATGGAGGAATTAACAAAACGTGGACCCCTCCCTCTAGGGGTTTACATGCTGGAGGGTGAGACAGGCCTGGAGGCAGGAAGGCAGTCAGCTAAAGCGTCATCCATAGCTAACATTCACTCATTCATTGACTGATTCGTTCATTCATTGAGACACTATGTTCTCTCCAATCTACTCACCAAGGAGCTCCACTGCAACCTTCTTAAAAAAAAAAAAAAAAATCATGTTTCTCTTTTGAAAACCCCTCCATGGCTTTCCACTGTACTTAGAATAAATCCGAAGTCCACATGCAACTCTAATTCCCTGTCCTACCTGACTGCCATCTCCTCCTCCTGGCCTACCTGCCCCCCGGCCCTACCCTCAGTGCTTTCTAGTCACACAGGCTGACTTCCATCCCTTCTAACAAGCTCTCTCCTGCTTGGAGTCTTTCTTCACAGGCAGCCCTCCGCCTGAGCTGCTCTCCCTGCCCGCCCCTGGGGGGCTCACCCTCAATGCTGTAACTTAAATATTACCCCCCTGCTCAGGGAGCCCCTCTCAGACCACACTAAAAGAGATCCCCCAATAGTCTCCATGTAAGCACATTGTCTATTTTCTTTACAGCACTTTTTTCCACTTGTAATGCAGTTACTGCATCAGGGTCCCCATGGATAACAGATGGCCCGTCCAGAGCAGGATGACTTGAGGACTTTTTACAAAGGCGTGGATGTAGGAAAACCACAAAGGGTTGTACAGCTATCTTTGGCTATGGCAGCCAAGCTGATACCACTTGGAGGCCCCCAAAATGAGGAGACAGAACAGTTACCAGAACGTGCAAGGAGAAGAAGTCGGGTCTAGTCAGCTTTCCTAGGAGGAGGGACACCCATCCTCCAGCTGAGGGACACATCCAACCACTGGGTCCTGACCTCACACTCCTCCCTCCCCCAGGCCTCCTGCTGGGGCACCCCCTTGGGGAAGGAACCTGGGTTGTGCATCCATAGAGGTCAGCCTCCTGGGACAGAGAAGAGGTGAACAAGGGTGGAAAATAGATCTGGAGGGACACACGGAAGAATCCTCCACAGGGCTGTCTTCCCTCTAAACTATCCAGTGTCACCACTACATACCCAGAACCGAGCACAGGACCCTACGCTCAGCAGACATTCTATTAATGTTTGTTAAATAAATGAATGAATGATGATCATGGGAGGTACCCAACAACTACTCGTTGGGTAGCTAATTAATGGATGGGTCAGGGTCATTGGAATTTTATGAAATTAAGGCATAGCCATTATGTCTCAAAATACACAGATGTAAGAGCCACAGACTATGAGACTCTCTAAACATTTCACCCAGAAAAGTCCTAACTTCCCCAGTCAGGCCAAGAAGGAAAGAACCATTCGCACTAAGTTCTGTAGACTTTGTTTTTGCTGCCTCCCACAGGGCCAGCCCCTGGCCAGCAGGATGGGTGCTATTTACTTTTAGGAGGCGCCTGACCCCTCTCCGCTGTTTGCTCTGTGGGCTGAAGACTCTAATTAAAACGAGCCCCGGAGAGCCAGCTCCTCTGAAACGCCTACGGTGGGCTGCCCTAAATCTCCACCAGCTTGTTCTTTCCCCGCTGCACAGTCAGTAAGGGCCCCTAACTGGAGGCTGACCCATGGGGTAGGAAAGCCCAGGCTCTGGTGTAAGACTGACCTAGCCTCAGGAGCCAGCTTCTGCACCTATTGGTTGTGTGACTTTCAGCAAACACTTATCCTCTCTGAACCTCTTATAAAACAGGGGCAAAGGAAACTACATTTCAGAGTCATGAATGATGTATGTAAAGTAAAAAACAGCAGGGGCTTATTCAATGTGTCATAGATATTATTTTTCATAAGGTCCTTGAAGGAAGGAACTGTGTCTTATTCAACCTTGTATCTCCAGGACGTACTGCAGGGTCATAATTTCAAGGACACCAGGAAAGACCCCAGAGTCTTTTCTACCCAATCCCTGATACCTTCAACTTGAGTGAAGAGACAAGTACTTCTATTAAGCTTTAAGCCTTGTCTCCACCTAAAATGTAATGCCTCTCCTGTCCCATCCAAGAATGACTTAATCATTACTATCAACACTTTAATATGAATGAGTCTCTGTATTTTCCCATTGTAAGATTAGGTTTTACCTGAGGGTGAGGAGTGGAGTTAGGTGGAGGAGGTTAGGCTACAGGGCACCCGCAGGGTACGGCACTGAAGGGTGAAGGACGCCCCCCTCCAAGGAGACGAGAGGGGTGAAAATAAAGCAGACTCACTGCACCACTTTGGTTTAGAAATGGTCCAGAAAGCTAGCCTTGAACCAGTTGCTGTCAGGACCACCCAACATAAGTTTCCAGACACCACCCCAGACCTGTGCGTTGGAATCAGTTGATCATATTTGATTCAATACACATGAGTGTCTCCCTGATATGGGGCCTGGCCTCCACTGGCACAGGTCACACTGTAACTTGGAGCTTTGCTCTTCTGGAGAAGGAATTGCCCATTCTAAGCGCAGAAAGTCTGAGAGCCTGGATTTATCAATATGTCCCAATGCCATTGCTTCCTGGCTCTGCACCTCCCATCCTCAAGGCTGGCTTCACGGGTCCGTGCAGCCCTGTAGGGTCCTGTGATCAGAAGGAACTCATTGCCCTTGGCCTAATGCTCTGCAGTCACCATCCAGATATTCTTAATAAGTTCTTAACAATGGCTTTGCATTTTCGTTTTTCACTGAGCCCTGCAATTCTGCAGCTGGTCTTTTCCACACTTCACTTACTCTCTCTGCATCTCTGTAACCTCATTTGTGAAACTGGGATAACCACACCTTCTGGTAGGATGACGGAGGGGTTAAATGAGACAGTATATGTAAAGCCTCCCCCAGAGCAGCTGCTACCCTCCCTCTGATTTTCAAAATCTCACTTGCTTCTCCCCATGACCGCGCGGTCAGCTCAGTAGCCCACGTCATGCCCACTTAACAAAGGGAGAAGCTGGGACTTGGAGCTGCTGAGTGACTTATCCTGGGCCACAGAGCAAATCAGAACAGAAATGGGAGCTTGAACCCTGTCACTGCCTCCTTGGGGGGAATCCTTCCGGGGTCCAGCAGGTGTCCACCCACCCTTGTTTGGCCAAGGGACCAGATGACCAGTGGCGCAGGGGGGGGATCACTTTGGGCCCACACTTGGGGTTGGCAGGGTCTGAAGACTCAGAAGGCAGCACAGTTCCCACCTCACTCCTCGGAGAATGAATCCCATTCTCAGCCCAGGAGGGGTCAACCCTGGAGACCTGCAGGCCCCAGGGTGGTGGTCCCTCCCAACCCCTCAAAAGACTCACCTTGGGCACCCTTGTTGGCTAGGATTAACCCCTTCTCTGCTTTCTTCTTCCTCTTCTTCAGCTTCAGCCCAAACATCTCCTTTCTGAAAAAAAAGAAAAACTAAAAAATACAGTGATAATAACTTTGACTCATTCAGACATGTTAAGAGAAAATACACACACACACACTGAGTTCTTCTGGAAGCTGACCATCCTCCTCAACCACCCAGGATGGGCATCAAAAGACAAGTATCAGGATGACCCAACATGCTCTCCAGACTCTTACAGAAACCACAAAAACCCCTCCTGAACAGAAATCATGAGGTCCACCTAGAACCACACTTAAATTAGGCATAATACAAATACTAATAACACTAGCTGTTTTTTTCTCCATTTCTCTTTACTCAGCTGTGCCAGGCACTCAAAACAAATGATATCATTTAATAATCACAGAAACCCTCTCCTATCCATCTTACAGATGAGGGGCCAAGGCCCAGAGAGGGTAAGTAAAGTTTCCAAGGTCACACAGCTCTTAAGTGTCAGAGCTACCCCTGGAACCAGGCCTGTCTGATTTTAGAGCCCAGGCTCTAACCACTGGGTCACCTGAGCAGAATGAACGCCCTCTCCACAGCTGAGCTCCAGACCATTTCTAAGGTCAAGAGGCTCTGGGATTTACGAAGGTCACTCCACAAGTGCACAGTTCAGCTGACATGTAGTATATGCCCAGCATGTCAGCTATTATTATTATTGTTATTATTAGCCATGAGCAGGAAGCCGTTTGGGGGCCTCCTTCTCAACCCTGGAAAGGGGCCCAGTCTGTCGTTTCTAACTGACACCAGGAGCTTCCCGACCCTCTGCCAGCCTGCTGAGAGAATCCCTTTCTGGAGCTGTGCGGAAGGATGGAAGGTCAGAAAAAGTCCTGGCTTTGAGTCGGGCAGGCTGATGGGGTGGCCTTTGGAGAAGGGAAGAAGAGGAACAGGGGCGGAATGGAGGAGAAGGGAGGCGAGAGCAGCAAAGGCTCGGACCCTCTCAGGGAGCATCCTGCAGTCCTGAGCCATGTGAGGACAGTGGCAGAACCACTGAAGTTTTCCATTTTGCTTACATATTTAAGACTCAAGAGTGGGTGAACTGCAGTGGCCAAGATCAGGGCCTCCACAGCCAGACTGCCTGGGAGCTAATCCCAGCACCATCTCTGCGACCTTGAACAGGTCACTTAACCTCTCAAAACTCCAGGGTCCTCATGTGTAAATGAGAGAACAAATGTAACGCATTTAGCCCAGTACCTGGAACATACTAGTTGCTCAATAAATGTTAGCTATTCTTGTTATTATTTGAAGGGATAAGGTTAGAACTAATGAGAGGAAGCTACTAGGAGACATATGTCCCCTCCATTCACTTATTTATTTATTTCCTTATTTGTTTATTTATTCTTTTCATGTCCTGCCTTGATCCAGATGAGGAATTAAGGAGCCCTCCTCATTGGTGCTGCCTGAACAGTGGAATGGACTGCACTGGGTGAAAGTGAGTTCCCTGTTCCTGGAGGTGTGCAAGCAGAGACCTAAGGACCACTGGTAAAAGATGTTGTAGAGAGGACAAACATCAAAAGCAGGGGGCACTGGCCTAGGGGACTCCGGGGGTCCTTTGAGATCCTGAAGTACAGTAGAATGATGGAAAGAATGGGTTCTGGAACCACCCAGACATGGTTGGATTGGGTAAGTCACAGCACTTCTCTGAGCCAGTTTCCCCCTGAGTACAATGGAGATAAATGACACGGTACCTACTTTACAGGATTGTTGTAAGAATATAATGAGGTAAGTAAGCAAAGCATCTAGGACAAAGCAAAGCTGTGATAAGAACATCCTTCTAAGTCTCCCAGGAATCTCAAATACACAAGGGAAATTCCCTTTTTTTCTGAAATTTCTTAAAGGAAATTTCCAATAATAGTTTTTGCTTTCCTGTTTTCAAAGGAGAGTTACCATGCAGAGAGTCCAAGGCCAGTCCCGTCCAGACCCTGAATTGCCACTGTGGTCCCCAAGGGCTCCCTGCCGTGATCATTTCACAGAGGCAGAATCTGATGTTCCTGGGAAATTGGAGGCTTCCAATTTCCAAAAAGCAGGCTCGGCAGAGTACTTGAGAAGACTGAGTAACTTCCATCTGGAAACAGGAAGTTGCTACCAATAAATGACAGTAGCTACCAGAGGGAGACTTAACACTCCTTTCGGAAGCTGACAGTTCATCACGGATGGCCTCAGCATTCTGAGCCCTCCCACAGGGCAGTGACTGAGGCATCAGGGCATGCCACAGGCTACTGTTGTGGGCACAGGAGGAGGGAGAGATGTGCCACCTTTCAGAGTCAGGCACCCCTGCCCCTCCAACACCAAGAGCTCCTAACCCTGATATCCATTAGACCCACCTAAGGAGTTTAAAATATACCAATGTCTGGAACCACCTTCAGAGATTTTTAGTTGATTTGGGAGAAGAACCAGTTCTCAGGAGGTCTGCTCTAGACACAGCTCAGACCCCCTACAGAGGAAGCCAGAAACCTTCCAGTAATGCCCAAAGAATTTACAGCCAGCTCTGCTCTCTGGGGTGGATTGATGTTTGTTTCACAAACACACAAGGTTGTTTGCCTGAAACCCTGAGTCAGTTATCAAGGGCACTCCCAGCATGACTCCCAGCGTGAAAAGGTTTCTTGATGAAAATTGATTTCTTCTCCTCAGCCCCGTGACATCCACAGTAGAGAGGGCACAGCTCGCCAGCCCTGAAAGACCTTGCCACTGGCAGATTGCACAGCCCAGGGTAAATTGGAGACACAAGACTCGGCTCAGGGCCCTGCTTGAATCCACCTGTTAGCTCCAGAATTTGGGGCTGGATACTTAAATCAGATGAACATGTTTCATTCTCACATGACACAATATTTCTTATCAAATCCACAGGGTGACGTTAAAAAAGGAAACAATGCTTATACAATGTAAAACATGCTATGAATTATTACAATGTTGATGACAAGAAAACATGTTACAATATTCCCCTGAGTGAGTTTTGAATTTTTTAAACATGCTTTGACACTCACCAGGTACCAGGAATACCATGTTACATACATAAGCTCCTAGGATCCCCACCACGTACCACGAGGCGAATGCTATTACTATCCACTTTTACAAACAAGAGTTTGTCGGGGTTTCCAGCCAATATTTTGGGATCAACCAGTAAAGCAGGAAGACTTACCTGGTAAGTCTTCAAGGCAGTTGCCATCATACCGGCCCCCCTCTCCAGTTTGCCGAGGATTCCGGCATGGGAACCTCCTGCCCCACTTCAAAAAAAGGATGGAATTCTCCAGTTTAGGGTCTACTGAATCTCCTCCCAGGGCCACCCCAAGATAAGTCAAGAGACACACGGCAACCCCCATACCACCTTGGTCTCCTCAGGGTGAAAGCTACCATGACTCCGATATCTGCATCCAAACAGCGAGAGCATTAAACAGTGCGCGTGTTTAACTTGCTTCCGCACATCTGTTCAAGGCGGCGTTGCTCCACGTTGAGCCCAGGGCTCGCATTGCCAGGGAGGCGGCCAGCCTGGCACACAGAAAGAGGAGCCCGGCAACTGGAGTTTGGGTCTCATCTATGACACTTTAACTATGTCACTGCAGCTGGCCACAGGACTTCTCGAAGCTCCAGGATCCTCTTCTGCAGGAAGTGGTGGTAAAGTTAACACTGCTTTTCCCACTGGGATATTGTGTATGTCACCTCATTGAACCCTCACGCTGAACTGCTCTAAGCTCTACAAATAGCAACTTTACTGTCATGTCCACGGCTCAGGGGAGCCGAGATCAGGAAATCGCTCACAACCACGGTCTCCTTGTGGTTTTCCACTTGTGTCACCAGATTCCCCTTCTGGAATCACCTTTTCTACCTTCATTGCAGAAGAGAAGCAGCTCAGGCCAAGAGGCCAAACACTAAGTTAATTGCATCAATGGGTGTGACCAGTACTGGCCCCTGCTGCTCTCCTTCCCAGATAAGAAGACTCAGGTCACCTCTGCACCTCACCCTCCAGATCCACTCATAACATCCAGTGTGGAAAAAGAAAACACTTTGGGGTTTCCCTGGTGGCACAGTGGTTAAGAATCCGCCTGCCAATGCAGGGGACACAGGTTCGAGCCCCGGTCCGGGAAGATCCCACATGCCGCGGAGCAACAAAGCCCGTGCGCCACAACTACTGAGCCTGCGCTCTAGAACCCATGCCACAACTACTGAAGCCTGCGCGCCTAGAGCCCATGCTCGGCAACAAGAGACCCCACCGTAATGAGAAGCCCGCACACTGCAACAAAGAGTAACCCCTGGGCTTCCCTGGTGGCGCAGTGGTTGAGAATCTGCCTGCCAATGCAGGGTACACGGGTTCGAGCCCTGGTCTGGGAAGATCCCACGTGCCGCGGAGCGACTAGGCCCGTGAGCCACAATTGCTGAGCCTGCGCGTCTGGAGCCTGTGCTCCGCAACAAGAGAGGTGGCGATAATGAGAGGCCCGCGCACCGCGATGAAGAGGGGCCCCCACTTGCCGCAACTAGAGAAAGCCCTCGCACAGAAACGAAGACCCAACACAGCCAAAATAGATAGATAGATAAATAAAATAAATTTATATTAAAAAAACCAACCACTTTGATTTGTGAATTTCTTTATACGGGAACTCTTTAAAACTTTAAAAAATTTATTATATTTAATAAAATTCCTTTATCAGAAGAATGGATTTGCAGGTAATCAAGTCTATCTTAAAAAACAATACAAAATCAAGCTTTATCACCATTTTGAGGTTATCCAGAGAGCCTTGGGTAAATTTCCCATTGCCTGCTAGGAAATACCTTCTTGGGTATATGCTATCAGTGCACTTATCTTACTTCTAGGACTAGCATATATTTATTAAAGGCAAACCAGCAAACATAGAAACAGCCATAATGTGGGCTTTGACAGAAGATTGTTAAAATATAAATCTATGTGACATCTTGCCTTGTCAAGACTCTGAAACTTTTTTCCTCTCTCCCCGTGACCTTCCCATTACTGCTCTCCTGATCATATCCTATTTATTTAGGGCAATGGTGGTCAACTTTGGCTGTACATCAGATTCATGTGAGGGAGCATTCTAAAACTATCTCCCACACTATGGCCAGATCCCATCCCAGAGAGTCTGATTTCATTCGTCAGCACTGGGGCCACGCTGCAGTAGTTTTTTAAGTTCCCCAGGTGATTCTAAAGTGCAGCAGGGTTGCAAACCCCTGTGGCTAAGTAATCAGTGCCAATGAGCTGTGTTCTCAAAGACAAGGTTCATAGTTTTTAAAGGAAGTTCAAAGATAATTTTGTAACCAGAGGAACAATAAAATTTAGGAAATTCAGAGTTATTGGTGAATATATTTGGGTAGGCTGGATGAATTTTATTGTCCAACTTCAACTCCTCTTCCACTCAACCCTCATCCCAGCAATTAGCCCACAGAATTGGCCTGCCTTCTCTAATTCTGCATGGGATCAGCTCAGTCTTGATGGAACTGAGTCCTTCAGTTTAAGAGAGAAGGATCAGTCCTCTATTGGGTCCAAAGCATCCCAGGCAATGACCTGAGTAGATGGAGTACTGACCCCCAATCTTGTGGGAACCACTTCATTCTTGCCTACTGTAATATGGACTCTCCCACCTCACTGAGGTAAATGGATGTTTCTCTGGTAGGTCCTCTTTTGTACATTCCAGCCCCGTCAGTCATGATAATGAGATTCAAATATCACCAACTCAAAGACTATCACTGAAAACCTTGATATTTCACCTGCAAGAGTCTAGGAAATGCACCTCCAAGGATGCTAATGAATTCCACTTCCTGTGGTTTTTCAGAAACAAGGGTGGAGTCACATCATATAGAGCCAGCCCAGGTGAAGCCAGCCTCTGACAGCCATTCAGAGATCCATCCAAAAATTCAAGGGCAACGTGGTAGGAGGGTGCTGCTGTAGGACTGTTCCAGGAAAATGAAGACTTTTGCCTCACATGCATCTCACCCATCCTGCAGCACACCAACAGTGCCCACTACTGATGCCATCTTCCAAGGGTTGGAGGAGAATCTTCAACCTGTGGCCCCTGGCCTCCATCCTCTCCTGCTTCTCCTCCTCTAGAGCTAAGATCAGCACATGACCAGGTTGGCTGGAGAGCAAGGAAAATAGAGAAACAAATATCGGCAGGTCATGTCATTGACTCAGGATAGTTAGGGCTGCTGGATCCCCCAGCCCCAAACTTTCTCTCTCCTGGGTCCCTAAGAAAATGTTCATTTTTCTTATTTCATCCTCCAGGCTAATCAGAGCCCTGGTCTCTGTTCTCCTAAAGATAAAAGGATCAACCTCTAAGCCAAAAATAGACTTATTTGGAACAAGCAGCGCTCTCTCCCTATGTCCCAGCATAAATGGGTCTTCAAACTTCCACTCTTTATAGGCTTTCTGTTTTTGTTTACTCTCCAAAACTTCCTTTCCCCATGTATTCCCTGATTATCTTTTGGCAGAATGAAAAGACATCCAATGGATATGGCATCCATTGGTTAACATGACTCTCGGGTAGGGTTAAGGTCCAAGACTCCTATTCCCATGTGGTCTTCCCTTCTTTGGGTCCACCTTCCCACAGAACATTTGTATTCTACTTTCTGCTCCAACTGCCAAGTGGAAGTAAGTCACTGAGGCAGGTTTCCTTCTCCCTGCAGCTGTGTGAGCAAGCCCATCTGATTTACAGTGAAGTATATGAAAACCAATCCGGACTCCGATCCATACAGCTTCCTCCAGTCTACCTTTGCCAGCAATAAAGGTGATATGTTGATCCCAATTTGATGCATAAGTCTGTTTCTCCATGGGTTTTGAACATAACGGGGAAAGAGAAGGATATAGTTATAACCTCAGGAACACCAATATACTGACATATAAAATTTTGTTATAAGTGAGAATCATTCAACTCCATAATGGGTAGAGAGGATCTATACGATTCCTTCTGAACCTCATTTTTTGGTGTTGTTAATAATTTAATTATTAAATTAAATAATTTGCTGTAGGATTCTTAGAGCCTTTAATATGCTGACATTCATTATGACTCTCCAAGAGGGAGGTGCAGTACTCAGATTTTTCTAAATGAATTTGACCACATCTTTATCACAAAACATGTAATAATAAACAGCACCATTTGGGATACCCAGAGAAAGAGAACCCTGGCACCTTTTAGTGTTCTTTTCTCTTTTGAAACTTTTATGAGATGAGCAGTTTCCAAGTAAGAACCATTGAGGAAGTAGAGAACCCGGGACATCTCTCCCCTGCAATCCCTCCTTGCATCCACTCTGCTCCTACTCTACTCTAACTGGTCTTTCTGCTTCCATTCTTTCCCTTCCTGCAAACTAGTCTCCATTCTGAAGCCATCTTTACACACTAGAAGAGCAGCGAACTTCCTTAATATGATAAAGAATATCTACCTAAACCCTAGAGTTAATATCTTATCTATGGTAAATATTAAAAGACTGCCCCTAGGATTAAAAAAAAAAAATGATACAAAGATGTTTGCTATCAGCCCCTCTATTCAACACTGTACTTGAGGCCCTCCCTTAACAGTTCAATAAAGTTTGATTAGTTGAATTGATAAGTGAATTTAGTAGATCATCTAGAAACAAGGTCAGTATACAAAAATCAATTGTACCGGGTTGGGGGGCAAGATGGCGGAAGAGTAAGACGCGGAGATCACCTTCCTTCCCACAGATACAGTAGAAATACATCTACACGTGGAACTGCTCCTACAGAACACCCACTGAACGCTGGCAGAAGATGTCAGACCTCCCAAAAGGCAAGAAAATCCCCACGTATTTGGGTAGGGCAAAAGAAAAAAGAAATAACAGAGACAAAAGAATAGGGACGGCACCTGCACCAGTGGGAGGGAGCTGTGAAGGAGGAAAGATTTCCACGCACTAGGAAGGACCTTCGCGGGCAGAGACTGCGGGTTGCAGAGGGGGGAAGCTTCGGAGCCACGGAGGACAGCGCAGCCACAGGGGTGCGGAGGGCAAAGCGGAGAGATTCCCGCACGGAGGATCGGCGCCGAGCAGCACTCACCAGCCCGAGAGGCTTGTCTGCTCAGCCGCCGGGGCGGGCAGGGCTGGGAGCTGAGGCTCGGGCTTCCGTGCTAGCCGGGAGGGAGTCCGGGAAAAAGTCTGCAGCGGCCAAAGAGGCAAGAGACTTTTTCTTGCTTCTTTGTTTCGCGGAGCGCAAGAAGAGGGGATTCAGAGCGCTGCCTAAATGAGCTCCAGAGACGGGCGCGAGCCGCGGCTAACAGCGCGGACCCCAGAGACGGGCAGGAGACGCTGGGGCTGCTGCTGCCGCCACCAAAAAGCCTGTGTGCGAGCACAGGTCACTCTCCACACCGCCCCTCCCGGGAGCCGGTGCAGCCTGCCACCGCCAGGCTCCCGTGATGCAGGGACAACTTCCCCGCGAGAACTCACAGCGCGCCTCAGGCTGGTGCAGCGTCACGCAGGCCTCGGCCGCCGCAGGCTCGCCCCGCCTCCTCTGTACCCCTCCCTCCCCCGGCCTGAGTGAGCCAGAGCCCCCGAATCAGCGGCTCCTTTAACCCAGTCCTGTCTAGGCGGGGAACGGACGCCCTCAGGCGACCTACATGCAGAGGCGGGTCCAAATCCAAAGCTGAACCCCGGGAGCTGTATGAACAAAGAAGAGAAACGGAAATCTCTCCCAGCAGCCTCAGGAGCAGCGGATTAAATCTCCACAAACAACTTGATATGCCTGCATCTGTTGAATACCTGAATAGACAACGAATCATCCCAAATTCAAGAGGTGGACTTTGGGAGCAGGATATATTAATTTTTCCCCTTTTCCTTTTTTTGTGAGTGTATGTGTGTATGCTTCTGGGTGAGATTTTGTCTGTATAGCTTTGCTTTCACCATTAGTCCTAGGGTTAGGTCTGTCCGTTTTTGTTTTTTTTTTTTTTTTACTTAAAAAAATTTTTTTTCCTAATAAATGTTTTCTTAATAATTTTTCCTTATTTTCTATTTTTAGAATTAAAAATTTTTTTAATAAGTTTTTTCATATTTTTTATTTTAAAAAATTAAAAATTTTTTTCTTAATAATTTTTTTTCTTATTTTTTATTACAAAAAATTAATAAATCTATTTTTAAAAATTAAAAAAAAATTTCTGAATACATTTATTCTTAATAATTTTTTCCTTATTTTTTATTATAATAGCTTTATTTTATTTTATCCTCTTTCTTTCTTTCTTTCTATTTTTTTCTCCCTTTTATTCAGAGCCGTGTGGATGAAAGGCTCTTGGTGCTCCAGCCAGGCATCAGGGCTGTGCCTCTGAGGTGGGAGAGCCAACTTCAGGACACTGGTCCACAAGAGACCTCCCAGCTCCACGTAATACCAAACGGCGAAAATCTCTCAGAGATCTCCACCTCAACACCAAGACCCAGCTTCACTCAACGACCAGCAAGCTACAGTGCTGGACACCCTATGCCAAACAACTAGCAAGACAGGAACACAGCCCCATCCATTAGCAGAGAGGCTGCCTAAAATCATAATAAGGCCACAGACACCCCAAAACACACCACCAGACGTGGACGTGCCCACCAGAAAGACAAGATCCAACCTCATCCACCAGAACACAGGCACTAGTCCCCTCCACCAGGAAGCCTACACAACCCACTGAATCAACCTTAGCCACTGGGGACAGATACCAAAAACAACGGGAACTACGAACCTGCAGCCTGTGAAAAGGAGACCCCAAACACAGTAAGATAAGCAAAATGAGAAGACAAAAAACCACACAGCAGGTGAAGGAGCAGGGTCAAAACACACCAGACCTAACAAATGAAGAGGAAATAGGCAGTCTACCTGAAAAAGAATTCAGAATAATGATAGTAAAGATGATCCAAAATCTTGGAAATAGAATAGACAAAATGCAAGAAACATTTAACAAGGATGTAGAAGAACTAAAGAGGAAACAAGCAACGATGAAAAACACAATAAATGAAATTAAAAATACTCTAGACGGGATCAATAGCAGAATAACTGAGGCAGAAGAACGGATAAGTGACCTGGAAGATAAAATAGTGGAAATAACTACTGCAGAGCAGAATAAAGAAAAAAGAATGAAAAGAACTGAGGACAGTCTCAGAGACCTCTGGGACAACATTAAACGCACCAACATTCGAATTATAGGGGTCCCAGAAGAAGAAGAGAAAAAGAAAGGGACTGAGAAAATATTTGAAGAGATTATAGTTGAAAACTTCCCTAATATGGGAAAGGAAATAGTTAATCAAGTCCTGGAGGCACAGAGAGTCCCATACAGGATAAATCCAAGGAGAAACATGCCAAGACACATATTAATCAAACTATCAAAAATTAAATATAAAGAAAACATATTAAAAGCAGCAAGGGAAAAACAACAAATAACACACAAGAGAATCCCCATAAGGTTAACAGCTGATCTTTCAGCAGAAACTCTGCAAGCCAGAAGGGAGTGGCAGGATATACTTAAAGTCATGAAGGAGAAAAACCTACAACCAAGGTTACTCTACCCAGCAAGGATCTCATTCAGATTTGATGGAGAAATTAAAACCTTTACAGACAAGCAAAAGCTGAGAGAGTTCAGCACCACCAAACCAGCTTTACAACAAATGCTAAAGGAACTTCTCTAGGCAAGAAACACAAGACAAGGAAAACACCTACAATAACAAACACAAAATATTTAAGAAAATGGGAATAGGAACATACATATCGATAATTACCTTAAATGTAAATGGATTAAATGCTCCCACCAAAAGACACAGACTGGATGAATGGATACAAAAACAAGACCCATATATATGCTGTCTACAAGAGACCCACTTCAGACCTAGAGACACATACAGACTGAAAGTGAGGGGATGGAAAAACATATTCCATGCAAATGGAAATCAAAAGAAAGCTGGAGTAGCAATTCTCATATCAGACAAAATAGACTTTAAAATAAAGACTATTACAAGAGACAAAGAAGGACACTATATAATGATCAAGGGATTGATCCAAGAGGAAGGTATAACAATTGTAAATATTTATGCACCCAACATAGGAGCACCTCAGTACATAAGGCAAATACTAACAGCCATAAAAGGGGAAATCGACAGCAACACAATCATAGTAGGGGACTTTAACACCCCACTTTCACCAATGGACAGATCATCCAAAATGAAAATAAATAAGGAAACACAAGCTTTAAATGATACATTAAACAAGATGGACTTAATTGATATTTATAGGACATTCCACCCAAAAACAACAGAATACACATTTTCCTCAAGTGCTCATGGAACATTCTCCAGGATAGATCATATCTTGGGTCACAAATCAAGCCTTGGTAAATTTAAGAAAACTGAAATCGTATCAAGTATCTTTTCCGACCACAACGCTATGAGACTAGATATCAATTACAGGAAAAGATCTGTAAAAAATACAAACACATGGAGGCTACACAATACACTACTTAATAACGAAGTGATCACTGAAGAAATCAAAGGGGAAATCAAAAAATACCTAGAAACAAATGACAATGGAGACAGGAAGACCCAAAACCTATGGGATGCAGCAAAAGCAGTTCTAAGAGGGAAGTTTATAGCAATACAAGCCTACCTCAAGAAACAGGAAACATCTCGAATAAACAACCTAACCTTGCACCTAAAGCAATTAGAGAAAGAAGAGCAAAAAAACCCCAAAGCTAGCAGAAGGAAAGAAATCATAAAGATCAGGTCAGAAATAAATGAAAAAGAAATGAAGGAAACAATAGCAAAAATCAATGAAACTAAAAGCTGGTTCTTTGAGAAGATAAACAAAATTGATAAACCATTAGCCAGACTCATCAAGAGAAAAAGGGAGAAGACTCAAATCAATAGAATTAGAAATGAAAAAGGAGAAGTAACCACTGACACTGCAGAAATACAAACGATCATGAGAGATTACTACAAGCAACTCTATGCCAATAAAATGGACAATCTGGAAGAAATGGACAGATTCTTAGAAATGCACAACCTACCGAGACTGAACCAGGAAGAAATAGAAAATATGAACAGACCAATCACAAGCACTGAAATTGAAACTGTGATTAAAACTCTTCCAACAAACAAAAGCCCAGGACCAGATGGCTTCACAGGCGAATTCTATCAAACATTTAGAGAAGAGCTAACACCTATCCTTCTCAAACTCTTCCAAAATATTGCAGAGGGAGGAACACTCCCCAACTCATTCTACGAGGCCACCATCACCCTGATACCAAAACCAGACAAAGATGTCACAAAGAAAGAAAACTACAGGCCAATATCACTGATGAACATAGATGCAAAAATCCTCAACAAAATAGTAGCAAACAGAATCCAACAGCACATTAAAAGGATTATACACCATGATCAAGTGGGGTTTATTCCAGGAATGCAAGGATTCTTCAATATACGCAAATCAATCAACGTGATACATCATATTAACAAATTGAAGGAGAAAAACCATATGATCATCTCAATAGATGCAGAGAAAGCTTTCGACAAAATTCAACACCCATTTATGATAAAAGCCCTGCAGAAAGTAGGCATAGAGGGAACTTTCCTCAACATAATAAAGGCCATATATGACAAACCCACAGCCAACATTGTCCTCAATGGTGAAAAACTGAAACCATTTCCACTAAGATCAGGAACAAGACAAGGTTGCCCACTCTCACCACTATTATTCAACATAGTTTTGGAAGTGTTAGCCACAGTGATCAGAGAAGAAAAAGAAATAAAAGGAATCCAAATCGGAAAAGAAGAAGTAAAGCTGTCACTGTTTGCAGATGACATGATACTATACATAGAGAATCCTAAAACTGCCACCAGAAAACTACTAGAGCTAATCAATGAATTTGGTAAAGTAGCAGGATACAAAATTAATGCACAGAAATCTCTTGCATTCCTATATACTAATGATGAAAAATCTGAAAGTGAAATTAAGGAAACACTCCCGTTTACCATTGCAACAAAAAGAATAAAATATCTAGGAATAAACCTACCTAAGGAGACAAAAGACCTGTATGCAGAAAATTATAGGACACTGATGAAAGAAATTAAAGATGATACAAATAGATGGAGAGATATACCGTGTTCTTGGATTGGAAGAATCAACATTGTGAAAATGACTCTACTACCCAAAGCAATCTACAGATTCAATGTAATCCCTATCAAACTACCACTGGCATTTTTCACAGAACTAGAACAAAAAATTTCACAATGTGTATGGAGACACAAAAGACCCCGAATAGCCAAAGCAATCTTGAGAATGAAAAATGGAGCTGGAGGAATCAGGCTCCCTGACTTCAGACTATATTACAAAGCTACAGTAATCAAGACAGTTTGGTACTGGCACAAAAACAGAAATATAGATCAACGGAACAGCATAGAAAGCCCAGAGATAAACCCACGCACATATGGTCACCTTATCTTTGATAAAGGAGGAAAGAATACACAGTGGAGAAAAGACAGCCCCTTCAATAAGTGGTGCTGGGAAAATTGGACAGCTACATGTAAAAGTATGAAATTAGAACACTCCCTGACACCATACACAAAAATAAACTCAAAATGGATTAAAGACCTAAGTGTAAAGCCAGACACTATCAAACTCTTAGAGGAAAACATAGGCAGAACACTCTATGACATAAATCACAGCAAGATCCTTTTTGAACCAACTCCTAGAGAAATGGAAATAAAAACACAAATAAACAAATGGGACCTAATGAAACTTAAAAGCTTTTGCACAGCAAAGGAAACCATAAACAAGACCAAAAGACAACCATCAGAATGGGAGAAAATATTTGCAAATGAAGCAACTGACAAAGGATTAATCTCCAAGATTTACAAGCAGCTCATGCAGCTCAATAACAAAAAAACAAACAACCCAATCCAAAAATGGGCAGAAGACCTAAATAGACATTTCTCCAAAGAAGATATACAGATGGCCAACAGACATATGAAAGAATGCCCAACATCCTTAATCATTAGAGAAATGCAAATCGAAACTACAATGAGATATCATCTCACACCAGTCAGAATGGCCATCATCAAAAAATCTAGAAACAATAAATGCTGGAGAGGGTGTGGAGAAAAGGGAACACTCTTGCACTGTTGGTGGGAATGTAAATTGATACAGCCACTATGGAGAACAGTATGGAGGTTCCTTAAAAAACTAAAAATAGAACTACCATACGACCCAGCAATCCCACTACTGGGCATATACCCTGAGAAAACCATAATTCAAAAAGAGTCATGTACCAAAATGTTCATTGCAGCTCTATTTACAATAGCCAGGACATGGAAGCAACCTAAGTGTCCATCATCGGATGAATGGATAAAGAAGATGTGGCACATATATACAATGGAATATTACTCAGCCATAAAAAGAAATGAAATGGAGGTATTTGTAATGAGGTGGATGGAGTTAGAGTCTGTCATACAGAGTGAAGTAAGTCAGAAAGAGAAAAACAAATACAGTATGCTAACACATATATATGGAATCTAAGGGAAAAAAAAAAAAAGGTCATGAAGAACCTAGTGGCAAGATGGGAATAAAGACACAGACCTACTAAAGAATGGACTTGAGGATATGGGGAGGAGGAGGGGTGAGATGTGACAGGGTGAGAGTGTCATGGACATATATACACTACCAAATGTAAAATAGATAGCTAGTGGGAAGCAGCCACATAGCACAGGGAGATCAGCTCGGTGCTTTGTGACCACCTAGAGGGGTGGGATAGGGAGGGTGGGAGGGAGGGAGATACAAGAGGGAGGAGATATGGGAACATATGTATATGTATAACTGATTCACTTTGTTATAAAGCAGAAACTAACACACCATTGTAAAGCAATTATACTTCAATAAAGATGTTTTTAAAAAAATCAATTTCAACTTTCTATACCAAAAACAAAGTATTAACTAAAATTGTAAATAAAGGATATCATAATAGCATCAAAAAATTTAAAAACCTAAGAATAAATCTAAGAAATATGAGCAAGACCTCTACACTAGAAATTACAAAATAAGATTAGTGAAGGGATATTCCATGCTCATGGATGGGAAAATGCAATATTGGAAAGATATACAACCTCTCCAACGTAATAGAGATTATTATTTACTCTGCCCACCTGTGAAAATTTTTCAGTCATATATTCATAATTTGTGTGTGTATTTTATGTGTACATGTCATGCTTCAACAAAACACTTCACTTTTTTTTTTTTAAATATAACAGAAATTTATTTTCTTATGCTTCTGGAGACTTGAAGTCCAAGATCAAGGTGATATCAGGGTTGATTTCTGGTGAGACCTCTCTTCCTGACTTGTTCTATGCCATTTTATTTTTTTATTTTGTATTTTTTTTATTGGAGTATAATTGCTTTACAATGGTGTGTTAGTTTCTGCTTTATAACAAAGTGAATCAGCTATACATATACATATATCCCCATATCTCCTCCTTCTTGCATCCTCCTCCCACCCTCCCTATCCCACTCCTCTAGGTGGTCACAAATCACCGAGCTGATCTCCTTGTGTTATGTGGCTGCTTCCCACTACGCTTCACTTTTTAAAAGCGTAGATTTTTGGATCCAAAGTCCTGGATTTGAGTATCAGCTCAGCCACCTGCTAATTATGTAATCTTGAGCAAATCCTTAACCTTTCTGCACCTCAGTTTGTTCATTTGTAAAATGGAGGATAAGTTGTGCCTCTCTTAGAGGGCTGTCATGAAGACCAAATGAGATAAAAGATACAACATTCTGTTTGTAAACATTAAAGTGCCGTATCCTTCACATGTTAATTAAATGAAAAAATAGGATTGACATTCTATGAATGTCCCTTTGTGCCCTCCACACTATAGGCTCAGCCCACCAGTCTAGCACTTGACCTCCCAAACTCTGTACTCCAGCCCAGGGCACAGCTCCTCCCAAATTCATCACACTTTTGTCCATGAACCTTACCTCACTCCAGGCCCTCCACTGAAGGTGACTTCTCCCATCTCTACTTGTCAACACCCACACCTTTCTTCTAGGCAAGTTCAACTATCTTCTTTTATGTGATGGGTTCTCCAGTTTTATAAGGAGGAAACAAATCACTCATTCCTTTGGATTCCACTGGCCCTTTGTCTTTATTTCTATTATACCATTTATTACATGGAACATAACAGTTACTTGAAAACTATCATTCTCCTTTGTTAGATGCTGAGATTTTGAAGGCAATAACCATGCCTAGTTTATGTCTGTACCTTCAGTATCTAGCATGGTGCCTGGCACATAGCAGAGCTCAATGACTGTTTAACACATGGACAGATAGAACATACACAGAGAAAGGTCCCCATGAATTCACTGGAAGTTCTCTGCCTCTATTCAAAAATGTACCGTATCAGACAGAAAAGAGTTAAGGCCATCATCAGAGCAGAGCATAATCAGAGAAGAGAACAATCTCATATGTCAGTTGCTAAGCCTTATCCTAATACTCACCTTGGAGCTGGGGAGAAAGAAGAAATTATTCATGCTAGTACCTGATAAACCATTTGTACTCTGTGAAATGATGTATCACTTTTGGCTGTCACCCAGTCTTGGTCTCCATCCATTTCTGAAAATCACTCCCTTTTTGAATGCATCCTTGTTTTTCTTTCTCTTTATCATGTCTGAACATCTTTTATTGGTTGGTTCTTTCTCTACAACCAGTCCCTTAGGGGACGAGTCAACAAAATGATATGAAGCCTGTTTGTGGCCCAAGCACTGTGCTAGGCCCTGGTGTACAAAGATAAATCCAACAGGGTCCTTAGCCTTAGAGGCACTCACAGTATGGTTGGAAATGCAGATGCCTGCATTGTTGTAAGTACAGTACAAGCAGTGCTATCATGGGTAGGTACCAAGTGCTTTTGGAAAATGCAGGGAAGAATGACTTAAATGGGCCAAGAAGAGTCAAGGAAGGCGTCCGGAAGAGGTGACACTCTAGTTTGGCCTTAAAAAAAGGACTGAGATCCAGGAAGTAGAGAAGAGATGAGTAAGAAGATGAATGTGTATTGAACACCTACTAGGTGTCAGATTCCTTCACATGTGATAATTCACTGAATGACTACAACAACCTTTAGAGGAGATTAGTCTCAGTTTCAAGAGGAGAAACTGACCGGAAGTGGTTAGGCCATGCTATGGATTGAATGTCCAAATCCATATGTTGAAGCTCTTTCCCCAATGTGATAGTATTTGGAAGTGGTGTCTTTGGGAGGTAATCAGGTTTGGACAAGGTCATGAATATGGAGCCCGAGTGATGGGATTTTTGCCCTTATATGAGGATGAAGGGACCGGAGTTCTCTCTCTTTCTCTCTCCCTCTCAGCCACATGAAGACCCAGTGAGAAGGCAGCTGTCTACAAGTCAAAAAGCAAGCCCTCATGGACAACAGGTCTTCCAGTGCCTTGTTCTTGGACTTTCCAGCTTTCGAAACTGTGAGAAATAAATGTTTATTGTTTAAAACATCCAGTCTATGGTATTATTGTTCTAGCAGCCTGAACTGACTGAGACAGGCCACTTGCCCAAGGTTGTGGTAAACAGTGAATACAAGCAGGGTTCAGACTGGGCAAGCCAGGCAAGGAGAACAATATGTACAGAGATGCCTCAAGGAATCTGCACTGAGCAACTGGAGAAGGAGGAGGAGGAGGGTCAGGGAGGTCCCCTCTCTTTAGCTGGCTCATGGTCAATCTCTGTTTCAGTCCCTTTGACTGGTTCTCAGCTCTGTGTCCCTCAGAGTAGCATCTCATGCCTGCATTCAATAATATCCTTTCTGTAAACCATACAAAAGCCTTCTCTTTTATTTACCATTTGCAAACCAGCACTCCAAGCCCTTCTCTCTACTTTCATAATGTAAGACCTTCCTTAAGGGTCTTTCCTGGAACTAACATATCCCAACAAGCCTCCAATCAAGAGATACAAAGTCAGATCTGAGAAAATAACCCCTCTGGCTGCAGTAAATGCCCTAATCTAGTGGGTGGTTTCTTCTATATCTTTCCGGTTTCTCTGAGATTCTAAAACAGGACAAGATACACCACACCATAAAAATCCATGCACTCTGCCTAATCTTCTGGAAATTCACAGCAACTCAGAGATAGAAGGGCTCTTAAAAGTCATCCATCTCTTGATCTGATGTTTAAATTCCTTTACACCCAACCCCATTAACTTCAACCTACTATATTCCTTGAGTATCTCTGAAGATGAGGAATTCACCACCTTCCAAACCACCCAGCTATTTCAGTCACAGTACTTTTCAAAGTATCTAGATGTTCAGGGGTAACTTTGGTTGGATGTTTGACACTCACCCAACAGGAAGCTCTAATGTTTTAACATTCCACCTGAAGTTGTAGGAGGATAAACTAGAGGAAGTTTCTTCAGCAAAAGGCTGACAGTGGGATGAAGAGGGACAGCGAGGCTTTGAGCAGCAGTGAGTGACAGGCTTGAAAGGGGCTTTGTGAGCCTTGGCGTTGGCAGTGTTCCAAATGGCACTCGGCTCTGTTCGAGAAGGTCTCAGACATGTAGCCCTACGCTCAGGCAGGAAGTCCACGTGAGCCTTCAGCAGTTCTGCTCTCCTGTCCAGATTTAAAGCATCTCTTTCCACACTGTTGGAGTTCAAGGAGGGAAGAGGGAGCAGCAAATCTGAAGGCCTGGAGGCAAACGTGGTTGCAGTGTTAGAAAGTGCCCCTCCCTGCAAGCCTGGAGCAGAGCGAAGGAAAGGAGAGGAGAGCGAGGGGGCCAGAGAGGCGGGCGGGAAGCAGATCACGCAGGAACTCAAGCCATGGGGAAGGGACTTCGATTTTGTCCTGAGAGCAATAGGAAGGCCACTTGATCTTCTCCTCTGGACAATCCTACCACTCCCACCCAACATTCACACCTTGGACCACTCCCTCGTAGTCGTGACTGGGTACTCAGCCAGGTGAATCATTACTAAACTGCCAGTTATATTTTGCCAGTTGCTTCTCTGAGCAGATGGGCTCAGCAAGGCCCCCCCAGTAGATCCCCTTGAAGGATGCATGGCTTGACCAGTGCCTCTTAGTTCTGTAGCTATAAGGTCAGAGGTCTCAGGGGACGAGGCTCTTTTCTGTGTCTTGTTTTTGGGGGTTTTTAATTTTGGCCACGCCATGTGGCATGCGAAATCTTAGTTCCCCAGCCAGGGATCGAACCCGTGCCCCCTGTGGTGGAAGCACGGAGTCCTAACCACAGGACCTCCAGGGAAGTCCCTCTTTTTTGTGTCTTGACCAACACTCTTCCTCCACATGCTCTTGTGTACTTAGATTTCAGAGGCTGCTTGGGAGGAACAGGCAAATCTGCATGGGGCTTGGGGAGTTACCTGGAGGAAAGGGAGGGAGACCCTTTTGAGGTCCAATGTTATTAGAAATATTCTGAAGGGTTATGGTTGTCTCTGACTGAGGTTCACTGGCTGGAAAGAAAACAAAGAACCCCAGGGTGGTGGGGATTGTGAGAGAGGGGTGTTCATCCTGAGGGTAAATGAATCTAGATTGTTGACCAGTGCCCGATACCAAGACTAGAGAGTCATGGGGAAGGCCGGTGCTGGTCCAGGGCATAGCTGAGGCTGGAAGCCCCTCCCAACTCAATGGCCTTGGTCTGAAATGAGCAAGCGTCCAAGTAAAAACCAGGGTGTTACAGCCTCAGGAAGCCTTGGGACGTCCTTTACCAAAGAAGGACTCCTTTTCAATAGGGATACAATTCGGAGTGATGGGAGTAAAATCTGTGACTGTGAGTAGACTGATCTTACCTCTTTGTATAATATTTAAAAGCAAAACTGCACTTTACGCTTCCAGGGAAACTTAAGAGTAGGAAGGCAAAGCTGACCACTCCTCTAACTTGCTTAAGCAATGACTTTGAATGATAAAAGACAATGTGACTTATTTGTAACCTAAGCTGGTAAAGCAGGCCATCCCCTCCCGAATCACTTGTGTATATGTCTTTCCACCTCATTAGGCAACGTGTGGGGTGCACGTGAGTGCTATGCATGTAGCAGGTACACAAGAGGTATTTGTTTCATAAAATAAATAAAACTCTCAGCTGTCAAGCCAGCCCTTGCCTCATAGCCTCGAGTGATGAGGAGCTCCCTATCTCGCCTCTCGCCTTCTGAGATGGCCCGCACTCTGTCTGTGGAGTGTCTTTCTCTCTAAATAAGTCCACTTCTTACCTATCACTTTGTCTCTCACTAAATTCTTTCTGAGACGAGACATCAAGGACCTCAAATTCACCGGGAACACTCCCCCATCCCTTCAATCTGAGGGGCTCCATTTTTATCTGTTTTATATATTAAGTTGTAAAGTTTGGAAACCACTCATCAAGACTAACCTACTCGGGCTTCCCTGGTGGCGCAGTGGTTAAGAATCCACCTGCCAATGCAGAGGACACGGGTTCGAGCCCTGGTCCGGGAAGATTCCACATGCCGCGGAGCAACTAAGCCCGTGCGCCACAACTACTGAGCCCACGTGCCACAACTACTGAAGCCCACACACCTAGAGCCTGTGCTCCGCAACAAGAAAAGCCACGAAAATGAGAAGCCCACGCACCACAACGAAGAGTAGCCCCCACTTGCCACAACTAGAGAAAGCCCACATGCAGCAATGAAGACCCAACACAGCCAAAAATAAAATAAATTAAATAAATTAAAAAAAAAAAAAGACTAACCTACTCGTTTGGCCAGTAGGGAAACTGAGACCCCGAAAGAAACTAGGAGCCAAATCAAGATCATATACCTGTTTATTGAAACTGCTAGGACTTCTGGGTGCCCATTTATCCTGTGTTCACCCCCCAGAAATGCTAAGACCTCAGCAAGCATGGACCTCCACAGCCCTCCCTCTCCAAACCCAGGCTGGGGGAACTCTGATAACAGACACACCTCGAATCCCGTTCATTCAAAAATGGACTTCTTCCTTCCATAGAGCTCTACTTCAGAACCCCTGTGCATTACAGAAAATGCTCCAAGGGGTTAAATATGATAATCTAATCACTTTCCTCTGGATAGTTAAAAAAGCCAAATGAAAGAAATTTTACAACTGTTAAAAGCAAAAGCAACTTGCTCAAAGTCACCCAGCTACAAATTGGCCAAGCTGGGGACAGAGCCCAGTCTCCTCACAGCAAGCTGAATGCTTTTCCTTCTAGACCTTGCTGGGATGGATAATTTATTCTATATAGTCATCCATTTTATTATTTAGTATCATTATTCAAAGTGCTCTGGGGGCAATCAATAGCTGCTGTTCATTAAGCATGTAGGATAAGCCAGGAATTGGCTTAAGGTCCTGCATACATTTTTTTCATCTAATCATCCCAATAACCATCTGATGGAAAGGTTCAATCTGTTTTACAAATGTGAAAATTAAAGCCTAGGAGGTTAAGTAACCTGCCTAAGATCCCACAGCTCTAAGCTGCAACAAAACTCTATCCAACCTCCACTCCATACCACCTCCCAAATACCAATCAGAGCCACAATTTTTCAAGCACCGAACCAAAGTCAGGTACTGGGCAATCCTCACTTCCCAGATGGTAAACACCACAGCTCAGAGAGGTTTGGAAACTTGACTACAGCCACACAGCATCCGTTGCTGAAGCCCAGCCTCTTTGCACTCTGCAACCTCACTCATCATGGCCCAGGTCTCTAAGAACAAACAGAAGAGCAGCATTCGCAAGGGCTCCCAGCAGCCTAGACAGCAACGGAGTCCAGCTCAGTAATAAGAAAAAGAGCAACCAGTCTCACCTGGACCAGTGAAGGCTCCTGACCTTGTCCAGAAATACTCACGATAACTAACTTCTTGGCCTCAAGGCAGGTCAGCAGGGCAGGAGGTGCGGCGTCCCGCACTGGTCTTGGGAGGAGGAAGGCTCCCCTCTAGAATGGAGACGGTCTCGGGCACAAGGCTGTCTCCTCCAGAGCGGCAGGCGTCTCCCAGGAAATGCCCTTTCTGCTGTGTCTGCCCGGCAACTCCCTATCTCTGTTTGAAATCCAGAGCCCAAGACTCTGATCTGCAAACACAGCAGGTCAGAGCAGATCGTGAGAGGAGGGGCCTCCAGGGTGTTTTATTCCAAGTCAGGCAGCCACAGGTAGGTCAAGGCTCAAAGAAAACCCCAGCTCCAGACAATGCCAAAGCCCTGGATACTTTCTAGCCACCATCCAGCCATCAAAGTTGGATTTTTAATTATTTTCACCATCCCCTACTCATTTGCAATATTGAATATGTTTTCACTTTACTTGGGGCCAGTTCTAGATACTTTTGCAAGTATTATCCTATTTAAGTCCCACAACAGCCCTCAGAGGTAGGTATTATCATTGTGCCCAATGTACAGATGGTGAAACTGAGCCACAGAGGGGCTGGTAAGTGCTGGGATTTGAACCAAGGCCACCTGCCCTCAGAGCCTGTGCTCTCAGGCCCTCCAGCCTGCTCTCTGTGGCATTTCATTGGGACTTGTAGTCCGAGGTTATTTCAAAGACGTCAAGTTTAGAAAGGAGACAAATAAAAAGAAGGCATTTTGGTGGATCAGGTGCTTCAGAAGTCATTGCCTGGAGTGGGTTGAATGGTGGCTGCCCAAAATATATATTCACATTTTGGAAACTGTGAATGTGCCCTTATTTGCAAAAAAGAGTCTTTGCAAATGTAATTAAGTTAAAGATCTCAAGATGAGATCATTCTGGGTTACATGAGTGGGTATTAAACCCAAAGACAAGTGTTCTTACAAGAAACAGAAAAGAAGACACACAGAGAAGGCCACGTGAAGACAGAGGCAGAGATCGGAATGATGTGACCACAAGCCAAGAAATGCCTGGAGCCACCAGAAGCTGAAAGAGGCAAGGAAGGATTCTCTCCCAGAGCCTTCAGAGGGAGCAGAGTCCTCTCAGCACCTTGGTTTCAGACTTCTGGCCGCCAGAACTGGGAGAGGATACATTTCTGTTGTTCTAAGCCTCCCAGTTTGTGGTCATTTGTATGGCAGCACCAAGGAACTGATCCACTGCCCTTTGTTACTTCCTCTTGCGCTTTTTTTTTTTTTAATTATTTAATTAATTAATTTGGGCTGTGTTGGGTCCTCGTTGCTGCACGCGGGCTTTCTCTAGTTGCAGCGAGCAGGGGCTACTCTTCGTTGCGGTGCGCGGGCTTCTCATTGTGGTGGCTTCTCTTGCTGCAGAGCACAGACTCTAGGTGCGTGGGCTTCAGTAGTTGTGGCACGCGGGCTCAGTAGTTGTGACTTGCGGGCTTAGTTGCTCCGCGGCATGTGGGATCTTCTCGGACCAGGGATCGAACCCGTGTCCCCTGCATTGGCAGGTGGATTCTTAACCACTGCGCCACCAGGGAAGTCCCCCTCTTGCACTTCTTAATGGCACCACAAGAAAGGAAAGAAAGTGGGTTCACTCCACTGAGCCCCTCATGGGGAAGAATGGGAGGTTGATGCCTGTGGGCCAGGCAGTGGTGTAAGAGCCTCCAAGGGGCAGGACAGCAAGGCAGGAAGGCAGGGGGGTGGGGAGAAGGTTTTGCAAGTGAGGACTGAGCAGGTTACGGAGTAGCTCACAAGGCAGCCTCATTCAACATCCGCAACTGAGTCCTCATTGTCTCCAGGGAAATGGGCCTTGGCTCAGGGGCTCACAGATGGGGCACAGGCTTCCTGAAGCATCCCACCACCCGTTTTTGGTCATCGTAGATTTGACTTCAATCAGAAGTAAAGATGTCAGAGATTACTGAGCCCCAAACTTACACGTTACAAAAGGGGAAAATGATGACTAAAAAGGTGATGTGGTCTGAGGTCACATAGCCAATCATGGAGCCGTCAGAGCTGGAACCTTGTCTCCTGATTCCTGAGCCGTTCAAGGGAACCAAACCTCCTCCCCTTGTCTGATCTGTTCTTCACAAAAGAAGATCCTGTGGCAACTCTTTTCTGAGCTCAACAGCCCCAGGGGGCCCCAAGTGTTCTCTAGCTAAAGCTCAAATCCCTCCTTCTAGGATTTAAGTTTATTTCTCCTTGTTTGCAGAATGACAGCCTTACCATGTGGCTGCTATGTCTGGCTCAGATACAAGTACACATCGTAACAACAGAAGTCATCTGGCTGCACGGTACACATTCAATCATAAATGTTTGCTGATTGCTCATCATAGGGAAAAACCAAATGGACAACCCCGCAGCCTTATTTCTCTGCTTCATCTCGTGCTGCTTGCTCTCTCTGCTCCGACCACACCACCTTCCTTCAGCAACTTGACTGAAACATGCCCTTCCCTCAGGGCCTTTGCACATGCTCTTCTCTGTGCCTAGAATCCATATGCCTTCCCACACCTCTTTGCCCCATTAACTCCATCCCATCCCTTAGAAAGATGTCACTTAACATCACAAGGACACTGATGTGTATAAAATTGATGACTAATAAGAACCTGCTGTATAAAAAAATAAATAAAATAAAATAAAATAAAAAACATCACAAGGCCTTCCCTGAAGCTCCCCCTCCCCCGCCCCCTCCCGCAGGCTCAGCAGGTCCTCACATGCCCCGTGCTTTTTCTTTTCATCACTTATCATAGTTTGTTATTTTATTTTTACATGATTTTTTTCACGAGTGTCCATTAGACCAAAAGTTCCATTAGGGTAGGAACTCTTTCTAGCTGATTCACCACTGTCTTCCCTGCACCCAGCATTAATTGTGCACCCTGCACAAACATTAATTGAACAAAATGCTGAGCTGGTGTAAAGAAAGGTACAAAGAAGGAATAGACAACACTGCCACCTCTCAGGAAAGTAGAACCAAATAGATGAGCGACAGTCAACTCTTTAAGAAATTACCCAGTCACACATCATCCCTGCTACTCCACTTACCCTCTTTCCTGTGCTTGCCCCTTAACCATTTTGGCCCCAACTGATACTTCTCCAAAAGGGGGAAAGGATGAGTTGGTAAAACTCAAAGGGGTCAATAAGATAACTGATATACAGCCCTGGAAAATGAACTTCAGAGGAGTGTTGCTGTACAATTATCTAGAATGCAGATTGGGAATTGTCTTAACAATTCAGTTAGCGTCAGAATTATTTTAGAAATTCTCAAAAGAGAGACTATATTGCAAAGCAAGAAGGTTATGAAACTCTCCTCCAACCTTCCGTGCTCTGGGAAGAGTAATAACCCTTTGCATGAAGCTGCTATGTCCATTCCAGATACAAGTGCAGATCAGATCAGCAGAAATCATCCTTCACCCTCCCCCATGCTTCACCTCCTGCCATGTGGCCTCTGCCAGAGGGAATAAATTTCAGTGTCTACAATCTTTATCCCACATACCGTCTTAGTCATGGAGTGTTTCTTTGGAGAACCCATAACAGTTGTTATCATGATTCAACAAACACTTACTCATTACCTATTAGATGCCCAGCACTGCAGTGGGCCTGTGGGAAATTCAGAGCAATGAGGGAAAAGACAGTGTGATGTGGTCAAGGAGCACCATGGCTTTCTAGCAGCTAATACACTTGAAAAGGTTTCAGTCACTCCATCATAATATTCTTTCCTATTTCTAGAATGCTTCGTAGATTACAAAGAACTTTCATGTACTGCTATGTGTCACGGCAGCTATGTGACATAGAAAGGTTTCCCTGCTACTTGGTAGATTAACCATTTAGGTTCCAGAACCTGGAATGACTTACTCAAGTCTGCACGGCTAAAAAAGGGCCAAAGCTGGAAATTGTGGCAGTCATGAAGAAGTGCCATTCAGATCTCTGGCTGCATGAAGCATAGCTGACTGACGGCCCCAGCTCCTATAACTCTCGATTCACTACTGTGTCACACGAGGTCATGCTGCCCATGGGCTGCTCCCAGCAAATGACTAACCACAGCAAGTGAACTAATCCTGCAAGACATGGGATGCCTCTAATGGATAACTTGGGCCACAAGGCTCTCTCTTGACCTGGAGGAAACTGTTTTAGAAGAATCTTCCTACCCAGTTTCCCTTCCTTCCAGCTCTCCATCACAGGGGTCAAATTTGCATCGTGGTCTGAAGACTCTCTGCTTTCTCCTACTCCTTCCATCTTTGTCCTTCCCACGTGTTTCCCCAAATAAATCTTGAGCACGTCAATCCCATCTTGGAATCTGCTCTTTGGAGGTACCACCCCAACAGAACTCTAAATCCAGACATCATCATTCACAAATGGACATTCCACAAATAAAGAGATTCCATTCTGAAATATATTTGGAAAATGCTGGAGTTACCCCAGTTTTACAGGGCTTCTTAGATTCAACAGTACGCTTACATGAAATAAGACTCCTCAAAAGCATGAAAGTACCACAGAATCGAGTGGCTCCCAACCTGATTTGACAGCAAAACTTTTTAATTTAGTTTCCCTGAATTGGAGATGGGCAGACTGGAATGCAGATCACAATCTGAGAAATCCTGCTAACAAGTAGGCACCCTCCAACAAGTGGACACCTATCCTTTCCTCAGCCTTGCTAAAAAGCCTCAAAAGGATGGTTTGATATTCCCTTCTCTTGCTATGCCCAAATGGATGTGCAATAATACTGCCAAAAGCAGACTGAAAAAGCAAGGGACCCAGGCAACCCTCAATGTCATCTTCCCTGGAAGGATAGGAAATTAATTATCCTTTACATTAAAGCTTTACTCCTATTTTTAGCAAATGGTTTGATTTTGATTATTTAAAATAGGTGTCATCTTTAAGAGACAGGTGAACTGAATAAGATATGAAACGTAAACAGTGGATTCTAAATCGTCTATAGGTCTTAATACTGGACCTATTATTACGGGCATTACTCTGTTGTTTTAATTGATATTAAAGTGTTTCTACTCAATGTTGAAAGTCAGCGGTTGTACCTCAACTCTCCTTCATGACTCAACAATTGAATGAAAAGGGAATAAATCCACTGATACAAATTGTGCTACAGCTTTTCTGTAAACTTCCCGGAGATGCAGAAGCTAAGCACATTTGAAGCTTAGTGGGAAAAGGCATTTCTATGTACCAAGGAGGTGTTCCCCCTGTAAACAGTTAGGTGAGAGTCATCTGAAAGGGCAAACTAGGGTCACTTAAGGGACAAGAGACCTAAAATGAGTCTACATGGGATTCAGTTTCCTTGAATTCCACTGGCGTTCCTTCTTCTCCCTCCCTGAGATGTACAGTAATGGAAAGAAGGTGTTCTTGGCAAGAAGGAAAGGGGAAACCAGCTGATTGCCTTTGATCACCCACCATGGAAATGAGAAATAGGAAGAGGATTTCAAAAGCTATGAGTAAGCAGAAGTCACCAGGTGGAGAAGGAGCAGAGAGAAAGTAGTTCATGGTAGCAGCAATCAGTCAAAGCAGAGACCGAGTAGCTGAGTCTACATAATGATGGAGCAATAAATAGCCAAAGGAAACCTGATGTCTAGGGGCTGATGCGAACCTGAACAGCATACCAGTTCCTGAGCAATGCTTCCGTCCCTAAGAGGGGGGCTCTGCCTAGGTTTCTACTGGTCCTCAAGGCTGCCTGCTGGAATCAATTCCACATGTAATAATAATGATCATGGTAATAATAATAATAATGGCAATTTTTTTTTTAAAGTTATACAATTTTTATTTATTAATTTATTTATTTTTGGCTGTGTTGGGTCTTCGTTTATGTGCAAGGGCTTTCTCTAGTTGTGGCAAGCGGGGGCCACTCTTCATCGCGGTGCGCGGGCCTCTCACTATCGCGGCCTCTCTTGTTGCGGAGCACAGGCTACAGACGCGCAGGCTCAGTAATTGTGGCTCACGGGCCTAGTTACTCCGCGGCATGTGGGATCTTCCCAGACCAGGGCTCGAACCCGTGTCCCCTGCATTGGCAGGCAGATTCTCAACCACTGCGCCACCAGGGAAGCCCCAATAATGGCAATTATTAATGTGAGCATTAATGATATGCCAGGGACTGTGGCAAACACTTTTATATTCTTATCTCATTTCATCCTCAAAACGACTCTGTAAAGTATCTACTATTGTTTCCTGTTTTACAGATAAGGAAACAGATACCCAGAGAGCTTAAGTTGATTCGCCCAGGATCAACCATCCTGAAGGTTAGCAGAGCCAATTCTTGTCTCTGACACCTTTGCTCTTAACTTCCACACTTCACTGCTTCACTATCCCATATTCAACGTATCCATAGGACAAGTTCCATTATTGGAGGTAACCTGCATGTTATTTTGTTCTGTGCAACAACAACAAAAAAACCCCAAATCACACTTAATACCACACAGCACAGGGGAATCATCACCAAAACCGTCTACAGGGCAAGTCTCTTTCTGGAAAGTACTATCATGTTGTAAAAGATCCAGGAGAAACAGGCCATCCACGTTCTACTATCGTTGTACGATGAAAAGAGGATGACTTTGATTCCATGTAACTGTAAAATTCTGATAGATGGAAAGTGCATTTGAGAACGGTTACCGTCACCCTTAATTTCTTCCCAAGCCTACTGAAAGCTCTTAAAGGAGAGAGACAAGATATATTCCACTTTTCTTGCCCTCAGCATCCAATCCGGTGTAGGCATCCAATTAATGTTATACAGAAGGTTTTGAGGCTCTGATAGATTATCTATGTCTGCAATAGGCATGGCAAAAGAGAACAGTAGTGTGTGTATTAGCTGACTCAACTCATGAATATCCCCGGGAAGCTGACTTTTTAAAGCTTGAACACTACATATCTGTTTTATTAATAGTCACCCTCTTCTCTTAACAACTGGAAGACCAGAAAATGCTAGATGGTTGGGTCCAAGTGGATGAGATGTCACGGTACCCTTATTTGGCCTTAGAAAATTTACCACTGTTTATTGAAAAGATCAGGCTGAAATCATCTTTTATCTAAAAATATCAATGCAATTTCCAAACTCAAAGGGCAACATTGTAATTAACTCAGTAGATAATACTAAAGGGCCTTGAACATCTATGGTGAAAAAGTAGGACACCACACTGTGGGCTAGGAACAAGCTGGTCTTCATCTCTTCCCCAGGACCTGGCCTTATCATTGAACTTGCCTCCTGAGGAGAGTGGGCTGTCTTCTGGGGTTCTGTGCTTGAAACAACTGGGAGGATTCAGAGCAATTTTAAATCATGTGGGCGGTTCACGTGGGACATCCCTATTGGCGTGCATCCTGGTGTACCAATAATATCAGGTCCCTGGTGACACGGCCAATGGCCACCTCCAACCAAGAGGCTATTCTTCTTCCCATCCTAATACACAGGTCTATTTCTTTCTTTCCACACACTCAGCTGGCATCGCACAGTTGTGTTTAAGGGTCACTTACCAAGTGACACGCAAACTATCTAGGAGTCTCTGACCCAAAATGTCTCTGCCTTGGTGAAACATTTTGACATTTGACTTTTTTTTTGCATCAGCCAGTTTGGGGGATTTTTCACCTCATCATCTCTATTTTCCTTTTACTGGCCCCCTTTCCTGAGCATCCTCATCTCTACGGATGTGAGAGCAGAAGACATTTACATTGGTGCAAAGCAAATGGATAATTTTATCAATTGTTCTCATCATGTCATTCAGGAAACGAGTTAAAATCACTGGTTGAAATCATTTTACTTGTGGTTTTACTTACCATATGCTTCGCATCTTCCATCACCATGGATACGTGCCAGGAGTCAGGTTGACCAGGTGTTCACGAGCCTGCACTTGCCTGAGCCCACACGTATGCTCATCACCAGCAGGGTCTGCACCCACAGCCTCTCCCAGACAACAGTGACTTTCCCATGACCCGTTTCTGGAGCTTCAGTGATCAATAAGTCCAGTCCAGAACGTGCTGTTTTTTTGCCAAAGTTCTGGGATGTGTTTGCCAGTGCTGAAGTTGGGAAAAGATTTTCACCTTCCTGCTTTTTCTAACACTTTAATCATAAGAGGTTAGATATAACTTGGAAAGTCTTATTCCAGAGAGTAAGGAAATGCTCAAAAACCTGTGGGGACATGTCGAAAGGACACAGGAGCCAACCTGAAGGGGCTCCCTCCGGCAAAATATGAAACAATTTGAGCATCAAAATCAATAACAAAAGGAAGGGATTATAACACATTAAATAATAATCCAAAAACCCATATTGACACTGAAAAGGGGGAAGTGTTGGGAGAAGAAGAGAGAGGGGAAACCTCTTTTTATACTCAGAGGTAATAAAGGAAAATAAGATTTTAGACCACCATTTTACCATTCCTAGAGTGATCACTAATTACCACTAAGAATCATCAGTGGAGGCTAAAACCTGTCCCTGTATCCCCTAAAATCATTGCTTATTCCCCAGCCGTATGCGCCTTGTGTCTGTAACTGGGAAACAGTTCACTACCCTCCTCTTCACAACTGCCCATACTTAGTGTGTTAAGTCCCTGGTCTGCTGGGATTATAAGAATCTCCAAGGGGAGACAGAGACAGTAATATTTGATAGCGCACAATGAATTGTTGAGGATGCCATTTGAAATTTGTGGATGGAAAGAACCTTCCCAGGTTCTGTTCAATTTCATCCTTGAAAAAAAAAAAGAAGTCTCTGCAGCTCCCCAGACAGGCCTTTTCTATGGTGGCGTCTCACAGTGGGTTTGACAGTTGGCAAAAGGATTTGTAAGGGGTTCTTAACTGGAATCCTGCTGTACTAACTGCCTTTTGTCTTTGTAACACAAGAAGATTTACTTTCTCATACAGGTGTGTACACAGCAAGGGAATGCTAATGGAACCAAGAGAGGTCCTGACACACTAACTGCAAGTCAGACCTGCAGTAAACACCCCTCCTCAACCACATAAAGAGGAAGTGGATGAAAAGGGAGCTGATTCTTGGGAATGATTTCCTACAAGCCTCTTTCTTAGGAAGGAGGCCAGGCTGGGATAAAACTCACCCACCGACCCTGCAAAGTTTTGGTGAGGCTTTTGGTACGCAAGACTGGTTATTCAGGAGGGCAGCCTGCCAGGAGGTTCATGAACCCCCAGATTCGGAAATGCCCATTAACAAATCACTTTCCTCATAGGATTTAAGAAAAGATGTAAAAAATGCCAGCAAGGTCTCCGGAGCCTCAGTGGGAGTGACCAGCAGGGCGAGAACAGCAGAACCACAGTGGGCTGGGGGCCAGGTGTTGGCCTTGCTCCGCCACCAGCTGAGAACCGTTTCCCACACCAGCCTCCGGGAGGAAGCCCAATCCACGCCTCCTCACAAAGGCAGATTGAGACAGGACCTCCCCTCTCGGTCTTTGGAGGCCCTTCTCAAATTGCTAAAACCAAGACTAATAAGAATGGCACCTGTTCGTTGAGGTGAGTCTTACCATGTGCCTGGCACTCTGCTGAGTGTTAGACATGCCCCATCGTAGTTTGTCCCAAGGTGACCCCTGAAGTGGGTACAATGTCCTTCCTATTTTAAAGATGAGAAAACTGAGGGGACCTAGAGAGGTGCCTAGGTAAGACCACTCACACAGTAAGTGGTGGAAAGGGAATTCACATGGAGGCAGCCATTCCTTCTTGGAGTCCGTGAGATTAGTCACTGTGCCCTCCAGCCCAAGTCATGGGTGTCCCCCACTCACTGTTAAGCTCTGCTTCTCCTCCTTCTCTAAGGCCCAGCTATAATGAATGGCTTCGTCCTCTGCCTCCAGAGGAAATATATTCATATAAATACAAATATAAAAATAATATAATCTCTTATGGCACTGTTAGTTCATTTATTCTTTATAGATAGCAAGGATACATGAGACACAAGAGATAAAACCGGGGGGGGGGTGGAAATATGGTTATAAAAATATAAAAGGTGAGCACATGGGATCCTCGTAGTGATGGAACAGTTCTGTATCTTAACTGTGGTGTCGGATCACAAACTAACACAGGTAATACAACTGTATAGAACCAAACACACACATCTATACACACACACAAATGAGTACAGGTAAAACGTGGGAAATCTGAGTAAGATCAGTGGATTGTTTCAATGTCAATATACTGGCTGTGATATTGTACCGTAGTTTTGCAAGATGTTACCATTGGGGGAAACTGGGTAAAGGGTACACAAGACCTCTCTGTACTATTTCTTATAATTGCACGTTATCTTCACTTCTCAACAATCCTACAATTGACTCAATAAAAATTTCAATTTAAAAAAGAAAGAAATTAATGCCATCTAGAAGGATGAATATAATGCACATGACTCAGTTTTGTACATGCTTATCTTTTTTTAAAAAAATATCTTTATTGGAGTATAATTGCTTTACAATGTTGTGTTAGTTTCTGCTGTATAACAAAGTGAATCAGCTATACGTATACATATATCCCCATATCCCCTCCCTCTTGAGCCTCCCTCCCATCCTCCCTATCCCACCCCTCTAGATGGTCACAAAGCACCGAGCTGATCTCCCTGTGCTATGCAGCAGCTTCCCACTAGCCATTGTTTTACGTTTGGTAGTGCATATATGTCAGTGCTACTCTCTCACTTCGTCCCAGCTTCCCCTTCTCCCCCATGTCCTCAAGTCCGTTCTCTACGTCTGCATCTTTATTCCTGTCCTGCCCCTAGGTTCATTAGGACCATTTTTTCTTTTTTTTTTTTTTAGATTCCATATATATGTGTTAGCATATGGTATTTGTTTTTCTCTTTCTGACTTACCTCACTCTGTATGACAGACTCTAGGTCCATCCACCTCATTACAAATAACTCAATTTCGTTTCTTTTTATGGCTGAGTAATATTCTATTGTATATATGTGCTACATCTTCTTTATCCATTCCTCTGTCGATGGACATTTAGGTTGCTTCCATGTCCCGGCTATTGTAAATAGTGTTGCAATGAACATTGTGGTACAGTACATGCTTATCTTGCCCACTAGATTGTGGTATCAGTAAGGGTGGGGACCACGTCTTTTATAAAACCACAGCCCTAGGAGGAAATGGCTAAGTAGGTAGAGTTCCCTTTCTTGTACACCCTCTCTCTCTAGGTCTCACACTTGACTATATTCGATGGTACCTAACCCCCATCCCAAAGATGTCTGATATTTTCCCTTCCCTGAATATCATCCATCAAGGGCAACTCTCAATATCATGTTTATAATCAAGATATAAATGACAGAGGCAGCCTCGGGTAGCAAAATTGCAGAGTGGTACTAACACCACAAGCCCTAGAAAGTGAAGCCCTGCCTCTATATTTACCAATTTAACCCTTCCTAGACTCAGGCTCCCTTCCTAGAAAAGGGAAGAAAAAGTAATATTTTCATGCCTATCTCTCGCTGTTGATATGAGCTCCGACAGGTAAGAAGGGCTGGCATCCTGGAAAGAGTATAAGATTCTGGAACCAGAAGAATTGAATTTGATTCTCAGTTCTACTACTTACTGGCTATATGTTTGTGGGTAAATCACATAACCTCTCCAATGTTCAGCATCTTCCGTTACACTAAAACCCATCATCCTTCCCTCATGTGTATATGAAAACACTTTGAAACCCCAGAGCACCAAATAAAGGTCTGTGTAGCTCTGCCTAGTTCACCACCGTCTCCTTCATATTTTGCATGTGCACGGTACAGAATGGGCACTTCATAAATATGGTTGTATGAATGGTTGGAAGAACTAAATCGTGGGCCTTTAGTGAAACTGTACTCTTTATTCCAACCCGCTCCTAATACCTCACAAGCTAAGAACCTGGAACCTTTCCAGAAGAGCTCTATCCTGGACCTCTTCTTAGCTCATCTTTTAAAGCCCTTTCCTAAGGTCACTGGTGAATCCCAAACTCATAGCCATTTATTGCACCAGTATTAAAACACCCTCCATTTCCCTTAGAAACACTCTGTCTGGGCGTGCATCACTCTCTAGATTGCTGTTTTAAAACATGAATCAGTTTAAGTAAATGATGGCTGCTGTAAGAAAAACTTGGCAAAGAGTCTTTTTCTACTGATATCTTTCAGCAGCTAAAATGAGATACGTATGAAAGAATCCTATTTCCTTGTCATTATCCTCATATTCCAGTTGTATCAATTGGATTTCTTAGCTGTAAACTACAGAAACTCCCTGGCTAGATTAAATAGAAAAGGAATGTGTTAAAGGATATGAGACAATTTCAGATTTTCAAGGAGACCGGGAAAACCAAGCTTGAAGACTACAAAGCCAGGAGCAATGCCCGTCTCACACCACAGATATCCCCTGGCTAGACTCCACTTCTGGGTACAGATACTTTAGCTTATCTACCACATTGGAAACCAGAGGGTACTGCCAGAACCTCTGGTACTGCTCTCTCTGAGAAAATAGGCTGTTTGCTTATGTGGGATTTTTTGTTTTTGTTTTTGTTCTGGCCACCCCGCATGGCATGGGGGATCTTAGTTCCCCGACCAGGGATCGAACCCATGCCCCCTGCAGTGGAAGCACAGTCTTAACCACTGGACTGCCAGGGAAGTCCCCAAAACAGGCGATTTGCCCTTCCCCTCACCAGAATGGTTCTATGCTGCACCTGTTTATTTGTGTCACTAGCTTTCAATTAAAAAAATCTCAAACACAAGCATCTGATTGGTGCAGCCCGAGTCAAGTGCCCGCGTCCTAGCTGCAAGGGAAGCAAGTTTATGGCTTTTACGTTGGGAAGAATTTACAAATGGGAAAAGAAGCTTAAAGGGTAGAGAAGTCAAAAAGAAAAGGTTTCATTCCACCAACAATAAACAACTTCAATAAATCTCTACCAGACTGCTGTGATATTAGTTAATCCAAATATCATTCTTGCTCTAAAAAATTGAACATGTTGGAATATTCATCTGTGATACCATTGTATCCTTCGTATGCAAAGTTAAGCATTTAATAAGAATTTATAGAGAAAATATGATGACAACACTTTTTTCCAAATTCCATTAAAAGGTAATTTACAAATCAATGAACCCTCGATTCATATTCAAGTACTAATAGAGAAATTAATATTCCTCTCTAACCCTTATCATCATTTGTAATAAGTACATAAATAAAGCCCTTCATTATTCATAATATGCACGTTGCATACATTTCCAGAAAGAAAAAAAAAAACAGTGAAAAGAAATCATCAGACAACAACTTTAGAAACAGTGATATATAAAAGTGTAAGACAGCAGTCAGTAAAGCTTCATAAAGAACAAATCCTGTCAAGCTAATCTAATTCAGCTCTCTAACCAAGGCAAGTGTAGAACATGGAGAAGAAACAATAAATGTGATCTACTTTTATTTTGTCAGGGTTTGGGATTCTGCCTTGAATAATGCAGGCATCAATAAAGTAAGATAATATCAGCCAGCCTACCCAGCCACCAACCAGAAGTACAACTTTTGAAAAAGCATTAAAATAAGATCGCGGGGGCTTCCCTGGTGGCGCAGTGGTTGAGAATCCGCCTGCCAATGCAGGGGACACGGGTTCAAGCCCTGGTCTGGGAAGATCCCACATGCCGCCGAGCAACTAGGCCCCTGAGCCACAGTTACTGAGCCTGCGCGTCTGGAGCCTGTGCTCCGCAACAAGAGAGGCTGCGATAGTGAAAGGCCCGCGCACCGCGATGAAGAGTGGTCCCCACTTGCCACAACTAGAGAAAGCCCTCGCACAGAAACGAAGACCCAACACAGCCAAAAATAATTAATTAATTAATTAATTAATTAATTAAAAAAAAAAGTTACCGTTCTTTATAAAAAAAAAAAAAAATAAGATCGCGGGCTTCCCTGGTGGCACAGTGGTTGGGAATCCGCCTGCCAATGCGGGGGACACACGTTTGAGCCCTGGTCCAGGAAGATCCCACATGCCGCGAAGCAACTAAGCCCGTGCGCCACAATTACTAAAGCCCGCATGCTTGGAGCCTGTGCTCCACAACAAGAGAGGCCACCGCAATGAGAAGCCGGCACACCGCAGTGAGGGGTGGCCCCCGCTCGCTGCAGCTAGAGAAAGCCCGCGCAGCAAGGAAGACCCAAAGCAGCCAAAAATAAATAAATAAATAAATAAATAAATAAATAAATAAATAAATAAATACATACATACATACAAATAAAGTTCCCTTTAAAAAAAAAATAAATAAGATCGCGACTAAAATGAATGGTACTTCCACAAAAGCCAATGTGAAGATTTTCAAAATATAGTATGTTTATTACAATCAAAGCCAAAAATTCAATTTAACAAATAAAAACTGGGTTGCCCTTTGTATATTTGAATAAAGAAGTGTGACTTCTACCATTGGATCCTTACCACTCAAAGTTCACTTGGGTTCCCCAGAGGATTAGTAATCCACGTACAGTGGATTAGTACAGATTCCACTGCTGCTAAACAGTTCCACTAGAGACCTAGAAAACTTTTTTCATCATCCTCTTACCTCACCCAACAACTAGATTCACTATCTTGACTGACTTGCTCATTCATTTCAGCCAAGCCATGAGTTTGAATCTTTTTTTTCCCCCAAAATGAGATTGGTTGTTGATGTCTCGTTATTGATGTCTGACTTGCTTCCATGATATAAAACTAGGCTCCCAGGACGCCTGCCTTTTTCACTTCTTGCCATTTACTGATCGTCTATGATCCTAGGCCAATTGCAAAACTTCTCTGGGCTTCCGCTTTCTTACCAGACATTTTCTCTCCAGCTTTGGAACAAACCTCAAGGGCAAAAGACACCTGCTCAGACCTCTAGCTCGGATAACTTTTCCTCCCTCACCATTCTGCACAGCGGCTCATAGGGCAGAAACACACTAAGCAGCACCCCTCCACAGGACAGGAAAAGATGTGGCCAGACTGCAAACAGAGAGGGTGAGACAGAAAGAGGGGGCAAGAGATCTCAGCTGTTGTGTTTTTGGAAACCAGAACCAGGAAATATGATTCAGAGGAAAGGAGGAGATTTGGATGAGTCAGTCTGGGCTCAAATCCTGGGTTCATCACTTCTTAGCTACAGAATCTTCACCAACATCCCTTAATATCTTTCTCCCTGGGCTGCTGTGAGAGTCAATGGGATCAAGTAGAAGATAGTAAGGTAATCACCAATTTACAAATAGTTTTTCGGGGGGCGGGGGAATTGTAGGGGGACACTAGCACAGAAATCAGACACATCAATTATAAGATACAACGCAAGTTCAACATGTAGATCCAAAGGTGACCCTTGCAATCTAGAAGCGTGGCCATTTCTCTTGGCAACGGGGAGCGGGAGGTGGGGGAAGGGCGTAGGAAGGATTCCAGGCTGGTGGCGCTGTGTGCCCTTGACTCTTGCAGTTCATCCAGTGCCAGTAGAGGGCGCCACCTTCCCCATACTAGTTGTCTCCTCTGGGTCCCATGGGCGGCTAGGCCCCTGCACAAAGGCCGGGTCCCGTCACTATTCAGAGAGCCTAAGCGTGTTTCTGACCTGAAAATTGTCTCCTTAGTCAGCAGTTTTCCCTTTTTTCCCCGTTTCCTTCAAGCTCACCTGCGCCCCAGTGACTCAGACAGAAACCCCGCTTCTCTCTCCAGCCACAGATGTTTCTCTCTGTCATGGAGGACAAATGACCCCTACCCGCACCTGGCAGCCAGCCCTGAGAGCCAGGATCCCACAGCTTCCCACACCTGCAGGTGAGGTGACGGGAGCCACCAGCCACTGTACACAGGCGGCAACCACTGGCAGCAAAGGCTGCCGAGGTGGCGAGTGCACGGGGCACATGAGGAAGTAGGAAGCAACTGGCCAGCAGCGAAAAATCCTCCATGCAAGGGGCCTGAAGGCAGCAGTTCTGAGGGATCTAGGCTGGAAACGCCCTTGACCTTCCTTACTCAGCTGTCAAAGTACCTGAGTCACAAGTAGGTAAATAAACTGACCAGGTGGCAGCACATTCTATGCCTCCCTCATTCTACTGCCCGGCCCAGCAGGGAGTGTCCCCAGTGGGGAAACAGAGCCTCAAACAGATGACTTGACTTGGCCAAGGTCTCGCAGCAAATCAGTGGCGTGCAACAAGGGGCGTGACCTGCACTCGTGTTTCAGGTCTCAGCCCAAGGGTCACCTCCTCACTGAAGGCTTTCCTGATAGCATCATCGCTAGTTAGCTCTGACCCCTGCCTCTGTTTACCCCACGGTGCCCTCTTCCGCCCTCTCCCAGCTTCTTATCTCCTGCTTCATTTGTTGACATGCCTGGCCCACTTCGAGAGTATAATCCTCACACCTGTTAGAAGGGCTACTGTCAAAAACGAAAACGAAACCAAAAACCAGAAAATAACAAGTGTTGGTGAGGATATAAAGAAATTGGAAAACTCGTGTGCCATTGGTGGGATTGTAAAATGGTGCAACTGCTACAAGGAAACAGTACAGAGCTTCCTCAAAAAATGAAAAATAGAATTAGCATATGATCCAGAAAATCTGCTTCTGGGTATTTATCTAAAAGACTTGAAAGCAGGGTCTCAGAGAGATATTTGCACATCCATGTTCATAGCAGTACTAGTCACAACAGCCAAGAGGTGGAAGCAACCCAAATGTCCATCAATGGATGAATGAATGGATTTACAAAATGTGCTATATATACCCCCAAAATGGACTATCATTCAGCCTTATAAAAGAATGAATGAACCTTGAGGACATTATCCTGAGTGAAATAAACCAGTCACAAAAAGACAAATCCTATGTGATTCCACTCCTATGAAATATCAAAAGTAGTCAAACTCAGAATGGTGGTTATCATGGCACGGGGAGGGGGAAATGGGGAGCTGGTGTTTTAATGGTACAGAGTTTGTTTCAAAAGACGAAAGAGTTCTGGAGATCTGTTGCACAACAATGTACATATACTTAACACCACTGAATACTCTTAAAAATGGTTACGATGGTAAATCTTATACTATGCTTTTTCTGTCACAATTTTTAAATTTTTTTAATTTTTAAGAGTACAGTCCCTTAGTGGCAGACACCTAGCCTGATCTTTTGTCTCCAATACCTAGAAGAGTACCTGGCATTTGAGTTTGTTGAATGAGTAAATGAATGAATATTACCTTGCCTAAAACTTTACTATGAAATCACGAAGTCCCAGAGTATGAAGAAACCCCAAAGGTCAATCAGTGTATCTTCCTGTACAAAGCTTGAATATCCTCTACCCAACAGCAGCCCTGCTACGTGATGGCCCAGACGTGCTATGAATGAGCCGCTGTGCCACCATCTCTCCTTCCAGCTCTGGGAGCCACAGAATCAGTCTAGTCTTCGTTCTTCATGACGGCACAGCATTACTCTCAGAATCCCCAGTTCTGGTGTGGACTACCACACCCAGGGGCTAGACAGCGTGGCCACCAATTTACAGGAAGCAGCAGAGCCACAGAAGGGTGCAAGGACTGGCCAGAGCACATCCACTCTGAGTTGCAGCTCTTGTTGGCCACCATGCGTCCCCCACGAACTGACAGCCCCTTGATGCCCTGGCCTTGTCCCATGCCTGGCACTGAAGGGGCACTCACGAAGTATCTGTTGAACTGAAAAGAATCTATTCCTCTCTCTGCCTTTAAGCAGGGCTCTCTAAGAGGTAGTCTCAGAGATGAAGGTCCAGCTATTTTTAAAGACTCCAAAGCGAGGTCACTTCACCCACTTTCTCTGAAACTGCTTCCAACACTCAGTGACCATTTCACCTAAAAGCATTCACTCTTCGGCTACCTACTAAACACTTTCTGCACTGTTCTATGATTGTGCCATGAGTTTTAAGTCCCATCACCCCAGCTAAGCCTCAAGCTTCCACAACTTCTCTTGTCCCATAATAGCCACTGATACAAATACGAATTAAATTTTAAAAACCTTTGACTTCAGCCAGATTCTCACTTCTAGAAATTTATCCTGATGATGTGATCGTACAACTTTACAAATGGGCAAAGTTGAATACCCAAGGATGTTTATTACGGAATGATTACATTAGCCAAAAATGGGAAATAACTCAAATAACTCGGCTAGGGACTAATTAAATAAATGTATTTTGTATATACTGTGGAAAACCATGTAGTCGTTAACAATGGCAGTGCAATATGTATTTATTGAATTGAAAAAGAACCACCATACAAGACCTAAGCACATACTTGATTAGTTCAAGGAGAAAATGCAAGAAAGGAATTCAACTCTCACAGAATCCTGGCATGATGTGATGAAAGAAACCATAAAAATCTCAGTGCTTTTTCATATTAAACACTTCTTTTCAATCACCCACCAGATAATAGAATTTTTCAGTGTATGTTGATAATATTCAGAGGAAAAGTAGGTTACAGAACAGCATGTGTAATACAATGTAGTCTATGTTTTTAAAAATGCATATAACCATAGAAAGATGCCTAAAGAAATTTTCATCAAAAAAGATGAGTATTCATCTCTGGGAGTAGGATTTGGGTTAATTTTACTTTCATCTTTATACATTTTTCTGTCTTGTTTTACATTTTAATAAAGACTGTGTATTATGTTTACAATCAGCAAAACTTGTAAAGCTCTTTTCGTTTTGGAAAAAAAAATAGTATCTGGAACAAGGAGGCTCTTACCAAATACTAGTTAAATGGAAAGTGACTCAGTCCTTTGGGCACCAGCAGGATTATACAAATGGCATGAATAAATAAAGAGCTGAAGGGCCTTCCTGATGTTATATTGCACCAAAATGCCCTAGTCTCTTCCCTGAGTAAACACCACGGTAGTAATGTTGCTATTGGTGTGGCGAGGACCCCAACATCAGTGAAATCCTTCACAGTTTTGAAAGGCTTTTGCTTTCAATGTCTCATTTGACCTTCAAAACTAGATTTGTGACTATTCCCCAAACTAAATTCCCTAAATGTCTGTCCAGCCACTGTTAGGCAACATTTCCAGGCTGGCGATGGCACAGTTGCTTGTTGGTTGGACAAATGGATGGATGGATGGATGGATGGATACTAAAGGAGTGAATTCTTTTCCCTCTTTCACAGACAAGAAAACAGAGAAGCAGAGGTGAAGCAACATGTCTAGGGTGATACAGCTAGTAAATGATTAACTCAAGGGTTGGAATCATTCTTGTATATGGTTTCTTAATCAGCCCTCTTTTATCAAAATGCACCCACAAAATCTGTTTTCTTTGGGAGGAAACTTCACTATCACTGACAGACATATACTTGATAATCAGGGGTGATAGTCAAAATATCGGTGGCACGGGTATTGACCTGTCAAAATGGCACTGGTTCCTGGAGACCTCCTGCCATGCCAACCACTAACCCATTAATTGCTGGATATAGGTTGTCCTGGGTGTCAGAAGGACGTTCAGTGGGCTCAAGACAGGAGCCCATTCAGCCACTGGTATGGAACAATTTCATTATTTTACCAGTGAATGCAGCCATACAAGTGCATAACGCTTGGATATAAGCCCTGCCCCAAACCCTCCGCAACACTAAAGTGTTGGTCCCCACCTGAGAAGTTCTGCTCTCTCTCCACTCACAGCAGACCTTACCCCAGGCACTATTTATAATGCCACTTAAAACCTTCAACCTGACACATCCAATCTGCATGCATAAATGAAATCAGATGCCATTATCCTCTTCTGAAAATTATCCTGAGCCTGACCATGACAGGGGATAAGGGCAGGCACTGGGAGGGAAAGAATGATTACAATGTGGGAGAGGATGAGCTAAAATCTCAAAAAATACAAGACAGCAGCACAGAAGACCAGTCCTCACCATGAACCCAGTACTCCCTGGACACACACATGCTGTGTAAGTGCAGCTTTGTTCTAGGCACCAGGTAAGATTCTGGAAGACAGACTGTCCCTGACCTCCATCTGTTCAGAGTCCTGGAAGGCAGCAAGAGAGACATTGGAAGTAGCTGTTGTATAAATGGAAAGTTTAGAGAGGAGAAGAGCACTGTGGGATTTCAGACGAGAGAGTTTCCTTCCACCAGAGGAAATCTGGGAAGGCTGCCTGAGGAAGGTGGCCTTAACCCAAGTCTTCTTTAGAAACAGTGGCAGTTACACTTGGGGAGGAAGGAAAATGTGCCATCAGAGATTAACACAAGCCAGTCTGGAAGCAAACATCATTGTCCAAGCATTTACCAGCAAAATACACAGAATGGACATCGTATATACTTAACTGAGCTTGTCATTCCCAAAGACATTATGCTTTCTTACCTCCCAGCCTTTACTTGTGCTGTGCCTTCTACCTGGAACATTCACTCTCACCTTCCCTCCACTTCCACATTCAAGAATGTTGTTTACCATTCACCCTCCACTTCTCAGCTTAGATGCCCTTTTTTCCAAGAAGCCTTCCTTGATCCTTCAAAATGGATGAAATTTCTCTTCCCACCCAGGCATCTACCCCTATCATAATCTCACAACACCCAAATCATAGTCGTCTATTTTGTTATTCATCAATATCACTTATCTGTAAGTGCTCTGAGAGGAGAATCTGGGTGATCCATTTTTGTGGACCCAGTGCCTGGTAAGGTGCTGTACTCATAACAGATATATTTAATAAATGATTGAGTTTTCAAAAATGATTCAGCAGCCCAATCATGTACTGTTACCCCAATCCCATCCCCAAGCAGAGCTGACGGCTGCCGGTGTAATTCTACCAAGTTGCTTTGTAGATGAAAAGATACAAATGTCCTTAGATCCCTTTTAACCAGCCCCAAGCAAAATGAAGATCCAAGCCTTGTTCTGAACACACGACTATCTCCCCCAAGGCCCTTCTGGCCACAGGGGTGCAGATTGAGCCCCAGCAAAGCTCCCCTGGCAAGTCCAAAAATGAGATCATAGGACTAAAAAGACACCACCTCTTATTCACGAACTGAGAGAAGAGATTTTGAGGCAGAAGGAGAAGGCCAGAGTGAGAAAAGAAACCACAGGCTTAAGCTGGCTTTACAGGATAGTGAAATTACATAAGGAAAGGTCCTGCTTTCCGAAAATAACAGCATTTAATATTAACCCTTTGTAGTCCAGTTGAAAGAATTAAAGGAAATTCTTTAATGTTCAAAATGTTAACAATGGTTATCTCCAGTGATATTGTGAGTGATTTTTAAAATCCTCATGACTTCTATATTTTCCAGATTCTCTACAATGAAAATTATATATTTTCTCATCAGATAGGGAAAAATGTGTCTTTTAAGTGCATGATCAGGACCAAATGTCCCACCTGGCCCATGACCTTTGCCTCCTAAGCCTTAAGTCTTAGTTAACCTCTAAGGGTTTTTTGAAGAGAAACCCTCACCCCCAGCTCCCAGCCCTTTGGCTCTGGCCACACCCGGAAGTCTTCACTTTAGGAGAAGGAAATATGTTACTTGGCTTTGGATGGCTTCTCCATTCTTCCTCTTCTTGGTGGCTCCTCTGGGCTAGGAATTGGCAAAGTCCTGGTGTCTGGCTTTATCCAGCTCCTGGGCACAGGTTTCTGAGTTTCAGAGTCATCTGGTGGGTGAGGCTATTGGGGGCGTGGCTGAATCAGCACTCACTGATGCGCATGGCCGTTCCCGAGCATCCTGTTACCCAGTGTAATCAAAGGTGCAAAAGGCAACTGTCCCATCTGTCAGGCTTCTTAACCACTCCCATCCAGTGGCATGTGTCTTAATTCCCTTCAACGACAGAATCAAAAGCTAAATGCCTTCAAGCCTCAAACTCATATTCTTCTAAGAATTATGCGATAAGACCACCTCATCTCAAGGAAAACACGCTCTTAAGATCACTCAGTGGGACTTCCCTGGTGACGCAGTGGATAAGACTCCACACTCCCAATGCAGGAGGCCCAGGTTCGATCCCTGGTCAGGGAACTAGATCCCACATGCATGCCACAACTAAGAGTTCACATGTCGCAACTAAGGAGCCCGCCTGCTGAAACTAAGACCTGGTGCAACCAAATAAATGAATATATATATATATATATATATATATATATATATATATTTTTTTTTTTTTTTTTTTTTTTAAAGATCACTCAGGGAATTCTCCGGAGGTCCAGCAGTTAGGACTCTGTGCTCTCACTGCTGAGGGCTCAGGTTCGATCCCTGGTCAGGGAACTAAAATCCCATAAGCTGTGCAGCAAGGCCAAAAAAAGAAAAAAAAAGATCACTCAGTTCTCCTAGAAAAGGGCTATTTCTGCAATGATGAAATATTTTATTATCAACACTGACCAATATGGTAGCCACTAACCCATGTGACTATTAAGCATTTGAAGTGTGGCTAGTGCAACTGAATACATTTTTAAAAATTAATTTAGGGACTTCCCTCGTGGTGCAGTGGTTAAGAATCCACCTGCCAATTCAGGGGACACGGGTTTGAGCCCTGGTCCAGGAAGATCCCACATGTGCAGAGCAACTAAGTCCGTACACCACAACTACTGAGCCTGCACTCTAGAGCCCGTGAACCACAACTGCTGAGCCCACGTGCAGCAACGAAGACCCAACACAACCAAAAAACAAATAAATAAATTTTAAAAAATAAATAAAATAAAATAAGATAAACCAGGTTTATGAGCTCCTTTCCGTGACAGCAAGCAAGACACAGAAGAAAGAGCCAAGGTGTTCTTGGCTTAACAACAGCCAAGTTACAATGGCTGCCAAGTTCATGGCCGTTGAACTTGGAGGAAGAGAGTGGTCTCAAACCCGGAGCTCTGATGCCCATTCTCTTCCTATTTTGATTACAACACACTGCCTCCAAAACCATGCACTGCACTGCTCTTCCAGATCACTGAGGTTGGCAGGGAAATTCATCAAGGTCAGTTCTAAGTGTTTAGTGTAATAGGCTTTCAACTTCATAGGCTTCTCCTTTTGGATTTCCATAGCATTTGAATGTTTTTTAAAAACTTAACCATAGTAAATACAAGCCTGGACTGAATCAAGACCCTAATACTTATTAACTACAGAAAGTCTGGTAATTTGCTTCACCTCTCTCAGTCTGTTTTCTCATCTGTAAAATGGGGATAAAAATTCACTGTGTAGTCACGTTAAAAAAATTAAAGATGATTCCCAGAAATCTCTTCAAAGAGTGCCCAGCAGAAAAAGTCAAAGCTCTCGCTAAGATAACAAATGTTCAAATTAATTATGCTTGTACACATGTGTGTCCCATGTGAAACTATCAATTTCATGAAAGCAAAACTTTGTCTTTGTTTCCTAACCACCCAGCATCCCCATGGGTGCAGAGCGCTCTAAGTACAGCGCAGGTACGTGTGATGGTTACAAATGTCAGCTTTGGCATGAAGGCTACAGCCTGACTCCAGTACTCATTAAGCTTCTTTTTTTTTTTTTTTTTTTTAACACTGACAAGTTTCTTAACGTCCCTGGGTCTCAATTTCCTCATCTGTTAAATCGGTTTAATCCACTAACTTGTAGCTTAATTGTGAGAATTAAAAGACCTTGGTATGTGATGAGAACTCCATAAAAGCTGACTGTTGTGAGCATATTGATGTGTTATCTCTGCTCCCATCCAGGTGTGGTACCATGTGACATTCATGCTGGAAGTGGCTAATACACAAGAATCGAGGGGTTGATTTTCAGTGAACTCCCTTATTTGTTTACTCTATGCCACAGCTTTCTGCTTCCAAGAGAAGCCAGAGGCTAAACCACCATAAACGCAGGGTGTGGGGCAATTCCAGACATCACAGCACAGCACACATGCCAGCTGTCCCCTTGGGAAGGCTAAATTTGCCCTGTAATTTTCTGTAATGAAACCAACAGCCTATTTGCAGGACTGCATGGAAATTCAAAATAGCCGCACACCAGAGATGCAGCCTAATATAGAAGACACGCTACTGCTTTGAGAGTCGGAGCCCTGAGTTTGAGAATTTGATCTCAACAGTAACTAGCTGTGTGCCCTTGGGCAGGCCACTTCACGGCTCTGGACCTCAGATTCCTTTTCTCTCAAAAGAAGGGCCTAGAGTGGCCAACCTGCAAGGATCATTGCAGCCCCTCTGTTTCAGCTTCCTAGGAAGAGCTAATCAGGTCAACAGGAAATGGGCACAGAATGAAGAGCCAAAAAGACCTGGGTTTGAATCCCAAGCTGTTCTACTTTGATCAAGCTTCTTAATCTTCCTGGGCCTTGGTTTTCTCATGGGTAAAGTAGGGAGAATAAACATGGCTATCGGAGGATTCAGGAGTGAATATCAAGTACTACATTGTGCCCGGGTCACTGGAGATGTTCGGTGAGTGGCGGCGGCTGTGACGATTATTAGCAACATTCTGATCGTCATCGTCATCGTTATTAATAGCATCACCTTTCTTTAAAAAAGTCAAGTCCCCAAAACATTCCACTGTCATGGGGCGTCGAATAGGAATATTAACTCTTCACTAGTGATTTGTCTGAAACTAGTCAATTCCCTTCTCCTGTGTATAATTGCTATTGCTTTTTAAATTTTTCACCTTAAACATTTTAATTTTTGACACTTTAATTTCTTTTTTTTTTTAATTTATCTTTGGCTGCGTCAGGTCTTAGTTGCGGCATGCAGGATCTTCGTTGAGGCTTGCAGGATCTTTCGCTGCGGTGTGCAGGCTCTTCGTTGCGGTGCACGGGCTTCTCTCTAGTTGTGGCGTGAGGGTTTTCTCTCTATAGTTGTGGTACGCAGGCTCCAGGGCACGTGGGCTCTGTAGCTGTGGCACGCGGGTTCCAGAGCATGTGGCCTCTGTAGTTTGCGGCACACAGGCTCTCTAGTTGAGGCGCATGAGCTCAGTTGCCCCACGGCATATTGGATTTTAGTTCCCTGACCAGGGATCGAACCCATGTCCCCTGCATTGTAAGGCGGATTCTTTACCACTAGACCACCAGGGAAGTCCCTTTAATTTCTTAATAATAGCGAACAATATAGATTAGTTTTGTTCATGAGGTATTTCACATACATTATCCCATGGACTCCTGGGCCACCACCACATCATCATCATCATTGTCACCACCACCATCACCATCACACCTCCATTTTTCAACACCTAGGGTCCTGCATGGCTGAGCGACTTACCTCAATGCCCACCCAACCAGGAAGTCACAGGGCCTGGACTTCGAATTAAGGCTTCTGACTCTGAAGCCCAGGATTATTCCACTCCACCGTCAACTTCATGAATTAATTCAACTTTGTCCTCACCGTCATTGACTTGACTAGTCTTAAGATAGCTTCCTTTTTTAAAAGTGATGGCCCTTCTATAAATGAGGAATTTGAAATGTAGTATTTTTCTAATGTTTAACCTAAACTCCTGAGTCTATCCAGTCCTATGCCATCTCACTTAACCATTTAAGCAAATTTTAGATGACCTCTGTTTTAAATTCATGCACCTCAAAAAAGATTATTCTCAGTTCAGGTGAATAGGGGTAGTGTTTTTATATAGCCTTTTGGTTTCAAGAGACTTGGCTAACTCAAGTGAAGGGTGAAGATTATTTTAAGGATTCCCACTGAATGAAATTATATTGAACAAGGTAATGAAAGCTGCCGTGGCCTTGTGGAGGATGCAGCTGAAGAGTGGTTTTTGACCTAAAGCCACTCCAGCAATGCTGGATGCCAAAGGTCCTGGATCTTCTCCCTAGTGTTCTACCATCCTACCATCTTACCATTTTCCTTCTACCACCATACCGTCTTCTCCCTAGTGGTCTGCCATGTTACTCATCTATCCCATTGTCCTCATGTCATAGACCGGATGCTTTACTCTTTACTTCCGCAAATTCCCTACAGAAATTACATCCCTGGCTCAACTAATTACCATTATTCCCATTTGCAAGAGTCTTTTTGACATGAGGACACATCTTAGACCACTGATCAGCATATTCATCTGCTGCTGCTGAGTCAGACGTGGCTTGAGGTGTCAGATGTGTCTGCCTTGGATTGAGCCCTCAGCTAGGGTAGTGGGTGGGTCCATTTTACTTAGAAGTGGCTGTAAGCCACACTGTGTGCCATGATTGTCACTGCTCATAGCAACAGAGTAAATTTTTCCTCTCCAGATGCAGCTATTGTTTCACATAAATCTAAAAAAAAAAAAAGAAAAGTCATTTTTTTAATAATAATTTTTCATGTCTCCTTATGTTTTTAAAGTCCTAACTGATGCAGAATCCCAGAGCTGGCTACAATAACACCAATAAAAATCGCTTCTATGGAAAGCTTGTCCTTTCCAACACGGCCCATACTTGCTGTCCTCGTTCCAAATAAAATTAGCATGCTAACTACCACACCCCCCAAAAAAATCACTTCCATGGATACAGTCCTTCCCAGTGGTGGCTGCTCTTTCATGCTCTCTGCTTCTCTCGATTGCTGCAGCATCCCGAGTTGACAGAACAGTTATCGTTGTTACCACTTGACAGAAGGAAAGCTAAAGTTTAAGAGGAATGATTGGCCTTGGGCCACAAAACTAGTTAGTGGTCTGTCTGTGACTTAGACCTCAGTTTCCTAAATCAACCTCTGAAGAAATAGAAAGCAACCTTTAGGGCTTCCCTGGTGGCACAGTGGTTGAGAATCTGCCTGCCAATGCAGGGGACACGGGTTCGAGCCCTGGTCTAGGAAGATCCCACATGACGCGGAGCAACTAAGCCCGTGTGCCACAACTACTGAGCCTGCGCATCTGGAGCTTGTGCTCCGCAACAAGAGAGGCCGCGACAGTGAGAGGCCCGCGCACCGCGATGAAGAGTGGCCCCCGCTCGCCGCAACTGGAGAAAGCCCTCGCACAGAAACGAAGACCCAACACAGCCAAAAATAAAATAAATAAATAAAGAAGCTTTCATTAAAAAAAAAAAAAAAAAAAGAAAGCAACCTTTATTTTTAGCCAATCATGAATATTTTTTTGACCATTCATATATCTCACTAGTCCCCTTTAGTCTAGGTTCAAACCCTCATCAGTTCTCAGCCTGGATCTCTGCAGCAACCTCCTAACTCATTCCCTGTCCTCAACTCAACAACCTTTTCCATTCCTTCCTCCATAAGCGACCAAATAAGTCTTTATAAAAACAGAGTTTTCAACACACCATCTCCATAATCACAGGCTCCCCACATCCCAGAATAAGATCTGAACTCCTACAAGTATGTTCAGGTCTGGGGAGATACAGCTCTACCCAGCTCTTTTTCTTATTGCCCCCGACTTGCAACCACTCACATCCACATACTTTCCAGCAGTGCTTTTTCCCCAAGCATGGCTTGCATCTTTCTCCCTCTACATCTTTATATAAATCACCCTCTGCAGACTAGATTTCGATAGGTTTGGATCACATGATGTTACCATGGTTGTTGTTTTATCTAATTCATTGACCACATTTAAGATTTCCAACTTCTCTTGACCCCAGAGCTCAGGGAATGGCTGGGATTGGAGACATAAACTTGAAAGTCATCAGCAGATAGATGGTGTTTAAAGCCATTATTTTCTACCTAATACAGATACTATCTTACACAGTGAGAACCATGAATATAATTTATGTCTTTAAAAAGGAAAAACAAATCAGAGCAATATTCAAAACCAAAATGGGGAAGGGGGGAAAGACATCAAGATAAAGGAAAAAAAATAGAAATTTTAAAATGAGAGACTCATGACTGTTCAGGCAAAAAAGAAAAGTTACAAACCACTGCCAGGACACATCCTTCCAAAAATCTTTCCAGGTTCAAAGCAGAAAGGCAGATTCCCTGCAGAAGAATCAAATCAGCACAGTTTCAGAGTTCTTGTGAATAACACAATGTGTAACCACAATAATGAAAAAAAAATTCCATGTGTTCGGCCTGATTTTACCTTTCTGCAGAGCAGAAGTAAGAAAGAAGCCAGACTTTCTCAGATGTTCAAATTAGCAGCATATACAACACCTAGGTACCTTTGCTTCAAAAAGGACTTAAAATCCTACTTGGAAGGAATAACACACAAAGGTGAGAGAATGTTGTTAGAACTGGAATCTGGAGGCCTTTGAGCTGAGCGTGCTCCCCTTGTTTACCCACAGCCCCCCAGCTCTCCGTGGTACCCCTGGCTGGCTTCACTCATTTGCCACCACCCAGAACGATGCTCTGTGCCCACACCCCTTGCCTCCCCCCTCCCAGGACAGCACTTGCTCTTTCTAGAGCTGCTGCCTCCAGAACAAGCCCTCTTTTTGTTTTGTTTTTTTTTACCATCTTTATTGGAGTATAATTGCTTTACAATGGTGTGTTAGTTTCTGCTGTATAACAAAGTGAATCAGCTATACATATACATATATCCCCATATCCCCTCCCTCTTGCGTCTCCCTCCCACCCTCCCTATCCCACCCCTCTAGGTGGTCACAAAGCACAGAGCTGATCTCCCTGTGCTATGCGGCTGCTTCCCACTAGCTATCTATTTTACATTTGGTAGAGTATATATGTCCATGCCACTCTCTCACTTCGTCCCAGCTTTTTATTTGGCCCTGGAACCCGTACTCTGTGAACTGCACCCCCAGGAGCCTGCACTGTGTGTGGTGTAATCCTGCCCTCACTTTGAACCAGGCATCGAGAAGACTAAGAATCCATCCTTATTCCCATCCTGTTTGTTCTGATCTTCTCATGTCTATTTCCCAGCACCAAACATCAATAATGTTCTTTGTAAATTTGATTCTGCATATCTTATTACATTGAGCTGAGCAATGGGCAAGACCAGAGCTAATACATCCTGTAATTTTTCTAAGATTGATTTCAGGAGTGAAGTGAATGATTTTTCAAGGCTCCTCCCTCAGCCCCATCGGGCCTCTGTTCAAATCCTCACTTGCTCAGTGAGGTTGTCCCTGACCACCTCATTTCAATCAAAAGCCAGCCTCCTGCATGCCCAGCTTTGGTCTTCTTCGTTAGCATAGGTCACTCTCTGATCCACGATGTACTTATTTGTTTGTTTATTGTTTGTTTGTTTATTGAGAGGCAGTACAGTGCAGTGGCAAAATCCCAGAGTCTAGAATATGGACAATCCCAGCTCTGCTACCTACTAGCTGTGTGATCTTGGGCAAGTTACTTAGCCTCTCTGAGCCTCAGCCGCCTTATCTGTAAATTAATATTTATTAACTCATGGGGTTGTTGTAAAAAGAAAATGAGTTAATATGTGTAAGACATACAGAAAAGACAGATAGAAAGGGAATTACCATGACCTAATCCTTAGGCCATATTGAACTTCCACCAGGTGTGTCAGGGCTGTCCTTGACAGCCAAAGGACCCAGGTCAGAGTCACATATGCTTCAGCAGAGTCTGATATACCCCTGGTCTCGGTGGCAACGTAGTGATGGGTAGAAGGACAGCATAATAAGGAGAAGTACAGCCTGCCCCACAGTAGCCTTTAACTTCCACTGGCACCTACGGAGGAGAAGCAGCATCCAATGAGGGAGAGCATCCGGGAAACCCAAGTGACAACCAACAATATGTGCTTCCCGCAGAGCTGGGAATCATGAAGCAATTTACAAGTGGCCAAGGCAGGAGAGAAATGAGGTTAAACCTACATTTTTCCAAATACATATTTGAGAGAGACAGTGTGTGTGTGTGTGTGTGTGTGTGTGTGTGTGTGTGTGTGTTTCCCTGGTGGTCCTGAGATTATTTTAGGTGAGATTATATATTATTGAAACTTATAATAAAATTATTATAACTCTCTTTCTTCCTTGATCCTTGTGATTACAACAAAGGGAAAGTCTCATTTTGGTGCTACTGTATCTTTAATGACCAAGCCTTGACAAATCTCACTTTTTAACAGAGAGAAGGAGGCCTCAAGCCCAGAGCCTGACACAGGGCACAGAATATAGCTAGAATTTAACAACATTGTTTGGTTTTCCTCATTTTTATTTTTAGTTACCTTCTCTTTAAAAACACATTTTCCGTTTTCATTAGTAACATAAAGTTTCCTTTTAAAACAGATACAGTTACATGTAAAAGTTTATAGGAAAGAAATAGGAAAAAAGTATTTGGACAAAGCAAAAAAAAAAAAAAAGTAATTTAACATACACATAGTTCTTGCTATGCGCCAAGCACTATTCTAAATGTTTCACAGATATTAACTTGTTTATCCCCAGAATAAGCCTGATGGATGAAGAAACTTACAGTCACATAGCTAGTGCGGGCAGGGCCTGGGACTAAGCACTCAGGGCGGGGTCCTGAGACGTGGCTCCTACCCCCTTCCTCTCCCAGGATCTCTGTCCCAAGGACAGAAGTCGGGAATCATTGGGACTTCCCTGGTGGTGCAGTGGATAAGAGTCCGCGCTCCCAGTGCAAGGGGCTTGGGTTCGATTGGGGAACTAGATCCCACATGCATGCCACAACTAAGGAGCCCATGTGCCACAACTAAGGAGCCTGCCTGCCTCAACTGAGACCTGGCGCAACCAAATAAATAAATACATAAAAGAAGTCAGGAAACATTGCAGGGGAGGATGGTGGCTCTCTGGGAGGTGGTGGGTAGAAGCTTGGGCCATAATGATGAAATCCAGGTCTTGCTCAATTGTCCTGTATTTAACTTATTCCCATCCAAAGACTGCTCCAGGTTCTCCTTATGACTTTGACTCTAGGAACTCCAGATATCCTTGGCCATTAAAGAGTTAAAAAGCACATTTGGGAGCAAAAGCAAAAGCACATTAAAAAGCACTCAGGTCCCCTAAGTTCCCCTGCTCTAATTCTCAGCAGTCTTCAGCACAGCCAGCTTCTTCCTGTCTTTCATCTTTCCCCTCCTGGAACATATAATGTTACCGTATCCCCACCCCCCCATTCTCCCAGCTGTTTTTAATTCTAAGACTTGCGCTGTCTCTGGGAAACTGACACAAGACAGCTCAACAATCTTAAACCTGATTTCTTTAAGGACACCCTCCACTTTATTTAAAAAAATAATAATAAAATAGGTTAAAACAATTAGAGCATTAGATTCTTTACAATACCAAAAAGATTTATGCAGAGCTCGCTCTCTTTCTCTCTTTCTTATACTTATAATGATAAATGTGCTTAAGCAAAACAACAATAATAATAATAATAGTTTGTCAGCCTCTATTATGTCTGGTAATTCTTTTTCATAATGGTAACAACTTTTTTAGGAAAGAATCAATCTTACTACAGATAATAATTTCATTTTCTTTGCAGGGACAGGTAAAGAAAACAAGGTCATAGGAGGCTTTTTTCACATGCATATGCTAGAGGATTTTTTGCATAATATGTGATGGAGTTTTCTGTCACTGGAACAATCTTATGAAAATGCTAATTCAAATCCTGAGCAATTTAGGCTCGAACAAGATGAGGCTACCGGTGAGCACACTCACAGAACAGGTCTAGAAACTGCCTGTCACAGCAGCGGCATGACAATGGCCCTTATCATGCCTGCCATTCCAAAGTGCCTTGCTGTTTCTCCTCTCTTCATCTCATTTGATACCAAGCACGTCCAGCTGAACTGAACTCCCAAGAGTCCTTCTGAAACCCACCTGAGCCAGAGAACTCAGGTGTGTGAACCCAGGACCTTCACCATTTTATACAGAGAAACAGCATCAGAGAAAATTATATTGCTATTTTGGGAGCACAGGGGAACTGAGATATGGAAAAATATGCTAAATAGACAGAGGTTGGATAAACTCATGGCAGTGAACAAAAAGGTTAGCAATGCCAGACAAGTCCAATAAATCAACTATAATTAAAAATTATGTGAAAGCATGACTCTTGGGTGAGTGTACGCCAAGTGTTTTCACATGAATTACAGCATTTTGTCCCTCAGTAAGCATTTCTATGTGCCAAGTGTGGTGGTAGGTACCAGGGCTATGAGGAGGAGAAGGAAGAATTGGTCCGTACTTAAGAAAGTCTTACAAATCAGTATTGGGGTGGGGTTTGGGAGGGGCTGGAACAGAAAGACAAATATGCTGTTACAAAGCCCTGAGTGTAGGGCACTTGGGAGCAGAGAGGAAGGAATGGCCAACCCATCCTAAGGTCCTAGGGGACATAGGGTTGGTTAAATATTCCCTAGAAAGTGACATGTAATCTGAGTCCTAAAGGATACAGAGAACTTTTGTCCATACAAACATTAGCAAGGACTCTTCTAGATTCTAAGGCTAAATCAGTGAACAAAAAGACAAAGTCCCTGCCCTCATGCAGCTTATATTCTGGTTGGGGAAGAAATATCAAAAACACGTACTTAAGCCACTATTGCAAACAGTATGGAGGTTCCTTAAAGAACTAAAAATAGAGCTACCATATGACCCTGGGTATATACAACTCCTGGGTATATATCCGAAAAAGACAAAAACTCTAATTCAAAAAGATATATGTGCCTCGATGTTCATAGCAGTACTATTTACAATAGCCAAGAAATGGAAACAACCCAAGTGCCCATCAGCAGCAACTGGCTTAAGAAGATGTGATTATATATATATATATGGAATATGCAATATAACTCAGGCATAAAAAAGAATTAAATACTGCCATTTGCAGCAACATGGATAGATCTAGAGAATATCATACTTAGTGAAGTAAGTCAGACAAAGACAAATATTATATGATATCACTTATATGTGGAGTCTAAAAAATAATACAAATAAATCTATATACAAAACAGAACAGACACACAGACACAGAAAACAAACTTATGGTTACCAAAGGGGAAGGGGGGGAGGGATAAATTAGGAGTATGGGATTAATTGAAGATTCCCAGGGGATGGGATGTGGTCAAGATACAGATTTGGGAGTCACCTACACAAGGTGATGGTTAAAGCCATGGGTGTGTACAGGAAACAAGGGAGATCCTATATAGGCAATTATTAAGAATTCTAAAAATGTCTAACTCTACTGACAGTAAAATAAATTCAGTCTTGTAAAAGTGAAGAAGAAACTTGTCGAAACCTTTGCTTTTCCTACTTTCAGACCTTATCCAACAGCTACTTCCTTCATTGTTTCTTTAGGAAAAATATTCCCCCCTATTACTCTATCTTAGTCACATTGAACTCCATTCAATCCCACCTAGAAGCAATCCCCAACTCTGCCATAAATTGGATCTAATTGTAACTGCATCACTCAGGCTCACCTGGCAGGTTACAGCTGGCAACTCTCCCTCCCTGTATCAAGTGTTGATTAAATCACTTATGAATCTCTCTGTAGGGCTATGCTCTTTATTTCTTCCTATTATACCTCTCTTGAAATGCCTGGCAACTCTTTGGTGACTTCCTGCCTCGTGGAACCATTAGCTCAGAATTTGTTTTGCAACTCTGGTGAAAGATAGAGAAAAATGATTACCTCTATATCCTGCAATTAAGCAGACAATGACTCCTACGGGAGTATAAAAATAAAGATGAACATCAAGTCAACAGACTTTTACCTATTTATTGCACAAACATGCCAACAAGTCTGCAGGGCGGTGTGCTTGGGGAAAGAAGTAGTGGACTGACTTGGGGCCACCTCACAAAATGTTTGCAGGCAGCAGAGATCATTTTTCTGGGAATGGAAAACACCTTGTACTTAGAATGTGTTTTCATTATATAAAGAAATGAATATCAGTTATGATAAATAAAATCACTGGGAGACAAATTCTAGAAAGGGCTCTGCTGAACAGATATCTCAGCTAGCAACTGGCCTGCTTTGATTCATTGCCCCGGAATAGATGCTAAGTACATTTTTATTTATCATTACTCTCTTTCTTTTATCCCTTCCTCAAAGCCCAAATCACTAATTGGCTCTTCTTACCACACTTGGGATTCTTCCGTGTCAGGATTTTAATAAGGCAGCAAAGTTCACCAAATTCCATTAATTAATCTTAAGTAGCATATTTTCCTTTTTAAAAATTCCTATTAAGTCACCCACCCCTATATTTTCCCCCTGGGCTGGCACTTTATCCCTTTCCAATAAACAAAGAGAGAGGGACGGGGGAGGGGGAAGAGGGAGGGGCGGAACTCACACATATAACGTGGAGTGAATGAAGCCAGACACACATAAAAAGTACACGTTATATGATTCTGTTATATAAAGTATGAAATGGGTGTAAAAGAACCTATGCTGTTAGAATCATGGTTTACTCTTTGCGGGGAGTAGTGACAAGCAGGGAGCAGAAAGGGCTGCGTGGGTACTGGCGATGTCCCGTATATTAATCAGGATGCTGGTTATGAGATCGGTCCAGTTGGCAGAAATTCATTAATCTGCACACTTATGATATGTGAGCTTTTTTTAAAAAAATTATTTATTTATTTATTTATTTATGGCTGTGTTGGGTCTTCGTTTCTGTGCGAGGGCTTTCTCTAGTTGCGGCAAGTGGGGGCCACTCTTCATCGCGGTGCGCGGGCCTCTCACTGTCGCGGCCTCTCTTGTTGCGGAGCACAGGCTCCAGACGCGCAGGCTCAGTAGTTGTGGCTCACGGGCCCAGTTGCTGCGCGGCATGTGGGATCTTCCCAGACCAGGGCTCGAACCCGTGTCCCCTGCATTGGCAGGCAGATTCTCAACCACTGCGCCACCAGGGAAGCCCGAGCTTTTTAATAAATACATTATACTGCATTAAAACTATTTTTTATAGTTTTAATACTAGCCATCTTCACAAAAACCACCACACGCAAATATTGTGAGAAATAGTAACGCCCAACACGTAAGGAGCATTCCCCTTGTACCAGCGCTGTTCTGAGCACTCTGCTGGTAAATTAATTCATTTTTATCCTCAAAAAACGGCTCTACAAAGCAAATACTAAGCTTATTCCCATTTTACAGATGAAGAAACGGAAGCTTAGATGAGTAATTAGCGCAGTGTCACGCAAACAGGACACACTGGACTCTGGATTTGAACCCAGGTTATCTGACTCCAGAGCCCACGCTCTTAACTGCTGCATCTTGTGTTGGAGAAGTGAGGACCCTGGGGCCAGTGTCCTGTCCCAGGTCATCCTGTGCGACCTCAGACAAGCATCTCTCCGCCTGGGCTTTAACTCCCCTGTAAAATGAACAGCTTGAGGTAGTTGTTCTCTCGTGGGACCGCACTGCACAATCCAGGACCTTTACCATTCCTGGCCCTGCCCACTGCCTGCCCAGTAGTGAGCCAGTGATTGTCACAATTAAGACACACCACACTTTTCCATCTGTGTGGTCCCTAAGAGAACAGTACTGCCCTGATTGAAAACCATTGTGCTACATGACAATTGTAACAAAATACCGGTCTGGGGGGGGGGGGGGGATGTGGATAATGGGGGAAGCTATGCATGGGGTGGGAGGGAGGCAGGGGCTATATGGGGCTCCTCTGTACCAGCTACTCAATTTTGCTGTGAGCTTAAAACCACTAATCAATTCTATTTAAAAAACAAAACAAAAACCAAAACTATGACTCCAAGCAAAAATGTGGATCATTTCTAACAAACATATTGATGAGCAAAAGAAGCCAAATACAAAAGAGTACAAACTGCACGATCCCATGTATGTGAAGTTCAAAGATACACAAAGGTAAAGTAATAGAGGTCAGAATACTAGTTACCTCTAGAGGGCGGCAGTAGTTCAGAAAGAGTGCAAGAGAGTCTCCTGGGGTTTGGTGAATGTTTATTTTAGATCACACACACACACACACACACACACACACACACTGTATTTGAGTCTTCTGATTTCATAAAGAGGGCAGAGAGAGGGAAGGGTTGAGGGGCTAGTCCATAAATACAGCCCAACTGGAGCAATGATTTAGGGGCAAGAGAATCTAGACTGAGTGACTAGCCAGGATTCTTTTAGTCTATCTTCTGTAAGATCTCATTAGAAGCACATTTTATATCGATTCTAGGAAAACAATTTATTTTGTCATTTTTCTTAACCTTTGAAATGGATTGAGTGATCTCAACTGGGGTAAGTTAATTTAGAGGGCTACGTCGGAGGGAATATAATCACGTGCCCAGGTTTCGAGTTAACTCAAACGCCAAACATGGGCTTTTGGAGAGTCCCAGAGGTTTTCCTGTTTTTATCAAACTGGAGATGCTGGTGAGGGGCCCGCAAGCTGCTGGAGTGTCTGAGTTGTGACCGATTCGTGCCCCTGCAGGACACACGAGGTCTGGAAATCTGATTACTGCTCAATCTCTAAAGAGAAATGATGTGTGACTGAAAAGCTAAAACCCGTCTTGATGAATTTTTTTTTTTTTTTTTGTATAAAGGAATAGTTTGGCAGTTGACGCTGCTGCTGCAGAGGTGATATTAACAGAATGTTGAGCTGTGTAGGACTTACTGAAAGTGATGATGTTCTGTTCACTTTCTAGGCATCAGAAGCTCTCACTTTGCCTTGTGTAATCCTCGCGTCAGTCTGTGAGGTTAAGTCTTATTATTCCCATTTTCTTGATAAGGAAAGTGAAGCTCAGAATGATTAAGCAACCTGTCCAAGGTCACTTAGCCAGTATCCTCAAAACTGATGTCCCAGCCTCTGTTTTTAGAAAGTATGGTTCTCACAAGTGTCCTTACAAGAGACACACAGGGGAGAGACACACAGAGGTGAAGGCCACGTGAAGATGGAGGCACAGATTGGAGTGATGCAGCTACGAGCCAAGGAATTGCTTGGAGGCACCCGAAACAGTATAAAAGGCAAGGAAGGATTCTCCCCTAGAACCTCTGGAGGGAGCATGGCCCTGCCGATACCTTGATTTACAACTTCTGGCCTCCAGGACGATAAGAGAATAAATTTTTGTTGTTTAAAAAAAATGTATATATACGGTTCTGAGGACCATTACATCTAGGCTGCTGGTGGGTACTGTTCCCCACTGTGACTGTCATCCACAGTGTGAAGACTAGAGATGAGTGATGGCTGGACTGAAAAACTGTAACAAGATGGAAGGAAACACTCAGCATGTAGACATATTTGTGAGTGATCCCCATAGTCTGAAGAACTCACTGAGTTGATGAGCTTCATTAAGTCTGATGAACAGTGAGACACTCAAGGGTCTAAGTAATTCCATGGAATGGGAAATTTTACTTACTTTTTATAAGTCCTTAAATTATGCCAGCCCTTTTTAAAATGAGAAGACTATTCATCTCCTCTCACAGTAAGGAGTAAAGGAATATTCCTAAGAATAAAAGCACAAACTGGGCAAGAAAGGAGGAAATTTACTAGGCATCTTCATGCAGACCTTTCTGTTTACACTATTTCTTTAAATCGTTAATGCATCACCGTGAGGGAAGAGGTACATCCCTACTTTACAGGTAAGGAAGTCAAAGTTCAGAGAAGTGGTAGAATTTGTCCAAAGTCAAACTAGAAGGAAATGGTTGAATTGGTATAACAGGGAGGAGTCAGACAGCCCTGTGGACAAATTTAACCCCAGTAATTCCTTGTTTGGAGACATTGGATAACTTACCTCACCTATTTGAGCTTCAGTTTTCTGGTCTAATAAATAATTTATCATTTAGGGTGCTTTGGGTTACATGTAATAGAAAACTCAAATCAAAATGCCTTAAACAATAAGGATTTTTTTTTTTTTTTGGTTGCACCATGCAGCTTGCAGGATCTCAGCTCCCCAACCACCAGGGATTGAACCCGGGCCACGGCAGTGAAAGTGCCGAATCCTAACCACTAGATCACTGGGGAACTCCCAATAAGGAAATTTTATTATCTCATCAAGTAAGAAGTTCCAAGGTCAGGTATCTTCAGGCTTAACTAATTCAGTGGATCAGTGACATCATTAGAGATCCAGTTTCTTCCCAATTCTCTGCTCTGCCATCTTCAAAAAGTTAGCTTTGTCCCACAGTCTAGCTGCCCTCATGGTCTCAAGATGGCTGCCATGGTTGCAGGTGTCACATTTAGACAGTACAAAATCCAGAGGAATGAGAGAGGCCAGCTCTTCTTATGTGTTTTATTCAACTAGCAAAGAAGCCTTTCCCAGAATCTCTACGCCAGTAGATTTGTTCTCAAATCACATTGTCAAAAATTGAACCATATACCATGTTTAAACCAGTCTCTGTGGAGAATGGAACTACTATGGTTCACTTAGACCAATCAGGATTGACTTCTGAAGTAAATCCACCTAAGAAAGGGTAGATTCCCAAACAAAATCAAGTCATTCACTGCCAGCAAAGAAAAAGTTTATTGGATAGGATAACATGATGTCTGAGTTTCAGACAAATGGAACGTATACTTTTACAAAAAAATTATTTGTTATCTATTTAAAATCAAACCTAACTGGACACCTTGTATTTTTATTTGCTCAATCTGGCAAACCTACTTCTAGAATTTACCAAGAAGACTAAGAGGAGAGAAATGTGTGGGGAGTAAAATTTCATCTTCTGGTAGAAATGGCCCTGGATCCTGGTTTAAATTTGGTGAAAAGAATAACAGGGCTTTTATAAAAATACAAACAAAAATGTGAAAGCAGGACTAAGGCACAACTGGTGTCGTTTATAGATTCTTATCTCTGTTCTTTCTTCATTCTGATCAAGTCGTTTTCTGGCACAGAGCTCCTAAAATCCTTGGAATTTTCTAAGTGATGAGAGTGATAAAGGTGTCTTTTGTTATGTTAATGAGGTAATTTTTGGAAAGCCTCTAGGTCACCTAAGGATGGGGGCTGGTGGCCAGGGGAAGCATTCACATGATCAGAGAACTTTCAGTCTCCTCACACCGCCGGCCCCCCACCTCCTGGGAGGGAAGAGGGGCTGGAGATTGCATTTAACCACCAACGACCAAGGATTTAATCAATCATGCTTGTGTAATGAAAACGCCATTAAAAAAAAAAACCCAAAAGGACACGTTTTCAGTGGGTGAACACATGGAGATTCAGGGACAGTGGTGCAAACAGAAACAAGACTTGTCTCACCTGAACCAAAATTCCTAAACATAAATTTTACTGCCTCAGAGAGCCTGGAGTCCTTGGATCATGTGTCTTGTGAAGCAGTCCTTAGGCTTCTATATGTTTTAGATTTGAAAAAATTGTCAAAATCATCACCATGACAACCAGAGTCTGTGTTGGTATTGCCGCTTTGTTTTCTTTATGAGTCTTAGAAAAACACTAAATGCCTATCTTTCTTTTTCACTGGCTGTTTTATATTCATCCAGTCAGCCCCTTCTATGGTTGAACCACAAGCATCAGATTTTTTTATTTTCTTTCTTGTAGCTCCTATGACAGAATCCAGACAAATACAAAATCAGCATGTTTTGAGTACTGTAGATGAATGACAACTGGCAATATGTTTAAACTTAGAAACTGTCCAAAACACTTTCATATAATTTAAATTTGTTGAAAACTTCTGTAGGATGAGGCAGCAATTATAAATAACTCTCTTGAAGACCAGAGGTTTTATTAAGCACAAAAAAACAAATGACTTAACTCTAAACAGAAAAAAAAATGTAAAAAAAGAAAATTAGTTCATTATTGTCACCTTGTTACCAAATGCCCGGTTTCATTGTTTAGATACAACTGAAGTGATTGACAATGGGTAGAATATAGTCACGATTGTTCTCTCTTACACTAGCCTTGTTTTACGAGTTTTAATATCTGAATTATTCTCCACAGACCTAGATTATCCATTAAGCGTAGAAGTTTACATTTCAGAGGGATAAGAGATGGACTCTGAAAAAAAAAAAAAACAATTTGACAAGAGAATCTTCATCTCTTTATAGAAAATGTCAGGAAACATAAAGGAGAAAATGATTTTTTTTTAAAAAAGGCCATGGTTGAGTTTAATTACAAGAACTTTGTCTCAAGCTGATTAATTTATAAGGTAGGTTCTTTGTGCAGCCCCCCTGGGTCCCTTCAGTGATCTCGAAAGTCCAGAGAAAGAATATAAAACATAGAACCTCAGGAAACAAAATACTTATAGATCCAAGTGATTTACTTCGTTTTCCCTGTAATTAAATGTGATTCCCTTCTCCAAGAGACTCATACTTCTGATTTCATATATTCCCTTTTCAGAGACAGGGCTTATCATCTTTTTTGCTTTCACAACTCTCTATGGTGTTCAAATCAACTCAACACATGTATTTTGACCACCAATCATGAGTGAGACCCTCAGTGAGACTACACAATGTTAGAATGAGTAAGATCACGCTTCCCTTCCAAGAGCTCAAAGAACAATCTGCTCACACTCTACATAGACTAGATCACTAATACGGACCTACTGTATAGCACAGGAAGGCTACTCCATACTCTGTAATGACCCATATGGGGAAAGACTCTAAAAAAAGAGTTGATACATGTATTCACTTCGCTGATTCACTTTGCTGTACAGCAGAAACTAACACAACACTGTAAATCAATGCTTGATGGATAATCTAGGTCTGTGGAGAATAATGCACATATTAAAAATCGTAAAACAAGGCTAGTGTAAGAGAACAATCGTGACTATACTCTACCCATTGTCAATCACTTCAGTTGTATCTAAACAATGAAGCCGGGCATTTGGTAACAAGGTAACAAATAAAAATTTTTTAAAAAAAAGAAAGAAACTGCCATGGAGCACTGCTAAGTGACCCAAAACTGGCCGAAGGTGGAGAGGTTGAAATTCAGGAGAAGGGAAAGCACTGGATGAATTTTCATGGCTTTTTAATTGAAGACATGCCCCAATTAAGTTCTACAAAGCACAGCTACCATTTAAAAAACCCACATATTTACTGGAGAATCAGAGGATAGGATTCAGAACAACAACAGCTGCTGGAAAGGGAGGGAAGAATTCCCCAAAAGAAGAGAACCAGAGAGGGAATGCTCTAAAATCTGTGCATGAATGCTGCCCGAGTCGCTGGCTGACCTCTGAACAATGTACGTTCCCCCTTATTTTGAAGCTTTTCACTGGCTCTTCCTTTCCCTAACACGTTCCTCCCACCCCCGCCCCGCCTCTATCTCTCTCCGCTAGCTCATTTCTCACACTTGAGTAATTAACGTCCACATTCCCTTTCAAAAGGAAAAAGTCTTTCAGACTCTTATTGTTCATGAAAATGATTTTTTAGTATAATGTTACTTAAATATGTGGGCAGCGAATTCTTATGCCTCTAAATCTCATAGAGTTTTACAGCCAACATGTATACAAACTAAATACAACAAATCTATAAAATTCAAATCAATAGCATGACAAATGATGCTGTTGTGTAGCAAACTGACCATGTTCACCCTGTGACTATGGCCCTGCCTGCTCTGGCCCAGTCTTTGAGTTTTGCATAAGATGACTCACTTCTCACCACTCCTCTCTATTCAAACTCCTACAAGACCTTCAGCCACAGAATGGACCCTGAGACGGTCTGGCCTCTTCCTGGAGCACAGATATCATGTTGCCCAGCTTCACCTCTTACTTTCTGTATGTAGCACTCCTGAACTTAGGTGTGCCTCCTGCAAAATAGAGATAATCATGGTTCTGTTGATTTTGTATGATAATCATGAGGATGAAATGAGATAATGCCTGCAGAGCCGCCGGCACATGTCTTATACATAGTAAGGGCTCAGCTCATGTTTTCTACTCATTGTTCGGTGCCCACCACATAGCACTTCTGCTGTCAGATTTTCGAAATGTAACTTAGCCAGAGCCATGTCCAAGAGCTGGAAATGCTCTACCAGAGGCTGATGTCTAGGTATGAAATACGTAATGGGTTGGACTATTTCCTTGAATAATGAATAATAAGTTTAATTTATATTAAATTATATTAACATAATTACAAGTATAATTTTAAATTATATATGTATATTTAAAATTATAGTAATTAAATAATGATGGACCTAAGTTAAAATAAGTTTTAATTTTTTTAATTTAAGAGTTTATGTGCTATAATTCTTTATTTCCTAATCTGTACTTTAAAAAAATACTTTCACTGCAAATAACAATCTAATTCAGAATGACTTAAATGGGGGTAATTTTTGTCACATAACACAGAATCCAGAAGTTGCTGACATTGGTTCAGCTGCTTAAGGATAATACCAGTGATCCTGGCTCTATTTTCTGCACTACCATCCTTACTTGTTGGTTTTTGTTGTATGCTTGACACTCACGGTCATAAGAAGGCTGCTGCACCTCCAGACATTACATCCAAGTTCCAGGTAGGAAGAAGGGGAGGGACAAAAATCTTCTCACTCACAAGGCTTTGTTTGTCCTTTGGGAGGGGTGCCCTCCCCAGCAGACCTTCCCTAATATTTCATCAGCCAGAATTGGATCACATGGCCACTCTTAGACCAATTAAAGGACAGAGATGACATGATCAAACCAATTTAGATCAGTCATGATCGACTCCCTTGGGTTGAAGTAGGGGCTAACTCATGCTGAGATCCCTTCCCCAAGTGCCTCCATGAACACATTGGCAAAGAAGGGGGACCACCAGAAGGGTAGACCATGGGTTGTGGACAGGGTCTGCTGCTCCAAGCATGACTTGGTTTAATCCAGGGCAGACCAAGAAGACAGCCTACTTGTAGACATAGCCCAGGACACTCCCTCATGAAGCTCCCAACCAGGGGGCCCTGTGCAAGGGCCAAGTGAAAATCACAGCACACTTTTCCCCAGACAAACCCGGTGTCACAAGAGCCGGTGATATTCCCTTGGCTGACCCTAAGGCCACCTGCAGCCTCAGCTCCTGTGAACTCTGCTGCCTTCCCACCCCAAGTACCGATGTCTCTCTCCCTAAATGTATCCTCACCCCCAGAAGTATGTTCAGCCCACTGTCAGGGCAGGTCAAAATGTTACCTGAAAACTGGGTTCACCTCTTGGTGGGTGTCAAGCCAAAGGACACAACCAAGCCAAAGAGCAGCAGAAGAAAGGATTTATCATTTGCAGCAAGTAAGGAAAACACCAAGAATCTTTCTTAAAGCAGTGTCTCCTAGAGTAGCAAAATTGGGAACGTTTTAAGCTAAAGGTACGAGCATATTCATGAATGGGCTTGGGCGATGGACAGAGTCCAAGCTGTAGTTGATTGAAGTCAGGAGGGTTAGAAAAGGTCAACATCATCCCTTAGGTTCCAGTTCTGGTGGTTGAGGCTTCAGGCTAATCTTTACTACTGAAACAGAACTGAGAGTCTTCATCACTGTTATATTATCTTCGCTATTGTTACTTCTCTTGCCTGGTAAGTTTGCCCTTTTGTTCTCTTAAGATCATTATTACTGACACCTGTTCAAGGATAAGCATTGTGGCCAGGCTTAGATCACAAAATGGTTTAGGCCAAAAATGGCTTCTCTTATGTCAAGAAAGCCATGCCTGTTTCTCCTTCTCTGGGGACCCCCTACCGTATCTGCTTACGTTTTTGCAGATGCAGTTAAGGTAAAATAAGGAGATTTGGGGCCTGACCTGAGCACAGGAACCTTTCAATCCGGTCTGGAGGTCAGACAGGGAAGTCAGAGAGTCACAGGGTGAGAAGGATTCAACACAGGGAAGATTCCCCAGGGCTTTAGAGCTAGAAGGGGACTGTGTCTGGGAAAGCAGACAGGCTTTAGGAGCTGAAAGTAGCTCCAGACGGCAGGCAGATGGTCAAGGATACAGGGAGGGCAAGGATCTGAATCCTGCCATAACTGTGTGAGCTTACGGACGCCCGGAGCCCCAGGGGATTCCTGCCACCCTGACTCTGCACCTGGGACTCTTGAGCAGAGAACCCAGCCACGCCATGCTAGGACTGCAGACCCCCAGAAGGGGGAATAAATAAATGGATGTTGTTTTAAGCCACTACATTTGTGGTAATTAATACATAGCAATAGAAATCGAATACATCTGAAACATTTTATTAAATGAATTTTAAAAATGATGGAATACGTGTTCATCTTTGAGGCTAACACCGCTGCCACCACCATGCTGACTGTTAGACTGTTGTCTCTAAGCCCCAAATCCACCCTTCTGTTCTCACTCTGTAATGCCCGGGCTGAGTCAGACGCTCCTGCAGTGAGACACTTTCCCCTGGAAAGTTATTCATAATCAACCTGGAGGAGTAAGTCCTCCAGTTCTCAGAGTAGTTTTCCAAATGAACTCAACCCACAGTTAACAGGACTGGGGGTGATGGGTGAAGAGGCGCTTACTCTGTGCTGTCCTCATGCAAGTTAATTCCCTCAGAGAAAGGAGGATTAAAAAGTGAAATACTGCCACCCACCGGAAGAGAAAAGCCTGCAAACAAATATTAATAGAAGCTACTGAAACAACTCAGGTCCTCAGCAGTCTGGACTCAGCTTTCAACACAACTTCTGCGCTTTGCCTGAGTCCTAATGCCAACATTCCAGGGACCTGGACGGTGATTTTTGAAACATCAGCAATAAAAACACTAAGAGATGAAGTTAAAAATTTAATCCGGCAGCTGTGCCTTTTTGGCATTCTGGATTTTCAATGGTGTTCAAAAGACAGAGAGCAGGAATGGCCTAAAGGTAGGTTTTGACTTGACTGTCCTGCCTGGGATTCAGCAGATGCCTGCTTGGAAAGTGAAAGCCATTCATACTTTTTTCTCATGAGCAAAACATACAAAATCAACAAACCATTTCAAAGCAGACTGCCACCATTATCTACCCAACACAATTTACCCTAGCTCCCTTTACCCCCGTCTCATCAAATCTTGAAGTTCCTTGGACATGCCAGGCATGCTTCTACCTGTGAGCCTTTGCATACTGTTTCCTCTCCCTGGAACACTCTTCCCCAGATGTCTACATGGCCCACATTCTCTTTAAGTCTTTGCTTACATGTCACCGTCTCATTGAGGTCTTCTCTGGCCAGCTACTGATAAAGTGTAATTCCAATTCCTAGTGTTCCCATCCTTCTCACCATTTTTTTTCCCGTAGCAATGATCACCTTCTAACCTGCTATACAATTTCCTTATTTTGCTTACTGTCTCCACTAACTAGAAAGCGAACTCCACGAAGACCAGAATTTGTCTTATTCACTGATCCGCCCCTTTACTAAAATAGTATCATGTCTACCATTTAGGAAATGTACAATTAGTACTGAAGGTACAGATGAAAGAATACTATTCACCCTCTGAACAACATGAGCTTAGAGTGCTTTAACTCTACGTAATCCTCTCCTGACTCACATGACTTTTTCAGGATTTTAGCCCTATTTCTTTACTTTCCCAAATTAAATATCATATTATTTTCATTCAGAAAAGAAGTTTAAGATTAATCAACATCTTTGCTCAGCATTCCTTCTCATATAACAGACATCCCTTGCGGAAAAACTTCTTTATTTGAATTTTTTTTTTGAGGTCAGTCTAATGATAAACTCGGTTTTTTATATTTGAAAATGTCTTTTTCACATTTGTTCCTGAAAGATAGTTTTGCCAGATTCACAATTGTTAGGTCAACAGTCATTTTCTCCAAGTACTTTGATGATGTAATTGAATTGTTTTCTGAGCTCATTACTGACGAACATTATTGACACATACGATGCATTGGATTCCTGTATCTCTGGATTCCCATCTTTCATCTGTTCTGGATCATTCTTAGCCACTTTCTCTTTGGGATTTATCTCACTTCATCTTTTTATCTTCCTATTCTAATCCAACTAAATAAAAGGACAGTAAGAGTACACTATGAAAAATAAATGCCCATAAACTCAGTAATCTAGAGGAAACAGACCAATTCCTTGAAAGATACAAACTACCAAAACTCACTCAAGAAGAAACAGCTAATAGGAATAGAGCTATTAAAGACATTTAATTTGTAGTTCAAAACCTTTCAAAAAAGAAAAAAAAAAGAAACTTGCAAAACAGTGACCAACAAAAACCAAAGAAGTTATAAATAAATGGAGAGATATTTGTTAGGATATCAATTCTCCTCCATTTGATCTATAGATTCAATATAATTTTGATTAAAATCTTTGCAGGCTTGTGTGTAGATGTTGAGAAGCTGATTCTAAAATTTATATGGAAAGGCAAAGGAACTAAAAGAGCCAAAATCAATTCTAAAAACAACAAAGTTGGATGACTAACAGTATCCAATTTCAGCATGGTATTAAAAGGACAGACACATTGATCAACGAAACAGAACTGAGAGCCCAGAAATAGACCCACACAAAAAAATGCCAATTGATTTTTTCAAACCACTTTATTGAAGTATAATTTACATATGATAAAATTTACTTAAGTGTACAATGCAATTATTTTGGTAAACTTAGATTTGCACAACATCAATCACCGCAATCCAATTTTACATTTCCAGCACTCCAAGAAGATGCCTTATACCCATTTGCAGTCACCCCCCCATTTCCACCCCAGGCAACTACTGATCTACTTTGTCTCTATAGGACCATCAACTGATTTTTGACAAAGGTGTAATGGCAATTCAGTGAAGAAAATATAAACATGTATCTCATACCGCATATTAAAATTAGCTCAAATGCGTCAAAGACCTAAACATAAAACTATAAAACTTTCAGAAGAAAATGAAAACTCTGCACCTTGGGTTTGGTGATGAGTTTTTTGATAACAGCATCAAAAGCACAATCCGTTAAAAAAAAAACCCCAAACCAAGAAACCAGACATTGTCAAAATTAAAAACTTTTCCTCTTTACTTTAAAAGACACTATTAAGAGAATGAAAAGACAAGCTAGACTGGGAAAAAATATCTGCAAAACACATATCTGATAAAAGACCTGTACTCAAATACTTACTGAACTCTTAAAACTCAGTAACACCTAGTTTTTAAAATATGAGCAACAAATCCAAACAGATACTTCACCAAAGAAGATATATGAATGGCAAATAAGCGCATGAAAAGATGCCCAACATAATTTTTCACTGGGAAAATTAGTTATTTCAACTACAATGAGATACCACTGCAGTGGGAACCCTCATTCATTGCTAGTGGGAATGCAAAATGGCAGTCACTCACTTTGAAAGACAGTTTGGCAGTTTTTATAAAGTTAAATACACACTTACCAATGACTCAGCAATCCTACTCGTCGCTATTTACCCAAGCAAAATGAATTGTTTGTATTAAAACCTGAACATGAATGTTAAATGATAAACAAACCTTGATACATCCATACAATGAAATACTCAGCAATAGAAAGAAACAGAGCTATTAATTCACACAACATGTATCAATTTAAAATGCATTTTGCTATGCAAAAGAGGCTAGACTCAAAGGCTACAAACTGTACAATTCCACCATGTGTATGACATTCTGGGAAAAGCAAAACTATAGGAATGGAACAGATAAGTGGTTGTGAGGGGTGGGGTGAGGGGTTGAGTACAAAGGGGAATTTTTAGGGTGATTGAACCGTTCTGTGTAGTACTGAGACAGTGGACACATGACTGCGTTTGTCAAAGACGACGCAGAGTAAATTTTCCCAGTGAAAAATCAGCTGGGATGTCAAGAGATCCCAGATGGAATTCAAAATGTGACAAATAAATCTGTTTTACAAATGTATGACATAACCTCAATGAAGGGAGTGGGGAATAAAATGAGCTGAACTAAATTACTTTGGAAAATGAGTGAATACTATAAGGCTAGAGACAAAAAAAAGTACTTAAACACTATACCCTAGTTGGTCAATTTGTTTCTCACAGGGGTACAATGTTAACTATTCTGAAACCACTTTATAAGTATTCTAGGGTTGAACAAATAAACAAATAAATTGTAGATAAAAAGAGCCAGGTTTCTCACCCTCAGAGAAAGAAGTTATGAACAAGCAAAGAGGCATAACTAGAATGAACCCTGTGGTGCTAGATGAGAATCAGTTTAATATACATACAGATAGATGGATCTAAAAATAATTATAGAGATGTGTGCCTATATTATTTGTTAGTATACATATTTATATCTCTTAGGTCATATCACTGGAAAGGTGTAGATGCAGTAGCAGCAAGCACACCTAAACCACAATCTTGGTTTCTAAGTACCATTCTGCAATGAAAGGAACCAGGGCTCCTTGGAGAAATAGGCTAATTCTAGGGCTGGCATCCAGGTAATACCTGCAGTGCTAGAAAGTAAAACTATGGTCAAAAAAAATGAGGGTACACCAAAAGGATTTAGGAGCCAACTTCAAAGAGTTCCCAATAGGCAAAGCTAAAACAATTTGCACAACAAAATAAATAACAACTGTACTGGATTTTAACCCAAAGTATAAAATAAATAGCCATGATTGCATACTAATATAAATAAATGATCAAATAAATAGGGGAAAGGAACAAATCTTTAAGAAAATTTGTAAAGAATATATATAGATATTCTCCTTCCCTTTGAGTGTGGACTAGACTTAGTAATTCACTTCAAAAAAAAAAAAAGAGTACGGAAAGTGGAAAAATGGTACTTTACAGTGGAAAAACCTAGCAGACACCACCTTAACCAATGAAGGAACATCACCAATAATGCCTATTTACATTATGCACACCATGATATAATACAGCGTGGAAGGGCACACAACCGCTGTGCTATATCCTTCCTGATAAAGCACAACCTCAAGTTTAATCATGATAAAACACCAGACAAACCCACATTGAGGGACATCCTACCAAACTACCAACTAGTGCTCTTCACAGTGTCATGGTCATGAAAGACTGAGAAACTGTCACAGATCGGTGATGACCAAGGAGGCAGTGATGACTAAATAAACGGAACGTGGTATCCTGGAGGGGGTCCTGGAACAGGAGAACATAAGAGGAAAATGGGTGAAAACCAAATAAAGTCTGTAGTTTAGTAAATACTATTGTACCAATGTTAATTTCTGAGTTTTGACAGATGTGCCATAGTTTACATAAGTTGTAAACATTAGTGGAAGCTCATGGAAGGATATAGGGAATATCTCCGGACCACCTTTGCAATTTTTCTGCTAATCTGAAATTATTATAAAATAAAAAGGTTATTTTTTTTAAAAAAGTATAGGAAAACGTCAGCACTGAAAGCATGCCTGTATTTAAAATTAAGGGAGGGGCTTACAGAAGATTACACATTTTCACAGCAACTTGACCAACACCACAGTTTATTTGTAAACATATTATATGTGTCAATAATCAAATTGACAATACTTTATACATTTCACTGTATCATATTAACAGCATACCAGAAAAAAATCCACTGTGCTCAAGTTACAGTTTTGGTATTTTAAAATCTTTAAATACAAACCGTATTTGAAACACTGAACATAAAAGAGAAACACAAATGGCAAAGAAAACTGGAAACAACTAAAAGAAACCAATATTCCCCCCAAAAAACAAATAAAATATCTGATTACACACTTTAAAAGAAAATAAGGAATCAAGAAAATCAGACGATCATATATTTTTTTAACAACATAAAGTTACATTTCTTTAGACCTATGTGAGAGGTGAAATTGTACCATACTAAACTCTATGTCCTTTTTTATATTTCTTTTTTTCTCTTGGTTTCTGAAGTTTGCCAATCAATGGTTTAAGCTACTTTAAGGGCAGAAAAGAGGGGAGGCAGCACAAAGCCAAATGAAATTACTTTAAACATTTGCAGAAAAACTGGATAAAAATTCTTTCACAAATTTTCTTTGGCAAATAATAAATTCTGTATTTATTACCTTTTTGTTGAATAGGATCAACAGATAAGATTTAAGAGATGCATCTTTACATGAGTTAATGTATGAATGAAACAAAGCCAAATTCACAAAGTAAAGCATAAAAGTGGCTTTCACATTTTGCTAATAACAGCTTTAAAAGTGCAGATTCTCCATCCTTAAAAGTATGAGAGGTCTTCAGCTGGGAATCAGAATCTTTCCTCATTCACATGAGAAACCGGAGTTGACTACATGTTTTTTCAGTACTTTCCCTAAAATTCATGATCATTTATTAGGCTCTATTTCCTCCTCTGTTAGCTCTCAAAGGAAATATAGCAGCAAATCACTCCCATATTTTAAGTTTTAAATTCACCAACAACTGGGTTCACTACCAACAACTACAAACATTCAATGCTTTATTAGTGTACGTGTCATTACCGTAGGTTAAGCTTGTTAATAACAGAAATAAATAAAATAACTACAGTTAATCTGAACAAAGCAAATGAAAATGAGATTAAAGAGCCCTGATCAAATGAAATACTTACAACTTTCAGTTGAAAAACTGTAGAAGTTACATACATACCTAATAGCACTAGGAATGTACAATATCAATTATTGGAAAAATAAATGAGTGATTCACAGTTATAAGAAATTATTTTAATATTAGTATTTTTCCTTTTATACACAAACATTTATAACATATACTTGGTTTCTACCTCATATTAAGACAAAGTAGAATACTAAACATTACTGCATTTACCCAAAACACAGCACTGACTGTGCCACAGGTAACCTGCTCCAAAATATTCAACAGGTAGGTGACAGTACTGAATGCATGGTTAACAGTTTGAAGAAAGACACATACTTCCAGAAGTATGTTAAATACACAAATGTCAGTTCTATAAATAACAAAAATTATCAGCAAAAATGTTTAGGTTTAACCTTCCCAAATTTTCTAATGCTTTAAATATTTTAGATATATGTTGTTTGACCAGTTAGTTTGGTTACAGTTTTAAACTAGCAAACCATTATCCTATGAGAAAAGCTAAACTAAACTATATAACACTGCACAAACTTCCCGAGGAAGGTAACTTGAAAAATCTAAAAAGTGATTCCAATTATTCTAATTAACATTTGAGATACTAAAAGAATCAATGACTCAAGAAACATTTTGAAATTACTCAATTTTTCTTTATCATTTCCTCTAAAACTAGTCACATAAATTTAAGATCCGGATTGCTTATGTCCTCACAGTAGGTTTATCACTAAAGTGTTCTGATCAGAAGACATAGCCTTAATGCCTCTAATATGCAATTCTAAGCTGAAATCAAAATCCTTGGTTTGAAAACATCAAATCCAATTCCATAACATTCATGGGCAGAGCTACTAAACAAAAAATAAATCAGGGAGAAAATGTGCAGCAGCCACAGCTACAAGAGTGGAAAATAAATTCTATTTTTCCATAAAGACTCTATGAAAATATAAAGCCCAAAATGAGCGACAACTGAAGTCCACATATAAATGTTGTTTAAAAATAGAATGTTTTCCAAAGCTTCTTATGAGATGTCAATGTATAGTCATAGTGTGAGTTAAGACCTTCTAAATCAAGGTTAAGCCATACATAACTATGCTGATGTACATACCTTCAACAATGTTCAACCGATATACATAATTTACAAACACCCACAGCAATTCTTAATGCCCCATCAGATCATCTCTCAATAACGGATGTTTATCGTTTTATAGTTTTGCTACTTTAAATACCAAGAAGCCTTTTCAGAGGAAGAGTTCTACCTCTTCCCACTATCCCCTAAAGAGTAGGTAACAAAATATAAAATTAAACAAGATTTATGTTTGATAAACTAACATATAAAATTACCACTGCAATATTCATAGTGACTGCTTATAAACATAACAGTCATCATAAAGCCTATAAAGTATATCCTCAGTTTTATAAAAGAAACGCAGATTGTCTCAAGGTAAAAAATACAGTGCAGGCTGCTAAAAAGCTCTTCGTTGCATCAGGAGGTGCAGTAATGAGGAAAACTTCAGAAAACATGAACATGTTCCCCAAACTTTAACTTTAACATCAGTTAAGCATGAATTGCACTGCAGCAGCTGGATGCTTTTTAGTGGCTGGCAACATAAAGCTAATGTTAAGAAAGAAAAACGGCAGAAAGTGTGAGCAACAAATGATGTAACCAAATTACTGCAAATGGAGATTAGCAATAAGAAGTGAGGAAGGTGAACGTCCACTCCACTCTGTTAAGATGCCATCTTTAAATATTAAGTTCTTTGCAGGAAGTGGAACTCCCATGTCAGCACAGGATGACTGTGAAAGCAAACTTGGAAAACTGGCCTCATTGTGAATATCCAGTGTTGAAGCACCTTCCTAAAAGATCAAGAAACAAGAGAAAAAAAATTCTATTCAACACTTTACCAAACCACTTAATGTAGCTAATGAGAAATAGAGACCTTGATTACCTAAGAAATGTTTATGGAATGGCAAAGCACTATAGGAAATGCAAAGTTGTACCTCACAAACCCAAAATAATCAATGACAGGTATTAACGTGCAGAAATGACTAATACACTCAGATGATGACAAGTGCTTTGAAATACACAGAAATAACACGCTATGAGAATATGGGATGAGAAAAAGTTAATTCTTAGACAAAAACCCTCACACAACATTAAGCACTAGAACAATCCATCCACTCCCAGGGCTCTCAGATTCACACATTCAGCAGACTTCTCCCCAGAACTCCAGGCCCAAACCTCCACCTATGCAACATCTGTTCTTGGATGTTTCACCATAAATTCCACACTTAGCATGTCCATAAGCAAACTCTCAAATTTTCCCCCACTGGTTCCTCCCCAGCCTTCCCTGCTCAAGCTAGTCAAGAAATATGAAAATCATTCTTTATCTTTCCCTTCCTCACCACAGCCTCAATCTTTCCTCACATTTAATCACCAAGTTCCATCAGTCTCCCTCCAACATGTATCCCAAATGAGTTTACTTGAATCACTCACCATAGCCACCACCGTAGTCTAGGCCAGTGGTCTCCAAAGTGGGGTACTCACTCCAAAGTGGGGTGCAGTACCATGAAAATTTTTAAAATCCTGTATCTACTTATTGTATCCGATAAAATTCCTGGTTTTGTGTATCTTTTACAATATACATAATTTATTATATTATTACATGTTTAACAGTATATACATGTAATAAACAAACCTTTATTATGGATACATGCAAATTTTTTTAAAACGAAAAACGGTGTTCGGCCACCAACATCTCTTAACTTAGGCTATTAGAGCAGTCTCCGAACTTATCTTGTTTCTGTGCTTGTCTGTTTCTAATCTATTCTCTAAACAGTAACTAATCTTTTAAAAGAGTCAATTAAAAATAATGTCATTCTCTGTTAAAAGTCTTTAATAGTTTCTCTTTGCACTCAGCATAAAATACATATTCTTTAACATACTCCAGAAGGCTCTCCGTTCTTCTTCAACCTCACCTCTTCCCACCATCCCTCTTTCAAGAGGCTTCTGCCACGCTGGGCCTTCTCGTTTCCTTGCAGGTTGAATGCCTTCCTGACACAGGACTTTTGCACCTACTAACCTCGGCCTGGAATACTCTTTCCCATCCTTTAGGTTTCAGCTTATGCGTCATCTCTACCTATTTAAATTAGGTCTACCTTTGGATTCCATCAGATTTGAAGGAGCTTGGCTCCTTCAAAGCACTTACTGAAATCTGTAATTACTTCACATATTTCGATGTTTACTCGACTATGGTCTCATACAACACTTAAGCTCCATTAGTGTCTTAGATATCGTTTCCCCAGCACCTGGTAAAGGGTCTGGCATAGAGTCAACTCAAGCATTTATTGAAAGAATGAATGAAACCAAACTCCAAAATACTGATTTCATAATATTAGAACAGATATACCAAAAAAAATATTCCATTCTAAAAGTTTATCTACAAATCAAGTCTAGAGCATCCTTTCTTTCCTCGGGGGGAAGATAAAAGGTCTAGAGCACTGGCATTCACTACCATAACAGACAACCCCCTCTCAGTAATGGAGAATCACTGCAGTTATTAATGGAAGTGTACTGACCCAAGAACCAGCACCTAGCATGGTGCATGGCCCATGGCAGATGCTTAACACATTTCCGTTTAATGAAGCACCAGCACAGAACAAACAGTCCAAGCTTCCTAAACACCTGGCCAGTGAAATCATGTATGTCAGTTAACTTCCTGAATTTCAGCATCTTCATTTATAAATTAAAATGCATAAATAAGCATGAAATAATGCTTATTTCATGTCTTACTGCTGTGGAGACTCAGAACAAACATGGAAGTGTTTTGCATACTATAAAAGCTCTATGCAAATACCATTTGGATATTTTTGGTTTTTGTTACCTGGAATGAGTGAACAAAGTTAAGGACTTGTAGAGACAGTTTTCTACTGGAATGTAAGAGGTTTTGAAGGCTGAAAAAAAGGGGAAAAGTTTAAAACAAATATGACAAGAATTAATATCTCACAAGAGTTTAATTTTAACAATTTAAATGCATTTATGTATGTATATACATCTTGGTTAATTACATAAAAATTAAAAAAAAAAACAATTTCAATGGTTCTCGTCTATGAAATTTCTGCTTGTTTTAATAATACAGAGTAACAGTGCATAAAAAGACCATTTTGAAATAAAACATCATGTATAACCAAAATTGGAAAATTATTGTTAAAAGTTTAAACTACTACCAAATATAAATGTTAAATACAAGAAAACTTCTAAAATAAAAATTTAGGCACATATTTTTCAAATATGTAAATTGGTAACAATTATAGTGGCAATCATTAAAACTACATAGTATTTCTTTTTTTTATTCATGTATGTTATTTTATTTTCAGGATAGCTATTAAAATTATTTGTCAGTTAAGTACTTTTAATTTTCTGATATAAGCTACATTGAGACAATTAAATTAATTATTTATTATCCAACTTTGTTTTCCTAAGTAAAGATGTCAAGATCTGTGGATATCATCTCTCCAAGCCACCCACCACGACAATCAGATTCAAAGATATTCTTTTCGGTTAAACCAGACAGTCTGAGAACTTTCACAGCGCTGACTCTCAGCAGCCATTCCCAATGGATCAGAGCTGGCATAGGAGATAAAACCTACATGTCATTTCTGACAAGTAATATGTGCTCATTTTAGAAAATGTGGAAACTGAAGAAAATTTAGAAAGTCAGCCATAATTCCACTATAGGAGATAATCACTATTAACATAACTTGAGTGTGTGTATGTTAAGAAAGAGAGAATTTCTATAGATATTTACATAGTAAAAAAACTAGGTTCATACCGTCATATAAGCATGCCCATTTTAACTGTACTCTCGCCAAATCTGGGTAACTAAGTAAATATAATTAACCAAAACATGTGTCCAAAAGACTTGCATGTGCCTAATTTCTGAGGTACTGAACTTTAATTTTAAAATACATAGCAAACCCTTAAACTAGCCATTTTTATTCAATCAACAAATAAACACAAGGCAAGTACTATGATCATGTGTGAAATAAGACAAAGTAGGATATAGCAACTAATACTGAGAGCTTAAGAAGTCTCATAGATGAAAAGATGACAACAAACATAAACCCTCACCTCTCTTTTCTGCAAAGGCCATGTGTAGCAATTTTTCTGCAAACTTTCTGGTTTAATTCAGAACTAAACAGTGGAATTCCAAAGCACAGCTCGAGAGGAACCCAATCTGCTTCTATTGTGGCAACTACAAAAGGATATATAAAGTTATCAATCATATATATATTTATATATATTATGACCGACCAGGGTTTCTTAACTGAGCTCCAGAGATTTTCATAGATTCCTCCCGCCCCCCACTGACATCCACCAAAGGGCTTAGCAGGGGAGAAGACTCAGAGAGGGGATCAGTGAATCTCTGAAACAGGGAAGAATGTTTTTTGAGTATGTACATGCTTCTGGGAAGAAGGCACACAGCTTTCAACAGATGCTCAAAGTGGTCTTTTAACAAAAAAAATAAAAAATAAATAAAAAAGTAGTGCAGGACAGCTACAAGATGAGAGAATCAACATAGGAAAAATAAAACATTTTTATTCTCAGGTCATAGTTTTATAATATTTTTTTTTTAATTTATTTATTTTTATGGCTGTGTTGGGTCTTCGTTTCTGTGCGAGGGCTTTTTCTAGTTGCGGCAAGCGGGGGCCACTCTTCATCGCGGTGCGCGGGCCTCTCACTATCGCGGCCTCTCTTGTTGCGGAGCACAGGCTCCAGACACGCAGGCTCAGTAATTGTGGCTCACGGGCCCAGTGGCTCCGTGGCATGTGGGATCTTCCCAGACCAGGGCCCGAACCCGTGTCCCCTGCATTGGCAGGCAGATTCTCAACCACTGCGCCACCAGGGAAGCCCCAGTTTTATAATATTTTAACTAACTTTAATCATTATTCTAAACATATAAAATTCTTTCCTAGAAAATACTTATGAAAAAGTCCATTATAATAAGAGCAGAAAAACGATATCCAAACGACTTAACAAAAGAGTCAAACCTCAGAAATTAGTCCAAGATTGCAAATAATTTTTAAAGCCTTACCAGAGTTTTGCTTTGTGGCTGAATCTATAGTTGCTTCCTCAATGACCATTTCAAATGACTCTGTACTCCCATTTACATCTGAGCCAGAAGCCAAATCAGGTTCTCCTTACAATTAAAGGGCATACACAATATTAGGATTCTAGTAGTTGGCACAGGTTGTCAGTAAGTCAGTCCAAACATAAAAGAAGACTTCAGGCAACAGAAATGACAACGGAAAACAATGAACAGTCTTTAGCCTAAAGCAGTAGTTCTTAAAAGGGGGAAAATTTTGTCCCCCAAGAAACATTTGGCAACGTTTGAAGACATGGTTTGGTTGCCATGAACCGGGACAGGGATGCTGCTGATGTCTAGAGATCCTAAACACCCAACAGTGCACAGGACAGCCCCCCGCAACAAGGAATTATCCAGCTCCAAACATAAACAGTACTGAGCTTGTAAAGCCCTGACCTAAAAAAACAAGGATTAAAAAGGCAGAACACAAGTTTAGACTTTTAGAGAATTACTAAAGTCATTTCTATCCCCATGGAAACATGCAGTCTGATTACATCATTCCTTCTCAAAATATTTTTTTTGACTCCCTGTATCTTTCAGCATGAAAGATCCTCCAAGATCTTCTAGATCTCACCTATTACTTCTCTACTCTCATCTACTACTGCCCCACAAACTCTTCTTTCGGCCAAGATGAGCTACTCTATTGCCCGATTCCCTAAAGGCTGCTACCCTCCAAATAAACAACTATCTGTGTGTAGCGAACTCCTCGCTTTTCAAAATTTAGTTCAAACTTTACCTTCTCTAAGAGGCCTCTCTGATAGCTCAGTTGGGCTGGGATATGCCTTCTCTGTCCTACTTTAGCACTTCAAGAAGCAGACCCCTATATCTCAGTCTTTTAACACTACACAGTAGGCTGATTCACTTGCTTGTCTCTCCTTCCAGGGTTTTATTCCCTAGGACTTAGTAACAGAAATATCTCCAGCACCTAAGGAGGTATTTTGTAAATGTTTATAGAATGAATGGAATAAAACATGACAGCTACAGTAGACATTCATTGAAATGACAGCCCTCTTCTCTAAAAATGCTCCTGTGATACCTGGCAGTCAACTGTTGAAAGTTACCCAACTCCTCTGGCCAAAGGTAAATGGACCAGGAGTGGAGACTAATTCAATCCACTGGATGGCTAGCAATCAATCATATTTTCTCAGGATTTCAAACTAAGAGGTTCAGCGAATATAGTCAATCAATGATAGAGACTTGAATTAAAAGGTCCCCTAGAGTCGTGGACCAGAGGTGACATCATGGCAACCAAAGCCACATACAAGCCAAAATTATGCCAGAACAGAAACAATTAGTAATTATGAGAAGGTGATTTGAAAATGAATTTTTAAATTAGAAAGAAAAAGGTATCTAAGGAAAATTAGCTGTTGTCAATATGCAGGACAGGCTGGAGACAGAAAGAAGAGAATGAGGCCAGGAAGGCTAAGCAGGAAATGGTCGCAATAAAACACGTATAAAGTATCAAAACTCAGACTAGAATGGCAGTTACAGAGAATTAAAGAGAGAGGGGAAGAAACGGATATAAGAGACATTTCTAAAGACTAACTCACAGATCTTGGAAACTAACTGGGTTGAGTGGGAAAGGAGAAGGATGAGATAAAGATATGATTTTTAAGGTCTGCATAACAAGACAATGGTGCCTTGATAGAAAGAGGAAAGCTGAGAGGGAAAAACTACTCATTCTAGTTTGAAAACAATTTTACAAAGAGACTAAAGTTTTGAAACCATCACCCCATAAAGGAACTTAATTTAAAGCCTATAAACATAAATACAACAGTAAAGGGCTAAAACCCAATAACCATTCTGTATTCCAACCCCAGGTCATCACTTCTTTACTTATGCTCTTAGTATTTTCTCCATTTGAACAATTGATATTTGTCCCAATGATATCACAGAATATTTTCTCATCTTTCAGTGGAATAACATTAAGTATTAAGTAAGTCAACATCCCCACAAAGGTACCCATGCTTTCTAAATATTAAGCTTGTGATAAACTCAGTACCAATTATCCTAATTCAAAGAACCCAGCTATTGGCTAACCTCTCTCATCAGAAGCATCACTGAGTTTTCTGTTTGCAAGTTGGCTAGAAGCATTCAACATGGTGACATATCCACAAAAATGCTGCAAGTCCACTTTGTTCCTCAACATCTGCAATGCTTTATGAACACCCATATTGACACGTGTAAACTCTAAGAACAAAGAGTTGACATCACATTATAAGTAAATAGTTTTACAACAAAACACCAAAAACTTAAATATACTTTCCTTTTATTAAACAATTCTTAGAACTACTTTTATATTTTATCAAGATTGATTCCAACAAAGAAATATCTGTGGATGAAAAAGGATGCTGTACACATACAACATATTTACAGACTTCAGAAGGCAACTGATGTAGCAAAACAACTGACCTGCTAAGTAATCAAATAGGGTCAGTCAGTGGCAAATTCTCTAGGCTTCTCTTTGTAGTTCTATTCTGCCTCAAATACTTACTTAGTGGGTTTCTACCAGGAAATGCATTAAATACACATCATATATTTTTTTTAATTTAAGAAAAGTAAAAAGTATTCTTATTGAAACTAAAGCTAACAAAGTACTTGAAATTACATCCCTAATAAATTATTTAAATATCAGCTCATTCTCACAAATATGTGAACTTACAAAAGAGAAAGATGCTCTATAACCAAATATGAATATTCCTCTTTTTTAGAATATTCACAGTAATCTCCAAAGGCAAGAGATTTCTTAATCAGTTCTTGAGATTTTGTGATTTTTAAGATCCTGCTGTCACTATCCTGTATCTTCTGGTGAACAATAAATTTTTCCATAGAATTTATAAAGTATCAGAGAATTAACTAGCAAAGTTTAGTTGCAGAGAAATACTTATTTCTGAATAGGGGCTATTTTTTGGAAGAGAAAACTCTCTTCTCCAAATTTTGTACACATTTATTCACAACAGCCAAAAGAGAGCACAATTTCAAATGTAAGGCTTTTGCAGCCTAGACATGTGGAAAGGAAAAAATACTTATAAAAATCTTCCTTTTCCCTGCTTTGGGCAAGGAGGTGCAATGGTGACTAACATTTTAGAAGAAAAGTTCTTATATGAATTAAGTTAAATTACTTGAACGATTCACTGCTCTCTAAAATTCCAAGCAATATTCTAAGAACAAGAAAAATACATTAGAGAATGAAAGTTCTGCATGGAGCAGGAAACACAAGTGCTATATAAATATACGTAAGTTTTAATCAGAGACTATTTTTCTTTTGAATATACATACTTTCTTAGTATTCAACAGAGGAAAGGTATTTTTATATTAAACAAAAGGAAGAATGAATTTGCGTTTATAGAAATTCTCCGAGCATCTTTCATCAAATGTATTGTAGCTCACAATTCTAAAAAGAGATAACATTAAACAGGCTTTTCACCCTTGATTCAAACCCGCTAAATTTAGCTCAAACTTTGCTATTCACTCAAGTCCTCTCTAATAGGAAAAATAAAATGTAAAAAAATTTTTAATTAATTAATTAAAAAGCAAATGAGTGCTTTCTCATTTTCTCTACACAATGACTCTAGATTCGGGACTTCTAATACTATACCACAAACTTAAATCAAAACACATTGACCATTAATAAAAGTTTTTTTTAAAAAATTTGCTTCTGTAAAAAAAAAAAAAATGCTGAAACAGGAAATACATGCAAGTTCTCTGTAAACTGTAAGTTAGGATACAAATGTTCATTAGTGTCCATAAAAGCCCCTGAAAAAAACCAGTATGTAACACTTGGGGGAAAAAACATCAACTTTCTAAGCATAAAATCTTCCCTATGACTTGTCTTCTCCCCCAACCTGCAAATAAATAAACAATAAAAGGAAACTAAAAGGCCAAACATACAGAAAACCTAGTCTTCCATCTACGTAGCTACCTACTTAGTCTCTTCATCTCCAAGACAGACTAGTATTCCTTCTAGGCCTGGGTTCTAAATGAGTCTTATTCTATTAGTTCTTTGTAGGAACAGGCACATGCCAGAAAACTACCTTTTGACAATACTCTTTAAAAGCAGAATAGTTTTAAGACCCTAGAACTTAAAAATTTTAAGAATTTACTTCCTGCTATGTTTCCACCAAATTGTGGACAAGATTAATCATAAAGAAGTCAAATGGATACAACTCAAAATTAAGGTACCTCCTCGTAGTTCTGTCTCATCAAATGGGAAAGGTATGTGGACAGTTTCTCCTATCCCATGCAAACCATGTCCCTAAACACGAAAAAACACAAGTTGAAAGGTATACGCGAAACCTGTATTTCCAATAGTAGATACTCAAACGATAAACAAGACTGTGCCTCGTGATGGTGTATTCCACATTAATACTCCATCAAAATGCTCTCAACAATTTTCTATTTTTCTCCAGCAAGTAAAGACAATCTTAAGTCTATATTAACCTATTAAAGCAATGTGTCTCAAATTGAGTGTATGGGCTAATGAAAAAACAGGTAAATCTGGTGTCAGCCAAGTGAAGCCTGAATGAGATCAAGTGCACTCACACAAGGGTTAGCTGTAGTGCTGAGAGAGAAAAGTGGTGGAGGATCCCCATGACCACCTGGCATGCCATGGACTAGGAATGTAATCTCAAAAACCTGCACTGAATGACACATATTGAAAATTACTTGCTGCAACATCGTAATTATATACGATTGGAAACAACCAAAATGCCTGTCAGTAGGGGACTGATTAAATAAATTAATGTATGTATTTTCAATGCAGCTGCAAAAAAGAGCAAGCTCTCTATAAAGTGAAATGGAAAGTTCCAACTGCTAAGTGGAAAAAGCATGGGGCATCTCAGTGTGTAACCGCTTGCATATGCATAAAGAAATTCTAGAAGGGTACAGCAAAAACTAATGTGGTTGTCTGATTTGGAGGAGAGTTAGGGAGTGGACACTGGGTAGAGTGTTAGAAGGGCAGTGATACTTTTCTCTGTGCATCTTTTAATAGTGTTTTATTTTTGAATCATGTGAATTTACTATCAAAAGTTAAATTGAAAAAAATCTATGAGTCTAACCACGCCAGTCCCACATTACAAATAATAATTTACTTTCATCCATCACACTCAATTAATGTTGTTCATTTAAATTTTGTTAGTCTTTTGTATTTAATTCCTAAATTCATTTTGGTTTTACAGTTGTGTAAGAATGATAAGCATGAGGAATTTAATTTTATGTTTATATGTATTTCGAATCGTTATAATAGAAAATATAACACTGGGGATCTATACATTTTTTCCCTTTAAAAGAGACCCATACATTATTCAAATTCAAGATACCGTGACATAAAAGAAAAAAAATAATTTCAGGGAAAAAAAATCACATTCATTTATTTGGTTCATATAACAACTTGAGTATATTTCTGACATCTTGCTTCTATTCCATTGATACATTTATGATTTCAACCCTAAACAAGATGGCTATTATAAAAGCATGGTTTTAATCAAAACCTTAATTTTGTTGTGTTTTAAGTTCCAGCAAGATGAATTTTTCCATAAAATGTAATAAAAGAGGCATTCTTTTTTAGCAAAGGCAGAACTCCTTAACAACACTTTAAAACTCATATCACTCTACTCCCATCACCACTGCCACCACAGCAAACATTTTTTGAGATCTTCTGACGCGCTAAACAAAGGTCTAAAGCATTTTTACGTAGATCATCCATTTCAGTCATTCTTTTCAACAACCGTATAAAGATAAGAACTTTTATTATCTCCCAATTTGCAGGTGAAGTCATTGAAGTTCAAGGAGGTTATTTAACTTGCCCAACGTTGCCAATAAGTAGTGGAATCAAGATGTGAATTCACGCAGACTGACCCTTCAGTCCATGTCTAACCCATTCTACTGTGTATCTCCCCCCAACCCCTACACTTCATGTCTGCCCTGGCTGGCTAATGCATCGTCTCACGGTTTCTACTACCATCCACGTGCTGACGCTGACACTCAAGTCAATCTCTCCTGTTCAACCTCTCATTCAAATTTCAGAATATTTTCAGTTACCTCCTAAATATCTCCACCACCCAAATGTCCCACAGGCCCAAAACACACCACCTCATCTGCCCCCATAAACCGGCTCTGTGTGATATCATCACTCTTCCACTTTCAAAAGCCAAGTACCTCAGGAATCATTCTTCCTCTTCCCACATCCATCTCAGACATCTGATCAATTCTATTTATTTTATATTTGTAATACTTCTTCCTTTTCATTCTTATTACCACTTTCGTGACCTACGCTGTCCTCATCTCTTATCTGGTCTCCAACACTGAATCCTAATCCTGTCTTCTCCCACCCAGCCATTCTCAACAGTCTTCAGGCTGATCTTCCAAATCAAAACTGACCATGTTAATCCCCTGCTCAGCACCCTTTACTGGCTGCCATCAATCTAAAGGGGAAAGTCTAAGCACTACAGTGGGACAGTTAAGGTCCACTGCCCTCTGGGCCTGCCTACTTCTCCAGACTCATCTCTGACCACCATCCCATCATACTTCAGCTCACCCCTCAAAATTACATAACAGCTTACAGGCCCTAGCACATGCTCCCACTTCGTATTCCTATTAATTCAACAAACACTCACTGAGCAACTTCTACGAGTCAGGCACTACTTTTGGGCACCAGGGAAATAGTTATGAAGAAAAAGAAAAAAAATCTCTACCCAGAGATTTATTCATGCTGACCACTCTGCCTGGCCTCGCTCTCCTCTAAATCAGCCTTTTCTATTTAGCCTGGGTCTCATTTTCTCTAAGGAGCTTTCCCTAAGCCTTTGTCCTTGCCCCAAGGCTAGAAGGATACTACTTCTCTTTAATGCTTGCACTGTATATGTATAACTCTCTTCAGCACTCAGCAAAAAAATGGAAGTGACTGCTTATGCAACTTTGCCCACCAGACTTTAAGTTTCTTGAAGACAGGGACCACATCTTATTTGTATATGCACATTAATTAGTACAGAATATGGCAAGTACAATTGTTAGTTCAATGAATTAATGAACTCTTTACAAAGAACCTATTACATACCAGAAAGTGTGCTACACACTTCATACACACCTTCTCATTTCATTCTCTCAACAATCCTAAGGCTAAAAATGCTTACCTTGGCATTAGCTGTCACTATTATTTTTTGTTGTTACACAGTAGATATTACCATGTCCATTTTGCAGATGGGAAACTAAGTATAAGAGAAGTATCTCTAAAATGTTACACACCACTTCACACCTGCTGGGGTGGCTATAATAAAAAAATCAGATAATACCAAGTGCTGGAGGGACTGTAAAATGGTGCAGTTCCTTAAATAGTTAAACAGAGTTACCACATGACTCAGCATTTCCACTCCTAGGGATATACTCAAAAGAAATGACAACATGTCCACACAAAAACCTGTACATAAATGTTTATAACAGTGATTATTATTATTCATAATAGCCAAAAGGTAGAAGCAATCCAAATGTCCATCAACTGATGAACGGATAAACAAAATGCGTTTCATCATACAAGGGGATATTATTTGGCCATAAAAAGGAATGCAGTACTCATGCTACATGATGAACCTTGACAACAGGAAAGAAGCCAGTCACAAAAGACTACATATTATATGATTCCATGTATCTGAAATGCCCCAAATAGGCATTCTAGGGAGGCAGCAAGTACATTAGTGTTGTTAGAGATGGGGGGGGGGGGGGCCAGGGGGGTGAAAGTGGAATAGGGGAGTGAGAACTAAAGGTCCAGGAAAATGTTGTAAAATTGATTGTGGTGCTGGCTGTAGACATCTGTGAATACACTAAAACCACTGAATCACAGAATTCAATTGGGGAATAAGGTATGTGAACTGCATCTCTATTTCAAGGCTACTATTAAAAAAAAAATAGGGCCACACAGGTAGCAAAAGATTAGGCTGAAACTCAAAGTCCGGTCTAACTTCAAAGCCTATGCTGTTTCCACCACTTCCAAGCTGCTAGACAAAGGCCAGAACTAAAACGCAGATCTCTGTTTCCTTACATTTCAGTTTTACAAATGTCAAATTACTGATGTCTGATTGCGACTCAGCAGAAAGCTAGACAAATTATGATCTTTAAAATAAAAATCTAAAACTGACTGTTTCAAATAAGGTAACTGTACCTGAATCAAAACCGCCGAATGTGTTAGGGCATCGTTCAACATCGTGAGCACATTTGATGTAGGAACAACCCCAGGATCATGACCCCAAGAAGTTATTAGTAATCGATCATAACCCTATGGGAAAGAAATGAATAAAACACAGCATGGCATTTAGAAACAAACAAACAAAAAATTTAAGAAAGTTATCTATAATACTGCTTACCAGTTTCTATCCTCCTTAAAAATGATTTTTAAAAAAACCTCAATCAACATACCTGGAATATATCTGGCAGTTTTCGAAGTCTTGTACCTTTGGACAGCAAAAGAGATGGTGGTCCTTGCCTGGTGATATGGTAAATGTACAGTTTAAACCAGACAGAACTGACTTCTGGGATAGCTGGTCCAATATGCTGAAATCATAAAACAGGTAAGATAAAGTTGTAAATACTTATCTGAAGCCAAATTTCACAAATGACCAAGTATATTCTTAAAGCTAATGCCTCATGTAAGTGTTAACTGCTATTATCCTTATGAAGATAAATTTTAAAGGATCCATTCAAACAGTTTCAAACTTACACTGGAATTGAGAAAGCAGGTCTTATCACTGTAATTAAGAGAATGGACTCTGGAGTAGATGGCCTAATTCTGAATCTTGGCTTCACCCCCTCAGCCCTATCACCTAAGGTTACTGAAGCACTCTTGTGCCTCATTTTGCTCATTTGTAACATGGCAACAAAATACTTATCTCTTAAGGACATTGTTAAAGGTTTAAAATAGTACCTGGCAGCACATAACAAGCTCTATATCAAAGTGTTAGTTATTACAATCATTAATAATTTTTCTCAAAAGGGACTATCTATCCTTCCATCCATCTTACCATTCATCCATTCATTCAGTTCATGGATTCCTGCTATGACCAGAGGCTGTGTTAAAGAACAGAAGTGTGTGTGTGTGTGTGTGTGTGTGTGTGTGTGTGTGTGTGTGCACGTGTGTGTGTGAGTGTGTGAGCGCGTGTGTGTGTGTTGGGGGGGCTGCAAATCTACAATCATTCCTGCTGAACAGAGGACAAAACTGGGGTAAGGGGGGAGTGGGCGCACTGAGGCAGCTAGATCAGCACAGGCAACAAAATCATCCTGGTACAAGAATCCCTTCCTTTCTTCTACACCATTAAACCTAGCACATCTAGGGAACCAGGAAGGATGCAGCACTGAAGAATAGAGCACAAACCTCCCTCTTTGAAAACGGTACATGTCACAATGGCCTTGCTAAGTATACAAACGCAACTGATCTATTTTTAAAAACTGAAAGACCAGAAGTCATTTTCACGATTTTAAAGATAACTAGAGTTCTAGCTTTCAAGCATAATCTTTTCTTTTCAGCTTATTTAACATCACAGCCCCACTTTCAAAATATTTCACTTTTCCTAATTAAATTTATCTTATCCCTCAAGGTAATCCAGGTTTCCTTCTCAGACCAGCCAAAAACATTTTCTTTAAAATCCTGCATTCAGGAAGAAAATTTTAATTGAATGTGTCACTAGTCACTAGATAATACATATATAAAATGTACCAATTATACCTCACAAACTGAACATAACATCTTACAGCAGCAAAAAATACAAAACTGCTTTCTGAGTTGATGATTTTAATATCTGGTTATCTACAAATTGAGAATTAATACAGTAAGACTGATAAACCTCTCCTTCAAGTCGCCATGAGGAAGGATGAAATGGCGGCAGAGCGAGCTTCCCAGTGAGTCTTTACCTGAGGGGTGCAGCTGCTGACAGGCCGGATTTCGTTGGTGAGAGGAGCCATGGAAACAAGCAGTGTGTAATTTTTGTTTAGAACTCTGCTGCAAGTTGCAGGGTCCAACCCAAGAAGGCTTTCACAGCGCAAGAGATCCAGAGGAAAACCTGAATTATGATCAACCATATACATAGAATGAAAGACTGACAATGTGAAAAAAAAGAGTCTAAGATGAAACACTGATAACTGCCTTGAGATTTAAATTTTTTTAATAAGGTAGAATATCTCTATTAAAAAGCACTTTATTTCCTAGGAGACCAATAAGACTCTCTAAGACTTAAAGCTATAAGTCTTTATTCTCTGGTCCAGAAAGATAACTGTCTACTGGTGTTTCTTCAGGCTAACCTTATACTTTAAAAATATGTTTGCTTTATCTTACTTCCTCTCCATCATGGCAGTGGCATCTTATGAAAGCCTAAGTGCCATGGGAAAGCTGTATCCTTCCCTCCCCCAATTTTCAATCTCCATAAAACCTTTGCAGCCACGTTCTGAATTGACCAGAGGGGCAAGAATTCCTCATTTAGAAACATGCGCCTAAACTAGTCCATAAAGCATGAACTCACTTAGCATGCAACTGATTTTAACTGTTCCCATTCTTAATCCTTCTGGAAAATACCAGTCCTACTGCTCTCTAAAAAGATAAAGGGAATTTGGAGGGTCTGTCTGTGTCTGGCCTCTCACAGATAAACAAGGGGAGTGCCTGTGATCTTAGCTAAGTTGTATGAGAAAGGGTGGGTCCTTGCAGTAAGCCCTTTTCTGAAACATAAAAAGGGTGAGAAGCTTCAGGTAAAATTCAACACTGTCAATGCCAAGTATAGAAAATATTTAATGAATACTAGGATATGGAAGGAAGTCTAAAGAGTTGATGGTAGTTAGAACAAAGTTTTTACAACTGTGATAGCTTTTCTACAAATGAGGTTTAATTTCTAAACATTTCATAGTACTAGACTGCCAAATTACAAACAGTGGCTTTAAGGTCTCACTTGTACTGATCCTAGGGAAAAGATATCTTTTTAAAGACAAAGATACCTGGAAAAAAAAATTATGCTTATAAAAATGAAAACGAGTTAGACCACACATTGTTTCTGTTTTTTAAGCAGTGCCTCATGCTGTCTAAAACCAAAAGATTACTACGAAACTAGTCTTTTTCACACATATCGGAGGTTTGCTTCTATGACAGTATCAGAAGGCTTTTTGCTTTACAGTGAGTACCAAGTACTACATGATACACTCAAACTACAAATTACTAGTGACATAAAAAAAAAATTCTTGCTACTCAAAAAAAGATGAGGGCTTCCCTGGTGGCGCAGTGGTTGAGAGTCTGCCTGCCAATGCAGGGGACACGGGTTCGAGCCCTGGTCTGGGAAGATCCCACATGCCGCGGAGCAACTGGGCCCGTGAGCCACAATTGCTGAGCCTGCACATCTGGAGCCTGTGCTCCGCAACGGGAGAGGCCGCGATGGTGAGAGGCCCGCGCGCCGCGATGAAGAGTGGCCCCTGCTCGCCACAACTAGAGAAAGCCCTCGCACAGAAACGAAGACCCAACACAGCCATAAGTAAATAAGTGAAATTAAAAAAAAAAAGATGCTTGAACACCAATACTATAGAATTTCTTGTTTAAAAAGGAGTAAGATTAAGTTATCACTCCTGGCACCTACAGAAAGTTACCTTTCTCAACATGGAGAGTACTAAGCCCTAATGCCCTAAAAAGTTATTCTTTATCTGGAATAATGACTTTCTTTTCTATGAATCTAGAATGGTACTAGTTATATACCATTATAAGAAAAATTGAGAAATAGTCACTTAAATCATCTTCTGTGTTCTGTGGTTCTAATGAGGAGCCCCAGTTAAGAAAGTCTGGTTAAAAGAATGAAACTTCATAAACAATTGCCCATTTGGTCTCATGGGGAGGGAGGAGTTAATCACATTTTAACTTTGGAGCCACATCAATTATTCTAAGCTCCAGAAATAGTCAACTATTAAATATACCTTAAAGGTTAGAATTATACTTTACTTTCACACAGACTAGGTTTAGGTTTACCATTTAACTTAGTTGATGATATACAGACTATTCATGGTGAAAAACAAAGTTTAGCCCAACCTATTAAACAATGAATTGTTGATGAATAAATCAATAAAAACCTTAGTGTTCAAGAGAAGATGATGTAAGGAACAGAGCAAAGGAAAAAAATTCAAGAGACATGGATTCAAGCCCCAGCTTTTCCATTTACTAATTATATGGGCTTTAATGACTAAATGGGCAGGAGATTTAACCAAGATAAGCTTCAATTTCTTTACCTATAAATTGAGTTACCCCTGGCTGGTCACTAGCACTAACTTTCTTGGATTCTATGATGGGCAGTAAAAGATGGCTATAACAGAATAGTTCAAATATTCTAACCCATTATCTCTATAAGTCACTAAAAATCCCAGAAATTCCAGGATTTGTACATCCAGAGACATATTTAAGACTGTGCCACTCACTGTTAGGTCACATGATCTAATATTTGGTAACCAAAAAATGGTTACTATCAACAAATGCTTATCAATAAGTGCTTTAGACTCTTGGTGTCTGGTGATCTGATATTCTCAGTTTCAAATGTTTATGAACAACCTCAGAAAGAGCTCCAGCATGGAAGCATCTGTAATACTGCTAAAGCACAACTCTGAACCAGACACCCCAAGGCTGAAGAAGTGAGTCACTAGGTACTAAGTGTGTCTAGCCTCACTCAGCTAAACTACCCAGCATCTTTGTCCTCTCCTCTGCAACAACTCTTGTGAAGTGACAAGTGACTCTGCCCTAAATTTTTTTTAATTGAGCCGAAAAGAAAGCCAGATGCTGATGAAAGCAGTAGAACGAAAATGGATATGACTAAGAAAATGATGGTTCTTGGCCAGAAAATAGAACTTTTAGGTAAATGAAAGAATGAGTGAAATTAAATGTGATACTGGTGCTAAGAATTCACAGTGTCCCAAAATGCAACTCCTATGAAATGTCCAAAGACTTCACAATGTAATTACATTCACAGTGTAATGCTCTTACACTGGTGCCCAAGCTGTTGCATCTTTTTAAAAACACACATTCCTGCGTGTCATTCCACAATTTAGAAGCTAATACCATCAGTTCAACTAAAGTTCAGGAACCCCTTTCTATCACAAAACTGACAGAGCACACTAGGGCAAGAGCCACATTAGAGTTCATCAATAGATTAAAACCGCTTCCATTTCTTTCCTTAACTCTTTGAAATGAGGTTATCTGTTCCCTTTTTTATTCTTTAAAGTAAAATACTTTAGTAAATATTATAGCAGCATTTGAATAGGAAGACCCTGTTTATTATCTTTATATAACGGATCTTTCATTCTTGATATTTCATGCTTCCTAAATAAATTTTGGAATTTGTCCATCTCTCAAAACAGATGCCTATTCTATATCCCATCCAGCTACTTAAACAAATTAACACTCCAACTCTTTTTGTAGGTAACTAAACAAATTTAGATACTACAAAAGTCAGTGGCACATAAAAGAGGAGGAACAGTAAAGTAAGGAACAGCTGACGAGTAAAGAAATTCACAGAACAAGCCAATAGTTATAAATTCAATGTGCTATCTACACAAAATGTTCTAAATAAGTGATGATTAAATAAGTGAGCATGACCTGTTTAATTTCTTAGAAAGAAGTTCCATAGGATCATGTCTTCAAAATCAAGTATTTTTATCATACCATAATTGGGTTGGTCTGGCTGTGCAGTTTGCGCAACTAGATCTTTATTATGACGCAGAAACAATATTGTGTTTCTCAGAGTGAGTGCATGATCAAAGTATCTCTGTGCTTCTCCTTCACCAGTGCTCTGAACCTAAACCAAGAGAAAACAAATTTTGCAACAAAAACCACTCTCATGCCATTCATTCTAGTATATAACCATACAGTAGAGATATTAAGATATTTAAAATCAGTAAATCAAAAATTTGCCCAGGCGATTTTGAAACAAATATTAACCCCAATCGTGGTTGGGCTTCCATGTGACTATACCTTTGAAGATGACAGAAATTACCCCAGCAAGTAAAACCAACAACTCCAGCAACCAAATAATGCTAAATTGTACCATTATACATTGTATGTTCCATATATGATTCAAATAAGGTGCTTTAAAAACTCTAAGATCTATATATTCTGTTTTATCCAGAAAAGTACTCTAATCCGTGGTCACCAATTATGCCACTATCTTATCACCCTGTTCACAATTTTGCAAGGAACAATGGAGTACGTGATTCAACATAGCTGTTCAACACTGCTGAACATACAGCTTAAAATCACTCAACAAGGATTCACTGAGTCCCTATTATGTGCTATGACCTCTCTAGGATGTAAGGAGAGAGTGGTGGACAAAACTCCTGCCTTCACTGGGTTTACATGTATGCTCTTCTGACACTGAGTCAGTCACCTGTTTAATATGTAAAAACATACACATTCCAGAAACAACACAGAAAACAGAAGGAAAGGTCTACAGGGGGAAATAACTAAATTAGATTTGCATGAAATTAGTAAGATCAACTGATTAAGTTTAATCAAGATGAAGCTTAAAAAATAGCTAAGAAACTATTTTTAAAAACTAAACTTCAGACTAAAGGGCTTTCCCAAGAATGACTACGTGGTAAAAAAGAATACAGATATATAAAGTGTAAAAGGGATCTTCCAATTTGCTATACATGATAAAACACTAGTTGAGGTGAGAAAACTAAAAATCAGGAAAACATGTTAAAATGTGCTAAATATAAAAAATTTACTGGCAAAAGATGATACACAATAAGAAATAGGGTTAAACAAGATATTAAAAGTATTGAGGAAATAATAAAAATATAAAGATAAAAGTTAAAGAGACAAATTAATAACAAGGATTATCTCAGGCACTAAAAAAGTAAAAATCCTGTGGAGAAGGAGGAGTGGAAAAAAATGTTATGGTAAGTCTTTTTTTTTTCTGAGATGTAAAGGAAGTACAAAATCATAAAAAATTCTCTAAACATACACGAGTTCATCACTCAAGCACAAAAGTTACCAAAATTATTAGTCAAAGAATAGATTAGGCACACAAACTGTTTGCATAACGAAGTGCACAGGACAGAATAAAATATCCAGGGAATGAAAAACACCAAAAGGGCAATCAAGATTTAGAGCTAAGGAAAACTAGGCTGTACTCATGAGGAAAAAGATGGTTAAGAACAAATATGGCTGAAGTCTTCAAGATGCTAAAAGGGGTAGTGAGAGTGGACATAAATATGATACCCAGGGACACTGTTCCAGATTTAAGATAAGTGGAACAAAAACTTCAAATAAAATTGCTTAAGAATAGATCTTAGAGTCATATTGAAAAAAAAAGTTAAAGGCTACTTTAGAAAAGTGCAATTTAAAAAATTACACATAGACTTAAGATTTCTGTACCCCATTTCTTCATTATATCAAATTATGCTAACAGCTTAGATGAGGTAGACAAATCACTGTTTTTAAATCACAAAATTCATTCATCCGCTCAATATGTTTAAGCCTAAATGACTGCCACGGTATTAAAGCACGAATGAGGTAGGAGTGAACAAGGATATACGAAAAATCTACATAATCAATAACTGATGTTTTATCAAGCAAGAAAAGATTCCAAATGCCTTGACATCCCATAATAAGCTATCTAGATTTACCTTTTCTAGTTCTATAAGAAAGCTGTCCAGAGACTCATCTGAGAGTTTGCCAACTTCGAACATTGTGACTGCATGGCTTTTCAAGTTCTGCATTAAAGAAACAAAAACAAAACTAAATGTACCTTATTTGAGCCTATTATTAAGTTGTAGTTTTCCCTTTGAATGCTAAGCATCTTAGATTTATATTATGCTTTCCAATACATTTAAACTTAAGGGTGGGTGAGGAGCTGATTTTTCTAATTACAAAAGTAGCCCTCACTAAAAAGTTCCGACATTCCTCTAAGGAATATAAAACAAAGGCAGTTGCATTTTCCGGAAAAAATCTAGTACTTAAAAAAAGATATAAAAGCACTGAACTATTTTATATCTAGTCTTTATTTTAAACATTTTCATATTTAAACAAGAATCTGACTTACTGGTGAAAGGTTTCCCATCATTAAAAAGGCAGTAAGAGTTGAGTCAAACAGGAATGCAATACGCTTTGTATATCCTGTAGACAAACTCAAACTGCTTATACTGGCTGTGTCTGTTGGGGGAAAAAAAAATCATAGTTTAAAAATCAAGTAAATGAAAACTGTTCTTTGCTTATCATTTGGAATGAGAAAGTATTTCATTTCAGCTTTATTTAATAATCAGAAAGTACATAATATAGGCAACACTGTAGTCATAAGAGGTCCCAATCCTACCTATCTCCAACATACAGATAAAAAAAGTTAAAGTCAAAAAAAAAATTTTTTTTTAAAGGCACTCACTTTTGTAGTAAATTTTTTGAAAACCAATAGTAAACCAAGACTTGATCACTGTTAGATCAATAAGACTACCTAGCCTAACCTCTACAGACAAGTCACGTGGCTCAGGTAACAGAGCTACTTAGGGTAGGAGTAGAAGCCCATGTTGTGTGCCCCTCTCCCCTCCCAACACAAAACCATGTGCAGCCCCCTCATCCACTATGCTTTGCCTCCCTCTGTGCTTAGCCCAAGCACTGGCCTTCCTGCACTCGCCAGCTGGCATGCTCTTATTCATTCTCAGCCCAAAAATCATCTTCTCCATGAAGGCTCCTAAACCTCTCTAGGCAGAAAGAGGGCTCTTTCTCTTTGCTCTCCACAAGCACCATAATGCTTCTCACACTGTGGTTTTTATGGTTATACTCTCCAGACTTAGTTTTTAGAAGGAAACTACCATATTCTTGTCAGTTTTATACCCCTAAGATCTACCACAAGGCCCAACATATGGGTAAGTACTCAAAGACTACTTTTGAATGACTGAAATCCAGAACAAACTACAAAATAACTGTAAGCCCGGAGAGTTTGCTTTATGAGTGTATGTGCAGACACATGGCTTATCTACAGACAGACTCAAACTGAGTTACTGCTAACCTGGATCTTCTTGACTATTTGTATCAGTGTCAGTAGCCGATGAAGCTTCTTGTACAGGACTCCTACTTTCCCCGCCATCCCATGATAGGAGCATCTTTTGCGGATCTAAAGTACTCCTATTAATGAAGAATACATTCACTTTTTAAAAATCATATAAATGATCATATACAAAAACAGCTACTGAAGTCAGTACTTAAATTATGAACATCCACCTAAATCCACTCTTACATTCAAGCCCAAAATTGAGACACAGTCCCAAAATACTCTGCACACACAGAAAAGGTTCTTAACTAAACCCATGGATAGGCTTCAGGAAATTTGAGAACATTTAAAAATTATATGTAAAATATTGTATGAGCCTTTCTCTGGGGAAAGCATTTTAGTTTTCATCAGATTCTAAAAAAGATTACCACACACACAAGATTAACAACCACTAATATGGTTCACCTCAGTTGACAGGTTGAATAAGTAAAATTTTTGTATGTAAAACAATGTTTTTTTCAAAAAGAAACTCTCCTACTAAATAAATGAGTTACTTTAATTTGTTTACGGATGGAACATTCTTCCACGATGAATGAAGTTGATCCAAATTTATTACTTGTCCCTTCTTATGGGCAAACCCCAATCGGCAGTACATGGACACAGCATTCTGAAAGGAACATAAAGGAAATGAACATTTGAAATAAACTAGACTTCAGAATGTTTGTAGAGAAAAAATCGTTATGGACTATGCTTACAGTGAGCCTCAAATATTTTCATCCCATAACTAGAAGAAAAAATTTTCAGTAGGCCTGGTCTTCCCCTAAGGTCTTCACATATGTAGGAGAGGGAATGCTCCCAACTGTCTGGCCAGGGCCTCCCTAGATCCACCCCCAAAGAAGCGGAAGTTGTTGCTTTATCTGACTTCATTACAAGATACTGTGACTTCACTACAAGACACCGGTCAGGCTGCTTCCTGCTGGGCACAGATGTGTGAGTACAGCTTTCACTCCCTGGGATGGAATACTGGTTCAGTGTTCTTACTTTGCTCTTCTCTATCTCTGTAAGCACCCCGACTGTGCACACTTCCTCTGACAGCTAACAGGAATCTCACTGCTTCCGTTTCTCAGCATCAAGACAAAAATCTATAATCCACTCAGTATTCCTATCACAAGTGAAAAGAGTATAAAAATTACATACCTTAACCAGGGATAGGTCTATCTCAAGAACATTTGCAAGCTGGAAAATAAAATTTTAAAAATATTTTACATTCTAAGAATCATAAGCATATTACACACTTGTAATAGACAATTTAACCATAATCAGAAAAATTTAAATTATTAATAACTGAGTCTGAATAAATTTTGTAATCAGAATTTTTTTCTTTCCATATCTCTAAGACACTTAGAGGAGTACAAATCCAGGCAGTGACCACAACAACTGAATTACTTAGCCTTTAATTTCGTCTCATTCAAAATAAAAAAATTTCTAGATCAGTCAATTGTCTACAACGCTTTTATTATAAAGTCATATAAAGTTATTTAACCCATTCATAAGCTATTAACTAAAAAAATTTTAATATACATATGCGGGAAGTAACTTAAGAATAGTGAACTTAAGTATATTAATGGTCCAAGATCTAACCATGGGCAGATTTTGAAAATATTTTATCATTAAATAATTTTATCTACTGCACACAAACTTATTTTATAATCTTGAGGTTAAGTTCTTTCACAAGATGCTGTCATACTTACCTCTGCAACATTAGTGTGCTCATCTATTGAAACAAATATCTTATAGAGGAGAGTTTCAAAATAATCACCTTGCACTCGATTCATTACAAAACCTTCAAGAGGAGGAACTAAAATAAACAAAACAGACTTTTCTCAGTGACATAATTTTACAAAACAAGAAAGTTTAATGCAAATATCTAACTGAAAAGAGACCTCCAACTTAGGGACTGAATTCAGCTTTTGATTCATTTTACCAACTCCATAGCAAGTTTTCCTAAAACTCCCAAAGTAAGGTCATATGCAATGCTGTCTACAGAGTGGACTCTTATGGCAGATCATAAATCCTACAAAGAGTAATTTCATCCCCATGGACCTCTCAGCATTACTGAGGCAGAGAAGTGCTAGAGTCATGGACTTGGTAGAAAGGCAGGGGGGCCGGCGCTGCTTCAGAATGGGGAAGCCTGCCAAGGGTGTGTTTCTGATGCATCTTAGGCAGCAGGTGGCTGGTCTAAAGCAGAGAAGCAAGAACTGCAAGTTACCATGCTATCCAAAACCAGGTGGACAGAAGGTATTGACTCTCTGCCCTCTCCCATCATCCCTGCTCCATCCTGAGAAAAGGGGAAATTCATCTGCGTGACTGCCAAGTTTATCACTGGTATAATTTGCTCTTTGGGGCTTTCTATTCTGTAACCTCCTCGATGGGAAGAGGGTCAAGACCTTCCGCACAAGAGGCTGCCCGATCGATGCTCCCCACTTGTTTATTCATACTCACTTCTCTCCATCCCTTTGGTCCAGATGCTCTAACCCACTTTACTAGAGTGCTCTGCCTGACCAACAATAAAGAGGCACTATGTTTTCCTCTGCCATTCTCCCCTGTGGGCACACTTCCCTTGAAAACATCGTGGGAAGAGGCATGTGCCTAGGTCATAGCAGGATTTGGGTGTCCCTGTGTCCTCTAACCCTAACACCACCTAATTGCACCCAAAACCTAAATTATTCCCAACAGAGAGTTATAAGACAAAACTCAAGTGGTCAAAATGAAGGCACTGTGAAGAACCACAATGTATACATCAGGATAGGCTATCTACTTTACAGCTCTGGCTCATGTCATTTTCTGATTTAGTGCTACCTATATTTCCAATCATCTAAGGACTGTTAAGGATCAAAGGTTTCTTTTTAGAAATACTTTAGTAATCCCATTTTTTTATGTAATTCTTTTCCTACACTATCAGCTGTGTGAATAAGAAGTGTAAACGTTTACTGAACGCTTACTAAGTGCCAGACTATACTACTAGCTACTTTATATATACAATTTCACTTAATCCTCTTAATGTTAAGAGTTGTTCAAAACTATACCCTATCTTAGAGATGAAGAAACCAAGGCACTAAAAGGTTAGAAATACACAATTTACATCTAGGCAAAAAGAATGAGGCAACTCTACATAAAGAGATATGGAATAGTCTCAACGTATAATATATTAAGTTAAAAAACCAAAGTATGAGCTGGATACACCATCTGCGTAAGAATAAAACCACACAAAAAAGGATATATACATATAAGCCTATGTGCATAGTTATGTTTTTGGAACAATATACAGGAAACTTAGTGGCGGCTGAGAGAGGAACTGAGTGGTTAGGGGCAGGCATGGGAAGCAGACTTTTTATACTCTTCTGTAGATTTAGTATTTTATAATCATAATTACAGCCTACTCAAAAAATACATTAACAAAAATAAAAATAAAGAAAAATACCTGGAAATAGCAAAGAAAGTTATAGAAAAAAAAAAAAAGACAAGGAAGGCCTGGCCATAAACACATGGTAACACAAATAAAAAATAAAGGTCAGGACACACTAGACTATGATAACCTGATACGAGGGAGTATTTTTGTAAAAAGCCCTAACACTCATTTGTTAACAGTAAGGTCCCTGGAATTTTTTGACACTTCATATTTGATTACACAATATTTTAGAATGGTAAAAGATATCACAAACAAGAATAATACCTAAAAGATATGATGGAAAACACACTTATAATACATAACCTTAATATAACAAGTGTTTCTACAAATTGGTAAGAAATCTAATCTAGAGGGAAAAAAAAGCCAAGGATGTGTCCAAGAATGTTAGCCACATCACCACTGAGGCAAAAAAATAAATAAATAAAATAAAAAAGAATAAAATATTTAAAAAAGGAAATGATCAAAACAACCAGCAATAGGGGAATGGTTTACTAAATTGAAATATACAAGGGTCTTAATATTGATTTAACTTGGAGAGGTGGGTGAAGAGGAAGGGAGGAAGAGATAAAGATAAAAAAGATGGTAGTGACATGAAAATATAAGACACAGATATGTCAGGTAAAAATGAAGAACAAGGACTTCCCTGGTGGTTCAGTGGTTAAGAATCCACCTGCCAATGCAGGGGACACGGGTTCAAGCCCTGGTCTGGGAAGATCCCACATGCTGCAGAGCAACTAAGCCCATGCGCCACAACTACTGAGCCTGTGCTCTAGAGCCCACGAGCCACAGCTACTGAGCCCGTATGCTACAACTACTGAAGCCCGTGCGCCTAGAGCCCGTGCTCCACAACAAAGAGAAGCCACCACAATGAGAAGCCCACGCATCGCAACAAAGAGTAGCCCCTGCTCGCCGCAACTAGAGAAAGCCCACGCACAGCAACGAAGACCCAACGCAGCCATAAATAAATAAACAAACAAATAAATAAATAATGTAAAATGAAGAACATATAATTCTATGATATTACTGAATATATGTAGAAACTTATGCACTGAACAAGGTTTAAAAGGTGACATAAATTTATAAAAACACTGGTTTGATTTAGGATTGTGAGAAATTTATCTCAGATTTCTACTATTTTAATACAGTGCTTACACCAACAAAAGATAAAAATGAAAGGAATTTAACTAAAACCACCTCAATGAGTTGCAACGTAATGAGGAAGAAATGTTTTTTTTTGAAAAATTCTAACATCAAAGATCCCAGAATGATATGTGTCTAACTTAATAAGGTGACACACAGTGCCCAGCACCTAGCAGCCATTCAAAAAACACTGAGAAATATTAGCACATATTTACCTGCTATACAACTGTCATCAGATATTGGTACATCCAGATAAATAAATCCTTTGTTATATAAACCTACAGAAGCAAAAGTATCTTATTTTAGATGAACCAGTAAACACTGTAATTTAAAAAAATAAAATAAAATAAAAACTTTATTCCTGATTTTCTGTAAAGATTCTTACAACTTAATGGTATATGAAAAGGAAAAAAGTAAGACAGAAGAAAAAAACATTATATCAAAGCTTTCAAATCTTGGTTTCCCTCAAATGCTCAGAACTGCAAAATTTTTCTTATGATTCATCTGTATAAATTTCTAATCTATGTGACTAATTATAGCCACACTGGAAAACAATGGACTAAGGTCACATTTCAAACAATAACATGCCTTAGGAAATATTACTGTTCTTACCTAATTGATAAATAATTGCTATAAATTGTTGACGGCTTAAAATAATTTTTTATGTTGACAAAAGACCATTTCTACTAACCACTTACTATGTACTACATTGTAATCTAGTGATCCAGAGAGTTGAGGGCCTGCATCAATGATCTTATCAATAGCGCATTTCTCGGGCAAAGTGCATATCTAGGAAAAGCAAAATATTTTCAATTAGGTTCTGTCCAAATTAACTAACTGATAAGTTTCCTGAAATCTATTCATGTTTAAACCAATGATTATATGTCATTAGTTGAATGAACTACATATTTTTTTCATTTTTTACTCTAGAATTCAAACAAAAAAAGCCACACACAACCATCAATTAAGGTGCCAAAATATGCTACCAACAGAACTCATACAACAAAGCAATTTTAAGTGCCAATACTTGCTGGCAAGTAATGTGCTCACTAATAAATACTAATACTTACTCATCTTCTTTGCATTGGAATCTGATCCATTTGCTGATTCTGGATCTCTCAAATCAGAAGTTTATTCACATGCCACAGGATTATTATCACTGACAAGAAGATCACTATCTTATGACACAGTCTGACATCTCTGCTCGGAAGTAAATGCACTGAAGCAGAATTTCTAAGCCTTGCACTCACTGGATTTACTCTGTCCTCGGAAGTAAAACAAAATGCCAACTAAAAAAAAATCCACACGCTCACTTAATTCCTTCAGCCACAGGGATATGACTGGTCTCTAGGCACCTGGTCTGCTATTCCACCTCTTTCCCCTAAATCAACATCCCTTCTAAAATGTATAAAGCTTATAGCAAATGTGGTCTGATCACTGGGAATAGTATATCCCTTGATCTTGACACTATTCCCTATCAAGCACTTACCACTTCAGTACAGCAGTTCAGCACAGTGATTAAGAGCACAGCAAACTGCCTGGGTTAAAATCCCAGACCTTTACTAGAACTGTGACTGGAGCCATTACTTCATTTCTCTGCACTCACTTTCCTCACATGTGAAAGAGGCTACAAATAATACACAGCTCTGGGGTTGTGATGAGACTCAAATGAGACAATATAAAAAGCAGCTGGAATAGTGCCTGGCACACTGAGCACGCAGCAAGTGCTCAAAAACCGTCGGCAATGCTATTGCTGGTAGCTGTGGCATCACGTCACTTTACATGAAACATGTAAGTAAACTCCCCAGGTGACTGTACATGAACCAAGTCAAGTCTCCCTGATTATTAAAGAGTATTTTCGAAAACTACCAATATTCTAGCTTACTAAGATCATTTACAATTTTGAATTTCCTTCAGGAAAACCAACTAGTGTTACTTTTTTTAAAAAAAGTTATGTAACTATAGTTAAAAATTATAAAATCATTTTTAAAATAAAAATCCTATGTTTAACTTTCAAAGTTATCTACCTTTATGTCATCTTCTGTGATATATGCAGCCTGCACCACCCACCATGCCTCTATGGCAATTTCCACCGGCTTTACTGGTAGAAGATCACGGGCCGTTTTCCGTCTGAAAAATTTCTGCAATGGTACAAACATCTGAGAATTTGCAATCAATCTAAAATTACTACTTCCTTTTTTTATTGATAATAGTATAACAAGACAGTTTCCAACGGACTAAACAAATATCTTTTAAAATTCTCATGTTTTAAAATCTGAAGTATTCTAGATACACTGAATGGAGAAAGTCATTCTTAAATTATTTCAAAGTAAATTACTTCAAAACACTATCATTAAATCTGGATCTAAATCCAGAAATTCAAAGGAAACCCAGGTGAAAATGCATTTGGAAAATGTGTACTGATTTCACCCATGAAGTGAACCCTGGGAGTGGAATGAGCAGAGCAAAGTTAATTTTTAAAAATAAATGAAATGTCTTACGCCTTAGATATTTTTAATCCTATAATCACTTAAGCTATAACCTAGAGATACTGATGAGTTGTTTCTGTATGAAGCATATTTTATTTAATCAAAGAAATCATAATTCATTATTCCTACTACTTAAAAATTTAATCAGATTGTGTGATAAGGAGGACAAGAAATTAGAAGGGAAGGGAAACAACTAACTTACTTTTGATGACCTACACTGATTCATCAGATCAATGTACTGGTTCCTTCCTATGCCAAGAAGCCTTAGACCTAAAAGAAAGAGCCTTTCCTTTAAAAACATTTAATACATCTTGAAATGTCAGTACACTCACAAGCCTACTAGGAAAAAACCTTTGACTTTCATTCCTCTTTTGATTACTGACAGATGATCAATATCAAATTAAAAAGAATTCTTCAAACAAAATGTAAAAGACAAGCAACTGGGAGAGGTGAATTCAAGCTGACACTTTTGACAATGCTAACTGAGAAAATTTTTAAAAAGCAGAAGTCCTCCCAATTCCAGGAAGTCAAAATGTACTTCTCAGCGAAAGTTTCTTCTTAACACAGCAGAACTATGTCACATTTCAAATGTACACTTCATTAAAATAAGCATAATAAAACACCAGCAAATTGTTAGTAACAACCATATATCATGCTGCAAAAATACTGTGCACAAATTTTCTTTCCTCATTTGGTATACACCACAGCCCAAGTATCAGGAAGAACTTCATGCTCTAGAAATACAGAGACTAGTCCCATTTTTCTGATTCTACCACTCCAAGATATTCCTCTTAGACATTTAGACTAAATCTTATACTTGACTTGTATCACCTGATAAAATTCCTATCAATAATGTTGCTTGCTGTTCTCATCTTTCAAGTCTTTCAGGTTAAAAGCACAATACTGAAAGACAAGAGCACGCATGCACAAAGACACTCTAAACACTGCCTCGTTCAGCATAATTAAATACTTACAGTCAGCAGCAGTGAAATTGGGCAATGAATCATAACTTTTCTCACTGTTCATAATGTCCTTTTAAAAAGAAAAAAACGTAAATGTTAAACACAAAATGTCCTTGTCACAGGAAGCACTGAGATCAGAGCCTGGCAACCTAGAGCATGCATGTCACAGTGTGGCATGTACCACGAGGTCCCAACCTAGCAACGGAAGGTCAGGCTTTCAGGTCTGGGTTCCTCAGAGCGCTCTACGAAGCCCAGACGGTTGCCCAGTAACCTCTGCCCTGTGGAAGCTATGCAAGGAATACCCTCTCAGAGTTCAGGGTTCCAGGCTCTCCACACTTCATACCTGATCCTAGACTCCTACCCTAGGATTAGAGAGAATCCCGAGAGAAGGCCCAACAACAGTGTGTCATATAGCTCCATCAACAAGCATCCAAGACAAGCACTGCCGACAAAGACCTTAACCACTCAGCAGCCTTTGCTCCTCCAAATCCCAACCAGCAACAGAGTCAAACTCAGTATCCAGCTTCTTGCAACCCTCATCTGTTTCTCCAGTAATAAACCAGCTGTTTACTGTGGGGATAAGACCCATTTTTAACCCAGGAGTTATACCCAATGGTACAAAAACAGAAACCAGAGAAAAGCAAGCACATGGATGCAACTGAAAGCTGGTAAATGGGACAAAACCTCACTCTATTATCTCCCCCAAACCTGTGGACAACACCAGAAAAATAATCAGAGACACAGCAACAAAACTATTCTACGCACTGCTTAGCTGCCACCTTCATTATGCCACCCTGGTTCTAGGGAAAGGGACTGACAGAAACCTGGGCGGCCACACTTCAAGCTTTACTTTGTATTTCCTCCAAAACAGGGACACAGGAGACACGGGACTACAGAAGTACCTGTGAAGAAGGGGCTTAAGGAGACAGGCAAAGGGAGCTCCTGTGAAGGCGCCACGTCCTAAAGGGAGCTAACCTCACTGCTACTGCAGGCGCCCAACTCCTTCAGTCCTAGGCTGCCCTCTGCTCTTCAAGTGGCTGGTGAGCCCAGAACAGCAGCACTCAAACAGAATTAACAGCAAATGAATACTAGATAAATACTGCCAATCTTTACATAAAGCTCTCTTAAAAACAGTATATAACTACTATTTAAAGCTATTCAACACAGGCCTAAAAACTGCCTTTGGAAAAAGGCTAACATCTAAAAGTTAGTAATCACAGAAAGATCCGCAACCAGGACTACTAATACAATTCTATTCTTCTGAAACATGCATTATATAATGTTGGGTCTATATCATCATTTATTCTTTCTACAGTTAGAAAACAGCCAAATATATTAAGCTTCTCTGAGCTTAATGTTCAATTCTGTCAGCCACATTTTCAACCTTAACCTTGTATTAAAAGCAATAAATTTTATACAAACTGTGCTAACATAAATGACTGATTAATGCTACAACAGTACAAAGGGTCAACAAAGTCTTCAAGAACACAGAATAAAGGTAGATACTTTCCCACAGAGAAAACACTGATAAGGACAACTACCTGCACAAGTGTGACTACAACAGTTAACTTGTAAGCAACCGTCTTTTTTACACTATAAACTCAGAAACAATGTCCACTGTGGCTGAGTGCTGGTCATCATTCACAAAGCGTCCCCGACATGAAGTCCCATCCCATCCCTGAAGATTCACGTACACTGTACACTCACCTCCATAATCCCAGTATAATATAAAAATGGTGTTATCCTCAGGCCCTTTACCATGATATCTGATAAATGGTAAGGGTACAGCATGAGATGATCTCGACTGTACTTTAACAGTTCCTCATAGTACTTGCGTTCATCTTTCTTGACATGTTTAACTGGGAAAGAAAGGGAAATTCTCCAGTTGTTTTTCAGATCTTACACTTACATATAATTATAAATGCAAGGAGAAACACTTTACAAACTAATATTAATTAAAAAGTATGTAAATTGGAAGAGAATAAATAAAACAATCTAAGTTGGAACAAAGAAACAATTACACCACAAGAAACAGACTTCAGAGTACATAAGTAAAATGTATAATGGGACAGAAAAGTAGAGAAATAATTCTTAACAAATCAAAAAGCAAAGAAAGTGAGCATGGAATGTCTCCCCCAAAAACCATAAGCTATAATCCATCCAATCCCTATGATACTTTACAAGACAGCCAATCTGAATGGCAGTTTTCTATGAAATCAAGTCTATTTTTAAAAATTATTTGCTGTTTTCTGTGTTTTAAATGTAAAAAAACCTCTGACTTCCATGGAATATGTTTTCATAGAAAACCTACCTCTGAAATACTATGCTTAAAATAAGAGTAACAAATGGGAGGGAAGACTAGCAGGGCAACAGAATAATCAAAGTAATCTGACAAATAAAAAGCAAACATTTAAAAAAAAGCTTTTTTAAAAAAATGGAGCCAGCTGTATTTAAAATTTGTTCCAATTATTATAAAAAGTCTTCATTAAAGTTATATTATTTGGAAAATTTATAGAGACCAAAACAAAACTCAAAGTCAAAAATCATTAAGAAGGAATGTACTTCTTTTCTGGCATATTTTCTCAGTAAACTAAAAAGAGGACAACTGAATCAAAATTAATATTCTATAGGTAAAATGAATCTATAAACAATACTCTAAAAAATAATTTTCATTGGAATTAGAAAGAAAAATCTACTTGCTAATGCAAATTATTGTGAGGTGTGAAGGGTCATTACAGAATTATTAAAGGCTGTACATGGAAAAATTTCAGTACCATGAAATATATAATGAAAAGATAGGAGAGATTTATGAAAATGTAATTCAGCAATAGTCATTTCTACCTCAATGTAAAAATGTCTCTACTTACCTAAGTTATTTCTGTATCGTAACTGATTGCGGATACTGTACAGGACAACCTGCTTCTCATATTCTCTCTGTGAATTTCCAAGACTCTAAAAAGAGTTTCAAATAGATTTAAAATAGTTTCTAAACTAAACAACAGTACTTTTACCCCATAAAATTTCAATACCATGCCCCCTAATTTTATCCTGGAATCTCTAATTTCCAGAACTGAGTAAAGATTTTCTTAAATTTTATCATACAAACTTTCCTGCTATGGTATTAGAGCAAAAATTCAATGTGTTTATCTTCAGTCTCCCTTTCTAAAAGGACTTACTGAAATTATCTAAAGTATATAATATCAAATAAAAGAGCAGTCTGAGAGCATAACTGCACTTAAGTTAACAAAAAACTAAGTTCTACTAATAAAGATTTCCTTCTTTTTTTTTTAAACATCTTTATTGGAGTATAATTGCTTTACAATGGTGTGTTAGTTTCTGCTTTGTAACAAAGTGAATCAGTTATACATATACATATGTCCCCGTATCTCTTCCCTCTTGCGTCTCCCTCCCCATCCCACCCCTCTAGGTGGTCACAAAGCACCGAGCTGATCTCCCTGTGCTTCACCGAGCTGATCTCCCTGTGCTATGCGGCTGCTTCCCACTAGCTAGCTATTTTACATTTGGTAGTGTATATATGCCCATGCCACTCTCTCACTTTGTCCCAGCTTACCCTTCCCCCTCCCTGTATCCTCAAGTCCATTCTCTAGTAGGTCTGTGTCTTTATTCCCGTCTTGCCCCTAGGACCTTCATGACCATTTTTTTTTTTCAGATTCCATATATATGTGTTAGCATACGATATTTGTTTTTCTCTTTCTGACTTACTTCACTCTGTATGACAGACTCTAGGTCCATCCACCTCACTACAAATAACTCAATTTCGTTTCTTTTTATGGCTGAGTAATATTCCATTGCATATATGTGCCACATCTTCTTTATCCATTCATCTGTTGATGGACGCTTAGGTTGCTTCCATGTCCTGGTTATTGTAAATAGAGCTGCAATGAACACTGTGGTACATGACTCTTTTTTAATTATGGTTTTCTCAGGGTATATGCCCAGTAGTGGGATTGCTGGGTCATATGGTAGTTCTATTTTTAGTTTTTTAAGGAACCTCCATACTGTTCTCCATAGTGGCTGTATCAATTTACATTCCCACCAACAGTGCAAGAGGGTTCCCTTTTCTCCACATCCTCTCCAGCATTTATTGTTTGTAGATTCTTTGATGCAATCCCTATCAAACTACCACTGGAATTTTTCACAGAACTAGAACAAAAAATTTCACAATTTGTATGGAGACACTAAAGACCCTGAATAGCCAAAGCGATATTGAGAAATAAAAACGGAGCTGGAAGAATCAGGCTCCCTGACTTCAGACTATACTACAAAGCTACAGTAATCAAGACAGTATGGTACTGCCACAAAAACAGAAATATAGATCAGTGGAACAGGATAGAATGCCCAGAGATAAACCCACGCACATATGGTCACCTTATCTTTGATAAAGGAGACAAGAATATACAGTGGAGAAAAGACAGCCTCTTCAATTAGTGGTGCTGGGAAAACTGGACAGCTACATGTAAAAGAATGAAATTAGAACACTCCCTAACACCATACACAAAAATAAACTCAAAATGGATTAAAGACCTAAATGTAAGGCCAGACACTATCAAACTCTTAGAGGAAAACATAGGCAGAACACTCTATGACATAAATCACAGCAAGATCCTTTTTGACCCACCTCCTAGAGAAATGGAAATAAAAACACAAATAAACAAATGGGACCTAATGAAACTTAAAAGCTTTGCACAGCAAAGGAAACCATAAACAAGACCAAAAGACAACTCTCAGAATGGGAGAAAATATTTGCAAATGAAGCATCTGACAAAGGATTAACCTCTAAAATTTACAAGCAGCTCATGCAGCTCAATATCCAAAAAACAAACAACCCAATCTAAAAATGGGCAGAAGACCTAAATAGACATTTCTCCAAAGAAGATATACAGATTGCCAACAAACACATGAAAGAATGCTCAACATCATTAATCATTAGAGAAATGCAAATCAAAACTACAATGAGATATCATCTCACACCGGTCAGAATGGCCATCATCAAAAGATTTCCTTCTAAAAAAAAAAAAAAAAAAGATTTCCTTCTTGACCATCTCCAATTTGTGTGGATGGATGGATTCTTGAACCTACATTTATTTAAATTTAAGAATGGCCACTAAGGACAGATCCCCGTCTCATGACTACTTACAGTTGAGGGCTATGATTATTAAAAATTAAGATTCCTGGAGAATGTACACTTAAAATGTACCTCTAAATACTATTATTTCTTTAAAAAGTCATCTTATGGCCTCATTAGAAAACACTTAGACAATTTTAGAATTTCCGATATATTTTTTAGTGAGCAAAATGCTTTCTAGCTGTGAATTTAGTGTTTTAAGTTCAAAATTGGGTTCTCGTGAAAGTAAAGAGTAAGTTTGTCTGATTATAGTTAACATGATATTCAATGTGAGACCATAAACTTAATTTAATATGTGACTGCTATCCCCCTTCTAATTACTAGCTATGATCTTTCCAACACACTATAAAATAAGACATCTTAAGAGATTAATGACAGAAGGAACAGAGGACTCAGTTATTACACTTCTCACTCATAGGTTTCTGAAAGCCAAGGTAAATGTCCATGCACATACTTTCACTTAAGGCCATCTTCACAAAACAGATGAAACTCACATCTAAATAAACTGGCACACAACTGGAACTACTGGTGGGTAGCATTTTAAGAAAAAAGGGACGTAACGTGAGAAAACAAAATCTTTCTTCCTGCCTCTAGATTAATTGATTTATCACAGGTTGAATCATAACCCACACTACTGCTGAAATGTTATGTGCTGACATTATTTTCATCCATTTTAACATTACAAGAAGTTAGGAGTAAAGTTCATTGTAGAGAGACTGCTCTCCTATCTTTTATGTAGCACCAAAACCAGGGCCAGTATTGAAGGTATTTAGGGGATTCAAAATATTAGGCTTTCTGTAAAACTTTTAAAGGATTTCCTCTAGCTCTACTGCCAAATAAAAGTCTCTTTCTCGGGCTTCCCTGGTGGTGCAGTGGTTGAGAATCTGCCTGCCAATGCAGGAGACACGGGTTCGAGCCCTGGTCTGGGAAGATCCCACATGCCGCGGAGCAGCTAGGCCCGTGAGCCACAACTGCTGAGCCTGCGCGTCTGGAGCCTGTGCTCCACAACAAGAGAGGCCGCGATAGTGAGAGGCCCGCGCACTGCGATGAAGAGTGGCCCCCGCTTGCCGCAACTGGAGAAAGCCCTCGCACAGAAACGAAGATCCAACACAGCCAAAAATGAATAAATAAATAAATAAATAAATGTACTATTAAAAAAAAAAAAAAGTCTCTTTCTCAAGGAACAGAGAACACAAACACTCACTCACACAGCAGACAATTTGCTAAAATCTTAGCAACTTCCAAACTTGAGGATTTACTCTTCTGTTTCAAAATAAGTCCCTTAATTTATTCTAACTTACAACCGTTTTCTCCCTTTAAAACTCTTCCCGGTAACTCCAGGATAAAAAGTGTAAATCAAGCCACTTACACAAAATATAAGGTCCCTGTTATTTATAAGCTAATTAGAGAATACAGTATCTACTAAACATCTAAGTCTTTGTGCCAGTCATTAAGTAATGACTGGTCCTGATCAATACATGTGCATACACACAAATAACTAAAAACTGCATTAACAGCTGATTTTATTCTTCACTACCCTCGTACATAAAATATAATTGCTTTGTTCACAAAGATTATTTGGCTTCTCTTCCACGCCCACCCCAATTTCCCACCATCCACATTTTAAAACACTGCTGCCACTACAGGAGGCAACGAAAGAAAGGTCATTTTACTGGGAGACAGTGCAGACCCTGCAGAAATTCCCACCAGGTCTGACAAATGAAGCTGGGCTGCAGATAAAAGGAACTAAAACAGACAGAGTGACATAGAAACTGGCTGTAAAACACCCACTGTGCATCAGATGATGCTAAAAGCATAAAGAATTCTTTCTAAAGCTTTTGCTCCTACAAACCCCAATGTGCACCACCTCCCCCAAAATACACAATAGTTTCTTTTAATTGACCCTCCTTGGAACCTCATCATAAAATTTCCCTTCAAATAAAACAACTATGAATTGTTTTGAACAATGAATACTGGTAAACTATAGAAAGATCCTGAAATAATGGCCCGATCCATAACTTTTTAATGTATTTCTGAAAGTCTAGTATAGCTCACACCATGTAAAAAATTTTCATCTCATTTATATAAAAACTATTTTTTCAAACACATTTAAAAAAAAATCTGAATCACCTTCCACCAGCTTTCAAAACTGGGAAATATGAGTCACTTTCAAATTAAACTCATCAAAACTCACCAGAAACTCTTATCAAAGTACTTAGTATCTGTAACACCAAAAACCAAATTCTTTCCACACAAGGGCTACTCCCCACTTTTAAACTGACTAAGCTTTAGCTCCTGGAAAAAAATCTCAGACTGATACTATCACTCATTCACTGCAAAAGTATTTACTAAAAGCCAACTACGAGATAGGTGCTCAAAATACAAAAGCAAAAACAAGTAATGTAACCAGAAAATATACCATAGTGGGGTAAGTGCTATGGGTGAGAAATACAGTGCTGGGGCAGCACACCTGAGGGTCAACTACTCCAGAGATAGGTCAGGAAAACCTTTCTAGAGGAGTTAACACCTCAATTCAAAAAGAAGCAACATGTACTCTATGGAGACAAATAGAAATAGGACTGGGTTTGCAATTTAGAAACCTCACCACAGTACGGTATGAAGAATGGATAGGAGGGTACTTTTCTGAGTGCTAGACACCAGACAGAAAGCTGATGTACTAATCCAAGGTAGACCTAGGGAAAAAGAGCAAGGCTAGAGAAAATCCATGAAGTAACTTGTACAGATGGGTTTTGCAACACCTTCCACAAGCGGAAGCTTATCCTAAGCTAAAACACCAATTCTTGAAAGTGATCTCACCAAAAAAAGTTTTAATTTAATGTCATGCTTGTACTTAAGTATAACACTGTTCTGAGATTATTTTTAATAGTCATGACTAAGGTTTGGAAAGGCTTTTGCCATATGTACAAAATAGATAACTAATAAGAACCTGCTGTATAAAAAAATAAATAAAATAAAATTCAAAAATTAAAAAAAAAAAAGGGCTTTTCCCAATACTAATTAAGATCAATTATTTCTGTTGGACATAATTGAATCATCCATCTTTCTTCTATAATGTTACATTTATTTTTGTGAAAGGAAGAGTAGAGAAAACATGGCAACAAAGAATTGTTGGTTCTTCCAGCTGTCTTGCCATATGCCACAAAACCCTAAGAACAAAAAGTGTCCATCAAAGCCCCCATTCCAGCTTAACAAGAGAAACTCAGTCTCTCAGGTTTAGAGCTTTATTCTTCCCATTCAAGATTAACGTCACATGGGCAGCCACTGCCACCCAAGAATTCTGAGTTCCTTAAATTTACCTTTCCACTTTCTTGTGTTTTTGGTATCTTGAAGGGAAAGTGTTTTCTCTGCCACACGACGCACCGCCAGAACCTTAAATTATTCATTTCCTGGAACTAAGACCCCAAGCTGGGAGAGGAGGCAAAGTAATAACCCTTATACCATCACCACCACCAACCCAAACTTTCCAAATATGCCAGTGTCCAGCACCAATGGAAAACAGAATTTCACTCTCAACCAAGCAACGTGGCAGGAACTTGAAGGTTAATCTATGACCAGAGAGAAACAGTGCCTTCTATACAGCACATATCACTCCTTCATAATCTTTACCACCGCCCGCCATATTATGTATTTATTCATTTATTTGTTAACTGTCTTTCTTTACTAAAACGTAAGCTCCATGAAGACAGGGCTTTCCCGTGTTGACTGTTGCAAATGACCCGCACCTAAAACAAGGCATAGCACATAGTAGGTGTTCAATAAATATCTGTAAAACAACTGAGTAAAAATAACACTCAAGCATTTGAGAACTACCTCTCGGACAAAAACCTCCAAAACCTCGCTCTCCTGTTGCAACATCTCTAATAAACCCATCTTGCTGACAGACTGAAGTCCAACAAAACAAAGTCCGAAAGCCCTTCAAAATCCGGCCCTGACCGCTACCACTCCCCACGCACTCACCAAGCCGCACAGCCAAACACACCAATACATTTACACCTCCGGATTCCGGTGATGGAGGAGGTCCCTCACTACTCTCAAAGCACGCTTTCACTCGTCCAAGCTTCTTAAAATGACTTTCCCTCTCGCTGGAAAATCTTGAATCCCTCTTAACTATCTATCTCTTATTCGTCCTTTAAGGCCCAATTTAAATGCCTCCCCTACACAACGTCCTGACACTCCCTGGACGGTTTCTGACGCCCTCCTCTGCGCGCTCGCATATACTATCGTGCAGGTTCGTGTGAGCTGCTATCAGCCTGTAACCGATTCATTTGTTTCCCGTCCCTTTCCCACCATCCCGCAGTTCTGGAGGTCAAGAACCGTGTTTTAAATTTGTTTCGAAGGTGCCTAGCCCAGTGCCCGGCTGAAGGGAGTCTGCGTGCGAAGGCGCCAGGCGAGCCCACTGGACACCATTCCATCCCATTTCGAAACGGCCCCGTCCTGCCCCTGTGGCCCCAGGACCGTCCCCTCCTCACCCGCGGGCTGCGGGTAGGTTATCTCAAGACCCTGGGCGGGGGAAGGCCGGGAGTCAGCCCAGAGGCGCCAGCCCCGGCCCCGCGGGCTCGGCGAGCAGGTGACGGCGGGGCGGGACCCCGGCCCCAGGTTCCATACCTGCCTCACGTTGGCCGGCAGCTTGCTCCAGGGGTAGTTGTGCCGGATGTGGAACTCCACGTCTATGTTCATGATGCCGGGAGCCCGGGAGGGCAGCGGCGGCCGGGACCGCAGCTGGAACGACGCCTCCCGCCTGCCCGCCCTTGGCCCGTCCGAGGAGCCCGCGGGAGGCCCCACGCCTCACACTGCGGACGGCCCGGGCTGCCCCATGGCCTGGGCTCCCGACAGCTCGGTGCGGCCCGGGCCACGGGGCACGGGAGCACCGGAGACAGGGGGCCAGACGCCTCGGCGGCTCCAAGTTTCTTCCTAGTTTCGGCCCGCCGGAAACGGCTTCGGGCGTGCGTCACTTCCGCTCGCCGGCGCGAGGCCGGGGGGCGGAGCCCGGGACAGGCCTTCCTGCCCGCCCCCCGCAAGCTGTGGGGCGGGGCAGCGAGGTAGAGGCGGGAGGGACCCGGGTAGTGGCGCCTTGCTCGCGCGCTCCGTGTCCTTCTGTCAGTCTCTGGATGAATTAATTGGGTTTGTATTGCCATTGCTGGATGACCCACTTTCCCCCAAATGAGAGCCCGGGTGGCCCTGGAGCAGGCGGTTACAGGCACTGGGGTGGGGCCGGCCAAGAAGCAGCGACTTGGGAAGGGGGCCATAGTTGACTTAAAAAAGGGCAAGAACGGTAAGGTCTCGGGGTCTCTTAAGAGCCAACCCCGAACCGAGGCCAGGTGGAAGGGGTCCAGGCTGATGAAGGAAATGTGTAAGTCAGAGCTTTCCCCCCAGTGGAGTGGTAGAGCAAAGGTCTAGTGATCCTTCATCCCCTCCTGGTAGTTGCTACATCTTGTGGAAGAGAAACAGTTGGGCTCTCCTTCAGAGCTCCAAATTCTTGTTTTGTTGCGACCCGGCCGGCGGGATCTTAGTTCCCCCACCAGGGATTGAACACCCCGGCCCTCCGCAGTGCAAGCGCAGAGTCCTAAACATTGGACGGCCAGGGAATTCCCACAAAGGTCCAAATTCTTAAAATGTAGGGATTCAGGGAGGTGAAATGGTAAACAGCCGGTGCTGACGTCGGGGAGGTCCAGAAGGAATCTAGGAGTTAAGATTCTTGCGTGCAGCCTGTTGCCGCTCTGCTCCTTACAGATGGCTCCAGAGTCGCTTTTTAAAGGCAGAAATTCAGACACTCTTAATTTCAGTTCTAGTGAGAAGGTCTTTGGGGACACTTTCTTCCAGAATTTGTTACACTGGCTTAGCAAACCCATGACCCTTGTTACTGGCAAGCAACCATAGTATTTGTTTCAGTTTTAAACCATGGTTTTAGGGGCCTTCCTTGGTGGTCCAGCGGTAAAGAATCCACCTTCCAATGCAGGGGACGATCCCTGGTCCCGGGGAACTAAGAGGGGAACTAAGATCCCGCATGCCGCGGGGCAACGAAGCCCCAGCACCACAACTGCTGAGCTCGCACGCCTCAACGAAAGAGCCCATGCGCCCTGGAGCCCTCGCGCCACAAGTAGAAAGATAAATCCGCACTCCACAACTAGAGAAAAGCCCAAGCGCCGCGACAAAAGATCCCGCACACCTCAACGAAGATCCCGTGTACCGCAAATAAGACCCAACGCAGCCAAGAAAACAAGGAAAATAAATAAATTTTAAAAAAGAAAACAACGGTTTTAAATATTTTATTCCACACCTGACAGATGTATACTTAGAACTTTTTATGACACCTAGGGCACAGCTCAGCAGCAGCCTGACGCATGGCAGAGACCTTTTTATCTCTGATGAGTTGAAACAAATAGGACCCACGCTGCCCTTGCATAGATATATTGGTCTCGTGTTATCCAACTATAAGAGCCCATAACTAAGTACTTTGAATCCTATGTCTATAGACCCTCGACATCATAGCTAAAATTAAAAGAACTCTGACCATGAGATGTTTATTCAACAAGTATTGATTGCCTGCCTGCCATGTATTAAGCCCTTGACTTACAACAGGTTATTTCTCACAACCTTATGAAAGAATCCCACTCTTAAAATCCCAATTTAACAGAGGAGGAAACCAAGGCTTGGCAGGGCTGCCTGACTTACTCATAAGATCACACAGGTGGTAGAGACAGCGCCAAACTGGAGCCTAAGACTCTCTCCTGCCAGAGCCATCCTTTCAGTTCCTTGATTCAGGCTCTCACTGAACTGTTCTGCCTGCTGTTCCAATTCAGATAATGTTCATTTAAAGTCAACAACATAAATCCCCCTCAAAAATATTTTTTGAATAATTAAGTGTAGAAGAACTCATATTCTTCCAAAGTCTAACTTTGATTTAATGCAATGTAACAATGAAAATTAAAGTCAACATAATCTTTAAATCTTTGTAAACCATTGTTTAGGGAATTATAGCAAACATGAGCACCTGCTAAATTCATCTTTTTTGTTTATCAACAAATATTGACTATGGTGTAGACACATCAGAAACTACAGAAGTAGACAGGGGATGGTGGAAGTGAACTTACACCTGCTAAATCAATAAGACACGAACCTTTGGAAACTTGACCATCAAAAGAAAAGACTCTAACTCAGTAAGTAGAATAGGAAAGATTAGTATAGAAAAGATCCTAATGCAGCAAGTAGCTGAGAAAGAAATTTGAAGGAGGAAATGGTAATGGGTCAAAGCTACGTATGGGAAAAATCCAAACAGCAAGCCCTTCTAAGTAGGAACTGATGACAGAGTTTGGCTTATGAAACACAGGTGCTAATTAAAATACTGATCTGCCTCATTTCCCCCAAGGTGCCAGTCTTTGAGAGACGGGAAACAAAGCAGTTCAGAGAGACCATAGGTTAATCCATAGGGCTCCCTCTGCTGGGAAGTTCAGGAACAGGACTGCTCCCTCAGACAGCAGGAAGAAAAACAACTCATTGGGCTCCACATGCAGCACTCGTTACATCATGGAGCCTTTCTGGTAAACGATAATGTCCATTCTTTTAGGTCCTTGACTCAGACCCCCTACTATTTCTGCTTCAGTAGACCTTTGCTATTCAAATTCCAGAGAGGTCAGAAACTGCAGAGTGTTAGAAACCCCATTCCAGAAGCTACCATTCAAATTAACCTTATGGGTAAACAATGTGTTCAGAAATACAAGTGCAATGAGATTCCATCTTATCTGGCTTTACCAACTTGGACTAAGGAAAATTACTCAGTTGTCTTGAGCAGCTGCCCTTCAGAAAGACTACAGAATCATTTCATTCCCACAATTCCAACAAAAATAAGGAGCAGAAACAACCCGGAAGTAGGGCGCTATCTGGTGGACTAATTTCACAGACTCCAGAATATCACTCCCTGTGGTAGATAGAATAATGGCCCCCAAAGATTTCCCCATCTCATTCCCTGGAACCTGAGAATATGTTGCCTGATATGGCAGAAGGGGCTTTGCTGGTGTGAGTAAGTGAAGGATCTTGAGATGGGGGTATAGCCTGGATTCTCCGAGTGGGCTCAATGTAATCACAGGGTTCTTAGGAGAGGGAGGCAGGAAAGTCAGTCAGAGACGGAGATGGGACATTTGAAGCAGAGGTTGAAGTGACACAGGGCCCCAGGGTAAAGAACATGGGCAGCTTCTTGGATCTGGTAAAGGAAAACAGATTCTCCCCCAAAGCTTCCAAAAAGATCATAGCCCTGCCAACTCATTTTGGACTTCTGATCTCCAGAACTCTAATAAATTTGTGTTGTTTTAGGCCACTAAATTTGCAGTAATCTGTTACTGCATCCATAGGAAATTAATATACTCCCACAACAATCAAATACTCCAACACCCAAACAGCTGATCAAATTCATAATTTCATAATTAAATCAAATTTCATAATTAAACCATTATAGTTGAAGTATAAATACCCTTAGGAGGAATAATAGCTTTTTAGCCTTATCATTTTTTAGTATGTACAAGCTGTCACATCTTTTTCTGAGAGGAAGTTTGAAAGAGAAAGAGCTTGGGGATTAAATGAGGCCAAGGAAGGATCTGTAGAGGAGGAAGGGGTGTCTAGAGAGAAGAAAGAGGAAGTCACTGTGAACATTTTCCATTTCACACTTTTGCCTGGGCCTGACCTTGGCCGTGGTTATCCCTCCTGAATGTGCTTTGTTCTGTTCCATGAACCAAGGCATCACCCCTGATGCTCAGCACCATGACCTAGCTTGTTATCACCTCACGGCTTTTGCCCTTGCTGATCCCTTGGCTTTGAATGCCTTTCCCCAGACCTTTGCAAAGCAGGCTCCCTTCATTCCTCTCATTGTCACTTAGAGCGGCCTTCGCCAAATTCTCTGTCCCACCTAGCCACTTCTCCCCCACCTCTCTGCAACACATTATCTTGGTTTATTTCTTTTGTTGCAAAGAATCACTAATGGACATTATCCTGCTTGATTTCTTATTATCTGTCTCCCCAGCAAAAATACAATCTCCATGGAAGAAAGAACTTTGTCTCATCATCAGTCTATCCCCAGTACCTAGAATCATGCCTCACACATAGTAAGTGCTCAATAAATGCCATTGAATGTATTGAATGAGTGAATCAGTTATGTGACACCTGAGCTCTTCCATGTCACCTTCTTGGTTAAGTCTTCCCCAACCACGTTATTTAACATTGTAACACATCTCCAGTCCTTCTCAGCCACCTCCCCTACATTACTTTTCTTTATAACACTTATTAGCATCTAATATATTTAATAATTTGCTTAGTTTTAAAATTGTCTCCCCTATCAGACGTGAAGCTCCCCAAATGCAGGAACTTCTATCTGCTCTGTTCTCAGCCTTGCCCTCAGGCTTAGAACAACACATAGTATTGAATGAATGAATAGATGTTGCATAGGGAGCAGAATTCTCCTAAAAATCCAGATTTGGGGATCTTCTTGAAAATGTGGGAAATCCCACAGCATTGGACCCCCTTCCCCACACCAGTCAGTGGAGCTGAGGACAGGCTACCTGGCTTAGACAGAACGTGGGCTTTCTCAGGGCCACGTTCTCCACCACCCCTACCTCTGTTAAGAAGCTGTCAGTTGCAAAACCCATCTCACTTGTACTTTGTTTATCTCAGGGTAGAGAAATATTTCTCTAACCTCGTCTCTGTCGAAACTGAAGGAAATGAACGCTAGACTGGAAGGCCCAGCCGTCTATTCTCACTCACATTATAGACTTCAGAAATACCAAGACATTTAGAATTCCCTAAACGTGCCACACTCCTTAATCCCTTTGGGTCTTTGCATGCAGAATACCCCTGTCTGGAATGCTTTTCCTCCTTCTCCACCTGAAAACCTTCTCATCCTGACACTGTGAATGGAACACTGAAGAATCAGGAGGTGACAGTGGAGAGGTGGGAAGAAGCACGAACATATGGGACCATTGTCCTCTACATTAGGGAGTTTCTAGGATTTTCTTCTACAAGTGATAGAAAACAACATAAGAGCTGTCTGTTTTAGAGAGAAGCTGAGAGATCCTTTGCCACGTAGCCTGGGAAATATGAATATTATATATTTATATAATAAAGAGAATGTTATGTTTCTGCCATCTGAAGTCAGTCTGTGTTTAGAACATTTGTGGTCTGACGTGGCAATGAATACTGTGCCAATAGCAAGCCACGTCACCTCAACACAAAGGCTGAACAATTGTAATCGTTACAGTGCCCACTAGGGGCTGATCTCACACAACATTTCTATACCTACAACCTAAGTTCTACACTTCCTCATTTATTGACTTTTATCCAAACCATTCTCTGAAGCCTCAAAGTCCTTGAAATTCTTTCTCTAATTTGTCTCCAGTATCTGATAGCACCAAATACTTGCTTGGAAACTGATGGAGTTAGGACTGCTGAGCAGTGGTCCAACTGAGGTTTGTACAATCTCAAGGTCACCATTAAGCCTCGAGTTTTGTGCTCCTTGGTAGCTCTGGTAGACAGGATAAGTCAGTCAGCTACAAGGCATGGTTTATCCTTAACTGAACATATTTTCACAATATCCATCATGGGGAGTAAAATCACATTTTGAGTGAATAGGATTTGTGAATTCTACAGTAGGTATGCAACTTAATTTTTTAAAAAGAGGTTGGAGTAGCTGGAAAAATAACTATAGAGGTAAAAGGGACAAGGTTATGAAAGCCCAGAGAAGTGAGGAGGTATCTGGAGAGTTTCTCTCATTTCTCCCCCTTTACCTCATCAAATCAGTTAATTTAAGTAAGTGGATAAGATACAGAATAAAAATTTTAATGCCATTTTTTTTTTTACTGGGGGGAGAGGGTAGTTCTAGGAGCATGAGAATCACCTGAGAAGTTTTTTAAACTTACCAACATCCAAACCTCACACCAGAGCAATTATATCAGAATTCTTCAGTTGGAGCCCAGGTAATGCATGTTTTTAAAATATTCCCAGGTGACTCAAAGCACAGTGCTGGCAACCACTTCTCAGGCCTCTTTGGGCCTCAGGTACTCAATGAGCACTTGTTGAAATGAATTTGTAAAATGAAGAGGTTAGCAAAGATGACTGCTACTGTCCATTCTAACTCTACAGCTCAATAATTCCATGGCCAACTATAATATAATTTTTTTCATATTCAAAATAATCCCCCCAATCTAGACTTTTCTGTACGGGAAATAAGCAGGCATTTATTCAACACTGGTGTAGACCGAGGAAGTAATTTCTCTACCTCTTGGTAACCGTTGGGAGAGCCATGAGATAAATGAAGAATTACATGCTATTGGACTAATATGCAAATTATCTGAGTTTGTGTTACACATATGGTATGGGTCCATCTCAGATCTTTTTAGCTCATTTGCGTATATTGTCACAGTGGCTTAGAACTTGGCTGAAATGAAATATTTTTTGTTTCCTTCTACATTGTGTCACTCAAACTTTACACCTTTAGCAACAGGTAATCTAACTGTCCAACAAGAAATACGAGTTTGTCTACTAGTATAATCTGTGATCAAGGATTAAATGAAGTATAATAGGACTGTTTCACGACCTCTGTAAATGAGATCTCAGTGAGAGACAGGATACTTTCTTGGCTCCCATTACAACTGATTCCAGGAAAATGGAAATTGGCTCTTTCTTGGCCCAGGTCTATGTAAGCATTTGTTCTCTCACTTTACAGAAGTAAATTCTCTTTCTTTTAGAATTTGCAAAGATTGAATTCAATGTCATTAGTGACCATATCTTTTTAGAATTTGTATAGCCTCAATGCACAGTAATTTCTTTCTTTCTTTCTTCCTTGCTTCCTTTCTCTTTCTTCCTTCCTTCTGTTCTCCTTCTCCCTTCCTTCCTTCCTTCCTTTCTTTCTTTCTTTCTTTCTTTCTTTCTTTCCTTTCTTTCTCTTTTAAAGGATATTAAAAGCCAACTGAATCATGTACCTGGTAAAAGGTAAGCCCAGGAAAGCAAAAGTCAGGAAAAATTAATTAGAAAGCCAGTATCATCCACTTGCCTTTGAGCAGATAAGGATTATTACAGAGAAAGACAAAGTCAAGGTTCATCTTTTGAAATAAAAAAATAGGATTTTTGAGTCTAAGACAGTTGTCTTGAAAGCCAGGCTTTGTTGAGAAACAGTTTTCTGAATTAGTTTATTTTAGTTCCCACTGGCATATCTTGAGGAGAAACAGGGGAGAAAGATGAAATCTTCAAGGTGGAGCATAGCTGAGTAGAAACCATTGCCCCAGTGAGATGGCTGTATTTAAACAGGAAGAGACCGAATTAAGAGTAATGTATACCTGCAATTAACACTATTATAAACCAACTCTAATTTTTTTAAAGAAGAGTGTCTTAACTGGTAGGTTTAAGGCCCCACCCCCTGCACACACACTACCCTGTGGGGTGAGAGTGTGAGGACAAACTGATCCACCTTCAAAAATAAAGCAGCTATAATATTATTTGTCAATGTGAATGGTCGTGTATGAACATTCTCAACCCCAAAACAACTGCCAGCTTTAATCGGAGCTAAGACTTCTTTTCTGCACAGAAAAGATAAGGAGCAAGACTGAACTGGTGGGGTAGTCCCTCACTTAATTCGATGCAATATAAAGAGGAATACAAGGATGGGTACAAGATGATAAGTGGGGCCAGTGGAAAGAAGTGGTTCTTCTGATTATGACTTCTGGAAGCAATCGTGAAGGAGGCGACTTTTTTGTTGGGCTTTAATGCTCAGATAGATCTGAAGGGATTGGAGGGAAGGTTTTGGCTGGCAAAGAATGGTATGGGAGATGCCATGAAGGCCAGGGCACACTAAAATAAAAAGGATTAGGTGATGCTCTTGCTAGACTCTGGTGTCTAGTAAAATTTAATGATTTAATGACCAGAAAGCCCTACCTGAGAGAGGATTTGTCCTTTCATAGCTCTTCAATGTTTTATGATGTATTAATACATCATGAACATAATATTGATCACTGTATTGAAAATCCTAACAACCATATTCAAATATAGAGAATGGACATAACTTATAATCTGTCCTATTTTTACATAGAATACCGCCCGTAAAAAAAAAAAAGAAAAGAAAAGAAAAAAAAATTATTGATGTGATCAAACACCAAGTCAGGGAAAGAAACATGTACTGGCTTAAAAATCTAAAGAGACTGAGGTCACCTGTCATTTCTTGCCAAGTGTACAGCCACTGGATTCTAGAAAAATGAGACGCTGGTTGTTCATTTTATAAGTAAGCCACAAAGTTAAAGATTCACCACATACTGCATTAAAAACCAATAGCTGGTACAAGCTGGTACTGTGTATTTATTTGTGATATGAGAAACGAGACACACCTGCTATTAACGAATAATGACATGATACTGTGGAAGACTACCTAGGAAAGCATACCAGAGCGGCTTAGTCATATCATTTACTCTTGCTGGGCTTCTCACTGAGAGACTTCAGAATTCTCTAGGCCAGGAGTTCTCAACTGGGGGCAATGTTGTCTCCAGGGGACATCTGACAATGTCTGGAGACATGTTTGGTTGTCACAACTGGAGAAGATATACTGGCATCCAGTGGGTAGAAGCCAGAAAGGCTGCCCTAAAATGCATAGGATAGTCCCACACATACACACAAAAAAGAATCACCTGCTCAAAATATCAATAGTGCCGAAGTTGAGAACTCTCCTTGGCACGAAAATGAGTACTCGAAAAGCATTCACCCCCAAATTTCTGACACCAAATCCTAAATCAGTTCTGCAGATTTTTGGTGCAATCATTGTACAGGAATCCATATCCACCCTAATGTATGCAGTTGTCAGGTAGAGCGTAGTGGCATGAATTCAAATCCTCACTTGACTATTTATTGAGTGAACTCTCGTTTAACCCCTTTGGGCCTTAGGTCCCTATCTGTAAAATGGGGGAAATAATAGTAACTATCTCATAAAGTTGATGTGATGTTTAAGTAAATAAACAAATGTAAAATTCTTAGAACACGGTCTTGCCCATAACACTAAATAAACGTAAAATTTTGTATTATTAGTGTTAATTTTATCATCATTATCATCATCAACATCATTACTTGGCATAAAGAGAAATGTAAAGATTTTCATTTACCTAGACTAATTTCCAAAAATTCAGTCATTTGAATAATAATTTTATTATTTCCAATATCATCTAAACTACTATTTACTTAAGATTTTTCTTTAAATTGTCACACTTCGCACTCTTCATAAACTTTTCCTGTCCTTCGCAGGTTTGATATCTTAACTGTATCTTCCTAATGCACATAAAATAATGCCATGCTATCAAAGCAAAGATTTTGTGTTTGACATAAAATCATCTCATGTGTCCTGTGCCCCACTGGTAAACATGCCACAGTTAGACAGCCAACCCCTTTCTAATGGACTTCTGTCATTCATTTGGCTGCTCAACAGCAAAACATTTTATTAATCTTGCTGGAGGCAGAGTCCACCTCCCATCAAAGAAGTTATAAATGCCAATATTCCCTTTCCCAGCTGCCTTTGCAGCCGAGGCATGAGCACGTGACCTCAGCCTCACCAATCAGACGTGCTCGGGCCGGAGTGTGAATCAGGAGGTGCTGACCAAAAGAAGCAGGCATGTGTCAATCTTCTCAGTCTCAGCAAGATGAGCTTCAGTGGTTATAGTGGCATGCAGCCCTGGGAGACTGAGGTGGCAGAGATTCTCTCGCTGACCCAAGATTACCCAGTATTGAGTGAATTCCCAGAACTGCAAACTCAAATGCTAGAGGGACCAAGGCAAGTAAATGAGCAACACGAGCCAGGTCAGGGGGTAGGGGGGACGGTGCAATCTTGAGGTCTCGTATCCTCTTCTAACATGGGCATCTACTGCTCGGTTCCAGCCATTGGTTTACAAGTGGAGATAGAAGCCCGGTACTACTAAAAAATCAGGTCTGATTTTTTGAGAGAAACAGGAGCTCTGAATTTTATGTGGACTTGATGGGCAACCAATTCAAACACACAAATAAACACTCACCATGTAGGGCATCATTGATGGGCACGTGCCTGCGAGCCAGCCGGGGTATTCCTAAATCCTCTCACTTCTTATCTCGCCTTCAGTGGAAGGGTTAATGAAGAGAGGAGTTAAAGCAGCCTCTCTATACCCCTGTAATATTTGTAAGACTTCAAGTAGCTGATAATATTAAGTAAAAACATTAGTAATAATACTAATAAGTAGTAGTATCACTTATTACTTATTAATATTATTAAGCAGTAATAATAACTGTAATATTAATAAGACTTCAAGACTTCCATATTTTCTACTAGCCTTCCACGCAGAAGCCTTATTCCCTGAATACAACACAGTTCCATGTCTGTATTTTGTTCATGTGGTTTCATCTTCCTTTATCAGCCCCACTTTGCCTGACTCCTTTTCCTTCTAGACCCTACTCAAGGCTCACCTCCTCCTGGAAGCCTCCCCTGGTTTCCTCTCCCACTTCTTCCTCCCCCACTCATCCACCTTAGGTTAGGTAACCCATAATAGGAACAAGGATAATGTTCCAAACATTTTAAAAAAACAATGTCTTTATACCAATTCTCTAGAAAACAGCTAGACAAAGCTTACCCCCTAACAGTTTATCAGAGGGTATAATCCCAGGGCAGCAAGAGTAAGGGGGAAATAATCGGAGTTGGGAAAGGACAAAAAACAAATATAAGATACTATGTTCCTAAGCAGGCCACCACTTCTCAAGAAAACACAGTTGGTTGCTAAGTCCTGTGTGATACCTCTCAGATGCAGTATGAAACTGCTGTACCTCAAAGCAGTTATTAGGTGATAGGAGGGGTGAGGAATCCATATTTTAGCTCCTTCCTGTCTTCAGTCTCCCATTGGTCAAAATGTGAGCCGTGGGCTGGTGACGTCCCCACACCAGAATGAGTGGCCACGTGCACACAGATCTAACAGTGGTCCTGCCTCGCCCATGGCACTTCCCCATCATATGAAATGATGTGTATGTGCTTTTTTCAACAATTATATGACCAAATGACACCAATAGCATCCTTATCACTTACGTCTTTAGCATTTACATATTGCCCAGCACACAGGAGGGAGGGAGGTGAGTTTGGTTTTTAGGTCGGCAGATATCTGTAGAACATCTAGAGGTTGTCAAGTGGAATGAAACCCAGAGGTGGGTGATAACCATGTTGAAATACAAAAATGCATTTTTTTGGCTGTGTGGCTTATGGGATCCTGGTGCCCTGACCAGGGATCAAACCCGGGCCCTCAGCAGTGAAAGCTCGGAGTCCTAACCGGCCGGCTGCCAGGGAATTCCCAATACTGCAGCTTTAACGGGCCTTGTATTAGTCAGGGTTCTCCAGAGAAACAGAACCAATAGGATATTTGGATAGTTATATATGAGAGGAGATTTATTATAAAAATTGGATCACTATATATACGAGGAGATTTATTATAGGAATTGGTTCACACGGTTACGGAGGCCAAGATGTCCCACAATCTGCCATCTGCAAGTAGGAGAAGCGGGAAAGCCCGTGGTATAATTCAGTCTGAGACCAAAGGCCTGAGAACCAGGAGCTCCGAAATCCCAGGGCCGGAGGAGATGAAGGAGAGCAGAAATTGGTTCTTCCTTCACCTTTTTTGTTCTATTAGGGCCTCCGGAGGATTGGATGATGCCTGCCCACATTGGTGAGTTTGGATCTTCTCTACTCAGTCTACTGAACCAAATACTGATCTCTTCCTAAAACACCCTCACAGACACACCCAGAAATAATGTTTTACCAGCTATCTGGGCATCCCTTTCCCCAGTCAAGTTGACACAGAATTAACCAGCACACCTAGCAATCCAAGGTGCGTGGGCTTCTGGCCTTGCTCTCCGTTCCTACACCTCCCCCCACTGCCTCTCCCACCCCCTCTGGCCTCTCAGGCATCTAGATTCCCTTCAGGTACCACAGGACAATCTTACCTTGGGTGGTGGCTCTGGATAAAATGCCACCAAATTAAAAAAATCTGCAGTGTATATAATACCTACCATTAGGCACCTGGGGTTTTACTCTTGTTGATGTTGAGTGATGTTCACACGCCTATACAATGCAGTTGACTTTTCTACAAGAAGGTTTTTGTGTATTTTTTCAACCAAATAAAAATGTTCCTTTTAATGGTCTCTATTGTACTAATTAGTTTTAAACACTTGCCCTCAGTAGAGTTTCTCTCCACCCCCAGAATTCCCCTGATGACACAGAACCAACAACAAATGAGCATTTTTACATAGAAAAGGAGTCTCCACCCGTATGGAATTTTTGTATTTATTAGGGGGTAAAAAGTGCCTTTTGCAATTCTCTTCACATTTCATTTTGTGCATCCACTTAGCACATAATTATTCTTTGTGTGTTTGTTTGTTTTCTCAGCTATTTACTAGACATCTGGCTATATAGCACCTGGCTAGATCTCTTCACTCACTGATACTTTAAAAGGCTTCATGTTTTCTAGCCATTTAACATGTACCCCAAAAGTAAACTGCAAAATTTTCAATTTTCTCTTCTCCAGGAGCTAATAAATATACGAGTGGGATTAAAAGGTGGATTTTAAAACATAAATTATGGAAAATAAAATAAGTCACTGTATCTAAATTATGAATTAAACTCTTAGTAATGCTTGATTCCACTTATTACTTTAAGAGTCCCATCTCTAAAAGTAGTCTTGACTATCAGGAAAGATAAAGAAACCTAGTTATCTGTTAAAAAGTGACGCACAAAGTTCACCACTTCACCCTTTTGGCAACTACATTTTGAATGGCATATTGGGCAGCAGGTGATTTATTAACTTTCTGTTGTATTAATTACTTATCTGTTATCACTATGCATGACGTTACAATTTGCTACAGCCTTTCTTTAAAGATAGTTTGGGAATATTCATGAGATCTGAAATGCAGGCTGAAAAGAAAGATTTTTATGGAACTGCATGACTTAGTCTACCTTTTGCCATGTGTAGTTCATCAAATAAAGCTTAATCAGACTGCTAAGAGGAGCCCACACAGGCTGTGGTCCTTGGGAAAGCAAAGGGCCTCAGAACAAATAACTTTCAACATGTACCTTCTTTATAGAAAGTTCAGGCCTTGAAGTCAGCCAGTAATATAGAGCCAAAATATGGGGGAGTTCAAAAGGCTTGGAACTCTTATCTCAGGCATCGTAGTCATAGTGTACCCTTAAAAAGTAAAATTTAATTTATAACGTGAGTCAGGCTTTAAGATGCCATAAAAGTAACAGGAGTTTGAAAGTGGGGATTTTGCATCTTGCTACTGACACTGCTTTGCCCAGAATCATGAAATGAAGAGTCAGAAGTAAAAATATTCTTTTGCACATTGACACAGGCAATGTTAGCCTTGGGCAAATTTTTGGAACAATGATGAAAAAAGTCTTTCATTGGTGTTAATACGTTTTAATAAGAAAGGTCTCCATAAATGGACCTAGGTGGAATCACAGAATCAAAGTCGTCTTAAAACAGAAGGAACTTTACAAGGTACTTGGCCTAACCCCCTTGGCTTTAGAATTATAAAAATGGAAGCACATAAAGAGGAAGGAACTTGGGTATGGTCATCAGGTAATTACAGAGACACGGGATGGTGTGGAGCATCTTGTGGCCGAGGTGACCGAGGAGACCCACATGTCCTGCGTGACCTTGTACACTGCCACCTGCTCTAACTCACTGCAATCAGGCCAACTCTGATTCTAATCAGACCTCTTTACACAAATGAAATTATATTTACTAATTAAAAACATTAAATTAATTAAAGTTTATTATTAATTTGTAATGAAAAAATAAAACCATCTGAGAAAAGATTGCTTCTGTTCATGTGATATGTATATTCCTGAAAACCTGCAAGGTTAATGTTTACAATCAAATACAGTCTAGATACTTGTGCTCACTTCATATGACTCCCAGGGGTACTCAGCATAGTTAACTGCTTTCTTTCTTGAAACCCTCTCTTATCTTGCCTTTCCAGCCACCACATTCCTCCGGTTCTCCTCTGCTCACAGTCATGGAGGTTCCTTCTCTGCCACCCGCTCTTCCTCTGTCCAGCAGGTGAGCATTGGCACAGGTAAGCCTCAGTCTTGGGCCTCATTTCTCTTTCCTTCTCTCTCCTTTTCTCTCTCCTCACACTCGCTATCAATAATCTCCCTCTGGGTCTTCCCTGGTGGTGCAGTGGTTAAGAATCCGCCTGCCAATGCAGGGGACACGGTTTCGAGCCCTGGTCCAGGAAGATCCCACATGCCGCGGAGCAACTAAGCCCATGCGCCACAACTACTGAGCCCAACTACTGAAGCCCACGCGCCTAGAGCCCGTGCTCCGCAACAAGAGAAGCCACTGCAATGAGAAGCCCGCGCACCGCAACGAAGAGTAGCCCCGGCTCACCACAACTAGAGAAAGCCCACACGCAGCAACGAAGACCCAACACAGCCAAAAATAAATAACATAAAATAAAATTGAATTAATCAATCTAAAAAAATAATAATCTCCCTCCAGCTTATGACTTCACATATGCCAACGATTCCCGAAGTTTTCTCTAACCCAGGCATCATTCATGCCCAATTGCCAGTCTGCCATCGTCACCTGGGTGTCTAATAAGCATCTCCAACTCAACATGACCAAAGCCAAAAATCTTGATGCCCTGCTGGGAGATCTTTTCAATCCACCCCAGCCTTCCTCACCTCACATCTGGGAGAGACACCCTTGATTTTCCTTTGCCCTCTGTCCCCACATCCAATCCATCAGCAAATCCTCTTGGCTCCACCTCCAAACCCGAGCCCACCTCTAAACTCCGCCTTTGCCTCCAGGCCAGCTCCATCGCTCACCTGCTCAGCTGCAAAAGCCTCTTCACCTATCTCTTCTGCTCTGCCTCCCTGGGATCCATCACGTACACACAGCAAGGGCTATCTTTTAAACGCTGAATCGGATTGTGCTGCTCTCTTGTCTAAAATTCTTCAGTGATTTTGCAATTCTCTACGAGTAAATTCCAAATCCCTCACCACAGCCCTCGAGGCCCTGCTCCATCTGATCTGCTTCTCCCTTCTCTCCACTCAGCCCACTCTCCCCACCCTCCCCTCCAGCTGCCACAGGACATCTTTCCTCTGCTATTCAAAGGCACCAAAGCCTTTTGACCTCAAGACCTCTTTTGGCCTAAAATCGCCTCCCTTTGTCCTTCAAACGCTGTCTGTTCTTCAGGGCTCATCCCCCAGCCCCCTCCTCCTACTTGCCTCTTCTTCCTGCCCCCTGACAGGTGGCCTCCCCAACTGCTCACCCTCATATCACCCTGTTTCTTTCCTCACAGCCTCGCACTTTTCACAATCTGTAACTATGTTGTTTGCGTCACTGTCTAGTCTTTATGTTTTCTCCAAGAGAATGTGAATTCCACCAGGGCCGGGACTTGGTCTCGTCACCACCAACCCCCAGTGTGAGGCAGAGCCACTGGCATGTAGTAGATACTCAATAGATTATCTATTTCACTCATGAACTAAGTAGTGGATTAGTATGCGCTAATTCACCACACTTACAAGAACGGTCATGGGAAACAATTTAAGAATTACAGAATCACTCACATGCACATACTTCATCTGTGGGTATGTAGGTGAGAATCCCAGCCTTTCTAACCTGCACTGGTTTAAAGTGAGAAAAACATGCGTGCGCGCGCACACACACGCACATATTTCCAGCCAAATCATCCATTTATTAAAGGAATATTTGCACGAATTAAATTCCTGCTCAAGAAATTTTTCCATCCTTTGGGGTTTGTCATAACAAAATCTGGTCTGTGACAGACAGCTTTCTAAGGAATTCCTTCCTCTCACTCACTGACTCACCAAATACATGTTGTAAGTCAGCTGCCGTTATTTCCACATGACAGGTGCCATACAAGTTCCGGATACAGAAGGCTGAAGAGGAGATATTCGCTGCCCTATTCCAGGGCGAGAACATGCAAACAGAGAAACAAATAAAAACAATCCAGCGGGGTGAGGGCTGACCTGGAGGAGACAGCCTGCATCCCACGATACTACACATGCATTTGTTTTATCTCGTTTCTTTTTTATCACTTTCTCTGATGAACCGTCTGACTTCTCTGATGGGCTCTTTCTTTTTACCACCCACCAAATATGCTTTCTGAGCCCCATCTTCAGCCTTCTATTCCCTTTCTCCGTGCTCGGCCTCTGCACATCTCCAGACGCTAACACCCCCTGGGTGGATGGCTCCCTGACCTGGCCCCATCCCTGTCTTCTCAGCCAAGCCCAGCTCTTCTTCCTCCACCTGCCCTCTGAACTCCTCTCTTTGGGGGTCTTCTGGAACCTTGGCTTCCACGTTTCCCTGCTAGAGTAGCTCCTTCCTTGGTTGCCCTATTGCTAAAGGTCGCCACCAAGTCCCAGTCACTCCCGTTTGAAACCTTGGTTTCAAGTTTTCCGTTTGCTACTATTCGAGCGCAGCCATTCTCATCCACATCAGCTTTCCAAGGTCGCCTCAACTCTCCCCCTGTCCCCTCCACATATCACACTCCAGGTCACCTCCTGATCATTCCCCAGAGAGCATTCACCACCTCCAGTGCTGTCCCCCGTGCCCTTCCCCCACCCCTTTCAAATCCTTGCCACGTCACAACCCCCAGGGTAAGGCTCATGCCCCCAGGAAGTCTTCCTCATCCCTTTGGGATAGTCACTTACTACCTCAAGTATATCTTGGCTTCCAACTGTACTTTTTAATATCTATCTTCTGCAGATAAATTTTCAGTTCCAGGAGGTCAACCACTCTGTTTTTTACCTTCCTTTCTTCTGCCCCGTGGTGCCCAGCACAGCACTATTACACTCCTCACTTAGCGACTGATACATATGTGTTGATGAGTGAGTGCTGGGTTCTGAAGTCCTGCAGTGTAGACCGAAGGTGTTTCCTCTTCAGAGAAGCACTGACAATGGAGCCCTGTCAACCAGTCAGCACTGAGGCAGAGCTCACAGGGGCAGAGGCTACAGGATGGAGCCATCAGAAGAGGCATGCTGCGCGGGTACCTGGGCAGCTGTGGAAGGTGCCGGTGGCAGTGGCCAACCACAGGCAGATCAACCCAAGGGGATGCACAGAAAGCTGTACCGGAAGAGAAGGTTCCAAGGGAAGGGCACTCTGCTCCCCTTTTGGGGGCTCCAGTCAATTCTCAGCCTCTGAGAGGGTTCAAAACATTCTGGGCTACTATTTCCACCTCCTCCTCCCATTCTCACAATTTCTCCTTTTTTCCTTTTCTTTCTCTTCTCTTACTCCCATTATGCCTTCCCTTTTGCCCTTCTGCAGTGGACATCTCTCGCTTTGGCCAGCCTACCATCCATTCACCCTCTTTTTACTAAGAGCACCCCAATTTTCTCTGGGTGACCAGCCCTCCCCCACTCTCAGACCTCGTGGTTTGGGTGGGGTTGGCGCCTCTCTCAGCTCCAGAGGTGACGTGAAACCCACTCCTCACAACCTCCCTCCAGCTATGGTGGTCAGTTCACAGATGCGTGTTGAGTCCCAATTTGGGCCAGAGAATCGGACCAGGACATACAGTGAAACTTACAGGAAAGGAAAAGCTCTCATGTTCTTTTCTATAGCTTTGGAATTGTGAGGATAAAAATATGAATCCGCTAGCAGCCATTTTGCCTGTGAGAGGGGGGGATCCCTTTAAACAGGGAGAAAGCAGAACTGAGAAATGGAGAGAGACAGTGGATCCTGGGGATATAGTTTGAGTAGCTGGATCCAGCTATGCCTGAAGCTAACTACTTTTTCCAGTTATACAAGCCATTAAATTCCTTGTTTGTTTAAGCTTTTGTGAATCAGAGTTTCAGTCACTTGCAACCAAAAGAGTCCCAACATACCTTCCTAAATCCAACTGTTCGTAGTATTTTAGGTCTGGAAGTAAATGTAGAGAGGAAGTCCAACTCTTACATTTACTTAGTTGATACCTAAGAACTGGAGACTGTGACTCTGATAGTTGTACCAGAGACCAGCCTAAAATTCAGGTCTTTGCTCTCCCAGAGCTACGGTTTATTTTTTGGTTTTGGGGGGGGGTTTTTGCCACAAAATGCTACATTAAATCAAGGTGTTTTCTCTTATGTAGATGCTTTATTTCTCCAACCAGAACATAAGCATCTGGCTGAGGGAGCTGTGTCCTAAATTTTTCACATGCCCTGCAGCTTAGCGTGATGTCTTACATGTGGCAAATATGCAATAAGTCCTTGTTAACCAATCAGTGAGTTAAGAAGGTATTTTGATCTGTGAGAGTTTTGCTTTTATGCTTACAAGATGAAGTGTGTTACTTTCCGGGTTTTTACTACTGAAAAAAATTTGGAGTATGAAAATACAGTTGTTTTCAGCAACTATAATCATTTCCTGCAGATTTTAGTCTTTTTGTCTTAATCAAGCAAGATTTATTAGCGTCTACATTTATTATTTAATGTAGAGAAAAAAAGTATAAACGAACATGACAAAATATTAACTTTTTTGCTTTTGTTTATGTGGAAGAAAATAGCAGTCCAGGGACTTCCCTGGTGGCGCAGTGGTTGAGAATCCTCCTGCCAATGCAGGGGACACGGGTTCAGTCCTGGTCTGGGAAGATCCCACATGCCGCGGAGCAACTAAGCCCGTGCGCCACAACTACTGAGCCTGCGCTCTAGAGCCCGCGAGCCACAACTACTGAAGCCCTCGCACCTAGAGTCCGTGCTCCACAACAAGAGAAGCCACCACAATGAGAAGCCCATACACCGCAACAAACAGAAGCCCCCACTTACCACAACTAGAGAAAGCCCTCACGCAGCAGCGAAGACCCAACGCAGCCAAAAAAAAAAAAAAAAAAAAATCAGTCCAAAAATCAACTATAATTTTTGGGTTCTAATTAAATTACACTAAATAAAGAAAATACTATTAATTCTCCCTGCAGAAATAGATATTAGGCAAGTGTTCAACTTGATGGTTATATTTAGAAGATCAGCATCTGTGTATTTTTGTTATTTTTAATACTGTATGGCTACAATATAATCTGAAATACTTGTTTGTATTATTATCATATGAGCTTTCACCAGGGTATTTCTAAATGGACGTTTTATTAAATACAAATTATCCAGCGTAATGTATTTGCTCTGAGAATCATAGCAACTGATGAGATTCTCTTGTTTGTTTTTTGAGATGTTGCATTAGTTTCCTAGGGCTGCCATTACAAAGTGCCACAAACTGAGCAGCTTGAAACAACAGAAATTTATTCTTTCATGGTTCTGGAGGCTAGAAGTTCAAAATCAACATGTTGGCAGGGCTGTTCTCCTTCTGAAATCTGTAGGGGAGAATCCTGCCCTGCCTCTTCCTGGAATCCGATGGTGGCTATCAGTCCCTGGTGTTCCTTGGCTTGCAGCTAAATCACTCCAATTTCTGTCTCTGTCATTGCAAGGCCTTCCCCTGTGTGATGGAGTCTTCATATGGCATTTTCCTCTTCTTATAAAAACACCAGTTATAGTGGGTTCTGGCCCATCCTAAGTACCTCCTCTTAGCTTGGTTACATCTGCAAAGACCCTATTTCCAAATAAAGTCACATTCAGAGGTACTGAGGGTTAGGACCTCAGTGTGTCTTTTTTTTGGGGGGGGGGTGAGATACAATTTAACCCATAACAGATATATAAGTAACATTTTTAATAAGTGTTAGAAACTTAACCTTGGTGGGCTAAGAAGGAAAGACTCTCCGGCAAGATTGATTTCTGACTTGCTATTGAGACACATAAAGTTAGGAGATTAGAACTTTGGCTGGCATCACCACTTTGAGAACCACCAAAATCCAAGAGATGTAAATAAACAGGCCCAGTCTAATAAAGAAAGATGCAGCACCTGTAATAATTTAGAATCACTACATATTTATAAAAATACCAAAATAATAAAATCCCCAAACCCCTCCCATCACCCCTCTTGTGCCCTCTTTTCCCCCATCAAGTCTGCTCGCTCTTCTTTCCTAGGCAGTTCTTTTTCTGCCCTCGGGACCTCCAGCTATGACATCCTTCCAGTAATGGCCTGGGGTCATAGGAATTCCCCCTTGCTGCTGTTGCTTGGAATTATCCCAGCCACCTCCTCACACCCCCATGGGGAAGGAGAAAAGGATGAGATGATACCAGAAATAGTTCTGTTTCAGTCAAATCCAAACTTGACTGTGGGTACATTTAAATCATCAAGAGGTGGCTGTAGTGGTGGTGATCTAGAAAAATAAGAAGGTGTGTCAGCTTCTTCCTTGGCCTCTAAGCTTTCTATCTTTCACCTCCCTGGAGCCATAAACCATATCTCTTCTTGATGAATTTCCGGTGTTCAGTAACTGGGCAGAACTTATCTCTACAATGAGCACTGCACGTCAAATTGCCCTTGTTCCTCCTGAACTTTGAGCTTCAACAGCCTGGGGTGGGAGAGGAAGGGAGGGAGGAAAACTGTCACTGATCAAGGGTTCTAGGAGGGGTTAGTGACACAGACATAGATTCCAAAGCCAGCACGGAGGTAGGGCAGGGAAGATTTGGCCCTGAGAAGTCTGGGGCTGGGAAAAAGGAGGTAGTGAACTATAGAACGCAAACTAGACACTAAAGGCAAAGTAATCATGAATGGTCAAAGCGTTAGTTGTTAACTTATATCTTTTTGCCTTCTGCCCCATTCCACTGTCCGTACCCAGAGGACAGCTGTGTCTTGTTTACCACTGTATCTCCAGCACCCAGCATCCCACCTGCCACACAATGGACTCCAATCTCTTTGGCCATCTTTCATTTCCTGTAATTTGCAAAGCCCTGTCCTATTTCTGAGGTGTAGCACAAACTAAAACATCTGACCTGGAACACTTTCTCTTTTCAAATGATGCCCTTCTTCTCATCCCTTGGTTCACAGACTAAATGTTAGCTCCTTGAAGAGTTCTATCTCTATTTAAAGTAAATTATACACACTCTCATGCACACGAGCGTGCTCGTGCACACACACTTTAGCTTCCATCACAGCATCCTGTTTGGTTTCTCCATAGCCCGTACAACAATTCGTAATGATCTGTTCTTTGTATATCTCCTCCACTTGGCTGTACATTCCAGAAAGAGAAAATTCATATCCCTTCTGTTCACTGTTGTAGTCCCAGCAATTAGCCCATCCAAGAGACGCAACAGATAAAGGTTAAAGAACAAAAGAATGAATATATAAGCAGAAGGTAATAAACCTATAAGAATTTTCATACTATGTTACATGGGAAGGTAGCGTAAAATAAGGATGGCATCTTAGACCAGAAGAGGAAAGATGGATTAATTAATAACTATCTAGGATCGATTGAATAACCAAAACTAAAGCTGAATCTATTTCTTCCTTATTCTACATCAAAATCAATTCCAAATGAATCAATGATGTAAACCTTAAAAAATGAAGTCGTTAAAAAAAAAAAAACTTTAAGAAAATGTACAAGAAGTCTTAATCATCTTAACGCAGAGACTTTTTCTAAGCAAGCCAAAGAAGAAAAGATAGATATATTTAAATACATAAAAACTAACACTTTCTTCACACACATATATGCACTCAAAACATCAACAGAGACAAAAGATAAATTGGGGAATTATAACTGTTATGCTTGACAAAGGCCTGGATTTTATTATATATATTATTACAAGTATATAATGAAAAAACTAATAACTCAAAACTAAAGGACAGGGGCTTCCCTGGTGGCGCAGTGGTTGAGAATCTACCTGCCAGTGCAGGGAACACGGGTTCGATCCCTGGTCCGGGAGGATCCCACATGCCGCGGAGCAACTAAGCTCGTGCGCCACAACTACTGAGCCTGTGCTCTAGAGCCCGTGAGCCACAACTACTGAGCCCACATGCTGCAACTACTGAAGCCCACGTGCCTAGAGCCCGTGCTCTGCAGCAAGAGAGGCCACCGCAACGAGAAGCCCGCGCACTGCAATGACGAGTGGCCCCCGCTCGCCGCAACTAGAGAAAGCCCGCGCGCAGCAACACAGACCCAACACAGCCAAAATAAATAAATAAAAATAAATAAATTAATTTAAAAAAACAAAAAAACCTAAAGGACATAAACAAGCAGACCACAGTAGAATTCATACAAATAGCTTTTTAGGATCGGGATATATAATTTTAAGAATATCAAAGGAAAGGAATGTAAATTAAACAGTGAGATAACCATTTTTTATCTTTGAAATTGGCAGAAATGAAAAAGTTTGAAAATCTTCAGTGTTGGCCTTATGTGGAGAAAGGAGCACTGGCGTATTACTGTAGGAAGGTATACACTTTGTCTTTTGAAAGTCAGCCTCGTGGGTCAGCTGGTCTTTGAAAGTCGTTCAGCATTTTTATGTCTGTGCATAGGACAACTTGGCAACATCTCTCAGAATTTTAAAGCATATACACTTTGGCCAGCTATTGCATTCTTAGATTTTATTCTACAGATAAACATGCACACATATGCAAAGATGCATAAATGAAGATAGTCATTCAAAAGACCCAAATAACCTAAATGACCTTGAATAGTGGACTGATTAAATAAGGTTTGGTTCATACCTATAGTAGACGAACATGCGGCCACCGAAAAAGAAATGTGCCAATGTCTTGTATCTATTTAGTATATGAAGTCCAGAAGGCATGGAACAGAAGGCAATGTACCAACCCATTTGTTGAAAAAAAGCATACCAAAGATAGCTAGGCAGATAAACAGACAGATAAACATGGCTGTGTATGCATACCATTTCTGGAAGGACTCAAACCTCAGAGGGCAGGAACTGAGTGGTCAGCAAGCTTACTTTTCATGGTACCTCTTCATATTATTAGGGGGAAAAATGTACCATCTGCACATATTACTTTTTAAATTTAGAAACTAGCTAAATTATAAAAATGATGTTAGCATAACTCAATGTAGCCTTCAAAAAGATCCTTTGTAATAGTAAGGGTGATGTTAGTAAAATAAGAAGATTTTTCAGTCTTGTTTGGTTAATGCTTTTATCACTCCAAGGTATAAAATCTTAGTGAAAATGTACGCTTTTTTTTTTTTTTTTTTTTGGCCACACCATGCGGCTTGTGGGATCTTAGTTCCCCGACCAGGGATCGAACCCATATCCCCTGCTTTGGGAGTACGGAGTCTTAACCACTGGACCACCAGGGAAGCTCCTAAAGGTATAAAATTTTAAATGAACACCTAAAATAAAAAAGAGTAACTCTTTCAATAATCCAGGAGTGTGAAAGTTTTAGCCCTTTAGTTGTGAATAAGATATTCAACTTGAAAAGCCAACACTCGATTTATTAATAAATATTTTAGTTTTAAAAGATGGCTAACCAAGGCAGCGTGGGCAGGTTAAGATCATTTGTAGCTGCTGCCACTCCCTACCCATCCCCAACAATGTATTCAAATGCAATGCCAACGGTTACTTATTAAACTCAAGAGATATTATGCCCTGGGAAAACCATTATAAACTTGGCCTGTAGGAGAACTGATCTCTTAATGAAATACAGAACAACTATCTCTGAAAAAAAGAAAATGGGCAATCGCCATGTAAGTATTTATTGCTTTCGGGAATCAAACCAAGTTCTAATTTTGGTTAGCATGTGGAGAAATTTAAACTATGAAATCATGATTGATACTTTTATACTTTATCATTGTGATCACTCCTAATTGTTGGTTTTCACAACAGCAAACCATGCTTTCAAAATGCATTTGGAAAATATTTTTTCTCCATTAGTCAGAAATCTCTGGAGGCGTGAAAGAGAAGTGTTCAAAACAAGGTGGTAAACAGCGCCTTGCAGAGAGCAAGCAGTTAAAATAGTATTTAAGGAATGTATGACTAAAGATGTTAGTTTGCAGCAAAGCTGCACAAAGCTTCATAGACTGTGCCCATCGGGTGTTTTGGGAATACAGGCTCATGTTGCAAATATCAGTAGATAAAGATACAAGTACTCTCACAAACCTATACAACTTGGATTGAAAGGTGAAAATATCCCAGTATTTTTTCTAAACAGCACCAAATGACCAGATATTTGCAAATACTCACGGAATGGATTTAATATTTTACTTTTTCTGAAATGTCTAGGCTCATGTGACTAGCATGTCTGTAAACTATTAATGGCTAAAAACTGACAAAAATACTACCATTTGGAGCTAACTATGCACAAGGCAGGTCGGAGTTAAGTTTTGATTTTGGGATTTTTTTACAGTGAAAAAGGTATACTTAAAGCTATGGCAATAAGAATTTTAATAAGGTTTTGCTGCACCTAATGTGGTTTCCCACAGGAAGACGGATTTATTGTGTGTACACTAGGAGCGAAGAGAATAAAACTCCAAAATTTTCTGCAAACTGGAACTTTGTTAATAAGATTTTCTCCTTTGCTCTAAATCAAACTTGTGCTCAGATGGTTGCAAACCTATAAGCGTTTTCTTCGAAGAGGCATTATTTTTAAAATCATCTGTAAGTAGCATTTTCATACTAGCCAAGGTTATGGAGCTTCCATTTAGATTATCTTTCAGAGAAACTGAAACCGACTTTTAAAATACTTCTGATCCTGGAAAAAATTTTTAAAATAATAAAATAAAATACTTCTGATCCCAGGCTCCCTGGTGGTCCAGTGGTTTGGACTCCAAGCTTCCAGTGCAGGGGTCATGGGTTTGATCCCAGGTCAGGGAACTAAGATTCCACAAGCCGTGCAGCGCAGCCAAAAAAAAAATTTTTTTAATAAATAAAATAAAATACTTGTGAACCATGCAGAGGACCTCAGGAAAAATCATTGGCTCCTGCTTTAGCAGCTTAAGAGGATGTTTGCACCCCTTGAAAGTCACCCCTTGAAAGGGGCAGCTGGCTTGTGTGAGTGGTCTAGCATTTTATGTATTTCTTTTTTGAATCCCCAGAGCCAATCTTACTCCCTGTCAGAAGGCAGTCAACAGTTGTATGAAGGGCAGGCCCAACCCTCGGCAGTCGTGCAGCCTCTCAGCCAGCCATCAGGGAGTGGAGAGCCAGAGTTCCATCAGCCTGTAAGCACTTTATTTTCCCTCCAAATCATAGGTATGACCAGGCTTTCTCATGGGCCCATATTACTCACCAGTGACTTGTTATACTGGACCCTCTACAATCCTCTGGTCTGAAAATGTCACCATCAGGCATTACTTCCAAGCAGGGAAATTTTTCCCTAGAAAATGTTTGTTATAATATTTGTAGCTAAGGTAAAAATGTAATTTAGGGACTCAGCTTCCCTTCCCAACAGTGTCCCCTTAATGGTGTCCTGGAACAGAGTACATGATCCTACACTATGCCCCTGTGACGCTGTAGAAAATATTAGTGGAATTTAACATGTGCATAAGGAATGAATATGTTCTAAGACTGTGTTTCTAGATGAGTAAATGCAAAACCTTTTTAAAGGACAAATTACTGCATTAGACAATGATTTGAATATGTACAAACTTAAAACTACGATGCTTATAGTTTTAAAGCAACTACGCAACCAAAACAAATTTGCAAACTAAATGCTAGTAAAATTCAAGTCCATGATGTGCAAAAGTATGTTATTGATTTAGTGTAATAGATAATGTTATTTTGCTGAGATTAAATGTAAAAATGGCGCAGATTGCTATAATGTGGTTTTTCTGAGTTGCAGCATGTCTAAAATATGATGCAGTGTGTGACTTCTTAGTTCTCCTGTCACGTTTCTCTATCCAAACTACTGAGAAACTTTTGTTTGTAAGACTCCCTGTAAGACAATTGGGCCTTCTCGTGGCTAAAATGCAGGCTTTTTATATTAAACCTCCCTCTGTTCTCTGTTCTTTTACCATGAGCTTGTAACAATTAAAGTATGGTCATTTGGCATGCTTTTTAAACAGAAACACAAATGCAGACATTGAAATCATGTGCTAGCCCCTGCTCACCCTGATGATCCAGTATGCTTTATATTTGTTTTTATATATTAGTTATTATCAGCACTAAAGACACTATATAAAAAGCCTACTAGGAAGGTTGAATTCCCAAAAATATGTCCACAAACCAGAGTCCACAGATATCTGTTTGACAAATATTGCTCTAAAGCCAATAGAATGTTGGCCAGGAAATTACATTTTCCAAGGTACTCTGATATGGAATCCTAGCCAATTCTGAAAACTGAAAAATTACTTTTTTTTGCTTTGTGCTTTCCTCCAATCCTTTTGCCATCATTTTTTGAACTCAAGACATAGTCTTTGTGCCTAACCTATTTGGAGCAGTAATAACGGATACTTGGATATTATCATTTGCTGAAACACAGTGTTCAGAGTTGCTTAGCCTGGAGGCCATGTCCCTGTGCTCAGTGAGCTCTGTGCAGAGACAGAAAAATAGATCCACAGGAAAAAGCTTGGGTTCAGCCAGATGACTCTTCTATTCTACTGTGTGAATGTTTTCAAGAAAATCACCATCTAGAGGAAAATAGAATATTGACACAAAGAGTGAGATGACTTTGCCATAAGAGTGTGGCTATAGGTGGCAGAGTCATAGACAGGGAGCAAGATCTAGGGGTGCCATGGATAAATGTGGAAATAATCACAAACTCAAGAGGACTATTGATTTCTGGAATTCTTTTTCCAGACTAATGAACAGGCACTAGAAAGGACTGCTGCCTGGTTACTTACTCATAGTATGGACCCTGGGCTAGCAGCAACATCCACATGGCCTGGGTACTTTTAGAAATGCAGAATCTCAGGCCCACTCAGACCTACTGAATCAGAATCTACATTTTAACAAGATCCTCAAGTGATTCCCATGCACATTAAAGTCTGAGAAGCAATGGACTGGGGAACAAGTTCTTAAACTTGGCTGGGTGTTGGAGTCACCTGGGGAGTTCTAAAAACCACTGATGCCTGAGTCCCACCCCCAGAGAGTCTGAATTAATTAGTCTGGTGGTTGGCCTGGGCGTTGGGATTTCTAAATGTTCCCCAGGTGATGCTAATGGGCACAGAGTTTGAGAAACAGTGAACTGCACACCACGATCCTGACAAGACTAGCTCAGCACACCGCTGATGAACGAAGTGTCATTCTGAGTGTCGGTAAATGAAAACCAACTTGTAAATGTTAGGACGTCTGCTCAGCGATCTGCCACAGTGTTTGTCAAAATGCCACGTTTATGACTCACTTGTGCTAATATTTAGCCAACACAAATATTGTCTGAAACGGAGACTAGTTTGGGACTCGTAGCAGGAGTTCCGAACCAGCAAGTTCAGACGCAGGTGGATCGGGAACACCTGGGAGCTACTTGACAGATGGGGACTAGGTCCAGATCCCTGAGAAAAGAAGGGAGGCTCTAGAGATAGGTGAGAATGTGTTTGGGAATTTGAGACAAAAGTAAGCACGGCTTTAACCAAGAGTGTACATTCAACTGTGATCCTCAAAGAATCGCAGTGAACCCCAAGCAGAAACCAGCCTAGACCATGCAGTAGTATCTCTCCTATCAGGAAACCTTTTGTCCCAGAAAGTTAGTCCTTCCATAAGAGGAAACAAAAATGGCTTCTGATGCGAAAACATGACATGCACTAAAGCATGTCATACCTTTATGACATGAAATAAAGAAATATGAAATATTCTTTGAAATAAAGAATATGAAATATTCTTTGAAATAAAGAAATATGAAATAGAGAAGCATACCTTCTCTATTTAATGACAACTCACCCACTTAAAGTCTAGCTACATTTTTGGCACAATTACACAATCTGGGCTGTGGAGGTTTCTTGGCTATAATAGATTAAAAGCAGTCATTTTAAAGAGGTGGGGGGAAAAGGCTGGCAAGGACAAAACCACTGACAGAAGGAAGAACATGCAAACTGAAAACTTGACCCAAGAACTCTAAAGTTATAGGAACCCAGGCTCACTTCGTGTAGGGGATGGACTCCAGCGTATCCCAGCGCACCTGGGCAACTCTGCTCTCCAGCACGGCGACATGAATCCAAACGCCCAGCAATGATGGGCATCGCTGAAGGTTTAAAGGGGCCTTCTGACATGATGAGGATGATGATAATAAGAGACATTTTTCAAGTGCTTGCTGGACTGTGAGCAGTTCTGAGAGCTGGGGTCCTAATGTAGACGCATGGGTCTACTATCAGGTATTCCTCAGTGCAATAGTTCCACATGTGGCCCCCAGACCAGCATCAGTAGTATCACCCAGGCTCTTGTTAGGAATGCAAATGATCAGCTGCCTACCCCCAGATCTACTGAATCAGAAACCCTGGGGGTAGAGCCCAGCAATTGCCGCTGAAAAAGCCCTCCAGGAGATTCTGATGTTCGTTCATGTTGGAGAACCAGTGTTGAAGCAAAAGCCTCTCACGGGCCTCACTAGAGCTGTGCCCTTGCTCTGACCACAAACCATCCCCACCACTCAGCCTGCCCAGGTGCCCTGACCATGGCATTTCAAGCCTTCTTAGCCCCATGCCCTCCTCCTGGGCTTCTCACGCCAAATGCAACCCAGAGAACTACCCCCTTCTGTGCCTTCCTCCACCCCGAACCAGGCCTCGCACTCTCCTGCCTCCCAGCTTAGAGCTGCACAGTGAACTGGCGGCAGAAAGGCAGGAAGCCACTCTCCATCCTCTCAGCCAGCTCAACATATTCTTTTAGAGAAACTACCAGAATCCAGGTACTGTTTGAGGCTCTGGAGATAAAAAGAGGAATAAGATAAACGACCACAGTCCATGCCCTCAAAATAGCTCACAGTCTGGTCAGGAGGCAAACAAATAAATAATTATAATGACGTGTGGTGGATACACTAATAGAAACGTGTCCATAGTAACAAGGTTCAAAAGTTGGACAGATGGTACCTCCCAGGCCCTTCCCTCAGAGAGCGTATCTCCTAGTTATTACTTTAAAATGTATATCTCAGAAATTAAAAAAAAAAAAAAAAGTTGGACAGAGGAGGGAATGATGCCCTGTGGGAGAAGTGAGAGTAGAATAGGGTTTCTGGAATGGAGAAAGGCATTCTTTGTAATGCAGGAGCACAGAGGGGTCCAGGAAGGCCGGTGCTGCTGGTGAGTTGAGCTCGAGCCCTGCCAAAGCACTCAGCACATCCCACAGCAATTGCCTGGGCAGCTGCTACCCTGTCCCCCAGGCTGTGAGCTTCTGAGGGCAGACGCTGTGTCTTACTCACTGCTGTAGCTCTGGGGCTTGACACATAACAGGCGTTCCATACGTATTTTTGATAGAAAGATCGATGAGCAGGGACAGAGACAGGAGGCGAGACTGGACAGGCGCACAGGGTTGAGACCCGAAGTCCCTTGCATGCCAGGCAGTGTGTATTGGTTTCCTAGGGCCGCTGTGCAAACTACCACAAACTGGGGGGCTTCAAACAATGGAAATTCTCTCAAAGTTCTAGAGTCTAGGGACTTTGAAATCAGCATGTTAGCAGGGCCACACTCCCTCCGAAGGCTCTAGGGAAGAATCCTTTCTTGCCTCTTTCAGACTCTGGTGGCCCTGGGGCACTGCATTCCTTGACTCCTGGCAGGATAATCCTAATTTCTGCCTCCATCTTCACAGGGCCTTCTTCCCTATGTGTCTCTATGCTTTCTCCTCTTCTTCTAAGGACACCAGTCATTGGAATTAGGACCCTCCCTAAGTCCAGAATGAGCTCATCTTTCTTTTTTTTTTAAACCACCTATAGAGGTCTTTCCTTATTTATTTATTTATTTGTTTGTTTATCTTTGGCCGCATTGGGTCTTTGTTGCTGTGCGTGGGCTTTCTCTAGTTGCCTCTAGCGGGGGCTACTCTTCATTGCAGTGCATGGGCTTCTCATTGCAGTGGCTTCTCTTGTTGTGGAGCACAGGCTCTAGGCGTGCGGGCTTCACTAGCTGTGGCACGTGGGCTCAACAGTTGTGGCTCGGAGGCTCAGCAGTTGTGGTGCATGGGCTTAGTTGCTCTGCGGCATGTGAGATCTTCCTGGACCAGGGCTCGAACCCGTGACCCCTGCATTGGCAGGTGGATTCTTAACCACTGTGCCACCAGGGAAGTCCTGAGCTCATCTTGAGATCCTTAACTAATTACATCTGCAAAGGCTCTATTTCCAAATAAGGTCACATTCTGAGGTTCTGAGTAGACATGAACTGGGGGGACACTATTCAACCCATTACACCAAGGAAATTGCGCTTTATTGCCTTAAGCTAGTAGTGGTTTTTAAACTTTGCACAACAGATTCCTTTGAAAGGCTTGTTTAAACAGAGAGCTGGGCCCCATCAGCAGAGCGTCTGATTCAGTAGACACTCTATGGTGGGGCCTGGGAATCTGTATTTATGACAAGTTCCGTGGTGATGCTGATGCTGCCGGTGTAGGCACCACACTTTGAGAACCACTACCTTAGGCAGTAGAGAAGCCCTAATCGATCTCAGACAAGGGAAGGACAAGGTAAGCACTGCCCTTTGGATGGACCATGCTGGAAGCTGGTGGAGAAAGGTCTGGAGAGAGACTTGACCAAAGGCAAGTAAAGCACTTGAAAGTCAGCACTTCCAAGTAAAGCACTTGAAATCCTGGAGAAAGATGATGAACCCCTGCCCCCAACTAAAACAGTGACGATGGAATTGGAGAGACGAGGACAGATTGGAGGGTCAAATCGACATAACTTGCTGACTGACAGGATATGGGAGGTGAGGGACAAGAAAGACTACAGAGGGACTCCAAGGTAACTGGCTTGTGCACGCAAGTGGATGATGGTGATGCACCCGGGGGATGAGGCAAAGTCTGCAAGGTGAGAGGATGAGTTTGGTTTGGGGATCTGTTGAGTTTGAGATTTCTGTGTTCCACCTGGGTTTAATGCCTGGCAGGTAGCTGGATCTGGAACTCAAGAAAGAAGTCTGGGATTGAGGTAATTTGTGTGGATAAATTCTGTTTTTTTGTCTGTTTGTTTTGTTTTTAAGTCAGTATGTATTTGTTCACAGACTACTGGACTCACAGTGGCTTAAATAACAAAGACCTTTAATGATTAACCCTAACAGGAAGTCTGAAAGGAGAGGACTCTAGGGCTGGTTCAGCAGTTCAGTCACGTCATTAAGGACTCAGGCTATGTCTGCCTTTCCATTCTGCCACCCTTGAGGTACTGGCAACATCTCCCCTCCTGGATGCAAGACGATGGCCATGTTTGTGTTCAACTTAGTAATCTCACACGATAGGGTCACAAGCAGGAAGGAAGGGGATGGAGAAAAAAAAATGTCTTTCTCCTCTTGTACCAGTCCCCTATCAGTGAGGAAAATCTTTTGGGAATGCCCAGGCAGACATCCCTTTCTATCTCATTGGCCAGAATTGGTCAAAAGCCCATCCTAGACCAATCACTGGCAAAGGTGAAGAGGATAGTGATGGATCATGATTCATCCCCAGGGCTGGGGAAATCATCTTGTCAGCTAGTGTTCTTTCCCTCTCTTTCTCTCTCTCTCACACACTTTTTTTCTTTCCATGTCCTAGCCTCATTCTCTCCTACTGAAAATGAGCTTTTTCTTTTCGATGATGGGGGAGGCAAAAGGAGTTGATGAGAGGGAGGCCTGGCCACAGATAGTTCAGGCACCACAGAGAGTTCCATGGCCTCACATAACCCCAGATTAACTACCCCAAGGAAAAGAGTTTTCTCTAAGCATTTATACATACAATGCCAGGGAAAATTCTGATTGGCTGAGGTATGTGCCTACCTCTTTGAATATCACTGTGGCCAAGGTTGGCCTTACCTATCGTTAGGGATGGGCAACATTGCTTTATCAGTATTGCTTTCTTATAACTATTGTTTTTATTAATATTACTACTACTACTTCAACGACTATGACTACTATTGGATAGACTGAAATAGAAAGAGAATGAAGATTTGAAGATCAGATGGGAAGGCAGTAAAATAATTCACCCTGTCAGTGATGAAGGTTTGGATTGTGGTGGGAATGAAAAGGAAGATAAAAATGTTAAGAAGAATTTTAAAGAAATAATTAATAAGTTTGGATCCAATGCATATTGCAACTCTCTTACCAGGGGGAAGAATAACATTCATTGTTTTGATTCTGGAGGAGACAAAAACTTGCTCAAAGCAAATTTAGCTCTTTCACCTTGTTTCCTTTTCAGCAAATCTGAACTTGTTCACATACTGTTGGTTATGCCCTACTACACAGCACTATTCCATGCTGTAATGGCTCAGCTCAGCCCCCAATATTTTCACTTTTCAATTCCATCTGCCCAGTTATCATTGACTCTGGAGGATGCCAGAGTACACTAGCTTCCTTTATTCCTGTAAGCAATGAATCCCAAGTTCATACTCTCACTGAATTGGCAAAAAACAAAAGAAAAAAAAAAAAAAAACAGCCTTTGGCAATAGAAGAAGGAGATGGATAATTCTTTTCCAATGAGAAAAGTGCTTCATTTTTCATAACACTTGAAGGCATGGTTCCTTTCACAGTTGAGAAATAGTCGTCACCTCCCCATCACCACCTTTCCCTCAACTTTTGTTGAGGCAGTACAGCAGTCATTGGATATCTAGAGGTGTAACCCTCTTCAGAGGTCTCTAACGCCCCAAACAATCAGTGGACAACCTCAAAGCAGACATTTTCCCCAGGACACAAAATCTGGTTTCAAGACAATGCATGTTATTCTGCCTCTAGAAGAAACTCTGAGTTGTCCAGCCCAACGCAGTACTGAAGGGTCCCCAAGAATGAGCCAACTGGGGCTGCCAGTGAGGATGTGATGCAGACAAAGAGGCAGGGGGTGATGACAGACTTCTCCCTTTGGACCTACTTTAACTCAAATTCTTCCTCCTAGTTACCTTATCCCAGTACTCGTCTTTCAGATTTGTCATCTGGGTTCCTTTGAAATCAAATCAAAGAGAGAAAGTTACCATGGTCCACTTCTAATCCTCCCTTTTAGGTAACCACAGCAATGCATTCTTTGTGACTGCGGACCTTGCTTTAGCCAGTACCTATGTACCATTTACCACTAGAAGCTCAGCCTTCTCAACACCTTAAAGTAACATGTTGACAGAATTGTTACAGCCATTAGATCAGGGCTGTAGACCCTCCACATATCAGATTTTAGCACTATTGGCACTTGCAACCAGATAATTCTTTGCTGTGAGGGGCTGTCCTGTGCCCTGTGGGTTGTTTAGCAGAACCCCTGGCCTCTATGACTAGACACCACTGACACTCCCCTATTTGTGACAAGCAAAAATGTCTCTGGACATTGCCAAATGTCCTCAGGGAGGCAAATAACTCCTGGTTGGTTGAGAACCACTTCATGAGACACAGACCTTAAATGGGAAAGCTGGGCTAGTGGGCAGATGTCCCCATAATGTCTTTATCTGGCTGAATTTCCACCAGCAATGATGCATTCCTGCCCCTCTGGTCTAGGCTCTCCCTCACACTGATTTGTCTCTCTTATCACAGGGTAAAAGCCAACTCATCTTGAAGCTTGACCCTTGTCCTCCTGTTGATGACAATGGCAGCTGAGAGGTGGTGGTTTTCCCCCAAAAGGCTGTTAGCTCATAAGTTAAGTTCTGATGGCCAGAATGCAAAGGGCCTCCCTGCAGAAATACCCAGTAACAAGGCTGCTAAGCTACTGGTTTTCCTGCCTAGATGAACAGTGCTCATCTGGAAAGACATAATCATGAGTGAAATAATCAGGAGTCAATTTGCTCACCTCTCCTCTGGGTGTAGCCCCCAAAAGGGCTGCCCCAATAAATCTTCCTCTACCAGAGCTCAGGGCATGGTAGGCCCATCACATGGTTTGCGTTTCTGAGTATACTGCCAGTAACTTTGGAAACAATGGTACCCACCACCTCGAAGAGTCTTAAGTTCACATCTCGTTAAGGTCAGGTCTCAACCCCATAGTCACCTTTGATGGTAAATATCACATTGACATGTATAACCCAGACAACATAGCCTAAGGAAGCTTGTCTTTCTGGAAAATGACCTAACTATACCAATCTTCATTAAAAGGTGTTCTTAAAATGCCAACATAAAAATAACCCCAAATTTAGGAAAAAGATCACTTTTTTAATCTAAAAAGTTTCACTTATTTTTCAGAACACACAGCATATGTAAGCATATATCATATTGAGATCTGATCCAAGGGGATGTTTTTTCTATTTTCAGCCTTAGTTGACGAATGATGCAAATATTTGTACCCATTTAGAATGATGGCCAAACTATTAATAGTCATACCTGTCACTTTATAACTGCATCTCTGAAAGGGTGAATAAACAGCAGCAAAGAGCTCCCTGTGTTCTCAGCACCCTTCAAAGGTTTCCTAACACACTTTCCTAGCTATCTTGTCTACATCCTTGGCTAACAGACTTCAAAAGCTGATCCAAGTGAGAATAGGATCTAAGAACGGAGGAATCAGCTTTGTTATCAGTGAGACCATGGTGACCATTAACATTTTGCTCTGACCAGTATTTACGTAGATTTTGATTTAAAACAAAAAAAAACAAGACTTTTAATCAAATTTATTGTTTCAAGGAAACCATGCCCAAGAAGCAATCAACTTAATTAAACAATATGCCACTAATTACCCAAGATTCATGTTTAAAGATGTGAATGACCCCTCTATTGTGTTTCAAATTGCCCATCAGTGTCTACTAAACGTATCTGTGGAAATGTCACCAGGATATTTTCTGGCTGAATTCAGTTCATTGACATTAAATAGTACAATACTTTGCATTCGTGCTAACTGGTTTCAAAGTACAAATGAGTGACCAGTTAGAGGTGAAAGAACATTGTCCTGAGAGAGAGGAGTCCAGTTTTTTCCATAAGTAAGTAAGTGACCCTGGGCAGATGACTTAACCACCAAGCCTCAGTTTATCTGTAAAATGAGGGAATTGGATACATTGAATAATGTTTCCCAGACTTCAGACTTAAGTGTGACCTTCTTGAACGTTGCCAGATACATGTGCCACATGTTGTACTAATAGTTCTAGTAACTATTTTCTTTAAATCCACTCATCTTTTTGACACAAATTTAGCTTAAAAAGAAACTTTGTATTAGTACCATAAATAGAAAACCAATATCATTCGATGTTAATACAGAAAGTGAGTGTATTACGTTCGAACTAAATACTATCGCCAGCCAAAGGCTCAGATCCTGTCACCTGTTTTCTGATAAAAAGACCTTTTGCATGAAATAGAGAAGGTGTTTGCAAAGTAACTATTTGAGGCTTTCTGGACCACACAGCCTTTGTTGCAACTACTCAATTCTGCCATTGTAGTGTGGAAGCAACCACTGACCAAATGTATATGAGTGGGTTGGCTATGTTCCAATAAAACTTTATTTACAAAAACAGGTGATGGGCTGGATTTGGCCTCAGCCTACAGTTTGTCAACCCCTAGATTGGAGGAGTATGAAAGACATACTATTACCTGGCAAAGACTGACTACTCAGAAGAATCTAGAGAGAATTTTATTTTATTTTATTTTTTTAACATCTTTATTGGAGTATAATTGCTTTACAATGGTGTGTTAGTTTCTGCTTTATAACAAAGTGAATCAGCTATACATATACATATATCCCCATATCTCCTCCCTCTTGCGTCTCCCTCCCACCCTCCCTATCCCACCCCTCTAGGTGGTCACAAAGCACCTAGCTGATCTCCCTGTGCTATGCAGCTGCTTCCCACTAGCTATCTATTTTACGTTTGGTAGTGTATGTATGTCCATGCCACTCTCTCACTTCGTCCCAGCTTACCCTTCTCTCTCCCCGTGTCCTCAAGTCCATTCTCTACATCTGTGTCTTTATTCCTGTCCTGCCCCTAGGTTCTTCAGAACCATCTTTTTTTTTTTTTTTTTTTTTTTAGATTCCATATATATGTGTAAGCATACGGTATTTGTTTTTCTCCTTCTGACTTACTTCATGCTGTATGACAGACTCTAGGTCCATCCACCTCACTACAAATAACTCAATTTCGTTTCTTTTTATGGCTGAGTAATATTCCAATGTATATATGTGCCACATCTTCTTTATCCATTAAAAGGAACTCCTTTCCCAGTTGGAATCTAATGGGCTTTAATACCTTCAGTGTTCCATGTCACTCACTTTGAAAAACGCTTGGTTGAATTTCTACCCTAAGAATCTATGATAAACCTCTTCCCTTTATCTTTTGCTCCTTGGATAAAGTCTAGGATTTCTTACTTGTACAGCTCTCAGTGTATATATTTTTTAAGTTGTCTTTCTCATTCACTGGGATGTCAATGGGAAAGTTCCTTATTTTTATCAGACCAATGGTTCTCAACCCTGGTTGCACATTAGAATTATCTGGAGAGTTTTAAAAATTCCTATACCTAGTATATACCTATATCTTAATGATTCTGATCTAATAGGCCCAGGATGTGACTCAGTCATTTGTGTATGCTCACAATTGGCTGTGGCAAAGTTGCAAAGTCAGTCCCAGCCAGGGTGACCAACTCTCCCGGTTTCCCTGGAACTGGCCCAGTGTTAGCACTGAAAATCCAGGATTTCCTGGGAAATCCTCAACCTTTGGCAGTCAGACAGTTGTTCACCTTAGTGCCAGCCCACCACTGGCAGAAAGTCCTCGACTCTCTCCAAGAGGGTCAAGAACAGTTTCAGAGAGGAGATGCGGCGTCAGCAAATTTCCTTAAGTAGATCCATTCTCCACTGTTGCCCCCAGAATCAATGGTGGGCAACCAGGTGTTTAAAAAATGGACAGGCACGAGGCTCCGTGCTGTCAGTCCCCAAGCTTCTTTGGCCCTCTGAGGACTCAGGTAGGACAGTGAGGAATCCAGCACAGCCTCTGTCCTCTGCCTCCCCTACCTCACACTGATAGGCCCCTTGCTAATAAGACAAACCGGCAGTCATTTTGCATAGATTCTGTCAGGTAGGGAGAAGTGACCTTTTACCTGTGAAAATGTTTGACAGTTTATCAGGCTGGAAAGCAGTCACCCAAAAGGAGCAAACATCAGAAACTGGCCATCCTGCTGGCCTCATGCCTCTTCAGTCTTCAAAATGCCTCCACTAAAATGCAACTCCCTGGCACACTCTGGTCCTCGAACGATGATCCCTATGAACTAAGGGCAAGATGCTTTAGGAAAGGGGGAACTGGAAGATTTGGGATGAGATGGGGAGAGAAGGAGGAAGAGTCCTGAGAGCCTGTTGGAGAAGGTCAGAAAAGCCAATCCCTCACTGGCCAGCTCTGATCACCATTATGAGATCTCTCTGCCCAGTACTCTCGTCTTTTTTTCCCCAGCTTTATTGAACTACAATTGACACATAACATTATGCAAGTTTAAGGTGTATAATGTGTCGATTTGATACACTTATTGCAAAATGCACATATTGCACATATTGCAAAATGATTACCAGCATAGCATTAGCTAACACCTGCAGCATGGCACTTAGTCACCATTTCTTTTTTGTGGTGAGAACATTTAAGATGCTTTCTTAGCAACTTTCAAGCACATAATACCGTATTATTTAACTATCATCACTATGCTGTACATTAGATCACCAGAACTTATTCATTTTATAACTGCAAGTTCGTACTCTCTGGCCAACCTCTCCCCCTTTCCCCTAGTCCCTGGTAACCACCATCCTAGTCTCTGTCTCTATGAGTTCAGCTTCCACATATAAGTGGTATCATACAGTATTTGTCTTTCTCTGACTTATTTCACCTAGCAGAATGTCCTCAAGGTCCATCCATGTTGTCACAAATAACAGGATTTTCTTCTTTCTCGTGGCTGAGTAATATTCCATTACATATAATATATTCCCTTTCTCCCTTCCTTCCTTCCTTCCTTCCTCCCTCCCTCCCTCTCCCTCTCTCTCTCTTTCTTTCTTTCTTTCTTTCTTTCTTCCTTCCTTCCTTCCTTTCTTTCTTTCTTTCTTTCCTTCCTTCCTTCTACCACATCCTCTTTATATATTCATCCATTGACAGACACATATGTTGTTTCCATATCTTGGCTATTGTGAATGATGCTGCAGTGAATCACATTGTCTTATTTTATCTTCCTGAGATTCTGCTGGGTACAGCAGGTATTAGTCCCAGTTTACAGAAAAGAAGCAGAAAACATGATTCTATTTGACTCAGAAGGAATATTGGGAGCAGAGTTTGACAGTAACGCCTCTCCTGCACACACACTTTGCCCTGAGAGAGGCTGTCCCTTTTGCCTTGCAAATAGTGATAACTGGCTTTCATTTTTCATTTCACTTCCTATTTTCTCATCATCAAGAACATTTATTGACCCTATGGTCATGCAAGTGGTCCTCAGCTTCCCTGGTCAGCAGACAAGTCACAGGTCTCGACTGGTGTTTCTACTAAAAAAACAGCATTCTAATAGTTGAAATGAGCTTTCTACCATTAAATTTTTTTTAATAAATAATTTTGACAGGAACAAAAAAATGGTTGATGAGAAGTCAATAGTAGAGTTTCTGTATCCAGACTGTGTAGGTTTGAATTCCATTACTTACTAGCTGTGTGACCTCAGACAATTAATTAACCTCTCTGTGCTTTGATGTCCTCATCTGCAAAATAGGAGGTAATAATACCTACTTCATAGGGTTGTTGTGAGGACTGAGTGACTATACGTAAATTGTTTGGACCAGCGTCTGGCACTTAGTAAGTGCATTATATTCAGCTGTCATTCTCAATTTGAAGTGTTTCCCCCATAAATTTCTCTTAAACTCTGAGCTCCTGCTACTACTTCTCTACAAGTACAAAATCGTTTCTGATTTAGGACAGAATTATGTAATCAGCTATTTTAAAGTTGCCACACAAGGCACCATGTCAGGCGTTCATTCAACACTCAGCAGGAATCAGGTCAAGAGGGAAGGAAGTAATAAAAATAACGCTGAGCCCTCACCACATGCCAGCATCCTGCTAAGCACTTTTGATCAATATCCTTATAACAACCCACAAGAGATAGATACTATTATTACCATCTTTCAGATGGGAAAACAGAGACTTAGAAACGAGAAGGAGAGAAATAGCAGCACGCCAGATTCAAGGGTAGATATCTTGGAACAGGGGGGTTATCTATGTGATCAGAAAGAAGTCTCTCTCCCAAAATGAACCTCAGTATCCCCAACTCCATACAAGGCAAGTTTAGCCCAAACGGCCAATGTTAAGTCAAGTACCATTAACTAGCATGGGGATGGTCATTGCTAACGCTGAGGAGAATACAGGCATGTCTGAGCCTCTCCCCAGCACGGCCTTCATTTTGCTCCTGTTTAATAAGACCAGGCCATCGCCTAGTTCTAATCCTGGCCCTCCTTCTAGTCTCCCCAGCCCCCCTCCCGATTCCACGTCAGCTCAAACAGTAGCCCTCTTTAGATCAGTGTACAGCGAGCCCTCTGCCCTCTGCTCCCCAGCATTTCCTCGGAGACTTCCTGTCTCAGAGTCTGGATACTAAGCAACCACTTTTAAATATCTACCGAGGAGACTGCAGCCAGACAAGCCTTCTGGGGAACAAACAATCCAAATGCCACTCCCATTACAATTTGATATTATTTCAGAGTTTACAAATGACCCTTACATCCTTATGTCACCCAGCATCCCACCTCCTACGTGCCACCCACCGTGTGCTTACTGTAATCCGGCACTGTGCTACTGCACCCCGGACACGACTGCATCCAAACTTCATGCTACCCATGAGCTGGTGCACCTCCACTGTGAAGAGGAGACAACAAAGGCTCGGAGAGATGGGTCAGCTTGCCCGAGGTCCTACGACCAGCAAGAGGCAAAGCGTAATTGAACACAGTAGGTCTGACTCCCAAGACCACATTGTATCTTTACGTCACATTTAGATCAATCATGTTTGTTCTGCAGCAGCGCTGTGACAGGTCATAGTAAGCACACATGTACACAGACCCAGAAAGCATCATGCCGTAGTCTCTCCCTGGAATATCCTTTCTCCCACCTCCGCCCCTCCTCTTCCCCTTTTTTTTCTGCTTGCCTAACTCCTACTCATCTTTCAAGAACCAGCACACATGTCAACTTCTCCATAAAAATTCCTCTTTCTCCTCTCAGCTACTGGCAGCCAAAGTGCTTACCATACCATAACGCAATTGTCATTGATCTATTTCCATGTTAATTTCTCTGAGGACTACGATTCATAGACATTGAGTCCCCCCCCCCCACCTGGGGTAGTGCCTGCCACGCAAGAGATGTTCAGTACTTGTTTGTTGAAGGAAGAGGAGGGAAGAAAAAAAGGAGGTGGAAGGAGAAAAGGGAAGAAGGAAAAGGAAAAAGAGAAGGGAGGAGAGGAAGCAGGGGAAAAGGGAGGAACTGTTCAGAGGATGGTCTAATTTGCCTGCTGTGTATTGCTTTTTAATGAATTCACATGTCTCTTGTGAGACTGTATATTCTTATTTTCCAGTCTTGATGTTATCCAAGTAGAAGATCAGGTCACCTGATCAGGTCCTAGCTACTGATGAGCAGGAGTGTATTTAAATACGGGTGTCCTCAGGCTGGGTGACCCACCTGGAGAATTTTGGTTACTACATAATGTATAGAGCCACGAGTCTGCAAACACATCCCTCAGCTAACTTTTTCACACACCCCATCCCCAGAGTCTGCTGTGAGTTGGAGGCAGATTTCTTGAAACCCCCTTCCGATCATAAGAGTTAAGCCTTCCTTCAACTGTACTGGGTCAGAAGCCTTTGAGCAGGTGTCTGTTGCTGCACACTGGCCCTTCTGCCTGGGGGCATCAGATACAAAGCCACGCTGCTTCCTGGGCCGTTGATGGGCTGAAGCTGGCACACCCCTGAGTCATTTCGGAGTGGGTGTTTTCAACATTCTTTCTGCCCAGGTGACACTGCTTCCTAGGCTCCTAAAATTTCAGTTTATTTTCTCTGCATCCTCCCTCCAGAAAAAAATGGTTCATTCATTTCCTTGTTTTAAATGCAAGAACACGAAAACACAGAAAAGTGACATGTAGACGCACTAGAAGGAAGAAGAAAACAGCAAAGCTCCCAGCGTAGTCGTGCACCAGGCAGTGCCCTTTGCAGAGTCAGGAGTATTCGTTTCATCTTGAGCCTGACACACCAGCACGATGGCCAGCACTGCACCCGCCTTGTATCTCAATGGGACCCTCACACCCTGGGGTGCGAATTAGCACACTGGCCAGAATGTGGTGTTGCGGTGTCAGCCCAGATCACCTGGACTCCACAGAGCCTGAATTTTTAACCATTTTACTGCCCTGGGTGAAATGCATGCGTGGATCCCAACTGCAGGTGATGAATGAAAAACTAATCCTCAGAGTGCCATTTACAGGCTGAAAACCCCTCAAGCAATATTCTGGAAAGGTCATTACTGATCTGCCTTCAACAAATATTGTTTACATTTATTGAGCACGTGCCCTCTTCTAGGCTTCATTTTAGATGTTTTGCATGAATGACTTCACTGAAACTCTCACAAGAGACCTATGAGATCGGGGATATTATTATCTGCATTTTGCCATGAGGCAACCACAGCACAGAAAGATTCCCAAACTTGCTCAAGGTCACAGAAGTAATAAGCAGTACCGCTGGGATTCAAGTCTAGTCTGACTAGAAACCTATGTTCTTAAAGTTGACTATTATATCCTCTGTGGCTACCTATTATAAACATGATGTCTGGGGCATTGCGAGATAGGTAACAGATGGATAGATGGATAGATAGATAGATAACTAGATAGATGATATATAGATAGATGATAGAATCTCACAATATCAAGTTTGGAAGATATCTGTATATTTCTATATGTATACCTTCCAAATGTGTCAAATCAAAATATGCAGAATCAAAAACCTAAATATCACTACAAGACAAAACCCAAGAGTTGGCCCAAAGCAGCAGAGGCAGGACTAGCATGCCTGTGGTTCCTCTAAATATCTGGCACTGGAAATGTTATCTCATGCAAGCCTCAGATCTCAGAAGGCAGACACTGCCCCCATTTTACAGATGAGGAAATGGTGGCTTAGAGTTTAAATGGCCCAACTTTACATGACTGCTGAGGGGCAGGACCACATTCAAACTTAGATCCACATGGGCTCAAACCCAGAGTCTGTAATCATTTTTATTAACATCTAACATCATGTCTTTTTTAATGTGTCTTCTGAGTGTCAATGCAAATGCTGTTTAAAAAAAAAACAAAACCAAACCAAAAAAAGGAATGTTGCCCCACCTCTTTTACACCTTGTAGTTGAAATCGGGTGGACTATCCATGTATTTGCCTCAACCCTCACAAACTCAACCCTCTGTCCCCATCCTGGAGTCCCCTGCACCCCCATTTTGTGTCTGACTCACATTCCCGCAGACCTGCTTTATATGGAAGTTCTGCTCAGTGGCCTCAGGTTTCAAACACAAAATCTCCTGATGGGCAAACAGGCCAGAGGCCCCGAAGTCAGCTGCCTGGCCCACTAACAATGAACAATGGAGGTGGAATGTCCTCTACGTGTATATTCCCGAGAAATTCGTTACCCAGATCATCGGAACAAGCCAAGGACACCCCTTGCATCAACACTGGCCATTGCTGATGAATGCATCCATTGTAGACACAGTCCCAGCCATGCCGAGGGGAAGATTCCTTCCACACAGACTGTCTTCTTTTTCTCTCTTTCCTTTTTAAATCACATCACATGATTCCTTCCCTCTGACATCAAATATCCTGCTGTTACTAGGAACAAGATGGAATTCTCTTCTGATAAGGAAAGCTAACCAACATGGCTAAGAGTCATTCATTCCTAGAAGGGGACGGTGACTTCAACCTGCCCTGCTGAGGGTCATGCATCTGATATAGACTTTTACGCTGCATTATTTGTAAAGCAAAAAAGGAAAAAATTAAGTCTCAATATCATCTTTATTCCTAACATGGGCTTCAACACTCTCCCACTGCACCCCACGCCACCCCACCAGACATTACTATTATTTTGGACTAAAAGACATTTATTTTTACTCATTTTTGGGCCTTGGATAAACAAACTGGACATGTTCGGAGGGTCCTTTTCCCATCCCTCCACTCTTACAACTCTATGATATTTGTATCATGGAACCATCTTGCTAAAACAGAGAGGGAATGTCATTTCATACCTGTCAGTCAGACAGTCCTGGTTCGAGCCCTGGCTCTGATTCAGCTGTTACCTGGCCAGGTGATCTTAACCAAGTCTCCTCATAGCTTCTGCAAGCCCTGACAGCATCTTTGTGCAAACAAGGAAAAAGTATTCCTCTGGGGGAGAAGCAGCCCTGCCAGCACAGAGCTTGGCAAGTGTATCCGCAGCAGGACCCAGCTCCCACTGCCCTCAAGCCAGGCATAACCTGAACAGCCATTCACAAGTTCACAGCCATCCTCTGTTCCAACTCGTCAGTTGTGAAGTGGGATAGATAATAAGTCCACCAAACTCTTGCACCGATGAGGCTAAAATGACACACAGAATAGTTTATGAAGCCTGTCACGAGATTTCTGCTGCTCCGGTTTAACTCTACCTCACTTCCTGAGTCGCACCTAATACTCCTGATGAAAAGCAAAGACACAATTTACTTCTTTGAGATTGCTACTTCCCACACTCCCACACCCAGAGAACCAGCCCTTTTAGAATGTGATCAAAAGGCAGGGTGGGCTTGGTCAGTGTGCAGCCTGTGCAGCTGCACAGGGCCCCACGCTCAGAAAGCCCCTGCTCTTCGTTTAATGCTCTGATGTCACCATCCTGAAATTCTTAATCATTTTTGAACAAGGAGCCCTACACTTTCATTTTCCACTGAGCCCCACAAATTACGTCTCTGGTCCTCCCAACAAGCCTTCAGAAGCACCAGATAGCCTTCTTACAGCCCACAAAAGATTGGGAAAGGAACATGGGACACGCCATTGCTCTGCCGAACATGAAGGCCCCAGTCATAATTAGAGTGTGAGGCAGGATGGTGCACGGGACCCAAGAGCATGAGCTTTAGGAGGCAGATTGAGCGGGTGCAAACCTGCATCCTGCAAGACCACAGACAAATTCCCTCACCTGCCTGAATCCAGGCTTCCTCCTCTGTAAAGCAGACGACAAATGCCTACTCTTCCCTGTGAATCATGAAGAAAGGTCTGTCAATGAAGAAGTTGTCTAGCACATGGCGGGCGCTCAACAAATATGAGTCCCTCTCCCAACTTGTTTCGGGAATAGATACTTCAAGATGGGCCAATGGACTACATTCCAAAAGGCAGTGGGGTGATAGGGGGCCCTGAGATCCCTTTGGCTCTTAAGATTATATGATTCTCCATTAACCAAAACCTAGAAGCTAGCCTTCCTCCAGTCCATAGTTATTCAACCTCAATCTTTCCCTCTCTCTTTCTGTCTCTCTCTCTCTCTCTCTCCATATCTCCACCCTTCTTGTCTTTGCTTTGCTTCATTCTGAACCCATGCTTCCTTCATGTAGTGGACAAGATGGCTGCCAACAGCCCTAGACTCACACTCTGTTGGCTTAGCAAACCCAGCAGGGAGAGACATCTCTCTCTCAGTATCTATATATCAACCCAGGGAAAACTCTAATTGACCCTGCTTGGATTACATCCCCACTCCTGAACCAGTCACTAGTGCCAGAGTGACAGGGTGTGTGTCCACCCAAGGGCAGGACGATGGGGCTCAAGCTTCGTGACTGACATCTCCCGTGAGACCACATGAAATGGGGGAGGGGAAGTCCCCCAAAGGACATAGGGATACCAGGCAGATAAATGCAACTCGTCCTCTTTGCTTTATGTGGTTTACTGCTCATTCCCAATAGGTACCCAAAGAAATGAAAGGAGGGACAGGGAAATTGGGGAGTGTAGACAGTAGCACTTAGACCAGCCTTCACTGAAGGATGGGAAATAAGTGACATACGTCATCAAAGACCATCTCTGTGAGGAAAGACAAAGAACTGAGAAAACACAGGGTGTGTTCAAAGCTACTCGTTGCATGACTGCAACTAACCTCACATCTTTAAATTTTTAATAGCCATGCATTGATTTTTATGCTTACCTTTTGTTTAGGCAAGCAACACTGGTTTTCCACTTCAGTGCTAATAGAAAGTTTCTTTTTGAAAAATAACTTTAAGCAAAAACAAAGTAGGTCAATTGAAAGAAAAATATAATAAGCAAATAATAATAATGTAGACGTAGATAGCTGTGGACATTCAGTGCATGTATTATGCCAATGACTGAAGTATGGGAAACATTAATATATATACAGAACTTTTTCTCCCCAAGGAGCGGGAAAAACCAATAACTCTGATATTGCTGGTCCATAGGGTTATCTCTGACAAACTAAATATTATGTCTCTCATTGTGTGAATGGTAAAGCTTTTAGCCCAGATTGTCAAATGGATCTGTAATAAGATCCTAGAATCCTCAGCTTCTGGCCGACAACACCTATTCTCTAGACATACTGTGTCTCAGGGCGAAGGTTGAAAACCAGCATTCCAGGACATTGGCCCACTGTATTACTCTCTGTTTCAGAGACAGACACACAAAGGTGGGGTTGATATGAAAATCACTTCTCCCAGAGCTGGCTGGGCTGATTGTCCTTGAGAACAGAGGGGGCCATTCTCCGTGGCCATCCAAGTCCAGCTGGCTCCAGGGAGTACCAGCCATCTCTCTGGGGCCAGAGTTTCCCCAAGCTGATTTCCACATGTACCCATGTGTAAAGCGGCAGCTGGTCCCTCGTTTGGATGTCTGCTTGGTCTTCCCGTTAGCTGCCAACTTCAGCCAGAGATAATTATTAAATGCCTGTATTGTCCACTCAACCTTTTCAATTATTTTTTTCTAGGCCAAAGAGAGAAGTCATCAGGGTTTTGATGTTGATCGAGATGCCAAAAAGCTGAACAAAGCCTGCAAAGGAATGGGTATGAAAGATATTTTGTTTGCTAATTTACTACTGAACTTGATTAAACTTGATCTCATGTCCAACTTTCCCACGATCTTAGGAAGATGACCTCCCACTTATCTCGTATCTTCCAAGCTAAGTTGATCACTTTTAAGGTTCCCTTTATAAAAGTTCTCAAAGTTATAAGCAGATTCTATTACTTGTCAGGATTCAACATAATAGCTAGAAATTTAATATTATGACATTTAATTTGAACTTGAGATGGGGGAAACTTCATGAGAAGTGTCGTTCATATGATTCTAATGTCATCTAAACCCTCTGATGCCTTTTATGGGAGATGGTAGGGAATCAGGGCTGCTGAGAACTGGATTAGGGACCTGGAAGCTGTATCTACGAGCAGAGCAAGTGGAGATAAAACTGTGGCCAAGGGTGAGAATCAAGGGGCAACACTGGAGCAACTATTTACATCCAGGCCTAAGTGCATGGCCAAGGATGGGAGGCTAACTAAGAGATGAGGAGTAAGGTAGACCCGGGAACAAGGGGAGATGAGCGAGGGAGCATCTAGGGCTAGGGCCATGAAAAGAGGCTCTGGAACCCAAGGAAGTCACTGATAAAACAAGGTTCTAGTCCCAGAAGCTTGGAAGAAGGTGGAATTCGAAACTCAGATAGAAGGATTTACCTTGAGTGGGAGGGGGGAGGGGAGGGAGGGAAGACTGAGAGCGGAAATAGATACATTCATGGGTGTTGTAAGAGGAGAAGGCTGAAGGTGGTCATGCCTAGTAATGGGACATGGCTCCGTGAATGTGAGGCAAAGATATCTGCTAAAGACATGGGTTTGACAATGGAGTATGGAGTTTGGGTGATAATTTGGAATACTAGCTCTTGAGTAGAAAAGAAGGCAGAGGTGGCCAGTATCGACTTCTCATGCTGAGAGCACTACTGAATAAGAGAAGAAAAAGGAGGAGGCGGAGGAGGAGGTCAAGGAACAAACTTACCTGCCTTCAATGGTATCTTAAGTTCTGGAACTGTATAGAAAAAGCAGCTTTACAATAATAGGTAATGTTTATTGAACTCTTTTGCCATACATTTTGCATGCATTACTTCATTTGACAATAGCAAACCTCATTTAATCCTAATTTTCCAAATGGTTAAAGTGAGGCTCAGAGGGGCTAAATGACTTGTTCAGACTCACACATCTAGTGAGTAAGTGGTCAAGCCAGCATTAAGCCCAGGCAGGAATTAATTTCCTGCTCTTGACCACCAGCTGATGACCTTCCTAGCTTAGGGCAGCTTTCATCTCCATGGGGGCCTTCAGGGCTCTTTAACACACATCTCCATTCACTCAACAAACCAACAAACACTTATTAAGCACCTTCTCTGGAGGGTCAGGTGTGACATGTTTAGGGACCTGCACTTTATTCTGAAACAAGGTGGAATCAAGCAAGAATTCATCTGGAAAGCAACATAGAGAGTTGACTGGAGGACAGTGGGAAGGGAGATAGGGGGACAAGTTAGGAGGTGACCAGGGGACAGATGATGAGGCTGCTGGGCAGTGAGTACAGACAAGAAGGAAAAGATTTGAGGCATTAATGGGCAGACACCACAGGGGTTGGTCACAGACCAGTCGGCGTGTGAGGTAAAGTGAGAAGTCAGAAAGAACCCCCAGGTTTCTGTCTCAGGGAACGAGATAGGTGTTATCATTCATCAAGAAAAGGAATATAAAAGGAGCCTCCAGTGTTCTGGTGAAAGTGTAGGTCTTACTTCAGACATGTTGAATTCAAGTGTCTGAGAAAATCCAATGGAATGATCCACATTAGTAGAAATATGTCTAGAACCTGGGAGAGAGATGTGGACAGAGACGGTAGACTTGGGAGACAGCAACACGTGGGTGGTGGTTGAAGCTATGGGTGAGGATACGCTCACCCAGGATGTCTGTGTAAAGAGAGGAGAGATGCAGGAAATCCCAGCATTTAAAGCAAATGTAAAAGTAAGACTGGGAAGGAGTGGCCAAAGAGACAAGATGGGAAACAGGAGAGAATGTGTCTCCAGAAGTAAAGGGAAAAGAGAGTTCCCAGAAGAAAGGAGTGGGAAACAGTATAAAACCCTATCCACCCTGAGTCAAGTAAGATGAGGAGTGAGAGTTGGATTTTGCAGCTAAGAATAAACTGACCATCTCTGCCAGAGTGGTTCTCAGCGTACAGCTGGACGCAGAAGCCTCATTGCCCTTCACGGGGGTGAGAATGGGGGTGAGGTTCTATCCCATAAGAGAAGAGAGAGGCTCACAGCTGACGGAATGTTGAGGTGAGGGGAGACTAGACACATAAAGAAGGAGTCCACTGAAGGGGAGAGCTTGTAAATACAGGAGGGAAAGGGGGTTGCTGACAAAAACAAGATTTTAGAAAGCCTGGAGGAGGGGGAAATCCAAAACACAGATAGCAGGATTGACCTTGAATGGGAAGAGGAGGTGCGACTGAGAGCTGGAATTGATACATTCATGCGGGTAACAGGGGCAGAACGTTGAAGGAGCTCTGGCCTGGCAACGTGACATTGCTTAGTAAGGTGGGAGGCGAGGTTATCTGCTCAAAGTGTTGGGTCTGACGATGCAGTATGAGGTTTGAGTGGTGCTTTGGAATAGACGTTGAGTAGAGATGACCAGGAAATGACTGCTGATCCCCCGTGAGGTCTCCGTTGACTAGAGAGACCACGATTTCACATTGGCTCAGCCCACACGGCTCTGTGATTTTCTCCTGCAGCCTGAAGGCAGGACAGGGGAAATGGATGTTAGGTTGACCCCGGGTTTGCTGATCCAGGGATTCCAGAAGAACAAGAAAGTGAGGGCATTTGAGGGGGCAGTAGCTTGGGAGAAAAAAGATAGAGGGACCAAGGGGCAAGGTTGATTAATTTCCTCAACTTTATTTTCTTACATCTACTGGGGAACTTTTAATATTCTAGGCGTTGAGCCAAGCACTTTATATATAAAATCTCATTAAGTTATTCTCACAAAAATCCACTTTTCAGATGAGGAAAGAGGCTGTGACAAGTTAAGTAACATACCCAAAGCCACAACCCTGTAAGTGGTGAACACTGGGATCGAACCAATTCCTATCATTGCCTGAAATGCCACCAATTTAGACACCACAGCTAAGCCGCCTCGGCCACACAGAGGCAGTGGGTGGGGATAGGGCTGAGAAGACGTGGCTGGTAGGAGCCATCTCAGTCCACAGGCTGTTTTATTAAATTTTCCTTTTTCTTATTGTGCTATAATTCACATATCATAAAATCCACCCTTTGACAGTGTATAGTTTAGTGGCATTTGGTATATTCACAGGATTGTGTAATCATCACCTCTAATTCCAGAACATTTTCATCACCTAAAAGAAACCCCACATAGATTCACAGCCACTCCCACTTTATCCTCCCTTCAGGTCCAGTCAACCACTGGTCCACTTTCTGTCTCTATGAATTTGCCTATTCTGGGCGTTTCATGCACCTGGAGTTATACAATAGGTGGCCTTTTGTGTCTGGCTTCTTTCACTTGGCGTAATGTTTTATGAAGACAAGTGCCAGATTTTTACTTAGAGGTAAATTAGTAGATTTACTTTCCTAGGAAAATAAAATAATTTACTTAGAGGTAAATTAGCAGATTTACTTTCCTAGGAATGGGTACTGTGGTAGAATAAAGATGGCCATAAACTCTTGTGTGACTCCAGAGAGAAGAACTGGGATCCACAGTGGAAGTTCTAGGAAGACATCTTTTGCTTCTGTATAAGGAACTATCTAACTATAGAACAGTCTGCCTTGCCCAAGAAATGCTGAAGTCCCAAAGGAGCTGGGGTGGGAGACAATCTGGTAGGAAAGTGGTAGAAGGGATTTCTACGTAGTAAGTATTTTTGAATAAATGGGTGGGGTGGGGCTGGAAATGAAGGATGACAAGCAGGTTGCTTGGTTTGGGGGCATCAGAGGAAAGCTCAGCAGAGGGGAGCTGGTCCTTGCTCACATCCTGGCTAATCCTGTATTCGGGCAACAGCTGTTGGGAGGTATGTTTGCCTGCAAGTGTCAGGATGTTTATAGTTCTGAGCTGTGCTGAGCGGCTGAGCCAGCCTCACAGGTGTTTCCCTGCTGCCTCTCAAGTGAGGGCCTGGCATCTGGATGTGGGTTGGAGACAGGAGCTGAAGTGGGTGTGGGAATGAGTCAGCTGTGGTTTATGATAAATCCCCAAGCTCTTAGCCACCACACAAGTTTAGTTCACTAAGCACAGATGGAGCACCTACTGAACGCCAAAGTCATGCAGTGTTCTCCTCCCCCTCCTTTGGGTGTGGCCACAAGGTGAGGCCATTCTTGTGCCGGTGACTGTTGGAGAGCCCCTTCTAGGTGCCAAGCTCTATGCTGGGTACCACACGCACGTCACCTTGTGTAACCCTACCAACGACCCTGTAAAGTTGTACTATAATGACAACAGAATGCCGAGGCTCAGAGGTTAAATACTTGCTCAGGGTCAACAAGATATGAGATGAGGGTAGGGTGATTGCAACCGAGGGCCATCTCGAAAAGATATCATTTGGATGAAGGTCTAGAATTCCCACCGCTACTAATAAGAGCAAGCCCAAGCAAAATCGTACCATTGGCAAAATTCGTCTGCAAGATCGTGCACCTATCTTGTTGCTATACCAGCCCAAGGCTGCGAGGTCTGGATTTAAATGTCTGGGGCCATGCTGTCCAATAGCCACCAAGGTGAGGCATACAGGTCACTTTTAATATTTTTAATATTTTAATATTTTTAATATTTTAATATTCATATTAAATATTAATTAAATATTTTAATATTTTAATATTTAATATTTTAATAATTTTAATATTTTTCTCTCAAACCGCTTTTTTTGTTTTTTGTTTTTTTTGGCCGCGAGGCACGTGGGATCTTTGTTCCCCGACCAGGGATCATACCCACACCCCCTGCATTGGAAGCTGAGTCTTAACCACTGGACTACCAGGGAAGTCCCCATTTTTAATTTTTGAGAAGCCAAATTTTTTTAAAATGCAGGTGAAATTAATTTTAATTATACTTTAGCTAACTCAATACTGTATCAAAAATATCATTTCAACAGATAGTCAATATCAAAGTTATTCATGAGATACTTGACGTCCCGTTTTTTGAATTAAGTCTTCAAAAGACCGTATGTATTCTACACTTACAGAATATTTCAACTTGACCAGCCACGCTTGAGTCCTCAATAGCCACATGCACGCACTGTATCAGGTAGAGTGAGGTCAGAGGCCCTAGGCATCAAAAAGATTACGTGCGCTCCTCACCCGTTCACCCACCTATGCAAGTCAAGGTAATAAGAATGCTGTACCATAAAATAATATTTGATTCTTACAAATAACATAAAACTGACAAATTTCCTTGTTTGCGGTTTCTTTGGTACCCCTGCTTTCCTGGCTCTTAAGTACCTGCTTGGTCTGGGTCTTGGTTAACCCAGAACCCCGGACGCTGACACTGGCAGGCCTTCCTCTCAGGGCTCCACGCCCACCCTGTTGCCCCCATCCCAGCAAGGCCCTTCTGAAGATGACGTCTTAATCCGATAGTGTCTGGACCCCAACATTCATTATTCTCTCTGAAATGTAAGAGGATGTTTGTCATTCTCCCTCCGAGAAGCACAGAAACAGGGGCTTAGAGGGAAGAGCTTCTATGGAGCTGCTATGGGGTGAGACGGCTGTGGCTGGCTTTGGGGCCTGCTGGGAAGCGGCTCACTCACTAGGCACCAGAGTCCCAGGGGTAACGGGGAGGGGACTTCAAACCCAGAGGTCCCCACCCTGCTGAAACTCAGTTCTGTGTGTTCCCAGAAAATGGCTGGAAGAGCCAAAGCCAGGGGGCCCTCCGGCACTCCCGGGGCTGACGGTCACCCAGTTCTGACCTCTACTGTGTAATTACTGCGTCAGATGAACAGTCAGAGCTGAGGTTCCTTCTTTTCTCATTTTTTAAAAAAGTCTTTCCCAGAACCACTGGGGACTGGCCCCAGTGCCTCAAATCACTGTAAATGTTTACAGGAAATTGTTCCACTGCACAGACTGCTTATATGACACACATACTGTGAAATGTAAAGTGAGGTCACCATCCAGTAAATCGCTTCTCGGCCGGGTAGTGGGAACAGCTCCCTGGATGAACCTGACACCCGGACTCAAAGGGCTCAAGAGAAATCCAGTCAGTTCCAGGCTCTCCCCCACCTCCAGGCTGCTGCTGGGACACCCCCAGACTGCTTTGCTCTCTGCTCTCCTTTTAAAAGAACATTCAGGAAGGAAAGTCTAAAAAACCTTATTTTTAAAATTTTAACTCAATTTTCCTGAATTATGCAGATATGGGTTGACTATAGCAACAGAGTAGAGGATTTCCTATTGGTCCCTGCTACACACAGGCCACCTGAGTAGCACACACAGCTTACACGCATGCAGAGACCAGCTCCATCATAATGCAGTGCAAACCTCTCTATGCATGCATTTACACATTCGTTCACTCAGCAAGTCAAGTCTGATGAAGACTGAGAGCCTTCTCTGTGGATACTGCAATGAGCAAAGCCCCCTGCTCCCGTGGAACTTGCAGTGTGGGGTGGCAGAGACAGGACAGAGGAGGAGGACAGGTAATGTGAGGGACACCAGCAGGTGTCCCAGAAAAGCCCAGCGAGTTGAGTCCTGAAAGAAGAATGGGAATAACGGTGAGGAACAAAGCTAAAGGTCTTGCAGGCAGAGGGAAGAGCCCAGGCTATTATTCTGGATTTGAAGGGGCCTAGATGGAAAGGTTTGAAGCAGAAGAGTGAGCAGGCTGATCTGCTCCACAGAAAGGTCACTCTGGAGACTGTGAATGCTGATTGGAAAAGGTGAGAGTAAGACAGGAACGCCATCTGGGGATCAGCGCTGGCGAATGATACGACAGAGGTGAGGATGGAGAGAGATGGGTGGGTCTGAGGGCTACCAAGGAGGTGAATGGTGAGGTCTTCGTGGTGACAAGTTAGATGTGGGGCGAGGGGAAAGAGAGAGCCAGGGGTGAGCACCCACACCCCTCCTGGCTGGCACAATACAGTGAATGGGCCACCTGGGAGGCAGGAAGGCTCCTTCCAGAGATGATAACTGTAAGGATAAAGGTCTGAGATGCGGAGGCCCTAGACCTGGGCTGGAGCAGCCCATGTGAAAAAAAAAAGTTGGGGGGCTGGATTCAGAGATTTTTTATGAGAAAAAGAAATCTCTCTTGAGGTGAGATTTCTGGCACTCCATGGTTAAAAAGAAACAATGTCACAGAGGAAGTAACTGGATACACAGTACGCAGGTGAGGCTACAGGAGGAAATGAAGAGGAAGGACAGAAATAAGTGCTGGAAGTGAGCCGGAATGAGGCAGGCAACGAACGCTATTTTTGCAAGTGAACTCATCCTAGAATTTTCTGTTTCTCCAACTGGAATCAGAGAGCTAGATCTTCCCGGAACCGTAAAGGTGGAACTAGTCCTTGAGACCAGGTGAACAGTCCACGGACACAGAGCTGGTGTCTGTCCTAGGAGCAGCGCACAGCTCTCTCACCCCTGGGTCAGAGCAGTCTTTCTAAGTCCCAGCATTGGCTTTCCAAACGTGGCATTGAGGGCTGGGGCCAGAGTCGGGGCCAGAGTCAAACACTTGAAGTCTTTGCCAACACCCCTTTTTCTTCCCTTCCCCGTCTCCAGCCAGCTCCCCCTTCATCCCTTCCCGCACCCTTGACCCAGATTTTTCCTGTTCCCAACCCGTCTATCAAAATGCATCTGCCCCGTATTTTGTTCCTTCAGGATCCTGATCTCTCAGCGGAACAGGAGCCATCGTACAAGTCCAACTAATTCAGTTCCACTGAAAAATTGCCAAGCATGCTATTTACAGGCAGCAGACATTGAGAGGAGGGCTAGGAACAGGCTAATGCAGGAAATCTCCAGACTCTGGGCTGTGAAGGGGGGTTTTTTTATTCCTTTCTTGAAGTCTTGAGATACTGCTGAGGACAGTGGATGGACTGGCTTCCTAGGGCTGCCATAACAGAGCACCACACACTGGGTGGCTTTAAACAGACATTTATTATCTCTCAATTCTGGAGGCCAGGAGTCTGAAACCAAGAAGTCAGCAGGCCATCCTCCCGCAAGGTGCTAGGGAAGGACCGTTCTATGCCTCTCTTCTAGCTTCTGGTAGCCGCAGGCGTTCCTTGGCTTGTAGATGCATCACTCCAATCCTCCGAACTCACAAGGAGCTCTCCTGTGTCCCTTCACACCATCTTCCCTCTGTGTGAGTCTCTCTCTGTGCCCAAATTTCCACTTTTTATAAAGACACCAGTTATATTGGATTAGGTCCCACCCTAATGATTTCATTTTCACTCGATTACTTCTGTAATGACCCTATTTCCAAATAAGGTCACATTCTAAGGTACTGGGGGTTAGGACTTCAATGTATTTGGGGGAGACACAATTTAACACATAATAGTAGGTGTCCCGCAACAGCCAGGTTACAAGAGAGGAGTCAGATGGGAGGTCTGCCAGTGCCAGGATGGACAAAGTGATAATATTCGAACAGAGCTTTATTATTGTCTAGATACGAATTTTCAGAGTCTCTGTCTCATCCTCTTACAGCCCCTATGCGATCAGATTGTCATAACTTCCTTCTCCCAGAGAGTAAAAGTGAGACTCGGGGCAGCACTGCCCAATGGAAACATAATGCAAGCCACACATGGAATTTCCAAATTTCCAGAAGCCACATTTTTTAAAAAGTAAAAAGAAACAAGTGAAATTAATTTTAATAATATATTTTGTTTAACTAAAGACATTAACACTCTAACAGGTAATCAATATAAAAATTATTGAGATAGTGCTTCCCTGGTGGCACAGTGGTTAAGAATCCACCTGCCAATGCAGGGGACATGGGTTCAAGCCCTGGTCCGGGAAGATCCCACATGCCGCAGAGCCACTAAGCCCGTGCGCCACAACTACTGAGCCTGCACTCTAGAGCCCGCCAGCCACAACTACTGAAACCCACGTGCCTAGAGCCCGTGCTCTACAAGAGAAGCCACCGCAATGAGAAGCCCGTGCACCACAACGAAGATCCAACGCAGCCAAAAATAAATCAATAAAACAAATTTTTTTAAAATTAAAAAAAAATTGAGATATTCTACACTCTTTCCTTACACCAAGTCTTTGAAATCCAGTATGCATTTCACAAAAACACATAACTATTAAAACCTTAAACGGTCCTAAAATGATCTTTCATTCCTTCAGTGGTATGCATAGTACCACACCCTAGAAGAGCAGATCTGACAGGCAAGACGGACCCAACAGCCCCACTCACCCAAGGAAGACGGCAGTAAGTGGCACCTAATAGTACACACTACCTTTCAGTGACCACTCCCTATGGCCTAGGTACCAGGCTTAGAATGTCACATACATGCAATCTTATGTATATATTATATATATATAATTGGATAAAATCTTATATGACATGCAATGACTCTAGAGGTATATAAGCAATGTTCTTTAGAGGAACAGCGGGAGCAGAAACTTAATGTTTCAGGATTTCGGAAAGTGCCTGACCTACTGACAAACGTGGTTCAGGTAAGGTGAGTGAGCCTGGGGGTTTGTGTGTACAGAGATGGGTCTAGAAGAGCAGTTTGAGACCGTACTGCAGGAAGTCTCAATGCCACATTAAAGAACAATGATTTAATTCTGGAAATCATGAAGAATCACTAGAGGTTTTAAAATTAGGGAGTGAAATGAGCACACGCGTACTTCCAAATGATGATTCTGATGACAGTGTGGAGGGCAGGCTGCAGAGACCAGAGCCTGGTGTCAGGGAGACTGAAAACAAGCAGGGCCTGATAGGCAGTGGCAGGAGGAATGAAGAGGGAAGAGTCATCTCGTAGGTGAGACAGATGGGACTTGGCGGTGTCGGAAAATAAAAGAAACGTAAGGTGGGCCCTCAAAAGTGACTTTGGATTTTCTAACTCAGGTGATGCCACACACTGAGATGAAATTAACAGGGTGGGGAGTGGATTCAAGGATAGACAGGATGAGCTCAGCTTTAGCTACATGGGGAATTGAAAGGCCTTGGGATCTCCATGGGAAGCTGGCCACAGGCAGCTGGAAATAAGATCTAAACTCAGGAAGGGTAAGGGCTAGAGGTGCTAGTTTAGGATTCATCAGCCAACGGGCAATGGTCACGGGTTGGGGTGGGGGGAGTGATGGCAATTAGCAAGGAGAACTGGCAGCTGAGTGTAGAGAGCAGGTAGAAGAAGAAGGGCTGATGGAGGATGCTGAGAGGGAGATGGTGGAGGGGCTGAAGGGAGGAATGGAGGACAGAGCTAAAGCCCTCAAGCAGAGAACAGTCAACAACTTCCAATACTGCCGAACAGCAAGGTACATGCGGGAACTAAGAAGAGGGTCTGAGCTGTGCCTCAGTTTCCTCCTCTGTAAATACGAGTTTGAGCCAGAAGGCTTCTGATGCTCCTTCCAGCTCAGTCACTGGGGTGACAGCCCAGAGACAGTGGCCTCAGCACAAGCCTTGCCTGGATCTGAGGCAGCCCTGGGGCACTTGGTCATTTATGCTCCCCGGTGTCCCAGGACCCATGTGGACCTCAGGGCAACCATGGACCCCTACTTGGATTTCATTCTCACAGTAGCCTTGTCTATTATCACCCCATCTTATAGGTGGGAAAACTGAGGCTTGGTGAGGCTAATTATTTGCCTGATGTCATACGGTTTAAGGGATTTGAATCCAGTCCGAAGAAACTGAACTCAGGGTTCGCTGATCAAATAGTCTTTCTCACTCTCACACCTGCAACACCTGGGTCATCTTTCCAATCCTGTCTCCAGGTTCAAAAAATGATACGCTCCCCTTCTTTCTTAGTCATTATCGTTTCAGTGCTGATCAAATACCTACAATGAACAAGTATTACTATGAGCATCAGGGAAAAAATCGTTTTAGAAAGAGTGTGATTCAAAAGAGTTTAAAGGGTAACTGCCCCTTATGCTCCCAATTAGGACTTTTCTCCTGAGATTAACAAGTTTATGGATGGGCTTGATACTATAGCAATTTGGGTCTATATCTTAATCTCTTCCACTCCATTTTAAGTACCCGCAGACCAAGGAACATACCATTTTTTTTTTTTTACAGTTTTTTTGAGGTATAAGTCACACACCATACAATTCACCCATTTAAAGTGTTCAATTCAGTTGTTTTTAATGTATTCACAGAAATATGAAAGCATCACCACAATTTAGAACATTTTCATCACTTTAAAAAGAAACCTCCTACACATCAGCTATCACACCTCTGCCCACCCCCTCCCCAGCCACTATTCTACTTTCTGTCTCTATAGATTTCCCTATTCCGGACTTCCATATGAATGGAATCATAATATGTGGTCTTCTGTGATTGGCTTCTTTCACTTAGCATAATGTGTTTAAGGTCCGTCCCATTCATACTGTAGAATGCGTCAGTACTTCATTCCTTTTTCTGGCCAAGTAATATTCCACTGTATGGATATAGCACCTTTCAATTATCCATTGTCCACTGATGGACATTCAGGTGGTTTGCACATTTTGACTATTATGAATGATGCTGCTATGAACATTTGAATACAAGTTTTGTGTAGACATAAGTTTTCATTTCTCTTGCGTTTATGCCAAGGAGTGAAATTAAGGAATAGACCATATTCGTTCCTCTTTCCACTACAATGCCTAGCATTGTGCTTCATGCAGTGTGAGGCCTCAGTGGATATTTGTCAAGTGAGTGAAAAGAATACAGTTCTCAGCATAAGATATTAAAGCCAAAGGGTCCACCTAGGTTCCACCAAAGCCTGTGACCACCACCCTGGCTTCCCCAGATTGACTAAAATAAACGTCCATCTTGTTTCTTGCTCATTGTGATTTTGTCTCTTTCTCCTGCACTTCAGGTACTGATGAAGCCACCATCATTGAAATCCTATCAAGCAGGACATCAAATGAGAGGCAACAAATAAAACAAAAGTACAAGATAACGTATGGCAAGGTGATGCAGCGGGTCCTCGGCCATGTGCACACGGCCTTGGTCTTGACTGTCTCTTCTGCTTCTTTGATCTTCCCAAGACAGTGAGGACTATCCTTAAAGCTTTATTGAGTTAGCCCAGAGAAACAAAATGAAACAACTATTTAAAACTTTAATTGACTTCAGAAAAACTGAAATGGCCTTGTTAACAGCCTGTAAAATCAATATTGGTTAACTCATTATTTTTCCAATTGACTTCTTTTTAAATTGATTCCTCAGTCTTTTTTTCCCACTCATTTGGATTAATTCCACATATTAACTTATAGATAGGCCAGGGATTTGAAAACCAGTTTTCACAGGTGGGTCTTTATGTAAGAATTCTTCATTTATTCAGGTGTCTTCAAGAATGATATATTCTTCATAAGTGATTGTTACAAAAACTAAAAAACCAAAAACCAAAACCAAAAAACCCTCTATTTCGTTAAGCATCAACGCCTTTTTCTTTCTCTGCATATCTTTTCTTTCATTCTTCTTGTTGATGGTGTTACATTTAGAAATCGTTAAGAATGCATTAGGCTTTCTGTTTTCTTTATTAATATAGCATGAACACGATTTAATATTTTCTTAATGTCATTAGAATTATCAGTTTGCCAAATAAATGTGAATTATCATGCTGCATTCTAATCCAAATTTATACTTCCTTTACAGTTTCAATAACTCTATGTATAAATAGATATAGAGATAGAGGTGGATTTTCTTACTTATTTGTCACTGGGGAAGCAACAATCTCTCTAGGCCTTGGTCTCCTCACAAATAAAATGAAAATGGTAATTTGCCTCCCTTCTCAGGTTGCTGTGAGAATCAAGCAGGGTAATGCTGGCACCTACCAGTAAAGGGGGGCTGTGATAGGTATGATTGTTTCCACCTTACAGAGAGAAAAAGTGGAGCTCACCTGTTTAAATGACTCATGCAAAACCACACACTTAGTAAGAAAAAGAACCAGCACTCAAATCTAAGTCTTCCATCCCCAGGGCCAGCCTCCACTCCTGAAGAATCCATTGCCATGAGAGGAGCTATTTATTTATACATTAAACAGTCCAGACAGCTGTGCTTTTGTAGTTTTTCTGCTTCCCTCTTCACAATCAGGCTTGTCAATGTCACTCATTGATGACATTGGTGAAAATAAGAGAAGCTTCAATTCAGCTGCATATGATTGAATTGAATGACATTGAACTTTCATCCTTGTCAGCGTGCCTGACTATAGCATCCTCTCAAGTGCTGTGTCTACTCATATCCTACCAATATGGAAAGTCAGATACAGGCATCTTAAGCTTTGGTGTAAAATAAGTGTAAATGGGTTCAAAGAGAGGACTCAGGGGCTCTGTTAAAGTGGGCATGCTCTAGCACAAAACTCTGCAATACCTACATCTGCCAATCATTTGCTTACTTTCCAATTCTCAGCTGTGTTTCAAACAGCTGAGACTGCCAAAGAGGTGATCGAGAATCATACCACAAAGCTAGAAGACATTAGAGACAATCAAATCTAAAGTCAGCTGAGCTCCAAAGAGAATAAGTATCCCAAGTTGACACAGCTAGTTAGCAGGAAACCAGGATTAGAGCCGAAGAATCCTGAGCTGGCTCCTAGGTCCAAACAGAATGTAAACACACAAGGATTTGTTTTCATCCTTGTGACGTACGAGAGCAGGCAGCTGGGATTTCTCTTCTCTACAGTTCTATATAATGCCCATCTGACTTGAAAAAATATTTCCAGTCTTCAGGTGGATCCACACCAGAGGACTGACCAAAGGCCTGTCTTCACAAGATCAGGGTTAGATGCAGCAACTGCCATGGGATGGAGCCAGTAATATCACAACCTGCTATTAAGACTGCAGATCCCAGGGCCTTGGACAAAAATCTTCTGGGATTTTCCTCCCAGGCCCGGAGCTCAGAGGTTCATTTGAGAAATAGTTGATTTGCCTTCTCTCTGAAAGTTCCTTTCAACATGAAATAATAATAATAATAATAATCACTTATTGAACATTGAAAATGTGCCAGGCACCGTGTTCAGTGTTTACAAGGATTGTCTTATTGAATTCTCCCAACAACCTTAAGAAGTAAGTCTTATTATTCTTCCCATTTTTCAGAGAAGGAAACTGACAGCCGGTGAAATTAAGCACACTTCCTAGGTCACAGAGCTACATGACTGTGTTGTTAGACATCACGCCATGGTGCTGAGTAGCCAGGCCCACCCCATGCTGTAATTTGGTCTATCGGCTTCCAGTCTGACCCACACAGGGCTGTCTCTGTGTGAAGGTCCTGCTTTGAGGTCCTTCATTTAACTTGGGACATTGATGACTCTAGTTGGACTGAACGCCCATTCTTGACGCTTTTCTCATTAAACCATCAGGTCGGAGGGAGACAGGTAGGAGTAGGCAGTTCACCTGTGATTAGAGGGGGCGTGCCCAAAACAGGATGCCAGTGAGAATTTCATGTACTTCCCTTCCCCCACCTGAGTTCTTTCCCACGTGTGTCCCTTTCAGAATTTAACAAAATGCCAAAGTGACTGTGTATCAGGTTTGCCCAGGACAGTCCCTCTTTATTCCTGTTGTCCCCCTGCAATTATTAATAGTGCCCCCCCCCTTTCACTGTCAAAAGCATCCCAACTTGGACAATGAATGATCTGGTCTCCTAGAGATGACAAACCTGTATTTCAGTCTTCTCTAGCCAAGTACTTGGAGATGAGTCCTTTATCTTATTGAGGTTCAGTCCATGGGGATAATGCAATACCTCTCCTGCCAGGGCTGTTGCAGGGATCAGTGAGGAAGCTCTCTGAACCCTAAAATATTCTGCAAATGCTGGTTGTTATTATGATTCATCTTTGGGGTCCCCAGCCCTGAGCAGGGGATCTTCCCTCTGCCTCTCTGCCAGCCTTGGCAGAAGATGGATGGGCACCTGGGTGACGACTGTCCTCCAGAGCAGATCACTCATGCCTGCAGAGCTCCAGTCTAGATTGTGCCCCGTGTGTCCACAGCCGGTGTCCTGCGGTGGGGAGAGCAGACACCTGTCCCTCTGCTCTCAGGACGTTCCCAGACAAGACTCTCTCTGTCTTCCCACAGGACCTGGAGGAGGTGCTCAAGAGTGAGCTGAGTGGAAACTTCGAGAAGACAGCCTTGGCCCTTCTGGACCACCCCAGCGAGTATGCCGCCCGGCAGCTGAAGAAGGCCATGAAGGGCCTGGGCACGAACGAGGCGGTGCTCATCGAGGTCCTGTGCACGAGAACCAATAAGGTGAGTCCCAGCCGAGCCCAGGACCAGCTCCCAAGGGAGCGTCCATATGCCCATCAGAGATGGTTACAGCAGCCAGAAGGGAAAGTCCTCCCTGCATTCCGCCCACGGGGTGAGCAAGTGTCTGGGCAGAAATGCGTCCACTTGGTTCACACTGGAGAGATCCCTCTTCCAATCTTCTGATGGTCAGTCTTGGTGTTGCTGCTCCTGGCTTGACAGGATAGATCCTTCCAGAAGTACAGTGTCAATCCAGCTTTCATTTTTGTAAAGAGATGCACAGTTTTACATGAAGGAGGAACGTTCTACTTTACCCTCCCAGCCTGACTTTGTGGGTCTCCTGGCACAAGTAATACAATAACAGTCCAAGCATGGCTGCATCTAGCGGAGAGCACAAGAACAGGCAGGGGGGTGGGTGGTGTCAGGGGGGTCCCAGTGAACACCCCTGGGGCCGCCACCACTTCCCCAGAGGTTTCCATGTCCTCTATCCTGTCCTCCCCTGGTCCCTTGGGCACATGCCACCATTTCAGGAGCTGAAAAGGACATTTGTTAAGGCCCTCGCAGAATCCCATTCATCTTTGGTTCCAGAACCCATAAGGGCCAAGGACTTCATCAGGAGAAAAGAGGGCCCACAGGTCATTATTTGGAGACCCCCTCCCTCTTCCACAACACCCATCACATAGAATGGGGAGGTCCAGCGAGGAAATGCCAGGAAAATCCAACATTCTTGAGGCCTCCGGGTAGGAAACAGAAACAGCACTTGGAGCAGACGGCGAGGAAAACCGCCACAGTGCTGGGACACTGAAGTGCCATTTAAGCCCCCGAGTGCCTACCACCTGGGCTGCTTCCTCCTGCTCAGCCTGTGCCGTCCATCCACGTTTCCTGAAGCACCAGCAGCCTCCACGCTACAGCTGCAAACCCCTTTCCTGAACATCCCCGGACTTCTTCCCAAAGGATAATAAAACCCCTCCATTTGGGGAGTTTCCGGTTAGGATTGTGCCTTAAGGGAGGGTTAGCACAGGAGGGCGGCATCAATTCAGTCCAATAACCACATAACTCTCCTTACTCAATATTCCTATCCTTTCCAGAAGCACCAAAGTCCTAGCGACCAGGAAGCCAATATCTGGGCAGCCTGCCTTGGCAAGAAGGTTAATTCGGTTGTTACATTTCTAATCACACTTGCCTACACGAGGTTCACCCTCAACCTAATTTCTTTCAGGTCCTGGTCTCAAACAATGAGCAAGATCTTTTTTTTTTTTTCAATCAAATAGATCTGACAGTAAAAAGAAGAAAAGCAGGGAGAGAGCAGGCCCTGCGTTCAGGCAGATCCTGAGAGTGGGCTGGAGGGAGGAGAAAGGGGAGGGGGCTGCAGAGTCACAGGTGTTCGGCCCCCACCTGCTTCCTCCTCTCTCCCACCCACCAAAGCAACATCGGCCTGGTCCTCATCTTCTATCACTCCCACTCCCTTCTCCCCATCACTGCCCGATGACTCTCATTTTAAGCAGTTTATGAGAGATGCTGTAGGGAAATGCCTGCTCTTATACGCTGCTGGTTCAAGTGTAAACTGAGGCAGCTCCCAAGTGGGTCAAGCCATTGCAATATACAGCCATACCTTGTTTTATTGCGCTTCGCTTTATCGCGATTTTACAAATAGCATGTTTGTGGCAACCCTTCATCGAGCAAGCCTCTCAGCACCATTTTTCCAAAAGCATTTGCTCACTTCCTGTCTCTGTGTCATATTTTGGTAATTCTCACAATATTTCAGACCCTACACTGGCAGAAAGATGACGACTTGTTGAAGGCTCAGGTGATGGTCAGAATTTTTTAGCAATAAAGTATTTTTAAATTAAGGTATGTGCATTGTTTTTTTAGATATAATGCTATTGCACACTTAACAGACCACAGTAGAGTATAATCATAACTTTTGTATGTACTGGGAAACCAAAAGATTCATGTGACTCACTTTATTATGATACTCATTTTATAGGGGTGGTCTGGAACCAAACCCACAATATCTCCAAGGTGTGCCTGTAAAGCAGTTCTTCCTGGCACACACCCTAGAGAGAGACTTGCACTCCTGTACACAGCAAATTGTTTACCGAGTGCAGTCTTGTCTGAAGTAGAGAAAAATTGAAAACAGCCTAAATGTCCATCAATCAGAGGCTGGCTAAATAAACAGGGGCTTACTGTAAGATGGAATATTTTGTATCCATTTAAAAAAAAACACTAGGTGACTAACTAATGTACAAGCATAGCTGGACCTCCAAAACCTATTACTGAGTGAAAAAATAAGGCAAAAAACAAACAATATGAACAGTATTCCACTTTTTAAACACATACACAAAACAGTTCTATATATTTGCACTAGCACAAACATATGTATACGAATGTAAAGGGAAAATATGCACTGAACTTCTAACACTGGCTACCTGGGTGGGGAAGGGGGAGTGAGATGGGGTGAGGCGGTAGTGAAAGAAGATGTTAGCTTAGCTGTAATGTTTTCACTTTTAACTAAGGATGACATGCATATGCTAAAGGATTCCACACAGCTAGGGACTTGCTCTAGGCCTAGACCTTGACTTGTAGGGACAACCCCCTTTGTAGGAAGTCATAAAGGCATCCTGTATCCAGAGACAAGCTCCTGCCTCTTCCCTTTGCTTGTCTCTGCCTATATTATTGATTAACCCCACCTTGGAGTATTGATTTTTTTTTATTACCTCTCCTAGGAAATCATCGCCATTAAAGAGGCCTACCAAAGGTGTAAGTGACCGTTTGTTCTGACTTTAAAGAATGTTCCTTCCAAAATACCTCTGGGAGACTAAATCTGCTTTCTCTCCTCCTTTCTTCTTCCCCAAAAGTATTTGACAGGAGCCTTGAATCAGATGTCAAAGGTGATACAAGTGGAAGCCTAAAAAAAATTCTGGTCTCCCTGCTACAGGTAAAAGTAAAAAGGTCTAACCTGCTTTATGATCTTGGGAAACAGCCCTTGGTAGCATGGGACCATGATGAAAAAGGCAATTTAGATGATAAACATTTCCTTCTTTTATTAAAAATGTTACTGAGGGATCATCAACCTGTGTTCTGTCAGCCCAGCTCTTGTGAAATCATTCAGTGGGGATTTTTCCCATCATAACAATCCGCCTAGTCATTTGCAGTTTACAATCCCTTTTTGTTCGTGAGTTATCTCATTAAGCATCACCACCTCACTTTGCCAGTGAGGAACCTCTAGGTGTACACACAGTAAGACACAGCTTAGGAGCAAGAACCAGCCCATCTGACCCCAAGTAGGGCCCTTTTCATGACACAACTTACTTCCAGGATTCACCCCAAGTCTAGGCCTGTAAGAACTGCTGCAGGGAGCTTGGCCTGGAAAGCAGGGCTTTAAGAATTGGCCCTGCTAGGACACAGCCCCCGCGGCCCCCAGCCAGATGGCATCTGCACTCTCATTGACACACCCATCTTTGTGAGCTTTGTGTGTTTCCTCTGCTTCATTACTCTCGATGTGGAGAGACTGATAGCAGAGAATACACAGAGTAGGCTTCACCTGTAGCACGAAGAGTATATGAGTGTTCTCCTGCTGTATAACAAATTGCCGCAAACTCAGCAACCTAAACTATGCAGACCCATGATCTAGCGGTTTCCATGGGGCAGGGGTCCTGTTACGGGTTAGCCAGGGTCTCGCCAGGCTGAAATCAAGGTGTCGGCCAGGGCTGCCATCTCATCTGAGGCCTGGGGTCCTCTTCCAAGCTCACTGGCTGTTGGTAGATTTTGGTTCCCTGTGGTTGTACGACTGATGTCCCTGTTTTCCTGGTAGCTGCCAACCAGAGACCACTCAGCTCCTAGAGGCCATCTGCAGTTCCCTGTTGTGGCCCCATAGACAGTTCAGAGCATGGCTATTTGGTTTCTTCCAGGCCAGCAGGAGTTCATGTCTCTGACTTCTTCCATCTCTGACCTTAAAGAGCTCACCTGATTGGGTCAGACCTACCCAGGATAGCTGATTAGGGATTTTAATTACATCTACAAACATCCCCTTTGCCATATAAACATAATATGATCACAGGAGTGGTATCTCACCATATTCACAGGTCTTACCCACACTCAAAAGAAGGGGATTATACAAGACTGTGGTCCACTTAGGTCATCTTAGAATTCCACCTGCCACTAAGGGCTTAGGTTAAGACCTCCAAAACTTTCCATGACCAACATTCAGGGCTCTTCAGGACTGGGACCCTGAGAAGTGAAATTTGATATTTTGGAAGGAAGACTAATAGTTTCCCAACAGACTCATTCTAGGGGACATCATGAGGTTTCTTAGAGGTCAGTGGGGTTTGTGAGTGACCCTGGTTTCTACCAAAAAAAAAGGAAAACTGTGTTGTCACAGAAGCTACTCTGTTTATCAGTTGTGCCCAAGAGATGGCAGCAAAGAGCAGCATTGCCACTTGGCCAGGTTTTGTCTAGATTCAGCCCACCCCTCTGAAATCACCCCCTTTTCTAGGACTTTCCCTTTTTGTTTTCTGTGGTCAAGCAGGAACTCAAGTTAATAACAATGTGTTGATTTTTCTAGGCTAATCGCGATGAAGGAGATAATGTAGACAAAGATCTAGCTGGTCAGGATGCCAAAGATCTGTATGACGTAAGTATGCAGATGTGCCAGTCTCTGCAAATTCTTTTTTTTTTTTAATTAACGTTATTTTCAACAACTGTTACTTTATTTTACGCGAATTGGAATTACTTGGGAAATAAGAATGATCTTTAAAATATTTTTCATATATACAGTCTTCATGAACCAAAAAGAATTGCTTTTTCTATTCTTATATTCTGGGGTTAACCACCTCAGATCCATTCTGGAACAAATCATATAAATATGTGAGGTATACTTGTGGGTTAGAAGTTTAAAGTGCTAGATCGATCAATGTGGCTTAGATTCAGTGCATATTTTATTGTTTCCTGTAAGGGAGGCCTGGTCACAGCTCTGTTTATTCAGTCTTTTTGCAAAAGGCTTTTTCAAAATGTTTGCACTCGGCCCTCTAGGCAGGGGAAGGCCGCTGGGGCACGGACGAGTCTACCTTCAATGAAGTCCTGGCCAAGAGGAATCACAAACAGTTACGAGCCACCTTTCAAGCCTACCAAGTTGTAAGTGATCCAGTACTAAGGCAAGGAGTTCACACGGAAACTGAGTCTCAAGTTATTTCCAAAAGAAGCCGAGATCTGGGATATGGAACTGGGCGGCAGGGGGCGGGGTGTCTTTTACAATAGTGGTTCTCAATCAGGGGTGATTTTGCACCCCCAAGGGATATTTGATAATGTCTGGAAACACGTGGGGTTGTCACAACAAGGTGCGTTGCGGGGAGCAGCACAGTTGGCATCTAGAGCGTCAAGGCCAGGGACGCTGCTGAACATCCCACAGTGCACAGGGCACCTCCCACAACAAACAGTCATTTAGCCCCCCGTGCAGCGCTGAGGCTGGGAAACGCCACTTTGCAACAGAGGCTAGGGAAGCAGGGGAGTGTCAAGTTTAGGAGCAAAGCCCTAGAGTCAGAGGGTCCAGGTTCAAATCCTGGTTCTACCACCAACAAGTATCCTGATATCACCATCCTCATTTGTATAAACAGAGACCCTGAACATCAACATCCCACCCTCACGGGGTTATTTTAGGTGTTAAATAAGATGAATATAAAAGGCTCAGGACAGTATCTGGCATGTGGTAAGCTTACAAATGTTTGCTGTTACTATTATTCCAATTGACAGTTGGGCTAACAATATCTACTGCTCCCAAAACAGATACGATAATACCTCAGAGATACACTCTTGGAAAGATGTGTATCAGTTACTTTTATACAATTATCTTTTTTAATCTAATGATAATTTTAAGTCAACGAGGTGAGTTAGCTATTTCAAGGCACTTAGTGGTTAGTCCTTCCCTGAAAATCAGTCTTTAATTGCAAGAAGACTTTTGTGGAATATCAGATTTTTTTTTGGTCTCCTATTTTATATTTGTGGAATGCTTTTAACTATTCAAAGTACATCTGTGCCCTGTGTCTCATTTCAATTTCACAAGAATACTGTAACTCAAATGTAGGCTGAAGAGCCATTGTAACCCACAACTGCTGGAGGAGGAAAATTTGTTACAAGTAAGGAACCATCTGTAACTTATCAGGACCACACAGCAAGTCAGTAGCAGAAAGTGGATGAGAACTCCAAGATTCCCCAGCCTGAGCTCCTACCTCAGCTACAGCTGGCTGCTCCTCACTCAAAATAGCACTTCCTATGTGTTGCCAGCAGATGAAAAGACAACAAAGCTTTGGAATTTTATCATTACTGTATATAAGCCCTTAGGGCCCTCTGCTTTCAAATCCTGCCCAGAGTCGTGATCAAAGGCAGCTGACCCTGTACTCCCCTGGCCCCTGGGCCTGGAGCTATGTAGACTGAGCTGGAAGCCTTCTCCATGACCTAGACCCTCTTCCCATAAGACTGGGGCCATGGATGGAGTTTCTGGGGTGGCTGTCATTTGGGATCACTATAGAAACACACATATGTGTGAGGGTGTGTGTGTGTGTGTGTGTGTGTACATGAACTACTGACTATCTAAGGATACTCCCTAGGCCGATTGTTCTCAAAATTAATCCCAAAACAGCAGAATCCGTATCACTTGAGACAATGTTTAAAATGAGAATTCTTAGTGCCTGCCCTGGACCTACTGAATCAGCTTCCTTGGAGTTAGGGTCCTATAGTCTGTGTTTTAACAAATCTTCCAGATTCTGATACATGTTAAAGTTTAACAAGTCTGCTCTAGGCTACTAGCTGTATGACCCTGGGCAGGTTATTAAGGGTTCTGTGCCTCAGTTCCCCCCAACCGTATAATAGGGATAATAATAGTACCTACTTCACAGGGTTAGTAAGGATTAAATGAATTAACAGATTTAAAGCATTTATTGCCTGGCATGCAGTAGGTGCTCAGTTAACATTAGCAGTTGTTACGAGTCGCCTTATGTGAACCGATAGTGTCAAAAAACAGAGCTAAAACTCAAATGGTCAGTAAGATAATCAATTGATCTGATAATTCTTTACATGAAACCAGCTCTAAAATGCTACCTATTCATCATTCCAAAAGCCTTGTTGGAACATTGTTCATCTTGATCTTTATCATTGATCTTCTGAGTTCATCCTGATCTTCGGAACCTAGCTCTATAAATTTTCTCATGGTCTCTGGCTAAAAGCACTAAGATGCTAGGGTCAGATCAGTGACGTGTATCATACGGCATAGGTTGTCCTGGCATAGAGTCGAATTTTAATTTTTGGCGCAAAAACTCAGGTTTTTGCTCTTAATCTGCGCTCTAAACCTGAGTCTTAACTGTTGACACTCTCAGAGATCCCAGCCCAAGCAACAAAGCTTCCCCAACTCTGCAGCATCATGAAAGATTATTACCGTCCCCAAATCTACCAAATACGAAAGGCTTGTAGAGTTATGAAGTTCCCCAAACATAGCTCAGCATAAATTGTAGGTACACATACCCATAGCCCCAGGTCACTGCCTCACCACCACACCCCTCACCACTTCTCCCCTCCCCTTAAAGAGTTCCTAAGCCCATTCCAGAACCTTTAGCCCTTTCCCTTTAACTGCTATAACCAAAGTCAGAGTGCACAGGGTTCTGCCGTGGGCACGCTGTCAGTTTGGGGCATTGGTTTTAAAAGAAAGAAATGTGTCTCCTATTCTTCTAATAATCTCCCCACAGGCAATGTTACCTGGTAAACTAGAAGCCTTTGAGGCTTGTCTGGAATCCACCCTGGCAATTGGTTTTTGTACCGAGATCAGAAAACCTGGTTTTGTCCAAAGAGCCCCCCTAGGAATTAAGTGTTCCGATAAGTGAGAAGCTTTCCATTTGCAAAGGAGCATCTCAGCAGCTTGGGCCAGTGGATTGTTTTCCGTTTGTGTTCAATGGAGTCCCTGGAGGTGCCTTGGTAGCTACCAGGAGGGAATGGGGGGATGAGGTAGGTGGAGAAGAAAGGGCAATGCCGTCTCACTGTATCTCATGAATAGTGCCCCCCAGAGTTGGGCAGCGAAGAGACTCTGAGAGGGCGGGAACCTGGCATTACCGTCTGGGGCTGCGCTAAGGAGCCCATCTCCCGCCTCCCCAGAACAGCTCTGCTTTCCTGCTTTTATCTGTTGTGTAGGCTGAGATGCTACAGAAAATTTAAAACCACTGTTCCAGCCCAGTACTAACAATAAAAATGGAAAGTGGTTTAATGTGAGGATTTTTTTTTTTTTTACTAAACACAGACCTGTGTGGGGAAAATGTCCTCTTGAAACACAATCTCAGTCTACACAGCAAGAACCCTGTTCACGGGAAAAGTGAGAGCAGTTTCTTCTGAAACACCAGCTCTCACATCCAGCCCCCAACACCTGAGAACAGCTAAGAAAGGGACTGAAAGCCCCCCCAGTCCAATCCCCTGCTTATCTAGGTCGATTCCACACCAGACCTCTAGATGGGCCAACTACGATGAGGAGATCAAGCGACGGGTTTCATTAAATCTGGACCCTCCTTCCCCCCACATCTATTGTGCTCGTATCACAAAGAATATGTTGTTTACCAGTGTTTTCAGAATAAACTACATAAACTCCACTGGCATGTCCTCAAAGGCCCCAATTATTTATAGACTCACAATTGTGTCATATCCTCAAGAGATAATTTCTAAGAAAGAAGTTTCAGTATTTCTAATGCTTAATTGCATTTCCCAACCCCAACCAAAAGTTCTCCTTTCTCTTTATATGCCTGCCCTGAGCTTGGCCCACGCGGTACTTGTGTTAAGCGTGGCCACAATTTACTCTGAACTTCAGCTTCTATAAATATTTGGAAGGAAACCTAATGTGTAATGCTGTGCAGAACGAGCTGGCGGTGAATATAAGATCATCTGGAGTCTCCCCAGAGGGAAAGAAAGCAGCATTTGACGTGGTCAGCCCCTGGCTCCCAGCCCAAGTAGCCCCACAGTATCAGACACATTAGACCAAGTCCTTACCGTGAACTTCACCACCTCTCTTCATGTCGCCCAAAGTGTAGGTGCCCGAGCTCCCAGTCTCGGTCCACAACGGAGGAAGGTGTGGGAGATGATTATAACCACAGCCTCCTGGAAAACTGGAAACGGAAAGAATTTTTATAAACACATAGGAAACTCAAGTACGATAGAAACGTAAAGAATATTGTTGCAGTACTTATTCATTGTTTTTCCACTCCCTGATTTCACAGAGGAGGAAACTGAGGCTGAGGGAGTGGTCCTGATGGGGGTCACATCCATTAGGGGTCAAATCGGGACTAACTCCTAGGCCATGAGAGTCCGCACTCGAATGGCGGGCAGCCATCCCCAGCCCTGCAAGGGCTGAGGCCAGAGAGGAATCCCAGAGTTCCTCTGGTCCTTGCGTGACCAAATCTGGTCCTTGCGTGACCAAATTTTTTTTTTTTTCTATTGCTTTTTGTAGAAGAACAAGCCTCAAGTGCACCAAGGCCAAAAGCAAAACCTGGACTAACAGCTGCACTTTCTTTCTCCAGCTCATTGGCAAAGACATCGAAGAGGCCATCGAAGCAGAAACGTCAGGAGATCTGCAGAAGGCCTACTTAACTCTCGGTAAAGTAAAGCTAGGAAAGCCCCTGACTTAGGTTGGGCTCCCTGGAACCAGACTTGGAGACAGAGGTTTGTGTGCAGGAAGCTTTCAGGGAATAGCTTGGGAACCACACATCTAAGCAGCATTGGGATGGGAGAGAATGAATGTGATGCAGCTGCAACAGGAGCTGTGCTGGTCCCCCAAGGAGGCCTGAAGTCAGGATGTCCAAAGTGGAGGCAAGGGGAGCAGCCCTTCACACCCCACATCAAGCAGCCATCTGGCTGCACCCAGGGAGCATTTGCAACCTTGGGGAAGATAGCTCCCTCTTTTGACTCCTAATGGATATGACCCCAGTCAGTCCCTCCCTCCTGAGAAGGGACTCAGCCCTGAGCAGCCAGCAGGTAACACTTGGCATGACTGCCTGCTGTCCTGAAGACAGCAGCTGGGGGACCTACCACAGCATCCACAACAGTCCCACTAAGATCATGGGGCCCCGAGAGCATCCATCAACAGCCTGGGACCACTGTCTAGTCTCGTGGGGCAGCATGCGGTTCATGTGACACACACTCAAAAGCACCCAGGTTCGGATCCAGGAACAAGTTTCTGCGGGTGCCTGATGGCCCAAGGGTGACCTTTTCCATTTGGTTCCCTTCAACATTGGAATGAATGAGGTCTGTGTAGAAAGCAAGGCGGGGGAGACTAGATCAAGGCCGTGCCAAGCAAACGCTAGGCATTTCTCTCCAGGTGTTGCCCGTAGACAGGAAATAGCAGAGAGATGGGTACCGGGCTGTGGCTGGCAGGCTCCTTTCTCATTTTTGCAAGCCCCGGAATGAAGGCATTGTCCATTGTCCACACGCCGGTGGCGAGGAGGCCAGGGCAGCAACCCAAATGGCACGAGAAATGGAGAGAATATCCCCAGAAGAAGAGGAAGAACCAAAAAAGCAGCCCCTGGAAGCTAAAAAATGTGCTCACGCTGCCAAACTCTTTTGTTTTGTTTTTTTTGATGGGATTTTGGGGGCAATGTCAGCAATTGATTTTTTTTTTTCCACCCTCATTTTGCATTCAGATTAGCAGGTCTGCTATTGTTATAGAGGCCTGAACATCCTTAATGTCACTCCTGTCCCACGATGGATACACACAGATGACTGTCCTTAGGGCTTTAAGGATGAGTGTCTTAAGTAAACGGAGAGATCTACTCATGGCCCAGCTACAAGGCTCCAAACCCTTTCTGTACCTGCAGTGTAAAGAAGCAGGACAACGCCAGAGTTCAGTCAGAAGATTAATACTAATTCTTATTAGTATTAAGTATTAATGGTAATAAAACGATTCAACACTTTAACATTTACTTAGCACCTGCCTGGGCCAGCAGTTGTGCCAGGCGTGGGGATCAGAGGTAAATAGGTCCAGTTCCTGTTCTTAAGAAGCTTCAAACTCATGGCAGATACACACAGATCAACAGACTGAGCTACAGTAAAGATAAAACCAAAAACAATCAGAGCAAGGCAGGTACAGAGGAAGGAAAGGACCCATCCTTGCAGTTGGGGGACCATGAAATGCAGGAGTTGGGTGGACTCCACTGGTAGCAAATATAAAACAGATTAGAAAAGACCTTGAAAAGGAACCACACAAAGAGTGGGACATGACTTCATGACTAAATTCTCTACACACTCCCTACCCTACTCCCACCTAACTCACAAAGATGCCAGTTTGCCACTAAAATTGAGGAGGAGGTGTTATGAGACCAAACGGTTCCCACCGCTTGCAGCCTCTGGAGCAGCACTTCTCAAAGTGGGGTCCGTGGACCCCCTGCATCAGACTCACGTGGGGAGGCATGTGAAAGTGTGGTTTCTGGAGGCCCACGCCAGGTTACCCACTTAGAACTTCCTGGAATGCAGCCCAAAGCCACACATTGACAAGTTCCTCCCGTGATCACCTTATGCTCCCTGGAGTTTGCGAACCCCGGTTCTGCAGGCCAGGGAGGAGCAAGAGACACTGCTGGCTGCCCTTCCTCTCACACGCACGAAGATCTTTACTCCCACATCCTCCCAAGCTGGCCCCATCCAAACTTTCGGGGTATTCCTGCCGCTGCGAACAACAAAGGTTGTTCACCAGGCATAGACTGTATATGGTAGAAAAGTTGAGATTTTTCTCCCCAAAATATCAGGAAGAAGGAATGTCGGGGGGAAGTCACTGGTGTAGGGACGGAACGCACTGAAGTTAGGCAGACGATCACTGCAGCGCCAGTTAGTACGAGTGCACAGGACGGGGTCCCCGGCAAAACCTTGTGAGGCCACTAGCTCAGAACGTCTGGGGGTGTGCGTCACAGTGAGTCTCAAACATGCTGCTCCCCAAATTGCCAGGTTCACCCCCCCCCCCCATCACTACCACCACCAATCCAGCAGCTTGTGGATTCAGACTCCTGGGTCTGGGCTTCTCCGCTGACACTCTGGTGGCTGCCACATGTCCTATAAAATAAGGAGACAGACCCTCCCCCAACCTAGACTCTGCTTTCCTAATTCTGTTCCTCCCCCTTCCTTGTCAGCATTCTATCGGCAATTATCTAGAAGACAAGAGTTCTCGCTGCAGGACATACTAAGGATGTGCATTCCACACTTATGCTGAATGTATTACTTATTATTTATCACTAACATCAAAAATGTTAAGTGTTCTAGGTAAATGTCAGCAACATAAACAGTAAAGGGTTCATTCCCCCAAAGTGTTAGTCCTGATGGACCCATATGAGCCTTGGAGGAGGGGAGAGCAATCATGATCTATCCCCAGGAGCAGAGATGCACCCCATCCCCTGATTGGTGAATAGAAACCATACTTTGTTAATCTGTGGATTAGATCATACTTTATTCATTTCTGGCTGGGGCAGGGCCAGAAAAGAGCAACTAGCAGCATCGCAGGAAGGTGCTCTGTAGACAGGATCAAACATTGCATCAAGCCCACATCCCAGATGGAAAACTAAGATGATTGTGGGGACCTTGGAAAAGATTCAGAGATGAGGCTCACAAACAAAACCCAGTGAGGAACTTCCCTGGTGGTCCAGTGGGTAAGACTATGTGTTCCCAATGCAGGGGGCCTGGGTTCCATCCCCGCTCGGGGAACTAGATCCCGCATGCATGCCTCAACTAAGATCCCATGTGCCACAACTAAGACCCGGGGCAGCCAAAATAAATAAATAAATATTTTTTTTAAATAAAAAATAAAACCTAGTGAGGAAAAACAAAAGAAAGGAAGGTTGTTTAGCATGGGCAGGAGGGCCACGGTCCAACTGAGCGTATCTTCAAGATTACAAAGCTTTATCATGGCAAGGTTGCCAGCCAGTGCGTGTTTCCCCTCCAAACCCAACTCCGACATGAGATTCCTCTTAGAGATGAGAAGGCATTTCTGCTGGTGGGAATCATGTACTTTACAGGGAGGGCCTGAGGATGGTCACAGCGCTCCTCTTCCTCCCAAGGGTCTTCAGGGAACAGGAGAGGTTCTTATGTGTCTGAAGGGGTTTTGGTTGAAAAGTCCAGATGCCCTGACCCCAGGGGAATCTTCCAGATCCCATTAGCAACAGTGTGAAGTCTGCTCCTTTCAAACACCCGCCTCACAATTCCACCAGCTCCAAGGGCAGCCAGCTGACACTCTGAGCCAGCTCTGTTCCTTCCGAGGGTCTCTGGGTCATTCCACAAAATGTGAACACCTCACGTTCTCTCTCCCTTTGTCCTGCCCAGTGAGGAGTACCCGGGACCTCCACGGCTACTTTGCTGACTGTCTGTACAAGGCCATGAAGGGTGCAGGGACCGACGAGGAGACCCTCATTGACATCATCGTGACCCAGGCGGAGGTAAGACGCACTCCTTGGGCTCCACCTTCTTGTTTTGCCACCACTGATGTCATCTACAGGTCGTTTCTAGTAAGAGCCTATTTACAGAAAGAGTAAAACAGAGAGAGCCCTTGCCTTCCCAGACTTTGCAGAGGACAGTGTGCTGTGCTTCAGTCTGTTTCTTTTTATAAAAATACAGTAACGATAGCGGCTTCTATTACTGTCATCTGTGGCTCTGGAGAGCTTGGGGTAGTGTGTGGAGGGAACCTGGAGGGGCCGTTCCGGATAGGGCAGCTCCATTTTAAGGACGGTAAAACAGACACTCTGAAAGGTGAACAATGGACTAGATCACCCGAGCAAGTAATTTCCCGACTCCTGAGCTAAGCCTTTATTTCCTTAAACACACCCCAGAAGCACAATTTTGCACAAAAAAACACATCAGTACAAGACAATGTTTCTCAACCTTTTTTAAATTAGCGATCGCCTACCCTCACCTCCAGGGAGCCTTCTTAGACTCAGTTTTTTCCTGTCACTCCCTTCCAAGAAATGTTAAGACGGCATACACTGTATATCTGTTTATGTTCCCTATGTACATACGTAGTTAATTTTACACAAAAAGATTAAGATTTTTTTTCACCCTCTAAGAACCAGTTTTTGCCCCCGTTGGGAGCAATATCGCCCCCCTTTGAGAATGCATGAGTATAACAAAGGCACAGGGAGAGGAGTGGCCAGAAGCTTGGGAGCAGCTGTCAAGACTCATATTCAGAATACAGGGCCACAGAGAGGAGGAATTACAGAATAAATGGGAAATGGCATTTCATCCACAGCAGAGAGGCCTTGGAGAGTGAAGTGGAACTGGGCACTTGAAAACCACAGACATCTTCCCTCAAAAACCTGTTAAATGAGGGGGAAAAGATACCAACCCAAATTCTGGCCCCCAGCTTTTTGACAAATAATACTTAACATCTGACACTGTTTTGAAATATAACTTAGCAACACAACCATTCTTTCGTTTTTCTTTCTATTCCTGGAATTTCTCCTCCCCCTCTTTCTCCTCCTCCTCCTCCTCCACAATTCATATTTTCCTCTCTCTCTTAAAGCCCCTTTCTTTTTTCTCCTCCCCTCTCCCTCCCCCAGTCTCTCTGCCACTCTCTTTGTTTTATTTTGGTTGCTCTGATTCTCTCTTTCCCTTATCTCTCCAGGTCTCAGCCTTCTCTGTCTCTCTGTCTCTTAGTAACTCACCCCGCCCCCAGCCAGAGTCTCTGGAGATCCTAAGACACTCCAAGGAGCAGGTTGGTGACAAAGCCCAGCAAGGATTCTAAAGACCCCAGGGGGCTGGACCACTCCGAGGGCTCCTCAGGGTGCCATATTCACTCCAGCATGCATGAGCTGTAGCGTGTTTATTCCAAGATGCTCTGTCCTATCTCAGTACTGACCAGTACTGTCCTGGGTCATCAGTACTGGGTCTCAGTACTGTCCTGGGTCATCTCCACATGGGGACCATTCCCTCGGAATGCTTCCGGCCCAGCCAGATATATTGGCCAGATCCCCTAATCCCCCAAAGCCACCTGGTACTAGAACAGAGCCCCGTGAGCCCCACCCCATCCCTGCACTGACCCACCCCCCCCACTTCCTGCCCCTCCCCCAGCTGAGCAGCCTACCAGCCAGGAGAGCAGGGATCATAGCCCACCTGCCTGATGCAGTCTCTCTCTTGTACAGCATCCACTTCCAACAATCCCTCCCTCTCCTACCCTCTCCTGCTCTCATCTTTCTCTCTCCTGTTGGGCCCTCTAATTGGGGCAGGAGAAGAGAAGAACCAGAAGCTTGAGCAATGGTTTGTGAGTCTCTCAAGAAAGCAAGATAGAGTCTAAATTAAAAACAACGATAACAACAAAGCTAAAAACAAAAAACAAACAAAAAACTCCTGGTTAAAGAGAGCTCTGTGCTTCTTTTATGAGACTTACTGTGTTCTTTCTGGAATTATATCTTCCATGGTGCAAGTGTTACCTCCTTTACTAGGCAGTCAGAATCTTCAGAGCAGAACAATCTTTTCATTTGTTTCTTCTGAGTCCTTTCCCCACCTCCAGCACCTAGGTCTTTCAAGCTTTTCAATGAATTACAGTTGATCCCTGAACAACACAGATTTGAATGGTGTGGGTGCACCCATATGCAGATTTTTTCAGTAAATAACAGTACCTGTATTTTCATTTTATGGATCTTTAAATTAACTAAGTGTGGGGAAAAGTTTGTGCTCCATTAGAGATCACAATATGTAGAATCAAAAGAACTAGGGTTTGAGGCCTGATTCTATCCAAACTGTTTCAGCTTCCTGCCCTTGGGTGAGTCATTGATCAAATTCCTTTGTTTTTGAGGCAGAGATAGCAATACACAGATTCTAGACTGCACGGGGGGGTCTGCGTTCCTAATTCCTTTATTGCTCAAGGGTCAACCGTAGATTCAAAATAAGTCCTAAAAATTGATAATGAATTGAATCTTGTTGTTTGGCACTAATATCCTTGCTGATCAGGGTACAAGAGAAAAAAAAAAAGGTATCATTACAAACTGTGTTCACAATTTTCTTAACCTTATACTAAGAGTCAGCAAACTGTGGCCTGCAAGCCAAATCAGGCCCACCACCTGTTTTTGTACAGTCCTGTTACCTGAAAATGATTATTTTAGAGTAACTGTAAAAAACTCAAAGGAAAAATAATATTTTTGTAACACATAAAGTCATATGAAATTCAAGTTTCAGTGTCCATAAACAAGGTTTTACTGGAACAGACACACAGACACTGAACTCAGCTTTCCTATTCTCAGCCACGAAATAGGAAGAATAATAACTCCAACTCTAAGGGTTGCTTTGAGGCATTAATGAGCAAGTGAGAATGATGTGCTCGGAACAGTGGCTGCCTTTGTTTATGGTGAAAACGCTATAAATGTCCCAGTTGCTGTTGTCATTTTTCCTACAGGTGAACCTTCAGGGAATAAAAGCCAAGTTCCAAGAGAAGTATCAGAAGTCTCTCTCTGACATGGTTCGCTCAGACACCTCTGGGGACTTCCAGAAACTGCTGGTGGCCCTCTTGCACTGAACCGAGCCAGCACAGCAGGAGCACAGGGAGGAACCACCTTTGTCAAGAGCCCCTCCCAAACCAGATTTGCAAATGCCACTCCAGCACGAAACACCCTCAAGGGTCCTGGTTTATTTCCTTGGCAGCTTGAGCCATGCGGCCAGGGCAAACTGTTTAAGTTAAGGGCAGCAGCCTCAAGACGCTTGACTAGATCACCCTGAATGCTGGTTTAGTGAGTATCTGGGCTGCCTCTTAATTTTCCTTGAGGGTAGTCACTGAATGCTTTCCGAGCACAGATGAAATCCGCAGTTGATGAAAAACTATGCATTCGTAATAAAACATTTAAAAGAATATGTATCACGCAGGGATATGTATGTTCTGGGTAAAGAGCAAATGGTTAAAGTACAAGAAAGACCAAAGTAAGAAATTCATTCATTTTCCTTCTGTGTGCTCAATTTCAAATCCTCCATGTTAATTGAAGATGTGGATTACACCTACATCAGCTGCTTTTCCAAAGACTGGGTTGATTTGCTTTGGTGTTTGTCCTGTAAATAAATGACTTGTGAAATTTGAACATATTTGGAAAATGCAAACAGTTACATTTATTAATAATCACCAAGGACAGTCACCAAGGCCAGTGGCAAGGAAACAACTGACTTGCCTATATGAAACGTAACGAGAGGTAAAATTCCCTGATCTGCTACCTGGTTTAAATGGTTTTTCTTGCTTCTCTAGACATTTGAGCCACTTGAGTCTTCCCTCTGACCTTCAAATACAATTAGGCTGGGCACAGTGCCAACAGGATCAAGGTTAATGGTCTGACTCTCAAATGGATTGATTCTGTACCAAAAGCATCTCTGTTCCAAGGTGTTTGTCTCATAGCCATGTGCTGCTACACATAAAGGGGTCTGTCATGAGAACATAGACACTTTGGTCCAATAATTATAGTTATCGTTCATTGGATGATTATTTGTGCCTGGCACTGCTAAGTAGCTTACTTTCATACTTAATTTTCCCAACATCCCTATGAGGTTACTATTACTCCCATTTATGAGCTGAAGCAACTGAGACATTAAGTAACCTGGCTAAATTCATTCACAAATGACAGAACCGAGATTTGAATTCAGGGCTGGTAGACTCCAGAATCCATCCTAGTAACCGCTTTTCTTGGAAAAATAACACAAAGTACATGGAAATGGGTCTGTATTCATTCACCTGCTTAAGTTCCTACTATTTGCCAATCACTGTGCTGGGCTCTGAGGATACAAAGATAAAGAGAACACTGGCCACACCTTGGGCAGTTCATTCCCAGGCCAGTAGTGTAGACGGATGCCTCCAATATTCATCAGATGCTGTAAGTGCATTGATACAGGCATGTAAAGCTCTCTACCCATGAGTAAGAAGAGGGAACACAGAGCTCTGCCTGGCGGAACTGGGGAATGCTTTACAGAGATGCAGTTGTGCTGGGTTTTGAATACATAGAAACTTTCAAGAAAAACAAAGAAAGAAGCACATGTGTAGAGGCTTGGAAACATGAGGGAGCAGGATGTGTTCAGGAGGCGTTGAAATCCATTCTCCTGGGGCATAGATGTGGTGAAAGGGAGGAGAGGGCCCGGGAGGCGGGTGATGAAGCTGCAGAAGAGTATGTTTGGGTCACATCAGCCGTGGTTCTGCCTTCAAAGTGTGAGCTTGGTCCTCTGGGCAATGGTGGTCATTGGAGACGTTTAAATGAGTGAGAACATGATCAGATTTGGGCCTTGGGAAATCACTTTGGTGGTGTAATCAACACAGAGCATACCAGCCCAAGCACGCTGTGCTGTGTCTTTCTAGTAGCTGTAAAAGCGTGATCAACAAATTAAGAAGTTATGTTAACATCTGCATCCTCAACATACCGGTTTATCTACCTAACAACAGACACTGCTGTCATTACGAGCTTTAACACGTAAAATGGTTCAGTGACAAAACACACTCATGTTCACTTGTTGTCAAAGCTGGCCTCGTGCTTTTAAAAAACAAACAAAAACAACCAGTTCTTGGGATCTGAGCTTGTAGTAAGGACAGAAAAACAAACCAGTGGACTGAAAAGAGATCTATTAAAAACAGCCATCCTTTGAGAGTGTTGAAGGCCATGATTGACATGGCGAAGAGAGGAAAGGGATTTCACAGGGGAGGAAACAGGCTGAGTAAGATGGAGAAGCAAAGTCATTTGCTCAAGGTCACACCCAGGAAGAATCAGAGCCAGAATTCAAACGCAAGTCCTTCTGACCCTGATGCCTGAGCTCTTGGCCAGTTAGCTCACGTGCATGCGTGCTTTCTCCAGACCTTGCTGCTCCAGGCACCTCTCTGTTGCTCACCACTGACAGGCAGAAGCCAGTTTCCGCGCTTGACCTGGGGGCTGCCTCACAAGAGGACTCCCCCGTCTGGTCTGTCCCCAGAGTGTCCCACCCTCCCCGTCCTCATGGTCAGGAATTTCCTCCTTTTCCCTTCCATACACCCCTGCCCGGCCCAGGCTCCCCCTCCCCTCTCCCCAGGCCCCTACTCTCAGAGGGCAGGGCCTGCCTGGGGATGGGGAAGGAGGAGAGGACAAAGGTGGAAGGAAGCGGGGAGAGCAACCCTGCCCTGTCACCCTCCCGCTGCACAGCCCTGTCCCCCAGCCCACCCACCCGCTTCCCCCAGGGCCACTGGGGAAATCCTAGCTCCTGCCACCCGGGTGTTTGGGTAGGTGGGGAGGGGGTCTGAATCCCTCCTCCAGGGCTGCATGGGGAGAGCAGGTCCTGCGGGTGCACGTGGTAACTCGCCATCCACTTCCCCATGAAATTCTGTTCCGGACCCTGACTGGCTCACCCCCAGTGACTCACCTGGCCATGGCAGGTAAAGCAGACTTAGGGACGCTTGCCTGTGGGAACCACAGCAGAAGCTGAGGTTCCCCTTGAGGAGCAAAAGGAGTCCCTCGACCAGTCATGGGCGTTCCAGCCCCCTACTCACTCCTCCCAGCAGCTCTGGGAGCCCCATGTGGTTCCCCTCATGCAGGCCCCCCCCCCCAGTATTTGTGGGTCCCAGCCCGCCTCCCTGTCTTTCCCTTTCCTAGCCCTGTCCTGAACTGTGAGGGGCCCATGGGGACAGTGCAGCCCACACGTCCAAGTGCTGTCCACAACCCTGTCATGGACCCTCAGGAGAGGCCGGGTCCTGCCTGGAAGCCAGCTCAGGGCCCTGACAAGGGCAAGGTCTAGAGAAGGGGGTTCAAGCTGCAAGTCGGTGTGTCTCTTCGGCCCCGTGGAACACCCCTCCCCCACGCCCCTGCCACATGGAGGACTGCGGCCGGCGGAGGACATGGCATCAGCCCCGAGAGAGGGGCCCAGGGCAGGGAGCCCTTTCCACGTGCCATTTTGAGTGGCACTCGTCACTTTCCTTCTTACTCTTCCATGGCCTCCTATTTCTTCTCCTTTCAGGAGATCAGTGCCGGCTCAGGCTGCTGGCACCCTGCATGGGCCTTAAGCACATCAAAGGGGCAAAATACCCGCCTCCACCACCGCCCACAGACTGCCTTCTGCTGCATGGTGACACCGCCTAACCAGACTTCTGGGGCCTCAGCCTTGAGGCAAACTGCACTTTGTCATTTTTCTCTTTTTTATTCTAGGCTCTTCCCTCACCCGGACTCAGGATCGCCAAAGCCAAGGGGCTGGAGGGCAGCTGTCTCATTCCTATTCCAATCACTCAATGAGCATGAACTGAGAATCTGCCGGGCGCAGGGCTGGGCGTTGAGGACCCAAAGGTGAGCCGGTCACACCTGGTCCTGCCCTCACAGAGCTTCCTGCCCAGGGGGAGACAGACATTTACCAAGTAAACATACCGAGCTAGAAAATCATCACAGGTTGACATGACATGTTTGTTAATGTTTGATTGATTATGCTATTGGTCGTAAATTTTCTAACTTAATAAAGCTCAAGAGTTTTTGCAGTAAAAAGAAAAGAAAAGAAAAGAATCACAGGTTACAATACCAACCATTAAAGGAGTGAAGTGGGTGCTGTGATGGAGGGTGATGGGGGCTGGGTGGGAAGGAGGGAGAAGGGAACCACGTTAAATGTAGCAGCCAGGGCCCGCCTCTCAGGGGAGGGAGAATTGAGCATTAAGGCCTAAGGAATAACAGGGACGCACCCATATATTAGGTGGAGGGGATTTCAGGCCTAGAGGACAGATCAGGACAACTTGGACGACGTGGGAAAGAGCAGGGGTGGTCTCGGAACCCCTGGATGGTCAGCGTGAACGAAGGCAGAGTGAGGGGAGGTCAGCAAGGCAGTTAGGGCCTAAATGGAGCACGGCCTCACATGGTAAGGTGTCTGGGTCTCATTCCAAGTGCCTTTCCCATGCGGGAGCCCCACATGCAGGCTCCAAGGTTTCACCTCTTCTTATCCTCATGGTTCCCAGTATGACTGGGATGGAGTGGTGGAGCGGTGGTATCACCCATGCACAGTCCCAGATCAGCCCAACCTCTCTCTTCTCCCGGTTGAGCTTTTCTAAGAGGATTTTGGTGTCCTTTCCCACAAGGTGACTTCATCAGAACCATGTGACATATCAGAGAGTTTCTAGAAACACTGGATTCCACTGGGTCACATTGAGAGGTTGTGGTATGTTGGTAAATGTTTAAAAATTAGCTCTCTTGGGGGAGGGGTAGCTGATCTGTAGCATTTGCTGATTTCCATGGTGTAAATACTCCCACCACAGCCAATTTCAAGCTACTGATATGATGTCACCGAACACAGGGTTCAGAAAAGATGAGAGTAGCACACCCGTATACAGTCTTTCCACCATACATATACAAAAGACGTAAATAACTTCAAGAGCACAGATGATAGTAAAATGTAGTAAATAATTAGAAAGTAATAAATTTTGAGTATCTATTACATTTTTATCAATATAATTTAATTGTAGGTTTACATAATTTAATTTTTAGTAATGACTGATTAACACCAGCTCGTCAAATTCATGAAAAATTAACAACTGGCTCTCATGAACCCATAGGAGCTGATGCCAGCGCTCTATTTGGTGTGAGTTTCCATCCCATTTCTTCCAGGGGACTCCCGAGACGATGTGTACCCTGTCCCCAGGTACCTGCATAAGAAGTGAACACTGAACACTGTTCACCCAGGACAAAGTGTTGCTACCTACCATACATTTCAGGGGCACAATGAATGGCTGTGTATGTTGTCTACTGCACAAGGCTGCCTGGTGGAGGGGACGTTTGGGACCTGAAACCCAGCCCTAGTCCCTCCATCAGATTTTGCCTGCAGGACTACAGCTGCCTAGAGAGGGCGCCTTCCACTAATTTTCACCGAGGTACCGTACGGACTGGTCCTGGAGCTGTAAGTAATCTATTTTACCTGTGAGAGGCCATTCAAGAGACTCTTCCCTGGACAAAATGCCCGTTACCAGCTTCTTATTCTAAAAAATATTTAGATTCTGCCCCTCTTGGCATATAATCAATATAGCCATATAATTGATCCCTGTAAATCTAAGGAGAGTGTTTAAAAGTTAAGATTAAAAAGAAAAAGGAGACGAGAAAAACGGTCCAGAAGAGGAGACAGAGGTTATATCACACATACGGAGATAGATGGTGGAGCAGAAGAGGGATACCCAGCTGCCTTCAGGAAGACGTCAGCCCAATCAGAGTTAGATGTGTCAGCCCCCAGAACACGCCACCATCCTCACCCAGAGGGCACTGGGTCCCTGCCCCAGCAGTGCAGAGTCTGGCTCCTGCAGCAGCAAAAGACCGATGCACAGGACTCCTCCAGGCTGCAAACTAGCTATTTCTCAGAGCACACTACAGCCCATAAAAATGCCTCAGATAAGCCCCCAGAAACTAGATAAGTCAAGAAATAAGGGTGCCACGAAACCAGAAGTGGTATTCGGCTCTCCACACCAACAAGCAAGAACTGCCACATTGTATTCAGAGAGATGTCAGGGCTGCCTGCTTGTGCCACTACAATTTCTTGCATGACCAGGGCATAGAGCAATGACCACTATGTTAAGAGAGGGTCAAGAGAAAGAAAAGTGTGTGGGGTGGGGGCAGGGAGAGAGGGTTTCAAAAGAAACTTTTTATTTTATTTCTTTCTGTAAATTTTAGGTTTACAGAAAAGTTGTAATTATATTACAGAGAGTTCCCATATATCCCACGCCCAGTTTCCCAAATGCAGCACTAATATTGTACATTTGTCACAACTTATGAACTAATATGGATACATTATAACTGAGTGAAGTCAATACTTTATTCACATTTCCTTAGTTTTTACCTAATGTCATTTCTCTGTGCCAGGGTCCCATGAGAATACCACATTACATTTAGTTGTTATGTGTCTTCAGGCTCCTCTAGACTGTGACAGTTCCTCAAACTTTCCTTGTTTCTGTTGACCTTGACAATGTTGAGGAGTACTGGGCAGGTATTTGGTAGAATGTCCTTCCATTTGGGTTTGTCTGATATTTTTCTCATGGCTAGACTGGGGTGATGGGTTTCTCTGGAAGATCACAAACGTAAGGTGCTATTCCCATCACAGCATTATCAAGGATACAAGGGCACAAGGGTACATGCCATCAAGGTGACTTAACACTGCTGACGTTGATCTTCTGGCTCAGGTACTGACTGTCAGGTTTCTCCACTGTACTCATTAAAAGGAAGTCACTGTGGCAAGACGGGAATAAAGACACAGACCTACTACAGAATGGACTTGAGGATATGGGGAGGGGGAAGGGTAAGATGTGACAAAGTGAGAGAGTGGCATGGACATATATACACTACCAAACGTAAAATAGATAGCTAGTGGGAAGCAACCGCATAGCACAGGGAGATCAGCTCTGTGCTTTGTGACCACCTAGAGGGGTGGGATAGGGAGGGTGGGAGGGAGGGAGATGCAAGAGGGAAGAGATATGGCAACATATGTATATGTATAACTGATTCACTTGGTTATAAAGCAGAAACTAACACACCATTGTAAATCAATTATACTTCAATAAAGATGTTAAAAATAAATAAATAATAATAATAAAAAAAAAAAAAAAAAGGAAGTCACTGTGCATGTCCCATACTTCAGGGGCAGAGAGTTATGTTCTACCTCCTGGAGGGGGCAGTAGCTACATTATTTGGGATTCTTCTGTTCAGGTTTGTCTGTTCTCCCCCATTTATTTATTTATTCAATAATTCATTTATATCACTATAGACTTATGAATACTTATTTTGTACTTTGGGTTATAATCCAAGACTATACTATTCATTTTGTTGCTCAAATTGTTCCAGCTTTGTCTATTGGGAGCTTTCTCAGTTGGCTCCTGTGTCCCTCTGACATACCCCCTCGCTTTGCTTCTTGAGTACTTCTTTTATTTCTGGCACTATAAGATGCTCCAGGCTCATTTTGCATATTCCCTTCCCCAGCCCTAGAATCTGCCATTTCTCCAAGAAGCCCTGGTCCTTTTATGGGAGAATGATATTAGCAAACAAAATCTGGGCACTGGGTGTGCTCATTGCTTCTAGGCCCACTCGGTGGACAGAGCTAGGAAATATAAGTGCATATACTAACCCATGTATACACACGTACCTATATTTATACATATATGTAGGTAGATGATACAGATATAGCTGTATAGGTATAGATGTAGATGTAGACATAGACATAAATCCACCTGTATCTATATTAAGTTAGACATGAGTTCATACAATGTCTTCAGCTTTCATTCAGTACCACACGGTTCATGCTAGTAGGATATTTGACATCTTGAAAACATCACAATGAGACAAGAGAGTGGGAGGGAAGCTCCTAGAAAAAGGAGCCATGGGGGAAGAAGCAAAGAAAACTACACAGTGCCCTGCATGTGCCACTGATTGACTGTATTTCCATTTTGAATGGCAGAGTTTGTGCCCAGATCTGGGGAGAAAGGGTAGTCCATGTCTGAATGGTCCTCCACTACCAGGTACCCAAGGAAATATCCTTAGGTTCTGAAGAGAATGCTCCATGGCTCCTTTGTGACCAAACCAGAAATACTGAAGTCTTCTGTTCCTAAGGTAACCAACTTCCAATGAGTTCAAAATGTGTTCAGCCAACACTGATACCATGCAAAGGAAAGGGAAATAAAGACCATCTTCAGCGTTAGAATGAAGAGACAGTGGGTTCTTATGTCAGTCTCTTCCTGAAAATGATTTTTTTCCCCCTATAAGTATAACTTTAGGATTCCTTAGAACAAGGATGTCTCAGAACAAAAGAGGCCTGAAGTATTTTTAGACTCTGGGCTAGAAGAAAAGAAGCACTGGTTTTGAATCATTCCTCACTGTGAGTAATGTGGACCAGGATAATATGACTCACAAACCAAAATGGACACACTAATTGGCTGAACTCTGAACCCAACCCAAGTATTAATTTTTTTTTAACTACACTGAAAACAAAATCAAAGTTGTTGTTTTTAAAATCCTACCAAACCAGTTCAAATTAGAACCAGTCTTTGGAAATGGTAGAGCCAGAAGAAAAAAAGAATTAGAAAAGCAAAATCATTTCCATACAAGTATTTCATTCAAGTGTCTGGCACATACAAATATGCCCTGTATATGTATTTCTATCAGTAGGAGCTCTTTTAGATGAATCTCACTTAACCTATTTGCCAGATTAAGTAACATGCCCCATACTCTCTATAAAGTCTATTGGTGGAGGTCCTGGATGCTCTAAAGGCTGGTGGCTTGTGGGGTGCTGGGTAGGAAGCCCTCCCTTCTGGTGGATCGTGCATTTTGCAAGAGTGCATTGTATTTGTTCCCTAACCTGTCTATACCTATTGTACTCACTATTGTAATTACACAATTTAATTCAATATTAAATAAGTCGATCAACTATAAGTACAAAAGGAAAGACTTCTTGTTTCTATGAAAGCTAAATCAAATGCTTTGGAAAGACTAGATAAAGGTGTGTTGCATTTAAAATAAAAAGACTGAACGACAACACTGTGATGCCCATCAGTGGCTCATCTGCAAAGAAAAAGTTTTCAGTAAATCAGTGTACATTTGAATGCTTTATATGAAAAATAAAATTATGTATGTTTTATTGTAAGGATTCTCTACTTTTGGCTTAAATAAAATGTCCAATTGCCCTTATCCAGTGTGGCAGATAAGCGGGTTTCCATTCTGTACGTATCTTTTCTTCCTTCTGAAACACTAATTTGTCTGTGATGATCACACAGGCTTTTCTTCTGGTCAGAGACTTCCAAGGCACCACCACTGCCTCCTCTGTCTCTGGATACCTAACCCTCTGTGCAGTGATTAAGAGCAGGGAGGGGCTGAGGAGAGAGAAAGACCAGGGAGAGGCTCCAGGTGGCTCCATTCACAGGCTGTGCTGTTTTGGGAAGCCACCTTGCTCTCCTGAGACTCAGTTTCCTCATCTGTAAAATGGGGGTGATAACAGTCCAGAAGCTTCCCTACTTAAGGACCAGAAGCAAAAGAGCCTTCATAGATGAGAACAATACACCTCCAGGACAAACAAGGTGACTGCCTGCTAATAAGAGATGTCTTTAGAGATCACTTACTCAGTGCCATTTGGAGTTTACCAAAAACAACAGCAACAACCTTGTTCACGTATAAGCGGAGGAGCCAAACCTACCTAGTAGGATCTTGGTGAGGGTTAAATGAGATTACGTATCAGAAGCCCTTAGCACAGAGATGAACCCATGCCAAGAGCTCCCTATATACTGGATAAGTTTTTGTCTAGCCAAGTCCCCGATTCTCTGTGCTAGATGGCCATGATCCCTGAAATGGAATCTCAAAGCAGTCTATTGCATGAGGAAGCAAATCTAAGTTGCAAATGCCAGATGGATTCAGGAACCCCACATTTTCCCACCTGGACTAACAAGACAGATCGGGGTGGTCTCCCCACCTCCAGTCACGTCCCTTCTCCAGGCTACTTCCCACCCCACAGCCAGCATTGCAGTTCTCCTCACTGCTCTCTCCCACACTGTCCCCAGGCTCCCAGAAGGGTTTGCCACTCTCATACCTCAAGCCTTTATGCTTCCTCTCCACGGGGATGTCGAACTAGCATCTCATACTAAATGCATCCAAAGAAAAATCTTGATTTCTTCCACAAGACCAGTTCCCTTCCTGGTCTTCCTGATCTCAGTAACCACTCCCCGCTACCAAGTTGCTCAAACCAAAGTCTCTTTGTTTCCTTTCATCCCTCAATCCTCAAGGACCATGTAGCAGAGTCCTATTAGTTCTATTACTCAAAATATCTTCGACTTTCCATGTTTTACCACCTCCAAAGTTCTCACTCCAAGTCAAGCCTCCAGCCTCTCTATCCTGAATCCCTACAATGGCTTCATATCTGGGTTTCCTGCTTCCCTGGTTGCTTCATCTCTGACTCCTTCTGGAACCTCCACTCTCCCCCCTCATTCACCAGGCACCAGTCACACTGGCCTTTTATCTGCTCCTCAAACTTGTCATGCTTCTTCCTGCCTCAGGACTTCTGTACCTGTAGTTCTCTCCACCTAGGACTCCCCTTCTCCCAGACCGCCCCGTGATCTGATCGCAGTGTATGTCTCCCCCTCCAGAGGCTTACGCCAGCCATTCTAACTAGTCCCATTCCCATCACTGCCCTCAAAACACACCCAAACTTTCCCTTTAACATTGTCTTGTATTGTCTTCATAACCGTTGTCACCATCCATAGTTATCTTATTTGTTTACATATTCATTGTCTACACCCTCCATTAGAACATAAGTTCAAGGAGGGCAGGGACTTTTTCTCTATTATTCACCACTGTAACCCCAGCACCTAGAATAAGGTCTGGCACATTGTAGGTGCTCAATAAAATGTGGTTGAACAAACGAACACCTAACACACCATTTTCTTCTTCCCCTTTTCCAGCCAACTTTATCCTTTGACTTCCAAGTTTCCTTTCTGTTGCAGCATCACAATCTTGCCTTGCCTGCCCCACCCTCACGTAGCTAGTCTCCCCCTCTAAGCACTCCCTTTTACACAGTTCCATCAGAGCACTTAGTGTATTATTCTTCATCATTCTTTGTCCATATCCCCAACTAGACCAGGAGCTCTGTGAGATGAAGGACCACATCTTCCTCAGCCTTCCAGCCCCAACACACACTGCAATTCTCTGTATCTCTCACCACCCTGCCAGCCCTGACCGCTAGATTATTTCATATCTAATCTTTTCCTCCATCCTCTTCTCTATCACAGTGCTGCCTTTATAGCACTTATCATCACCCCAAGTCATCTCATCTCTAGTTATTCATTTATTTGTTCTGCTTATCTATTGCCTGCCTTCCAAACTGTATCCCTAGTGACTAGAACAGTGACTGACACATAGTAGGTGCTCAATAAAGATCCGTTTACAAAGGGCTCATTCAATGTGTTTGTTAAATGAAGGACTAATTAATCGATTAGCCACCATGACCACTATAAATCTCGGGACACCCAAAGAACAGGGAGATTCGATGCTATGTTTACAGCAGTTACTCATGGTTTCCAAAACAAGACACATGGACATGATTCATGAAAATCACATTGTGAAGCAAATGTTTGTGAGGAGAGGGGGGAGGAGAGGGGAACGGGGCAAGGAGACATTTGGCTAATGAGCAACATGGGTCTCGAACCGCTCCAGGGCATCTGCTGCCTGAATGACGGACTGGTTGCTTCTTTTGTTTGGCATTGAGACAGGAGCAGCAGGTCTCTCTGCAGCTCTATTAATTCTATGCCAATTAGTCCAATTAGAAGCAGGTCTATAGATTAATTGCCCAGATGTTTGATTTCATCAGAGGCCACATGGCATACGCAGCCCAAGAAGATTAACATAGATCTTGGCACACAGAGGATGGAGGAAGGGATGACACTCAGCAAAACAGGTCTCAAAGGCAAGTTCTAAGAAGACTTAAGGGAGTTTCAACAGCCCCTTTCCAAGAGGGAGACCTCAGGTCACCTGCCTTCTCCAGGCCCCTCAACCTGGGCCAGCTGGGGAGTAGGGACATGAGATTTGCTGGTGATGTCGGCTTGGCATCTTCCATGTGACATGTAACGAATATCAACCATATTAAGTCACTCTAGGTCCCCAGCATTGCTGAAGATGCAATAAACAGAAGTTGGGCCATGCGGCCACCACAAGGGCAGCGAAAGTGGAGGCTGGAGCTGAGCCAGCAGATGGGGCCAGCAGAAGAGAAGCCAGCTCAGGACTGCCAGCCACCAGCCCCCAAAATAATGTTTGGTCAGGATGACATGTGAGACCTGGCTAGAACTGGTCTACCCCAGTGGACGGAAATGTATGGCTAATTCCAAACACGTTATCAAACATAGAAATGTACCCAGGAACCTAGCTGGCTGCACTTCACCTCTGGGCAGGGTATCTGTAAGGAAGATCAAAAGAAGAGTTACTGGTTTCTACTTTATGTCTTATTATGAATAAGATAGGCCAGTTAGTCATTCCTGAAGTTTGTAAGAGATGTGAGTGGTATCTAGCACAGTGCTTTCCACCCTTGGCTGCACAGTGGAATCGCCAGGGAAGCTTACAGAATGCTGAGCCTGGGCCTCACCCCAAAGATTTGGATTTTATTGGCCTTAGGGGTGCAGCCTGGGAATTGGGAATTTTTTAATTTCCCCAGGGCTTGAATGGGAAGCCAGGATGAGAACCACTGCCCTAACACAGCTGCAGATTGAGAGGCTCTGAAACCCAGCCCCTGCCTTTACCCATGGACACTCCCCCAAACTCCCATCACCCTCCGGACTCATTTTAACCAAAGAGGAAAGGGAAGGACCACTCACTGACTCCTGTCACAAAAGGGCCCTTCTGGGGACATACAGTGTACCTCTATACAGGCTATATTGAAGTCCTCATAATTTCCTCTAAAATCCTAATTCCTTAAAACTAGAATTCTGAGCCATCTATCTACCTGCTCATGCATTCCTCCAACAAATACTCTTTGAGCATCTGCTATGGACTCAATGCTTGCATGAAGATTTCATTCCATTAGGGGAGACAGAATAAACAATAAGATGTTACAAATAGAATAATTTCATTAAACAAAAAAGTGTAATAAAAAATAAAACAGGGTGATATGACATAGAGAGACAGGTGGGGGGACACAAGCCACTTCAGGTGGCCAGGAAAGGTACTTGTGATGGTGTAACATAAGCCAAGTCCTGAACATTGAGAAGCCAGCCGTACGACTACCTGAGGGAAAAGCAAGTGCAAAGGCCCAGCTTCAGTCTTCTTGTAGGCCCACTTCAATTCCTCTGCTGTCCCACTGGGTGTCACCAACTCCCCCACCTTTGCATTTTGGCCTTGTCCTACCAGAAGTGCCATCTTCCAATCCAAATCTATGACTGCTCAAAGAATCCCCTCCCCTCTAGAAGCTTCCCAGATCCAGTCCCTTCCTCATTCTGACCGCTCATTACCTCACCTGAAATGCCTGGAGATGCCTTTGATAAATCACAATGGGTATAAAAGCATAAGACTTGATTATTACTATTCATACCTCCTTAGCCTCCTGCCTGATTTGTGTTGAATCATCACACCCTTGATTTTGTGGTCTTGTTGTTTCACCTGGGTACAACTGGTCTCCTTCCATGGGATCGTTGGTCCTTCTGGGCATAAGTCAGGTTTTCTGCTCCTTTGGTATTCCTAGTTGCTCCCCAAACAGAGCTAGGCATTCACTCATAGCCCCTGCCCAGAGCTCTTTGTAGGAGGATTTGACTAGGTTGGCAATTCAGTGCTTGTTTGAGTAAAAGTATTAATTAGTAAGCCTTGCCTCCAAACCACAACCTTCATTCTCTTTTGTAGTAGCATTATCTCCATTTTATAGGTGAGAAAGCCAAGGCACAGAGAGATTAGTAACTTGCCCCAGGTCACACAGTTGGTAAGTGGCAGAGCTGGGATTCAAACCCAGGTCTATCTGGTACCAGATGCTGGACCACACTGCATGACATGGTCCTGAGAAGAACGCAGGTCAGTAGTCCCAGTCTCAACTTTTCAACAAAGAAACTAAAACTCATAAAAGAATTAATAGAGGTAGCCTGGTTCATAGATTGAGTTGGTGCCAAAGCCAGGGCAGTTATTCATGGCTGTGGATGCCAAGGCCTCTGGGCTTCTGCTTTGCCACATCCCTTCAGAAAAGTCAAAATTCTGGTTGGGATTCAGCCGAAGTATCAGATCATCACTGTGCCCTCTACTGAATTTCAGTGCTGTCAGGTTGCTGCTGACAATAGATGAAATAATGAAATGGTCCGTGGGCAGAGGGCCAGAGAATATTCATTCACTTTAAATAATATTTTCTTTCTTTTTTTCCTCTGTTTGGACTGCTGGAATGGTGGAGATGGGGAAGGACAGGAGTAAGAAGCTAACATTATCCAGCACCCCGAGCAAGTCACATGACCTCATCTGCAGTTTGGGCTTAATGAACGGTTGCCAGAGTTAGCAAATGAAAAGACAGGATACACACTTAAATTTGCATTTCAGGCAGTGAGAACATATTTTAGCATAAGTATGTCTTGCTCAACATTTGGGACATACTTACACTGAAAACCCTACTTAACGAAACCTGCCTCCCAGGATTATGGTGAGGATTAAAGAACACACAGGACATAAAGCGCTCATAGGTACCTGACTATGGCGAAGGGGCAGCACTAGGTCTGTTCAAAGACTGCTTTTTGTCCTTTATATAACAGCTGGCAACACACCCTGCCCTGGACCCTCATGTAAAACAGAAAAATGGCCACCATGGATTATCGACTCACAGTTTAATAAGCAAATTCACCTGGAGAAGACACTGCTCCTTTCAGTAGGTGAGGCTTTCTTGCTCTGTCTTTGCTCCCAGGGAAAACAGGGTGAAAGGGTAGAATCCAGTGGCCAAACCTGGTAAGTCCAGAAAAGTTCCTCATGAGAAACAATAATAGAAGAGATAAAGGGTTAGCAGTTTTGCAAACAGAAATAGCTAAGCAAGAGGAGAAAATGAGGTGGGGAGATGGAAGGGGGAGGGGTGTAGGTGGGGAACAGGGCCTGGGGAGAACACATGAAGAAAATTTGTGGGAGAATGTCAAGTGGGAAAGGCCTGTTGCGCCTAAATCAGAACATCTGGGCACCTTGTATGAGGCATGGGGAGGATGGGAACGTTTCTCAAAGGTCCTCAGACAACCTCAGGCACAGCTGCGAGGCAAACGAGTTTGTCTTCAACACCCTTTCCTCCGCCCTTTCAGCAGTAACTCCAGGTCTGGCCACCCCTCTGCCCAGTGATCCCCTCACATCTCAGAAACACTGTTCTAAGAAAAGCACCACCTTCATCCCCCACGCCCTCCCAGGTTCGGCGCTGTTCTGTTTACTTGTCCGAAGTGCTCCTTCTCAGACCCCAACCCTTATGTGACAAACTAACCACAGGGCTGGAACATTCTTTCTAGGGATAATTCACATTTGGTAACATCTTCTAGAATGATCTTTTTCCCTTCTCCCCTGCACTTTCCTCCTCATTGTTGTCTAATTCATTACCTGCTCTAATTGGCGGAAGGAGTGCTTTTTAGGGAGAAGAGAGGGTTACCGTGCAGCCTGGTAAAAATGAGATCTTTGTGTGTCTCTCCAAATACATTCCATGAGCAGGGAAGACAGTAGGTGTGCAGTAGGTGTTCAATAATTTTGTGTTGGGATGATTTAATCAATTAGTGTGCGCTGGTGACTCTCCTAATTTCAGAAAAGATCATCCTCATTACTGTTCTTATGCAATCATTTCTGGAGGGAGATCCACTAACAATTGGGAATCTCAGTCGTGTCATCAGTTGCCCATCCCCCATCTCTATAATGTTCTACTTTGGAACACAGAAAGTTTCCCTTCAGGCACTTGTGTTGAAGAAAGTTCTGGAGATGACAGTGGGAATGATGTGCACATCTTCCAGGTAGAATGGCAGGTTTCTGATTGCTATTATTACCACCAATATTTTGCAATGCCTTTGGGCGACCGACAATGCACTAGGTGTTATGAAAAGTTTAAATAGCAGACTCCCCGACCTCCAGGTCAGGTCTGAAACTCCATGGCCTGTTCTGGCCTGCCCATTGGAATGGGAAACACAAGAAGATACTTCCTACTTCCTTACCCAAAGCCCTGGGGAGTTGGGCAAGCTTTCCTAGCAATGGGGGTTACCAGATCAACTGTGCTGTCTTTGCTCACTCTTTTTTTCTATCTTTTGATTATTTAGGTGTAGGAGAAAGTAAAGTGCTGACAAGGGAAGCCTTTATCCAAAGGGCTCCTGGAATCCCTGGTAGGTTCTGAGGACTGAACCTCAAGAACTATGTGTGAAGCTAATACAAAACAGTGTCTCTCTGGTAGCATCTATTTCCCATCAAAAATGATTTACAAGGAATGGTGAACACTCACCACAATCTCAGAAAGATAGGACTGATTACAACCCAATATCAGAATCAACTCAATATCAGAAGCAGACACGATTGGCTTGTCAGGAACAGTGAGTCATCTATTCATGCTTTATCTCATGAAAGAGAGGAGATTCAATTCTTTGAAAGTCAATAAAGAGAGAGTTCTTTTCTTCTACACTCCTGCTCCTTGACTCAGAGACTAGACTAATCTTAAAACTGACCAGCTGTCCTCTATTACACAAGTGACATCTTTTGAGGCAGCCAGAGTACAGCTTTATACACACACACATGCACCCCCCCAAAATCTTTCTGTATCCTTTTAGAGACTACAACTTTCAAGCAACCAATAGTACAAGATGTGGAAGACGGTGGGGAGAGTCCCTGCCAGGGACCCTTTGCATCCTGAAGGTGGAATAGAGTTGCTATAAATCAAGTTTTGAAAGATGTGGGGAAGACAAGAAGAGCCTGTTGGGGCATTTTTTGGACAGTTGGGGGTTATAGGTTTTTTTGCATTGCAGATAGAAGAAAATCACACCTCAACCCAACAGGGCCAAACTTTGTGTATGTCACTAACCCTGGGAATGGAGCTAGGAAGTGGGAAGAATAATCAGCCATCCCTCCAACTATAGATGTAAGAAGGATATTCAAGTAGCACCCAAGGGGATAGTTAACCATTCCAAAGGCAAGCTGTATAGTCTGTTATTTGCCCATCCCTGGGTCTGGATTAATCTTCTCATTCAAAGATGAATACATAAAGAAAAGAGACAGACTGAAAGTATACTGCAGGACATGAAAAGAGAACACCATTCTGAAGACTCAAGAGTATGTCCAGAAGAAATTTTTTCAAAAACTTCAGCGTCAATAGAAAGAAAAATGACATTCCTTCTGTAAAACTGGCAGAAATCCATTATGATCATACTGAGACAGAAAGAGAGCTAGAAGAGCTATGGGATTATTTTGGAGGGATAAAAATGCAATAACATATTTCAATTCTGCATTAGAAGCAGCAAAGAGGAAAACTAACCATATGGAAAAGTACACCAGTGGTATAAAGGGTAAATTTGGGTGAATATCATAGAATGCAGGGACAAGCAAGTAAATATTTTAAAAGAGATAATAATTTAAATAAGGAGGCCAAGTTAAAAGAATATATCTGTGTTGTTCATGAAGGAACAAAACTGCAATAAAAGTAATAAAGATATAATTGAAGAAAAATTTCCTGGGCTGAATAAAGTCTGGAATATACAAATCAACAGCCATGTTTTATAGGCAAAATTTATAAAAAGAACATACACTTGGACATATCCTGGCAATGCTTTTAATTAAAAGAATAGAGAAAAAATTTTAACAAACAAAAAAGGATATAAATCAGTCAATTCTCAAACTTCTACTCTGCAGCACTGCACTTTTTCCAGGATAAAATGGGTGGTTTTCAGAAAGTTTTGATGAAAATAATTTTTTATTTATTTATTTTTAGTTAATATATAATTGACATATAACTTTATATTAGTTTCAGGTGTACAAAATAATGATCTGATATTTGTATGTATTGTGAAATGATAACCACAATAAGTCCAGTTAACATCCGTCACCATACATAGTCACAAATTTTTTTCTTGTGATGAGAACTTTTAAGATCTATTCTTTTAGCAACTTTCAAATATGCATTACAGTATTACTAACTATAGTCATCATGCTGTACATTACATCCCCATGACATTTATTTTATAACTGGAAGTTTGTTATGAAGAAAAAAATTCTTGACCTAAACTATTATACCTAGCCAGAATGTTGTCCGTAGATGGTAGGAAACAAAAAGAGAATCTTAGATAAGGAAGGATTCAGAAAAATGCACCTCTCCCATATTCTCCCTAAAAAAATTCATATCAATGAACCCCAGTTAATAGAAGGATAAGTCAGAATTAAGCATTTGAGAATGGGGAAGTTGTGCCATAAAAGAACTGGCGGTGAAAATGTAAATCAGCTAAGTATGGAGCTAAGTCTAAATAATTGTTGTAAATATGATTTAAAAGCAAATAATAAAGCCATTCTTAAAAGACAAGCTATAGTATATGAAATAATTTGATGACAATAATCTGGGCCTTAAATTCCAGGTTACCTTTACAAAAACCAGGGAGATATAAGTAAAATGTTTCCAATTCTTTTTCTTATCTAGCAGGGAGTCAAAAATATTCTTTTATTTTTGATCATTAGAAAAACACAGATTAAAAAATGTTTTGGAAAACTTAAAAGAAAGCCACCAGTAAAAATATAAACAGTCTGGGCTTTGCTGAACCAAGATGGCGGAGTAGAAGGACATGCTTTCACTCCCTCTTGTGAGAACACCAGAATCACAACTAGGTGATTCACAACAATCATCGACAGGAAGACACTGGAACTCACCAAATAAGATACCCCACATCCAAAGACAAAGGAGAAGCCACAATGAGACAGTTGGAGGGGTGCAATCACAGCAAAATCAAATCCCATAACTGCTGGGTGGGTGACTCACAGACTGGAGAACACTTATACCACAGAAGTCCACCCACTGGAGTGAAGGTTCTGAGCCCCACGTCAGGCTTCCCAACCTGGGAGGAGGAATTCCTAGAGAATCAGACTTTGAAGCCTAGTGGTATTTGATGGCAGGACTTTGACAGGATTGGGGGAAACAGAGACTCCACTCTTGGAGGGCACACACAAAGTAGTGTGTGCATTGGGACCCAGGGGAAGGAGCAGTGAACCCAGGGGAGACTGAACCAGACCTACCTGCTAGTGTTGGAGGGTCTCCTGCAGAGGCGGGGGGTGGCTGTGGCTGTGGCTCACTGTGGGGATGGGGACACTGGCAGCAGAAGCTCTGGGAAGTACTCCTTGGAGTCAGCCTTCCCAGAGTCTGCCATTAGCCCCACCAAAGAGCCCAGGTAGGCTCCAGTGTTGGGTTGCCTCAGGCCAAACAACCAACAGGGAGGGAACCCAGCCCCACCCACCAGCAGTCAAGCAGATTAAAGTTTTACTGAGCTCTGCCCACCAGAGCAACACCCAGCTCTACCCACCACCAGTCCCTCCCATCAGGAAACCTGCACAAGCCTCTTAGATAGCCTCATCCACCAGAGGACAGACAGCAGAAGCAAGAAGAACTACAATCCTGCAGCCTGTGGAACAAAAACCACATTCACAGAAAGACAGACAAGATGAGAAGGCAGAGGGCTATGTACCAGATGAAGGAACAAGATAAAATCCCAGAAAAACAACTAAATGAAGTGGAGATAGGCAACCTTCCAGAAAAAGAATTCAGAATAATGATAGTGAAGATGATCCAGGACCTTGGAAAAACAATGGAGGCAAAGATCGAGAAGATGCAAGAAATGTTTAACAAAGACCTAAAGAATTAAAGAACAAACAAACAGAGATGAACAATATAATAACTGAAATGAAAACTACACTAGAAGGAATCAATAGCAGAATAACTGAGGCAGAAGAACGGATAAGTGACCTGGAAGACAGAATGGTGGAATTCACTGCTGCAGAACAGAATAAAGAAAAAAGAATGAAAAGAGATAAGACAGCCTAAGAGACCTCTGGGACAACATTAAACACAACAACATTCACGTTATAGAGGTCCCAGAAGGAGAAGAGAGAGAGAGAAAGGAACCGAGAAAATATTTGTAGAGATTATAGTCGAAAACTTCCCTAACATGGGAAAGGAAATAGCCACCCAAGTCCAGGAAGTGCAGCGAGTCCCATACAGGATAAACACAAGGAGAAACACATCGAGACACATAGTAATCAAATTGGCAAAAATTAAAGACAAAGAAAAATTATTGAAAGCAGCAAGGGAAAAACGACAAATAACATACAAGGGAACTCCCATAAGGTTAACAACTGATTTCTCAGCAGAAACTCTACAAGCCACAAGGGAGTGGCATGATATACTTTAAGTGATGAAAGGGAAGAACCTACAACCAAGATTACTCTACCCAGCAAGGATCTCATTCAGATTTGATGGAGAAATCAAAAGCTTTACAGACAAGCAAAAGCTAAGAGAATTCACCACCACCAAACCAGCTCTGCAACAAATGCTAAAGGAACTTCTCTAAGTGGGAAACAGAAGAGAAGAAAAGGAACTACAAAAACAAACCCAAAACAATTAAGAAAATGGTCATAGGAACATACATATCGATAATTACCTTAAACATGAATGGATTAAATGCTCCAACCAAAAGACACGGGCTTGCTGAATGGATACAAAAACAAGACCCATATATATGCTGTCTACAAGAGACCCACTTCAGACCTAGGTACACATACAGACTGAAAGTGAGGGGATGGAAAAAGATATTCCATGCAAATGGAAATCAAAAGAAAGCTGGAGTAGCAATACTCATATCAGATAAAATAGACTTTAAAATAAAGAATGTTACAAGAGACAAGGAAAGACACTACATAATGATCAAGAGATCAATCCAAGAAGAAGATATAACAATTATAAATATATATGCACCCAACATAGGAGCACCTCAATACATAAGGCAACTGTCAACAGCTGTAAAAGAGGAAATTGACAGTAACACAATAATAGTGGGGGACTTTAACACCTCACTTACACCAATGGACAGATCATCCAAAATGAAAATAAATAAGGAAACAGAAGCTTTAAATGACACAATAGACCAAATATATTTAATTGATATTTATAGGACATTCCATCCAAAAACAGCAGATTGCACTTTCTTCTCAAGTGCGCACAGAACATTCTCCAGCACAATCACATCTTGGGTCACAAACCAAGCCTCAGTAAATTTAAGAAAATTGAAATCATATCAAGCATCTTTTCTGACCACAACGCTATGACATTAGAAATGAATTATAGGGGAAAAAACGTAAAAAACACAAACACATGGAGGCTAAACACTACATTACTAAATAACCAAGAGATCACTGAAGAAATCAAAGAGGAAATCAAGAAATACCTAGAGACAAATGACAATGAAAACACGACGACCCAAAACCTATGGGATGCAGCAAAAGCAGTTCTAAGAGGGAAGTTTATAGCTATACAAGCCTACCTCAAGAAACAAGAAAAATCTCAAATAAATAATCTAACTTTACACCTAAAAAAACTAGAGAAAGAAGAACAAACGAAACCCAAAGTTAGCAGAAGGAAAGAAATCATAAAGATCAGAGCAGAAATAAATGAAATAGAAACAAAGAAAACAATAGCAAAGATCAATAAAACTAAAAGCTGGTTCTTTGAGAAGATAAACAAAATTGATAAACCATTAGCCAGACTCATCAAGAAAAAGAGGGAGAGGACTCAAATCAATAAAATTAGAAATGAAAAAGGAGAAGTAACAACTGACACCGCAGAAATACAAAGCATCCTAAGAGACTACTACAAGCAACTCTATGCCAATAAAATGGACAAGCTGGAAGAAATGGACAAATTCTTAGAAAGGTATAACCTTCCAAGACTGAACCAGGAAGAAATAGAAAACATGAACAGACCAATCACAAGTAATGAAATTGAAACTGTGATTAAAAATCTTCCAACAAACAAAAGTCCAGGACCAGATGGCTTCACAGGCGAATTCTATCAAACATTTAAAGAAGAGCTAACACCCATCCTTCCCAAACTCTTCCAAAAAACTGCGGAGGAAGGAACATTCCCAAACTCATTCTAGGAGGTCACCATCACCCTGATACCAAAACCAGACAAAGATACTACAAAAAAAGAAAATTACAGACCAATATCACTGATGAATATAGATGCAAAAATCCTCAACAAAATACTAGCAAACAGAATCCAACAACACATTAAAAGGATCATACACCATGATCAAGTGGGATTTATCCCAGGGATGCAAGGATTCTTCAATATATGCAAGTCAATCAATGTGATACACCATATTAACAAATTGAAGAATAAAAACCATATGATCATCTCAATAGATGCAGAAAAAGCTTCTGACAAAATTCAATACCGATTTATGATAAAAACTCTCCAGAAAGTGGGCATAGAGGGAACCTACCTCAACATAATAAAGGCCATATATGACAAACCCACAGCAAACATCATTCTCAATGGTGAAAAACTGAAAGCATTTCCTCTAAGATCAGGAACAAGACAAGGATGTCCACTCTCACTGCTATTATTCGACATAGTTTTGGAAGTCCTAGCCTCGGCAATTAGAGAAGAAAAAGAAATAAAAGGAATACAAATTGGAAGAGAAGAAGTAAAACTGTCACTGTTTGCAGATGACATGATACTATACATAGAGAATCCTAAAGATGCCACCAGAAAACTACTAGAGCTGATCAATGAATTTGGTAAAGCTGCAGGATACAAAATTAATGCACAGAAATCTCTTGCATTCCTATACACTAATGATGAAATATCTGAAAGAGAAATTAGAGAAACACTCCCATTTACCATTGCAACAAAAAGAATAAAATACCTAGGAATAAACCTACCTAAGAAGACAAAAGACCTGTATGCTGAAAACTATAAGACACTGATGAAAGAAATTAAAGATGATACCAACAGACGGAGAGATATACCATGTTCTTGGATTGGAAGAATCAATATTGTGAAAATGACTATACTACCCAAAGCAATCTACAGATTCATTGCAATCCCTATCAAATTACCAATGGCATTTTTTACGGAACTAGAACAAAAAAATCTTAAAATTTGTATGGAGACACAAAAGACCCCGAATAGCCAAAGCAGTCTTGAGGGAAAAAAATGGAGCTGGAGGAATCAGACTCCCTGACTTCAGACTATACTACAAAGCTACAGTAATCAAGACAATATGGTACTGGCACAAAAACAGAAACATAGATCAATGGAACAAGATAGAAAGCCCAGAGATAAACCCACGCACCTATGGTCAACTAATCTATGACAAAGGAGGCAAGGATATCCAATGGAGAAAAGACAGTCTCTTCAATAAGTGGTGCTGGGAAAACTGGACAGCTACATGTAAAAGAATGAAATTAGAACACTCCCTAACACTATACACAAAAATAAACTCAAAATGGATTAGAGACCTAAATGTAAGACTGGACACTATAAAACTCATAGAGGAAAACATAGGAAGAACACTCTTTGACATAAATCACAGCAAGATCTTTTTGATCCACCTCTTAGAGTAATGGAAATAAAAACAAAAATAAACAAATGGGACCTAATGAAACTTCAAAGCTTTTGCACAGCAAAGGAAACCATAAACAAGACGAAAAGACAACCCTCAGAATGGGAGAAAATATTTGCAAATGAATCAATGGACAAAGGATTAATCTCCAAAATATATAAACAGCTCATGCAGCTCGATATTAAAAAAAACAAACAACCCAATCCAAAAATGGGCAGAAGACCTAAATAGACATTTCTCCAAAGAAGACATACAGATGGCCAAGAAGCACATGAAAAGGTGCTCAACATCACTAATTATTAGAGAAATGCACATCAAAACTACAATGAGGTATCACCTCACACCAGTTAGAACGGGCTTCATCAGAAAATCTACAAACAACAAATGCTGGAGAGGGTGTGGAGAAAAGGGAACCCTCTTGCACTGTTGGTGGGAATGTAAACTGATACAGTCACTATGGAGAACAGTATGGAGGTTCCTTAAAAAATTAAAAATAGAATTGCCATATGATCCAGCAATCCCACTACTGGGCATATAACCAGAGAAAACCACAATTCAAAAAGACACATGCACCCCAATGTTCATTGCAGCACTATTTACAATAGCCAGGTCATGGAAGCAACCTAAATGCCTATCGACAGATGAATGGATAAAGAAGATGTGGTACATATATACAATGGAATATTACTCAGCCATAAAAAGGAACGAAACTGGGTCATTTGTTGAGCCGTGGATGGATCTAGAGACTGTCATACAGAGTGAAGTAAGTCAGAAAGATAAAAACAAATATCGTATATTAACGCATATATGTGGAACCTAGAAAAATGGTACAGATGAACCGGTTTTCAGGGCAGAAATTGAGGCACAGATGTAGAGAACAAACGTATGGACACCAAGGGGGGAAAGTGGTGGGGGGGGTGGTGGTGGTGGGATGAATTGGGCGATTGGGATTGACATGTATACACTGATGTGTATAAAATTGATGACTAATAAGAACCTGCTGTATAAAAAAAAAAAGATAACATTCTTTTCTCCCAGTTAAAAAAAATAAAATGAAATAAACAGTCTGGAAAAGGCAAACAGTCTCCAGTGTCAGTCTCTGTCAGGAAATTCCATTATTCTTCTTCTCTGCTTTTCCTGATAAGGGCAGGGGAATAAGACTTATCCCTGCCCTCAAGGAGCTACAATACAGAAGAGAGGTGAAAACACGTTATTAAAATTCAGCCTGATGTGAGAGCTTTTCAAAGATGTGTGTATAAAATTCCCCTTTGGGGGTGACCCAGAATTCATGGTGGGAGGGGAGTGAGGTGGGAAGGAGAAAGGTTGAGGAAGGCTTCTCTTCAGAACACTTAAATTATTAACTTGTCTGTCTACCAGATTGTGAGCACCGCAAGAGCAGGGACCTTGTCCTACTCAATGGATGAATGGATAGATGGATGGATGATGAATGGATGAATGGATAAATGGAAGATGGATGTTTGGACAGACAGATGGATGGACCCTTAGTTAATCAGACCAATTCAATTGGTCTTGCTCAATTCACATTTCCCCTAGGGATTCTAATTAATCCTACTTCTAAAGGATTAAAGTTCATCCTCCCAACAGACCTTCCTCTGTAGGTCATCCACTTTCTATACCACAGCAGCAGATTGCCAAACTATGCCTCAGTGGCCTAGAGAGAGTCATGTTCCTGTTTAAATTCCTATCTCCCCATCAGGGAGTGCCTGCCCGGGGGAGCAGAGACGCCAAGGCAGTGTATTATTCTTTGTGACTCACAGTGCTAAAACAGGAGAATAAGAATGTATCCTTGATCATATTATTTCTTTATTCCTGATTTGATTTAGAGCCCAGAAAGCTGATTTGTGGCATAAATGATGTATGAAGTCAGACTTTAGTTTGTGGGGAGAAGTGGGACCAGACAGCCGGGTTATGTACCAACCATCTCCTAGCAGTCCTGACATCATCTCTGTCGGCCTTTTTTCCCCTTGCCCTCCCTGGGGGAAAGAAAATATGAAGATATTTTCTGGCAGTGGGACAGGATGGAGGAAGAGTTGGGAATGCAGTCATTTGCACTACTGGCCTAGTAAAATTAGCTAGGCTTTTAGCTCTCAGAGGACAGTCGTCATGGCAACCCCAGAATCAAGGAGCAGGACGCCTTTTGGCCATTGTCTGGAGCACAAAGTCCTTATTCAGCTTTCCACAAGCTGGTTAAAAAAAACATACTCAGACAGATAGGTACAGACGCCGATAGACAGGCACTCACAGACACAGAAAAGTTTTAAAATCACATAGCAAGGGGCAAGTTCCTTCCTACAGCTTTTGATGATCCAGATCACTGAAACGGTATTTGTCTGCTCCTCAGCTTTCTCCTGCACCTGCAGACTGTGGGAAGTGGAGATACTCTGATGTCATCAGAGAACAGTCTTCCAGGTCTCAAGGAGCTGTCCCAAAGCCTTTAAGTGTACATATGTCCCTTCTTGAAACACAGGTCCTGGGAACTGTCCCAGCCATGGTTCAATGGTTAGTGTGAAAGTAACACCTTGCCTCGAAGGGTCTTAGGAGGACTGGACATGTGTGATATAGCACATTTTGTGGCTTCCTTGTCTGTAGTTGTCAGACGTGAGGCTGACCTGAGCCAGCAGCACTGGCCTTCCATGGGAATCCAGGCCTAGCTCACCCAGACAGGAAAGAAACCGAGGCCTCCCGAGTCCAAGCGGCCTGTAATATCAATGCAAAACTCTATGGGGAAACTGAAGGCTTTCTGAATTTACTTAAAAGGGCAAAATAATAAAGAGTACCAGCTGGCAGCTTGACTGGTGTTCAGACCAGAGCCTCTGGCTTCGGGCCAGAGATGTGCAGAAGCTCTGATGAGGCCCCTTTGCTGAGGCTCAGCCCCTAGCATTCCCTTCTCTGGCCTTTTCAGGGCACAAACCACAGGGTGAGCTGAGAGAGGCACGGCTCAGAAGTCACCTGCCCATACCTTCGTGGCCAGGTGAGAAAGTACAGAAACGTTAGGGGACTGGTCTAAAGACACACAGCCTGTCCATGACAGAGTCTGGACTGGAATCCAGGACTCCTGAAAGCTGAATAGATAATGAGGAACATAGCAATTGCTCAGGGCAAAGGAAACAGGTAGAGTGAGTAGGAGACTAAATTAGATGCTGACAACTGGGCACCAGGACCTACTGGAATCTCATGAGGTTATTTTCAGAGTAATGGTATAATACTAACCACAGTTTCCTGTGAACCTACACTGTGCCAGCACTTTACTAGATGTTTCTCATACATTATTTCTCTGTGACAAGGTTATCCCCATTTAATAGATGGAGAAACTGAGGCTGCAAAAGTGGTTACCAAAGGGGAAGGGGAGAGGGACAGATTTGGCGTATGGGATTAAGAGATACAAACTAATATTATAAAATAGATCAGCAACAAGGATATATTGTACGGAACAAGGAATTATAGCCATTATCTTGTAATAACTTTAAACGGAGTATAATCTGTAAAAACACTGAATCACTATGCGGTAAACTAATATGACATTGTAAACCAATTATACTTCAATAAAAAAAGTAAGCTACCTGCCCAAGACCACATAGATGCTGAGAGGAAGTGTCAAGATTCTCCCGAGTCTTCATGCCCTCGAAGCCTGACTCTTGACTCCTTATGACACCAACTTTCATCACAAGGAGAGGCAAGGAGCTGAATGTCCTCATTTATCTTAAGTTCCCATATGTTCAGACCCTAAACTAAGACATCTCCCAGAGAAGGTCAGGACATAAAGTTAAGACAAAGAACATAAAACTTTGGGAGACAAATAGATTCATGAATTGAAAGTAGCCGGCTGGGGTTACATGCTATGGGTGATAGATACGTTTTTTGGATTGGGCTTAGTGTTACACTTGTGTGTTTGCTAGGAGGTAAACACCAAGATTATTTGTGTCTTTTCCTGATGTTTAATGTAGAGCCAGAATTCTCCTAGTAGGCCAGGCCAATGGAATGGGGCCTGTCTTCTTTAAACTTTAGAATCCAAAGGATTTATTAAAGTTGGTCAGACATCGAGGCTGCACACCAGGGCTCGTCTGAAGACTTGACAGGGCTGGATTCCAGAAGGTCTAATTAGTTAGAAAACGTAGGGGAAACTTCAAGATTCCTGCCAATGGGTGGCGCCATGTTAGCTGCCCTCACAACAAACTCCTGGCTTGCCCACTGGCTGGAAGAGAAATAATATAGTCATTTCAGAACAATAAGGAAGTTATTTTTTCCTTGTGCTGACTCCGAGGCCAAGGACTAAAGCACTAGCTTTGGAGTTGAGAAGACCTCAGTTCAGTTCCCAACCTTGAACTTAACTCTTGCTCTGTGGTATAAAGCAATTATTTTACTTTTCACTTCATCATGTTATTGGATCAAAATGAGGGACATCCAGGGCTGCTCCAGAGCGCAGTTTGCATTGCAGTCGAATGGACATGCACCAAGCTGTACATGGCGGCCCTGCTAAACTTATACAGCAGGTGGGGCATGAAGGCCACCCAGCAGAGCTCCCTCTCTTTCCCTAGTCTCCATTCTGTTATGCTCAGTTCAGGAACTATATATAATTCACCCTCTATGTGTCAGGCACTGTGCTAGGTGCTGGGGATAGAGAGACAATTAAGACAGTTTTTGCTGTCCAGACACTTCCATTCTAACAAGAGGGACACAAACAGGCAAACATAATTGCAATGAGGGTATGAGGCATGTACGATTGGAAGTGTGCAGAGGGTGTGGAAACAGTACAGAGGAGTACTGAGTACTGAGAGGGTCGAGGAAGACTTTCAGAGATGCTGATATACAAACAACATTTGGAAGGATGAATAGTAGTTCAGACGTGAAAATGGAAAGGACAGCAAAGGGAAGGGCACATACAAAGGCCCAGAAACGCCAACAGAGGAACCTCAGGCCCTTTCAGGAATTTGGCTGCATGCTCGTACATCCCCAGCGCGGCTCAGGAGCGCAAGAACAGCCACCAGCTCTGAGAGCTGTACAAACAGCTGCTCTCTCCAGCTCCTTGCTTGCACCTCCAAGGGTCTCTGACCCACTTGGCTCAGATCTTTTGCTCCTAATTCTGGCCTCCAGGCGCCTGGCCCCAGTGACATGGGATGGCTATGTTTTCCTGACCTTGATTTTCTTCTGGGCGTGATCTACTCTGTGATCTGCCACTATGAGAGACACTCCCCCTCCCACCATGCTCTGTGGTGCCCTAAAGGCCAGCCCAGCCCAGCCTTCCCAACAGGGACCAGACACATACAAGGATCTGCAAGTTGTCTGAAGGAGCTAGAGTGAAAAATATAAGTGGGACAAGGAAGTGGCAGGAGACCAATATGGTTCCTGCTAAAGAGTATGGACTTGATCCTACAGACGGGGGAGCCACTGAAGGGCATGATGCAGTGGTGGGGGGAGCGTGGAGACTGGCAGATTCTGATTTGTCTTCTTCAGGGTGACTCTGGTGGTGACGGGGTGGATGTACTGGAGGGAGAGACAGGAGCAAGGGGAAAATCAGCGCAGGAGGCTGTTGCAATAGTCCAAGCAAGACTTGAGCAGGAGAGAAAGCTGGGCTTCCCTGCCATTCACTGCTGGTACCCTCAATCGGGACCTCCCCGGAGGCAAGGGCAGGACAGACCTGGGGTCCCTTTAACTCATCCTGGTTGTTCTATAACCCTCCATCATGGTTCTAACTCTTACATTTGAAGGCTGCATCCTACTCCATCACCATCATTGTTCTCCTCTCCTTCTTCCCCTCCTCCTCCTCCTCCCCCTCCTCCTCCTCCTCTCCCCTCCTCTTCCTCTCCCTCCTCCCCCTCCTCCTCCTCCCTCTCCCCTCCTCCTCCCCCTCCTCCTTCCCCTCCCCTTCCTCCTCCCTCTCCCCTCCTCCTCCCCCTCCTCCTTCCCCTCCTCTTCCTCCCCCCTCCTCTTCCTCTCCCTCCTCCCCCTCCTCCTCCTCTCCCTCTGCCTCCTCCTCCCCCTCCTTCCCCTCCTCTTCCTCCCCTCCTCTTCCTCTCCCTCCTCCCCCTCCTCCTCCTCTTCCTCCTCCCTCTCCCCCTCCTCCTCCCCCTCCTCTCCCTCCTCTTCTTCCTCCCCCTCTTCTCCCCCTCCTCCTCCTCCACTCCCCCTCCTCCTCTTCCTTCTCCTTCTTCTTCCTTTCATTCTCTCTCTCTCTCTCCCACCCACCCCCCTCTCCTGGAGCAACATATTTTGCCTCCTTTCTCTAGCACAAGCCTCCCTGAAGGGAGAAAATGGAAAAATAAAACAGAAAAGCAAATCTGAACTATAAAAAACTAACTGAAGAATAGTCAGCAGGGGTCTTGTGAGAAGCAGGTATGACCCACAAGACTACTGCCCTTGCCACTTTAAAACAGAAGCCCCTGTGATAAGGAGGATCAATAAAGGTTTGGTCTTTCCCAAGTCTAGAAACTCTGGGATGCTCCACAAATATTTAAAACAACTTTCATCACAGACACCATCACCTTGGAGCCTGGAGGAGGAACTCTCAGCCCTCTGCAACGATCCTGCCAGCAGACAGTAGGAAATAGAGACCCACTAAACAACACCCTTGGGCCCATGTTCTGGCTTCCCTGTGACCATCTGCCACCTTCAACTTGCCCAGGACTATCTTCAGTGACTTTCCCCAGGTCACGGCAACCTGTTTACAGACATCTAGAATTCCCAGGCACTTTTAGGACAAGGGACTCGGGATGTGTCCAAGTGGGCAGCAAAGTCTTCTCTAAGAGAAGCCGTTCCTCCAGATCTATTTCTGCCGATGTAAACACTTGCCAAAGAAACAAGGCATGTGGGCATGCGCCGGCACCGCAGGCCCTCGGGTTGCTGCAAAAGGCAACTGGAAAGTCACATGTCATAACAGTGGAAAGTACATATGCAACTATTCTTAGCCCTGGAATGTATACACTGTCTCCCTGCCCAGCAGTTCTTTCACAAAGGTCTAGAAAACTGTGAAAGTACCTTCAGCATAAACAAGTCCAGAATTCTCCCAGGACAAATTATTTGCCAACTGAAGGAAAGGCCTGGGTTTATGGTTTCATTTGGAGCGAGAGGTGGAAACTCTCCGGAGGGACCAGCCGGAGCAGGTATCGGTGGATGTCACTGCAGCAAAACAAGGTAAATAGCTCGAATGTTTAATTCTTCTGCAGGTAGACGGACAGCCAGATGTCATCCAATAAACCTGTCCAGGGTATTGTTTGGTCTCTGCTTTCTATTTATCTCATTTTAAAAACAAAACCCACAAGACTCTGTGAAGTCATGCTTTAAAAAAGAAAAAAAAATCTCAAACGTCCACTTTCATCCCTCATTTCTATCTTGTTACAGAGGCCACACCCCCAGAATGACATGGGGAATGACTAACACCCAGAAAGATGTTTAGATGAGTTTACTAAATAACAGACATGCTGAGAATCTGGAGAAAGGTTCACAGACTTCTGCTGGTCAAATGCACAGACTGTCATCTTGCTTCAGGTTAACATTTCAGACCATGTGACCATTTGCCGCCTTCAACTTGCCCAACTTATCCAACCACCTTCTCTTTTTTTTTGTTTTTCTTTTGTTTTGTTTTGTTTTTCTCAGATTGTCCGCAGATGCTATTTGCCTGTTACCTTTTAGAGTAATCGTAACCAAAAAAAAGAGGTGTCAGCTGTGAGGCCCACGCCACAGGTGGTCTCCCTTTCTGATCTTCCCTGAGCCATATTCTTGGCAATACCCACAGGCGTCTTGGTGAATGGACATAGGTGCTCTAAGTCTTGGAGCCGCCACAGCTAAACCCTCCAGCACGTGCTCCCTCTTGGGACTTCTCCCCATCTTTGTAGGATGGACGAGGAATCGCCAGATGGGCTGCTCTTCAAAGACCATGACTTCTCCTCTGACTTGTTGAGGCAGCTCAATGGCTTGAGGCAAAGCAGGATCCTGACTGATGTGAGCATCTGCGCTGGGGCCTGGGAGGTCCCCTGCCACCGCAACGTGCTGGCCTCCAGCAGCCCCTACTTCAGGGCCATGTTCTGCAGCAACTTCCGGGAGAGCAGCGAGCCCAAAGTCCAGCTGAAAGGCCTCGACTCTGCAACTCTGGAGCGGATCATCCTGTATGTGTACACGGGCGAGGCGCACATCACAGCGGAAACCGTCCTGCCCTTGATGGAGGCCGCCTCCATGCTGCAGTACCCCAGGCTGCTTGAGGCCTGCTCCTCCTTCCTACAGAGCCAGCTGGCCCCCAGCAACTGCCTGGGCGTGATCAGACTCTCTGAAATCTTCAGCTGTGAGACCCTCAGGAAGAAAGCCAGGGAGGTGGCCCTGACGTACTTCCCAGAGGTGGCCGCATCAGCTGATCTGAAGGAGCTCCGTGCCTTGGAACTGAGAGACTACCTGGGAGATGACGGGCTCTGTGCGGAGGAGGAGAAGGTGTTCGAGGCCCTCATGGTTTGGATCAAGCATGACCTCCAGACCCGGAAGCAATACATGCAGGAACTGTTCAAGCAGGTCAGGCTGCAGTACGTCCACCCAGCCTTCTTCTACCACTTCATCGCCAACGACGCCCTCCTGCAGTCCTCGCCCCCCTGCCAGACCATCTTGGAGACAGCCAAGAGGCAGATGTTTTCTTTGTACAGCACCACCAGTGCCCCGGACCTCCAGCCTCTGTGGCATGTCCCCCCAAGAAACTCTTACCAAGACTTCCTCATCCTCTTGGGTGGAAGGAAGGACAACCAGCAGACCACCAGGGACGTCCTGCTGTACGACGGACAGACTGGCCAATGGCAGAGCCTTGCCAAACTCCCAGCCCGGCTGTATAAGGCCTCGGCTGTCACCTTGCACCGCAGCATCTACCTGCTGGGAGGCATGGCGGTGGGCACGGGGAACAGTGTGCCCAGTCCCAAGGTCTACATCTTCTCCCTGAAGTTCAATCAGTGGAGGCTGGGGCAGCCCATGCTGGCAGCCCGCTACTCCCACAGAAGCACCGCCCACAAGAACTTCATCTTCTCCATCGGGGGGATTGGAGAAGGACACGAGGTCATGGGCTCCATGGAGAGATATGACAGCATCTGCAACGTCTGGGAGAGGATGGCCAGCATGCCACTGGGGGTCCTCCACCCTGCAGTCGCTGTGAAAGACCAAAGACTCTACCTTTTTGGGGGAGAGGACATCATGCAGAACCCTGTGCGCCTTATCCAGGTAAATGGTCCCTCCCACCATGGCTACACATACACACACACGCACACACACACATATATACATACACAAATACATGCATATACACATACACACATACATATACACATATGTACATGTACACTGCATACACAAGCACATACATATATATACATACATACATACACATACACACACATACATATAATACATACATATATGCTTGTCAGTTGCAGGGGAAGGAAAAAGGAGAGAGGGAGAGAAGGAAGGAAGGAAGTTAGTTTAATTTCAGCCAGATTTTATCCATTTATGAATTCTTTTTGTGTAAGGTTAATACATACAGAGGTACATCAAATACATCTAAAGGTTCTACCTAGAACACATCGAATGCCAGATAGTGAAGTCCTATAGGAATATCGCAGATGCTTCTAACCAAAATCAGTAAGGCTTTAAAAGAAGACTCCCAAGCACTGGTCCATAGTCTGTTAACCAAATCCCCTGGAACCTGACCTCAGATCTGCTGAATCAAAACCTCTATGTATGGGGTTTTGACATTTACTGTTTACAAGCGTTTACAGGGGATTCTAAGGCACAGTCAGGTTGTGGAACCCCTGCCTTAAATGACAGGTGGATGCTAATGTCACTGACAAGCTCTCTGAGAAGTGTGATTAATAAAGATCAAAATGTCAGAATATTGGGTGTTTTCCACCTTGACACAAGTTCTAATCTCTGCAGTTCACCTAGATATGAAAAACTTCAAGCCTCTACGTGATATATAAAGATAATCATGGAGGCCCCTGAGATCTGCTCTGTTCATTTAGAGGAGTTATATTGGGTGCTAACCACAGAGAAGGCCCTGGGGACATGGACATGAGCAGTAAATCCCACTTACCCTCCAGGAGCTTACGAGACAACTGCAATTCAGATGCTGAATAGAGGGGTGCTCTAAGAGCATAAGGGGTGCCCTAAACCAGTCTCGAGGGAATCGGGGAGGGTGTGAGGGTTCAGGGAACTTAGGAGGGAACTCTGTGAGGTTGGTTTAAGCTGACTTGAGCAGAGAGGCAGAGGAAGAGAGAAGGCAGGTGAGGATGAAGAGTGAAAGAGGAGGAGGATGTACAGGGCGGACAGAGGGCTCTGACGTGGACAGAGGTGGGCGGGCAGCTTCCCTGAGCAGGTGAGCCTGCGTCTGGAGCAGGAGTCACACTCATCTGCTGAGGGAGGGGTGGCGTTCCCTGGTAAGGGAACAGCTGGCACGAAGGCCCTGAAGCAGAAAGGTGCGCGGCCCTTCACCTGGAGGAGCCGAAAGCATGACCAGGTCGCAGCAAGTCTGTGCACCAAGGCGGAGCTGGGGATGGTCAGTCCCCCCATAATCTCTCTCAGCCCCCTTCCCAAGCCACGTAAGCAACCCCCTCCACCAGACTGCTGCCCCTGAGACCCTCGTACAGAAATTCCAGAACATTCCTGGGGGGATGAGTGTGGAGATGAGGCTGATCTGGCAGGGCTTTCCAGGCCTTGTCAAGGAATTGGGGTTCAAGCCTAAGAGTAGCAGGGTAGGTGAAGTAGTCAAATTTGCATTTTTAGAATTTCCTTCTGGACGCTGTGTGGAGAAGGCACTGGAAGAGGCCTGAGTGGACAAAGGAAGGAGAGTTGGGAGATTCTTCTAGAAGTCCAGGCAAGGGATGATGGTGGCTCAGACTAAGTTGGTGCCAGTGGAAACAGAGAAAAGTGATAATTTCAATGCAATCCTTTTCTTGTTTTTCTCTTTCCTTCACTTCTCCAGCCCATATTGTCAACTCTTCCCTGACCATCTAGGCAGATTCTAAGTCTGTTCCAAATCCCACTCATTTACTTGAGCCAAGGGAGACATGTTCTGTTCCCCCTCCAAGCTCTGGCCACACAACACAGGTATAATAAAGAGCTTCTGTGTAAAGCTAGAGCCCCTCCTACATTTTTTAAAACTATTTTTCAAAATAAAGTCAACAACTATGTTGATGATTTCACATTACAAAATTGTTACCTATTCCTAAGAATAAATACAAAGCTCACAAAAGCTTTTAAGCTACCTCATCAAGAAGTGCTTAGGACAATTAAACAAGCTTAAATAGCCAAAAACCAAAAACCAAAACACTAACATGTGAGTGATTCTTTTACACTGCAGTCATGAGAAGGGGAAAATGGGGAAAGTATTAATTTGGAAGCTCTTCTTATCTACTTAGCATTAGCTTTGTAACGGAAATTATACTCATTCAGATATCGTTTAAGATGAATGCTTGGGGTTACCTGATGGGGTAGGTTGGATTTTCAAGTATAGGTTCAAAGATTTCTTCATCGGATGTTTTTTTTTTTTTTTTTTTTTTTTTAACAAAATCTCTAGTTAGTCTGTTATTGCACAAATGCACTTTTTTTTTTTTAGAAATTCACGTTCTTTTTTATTTATTTATTTATTTATTTATTTATGACTGTGTTGGGTCTTCGCTTCTGCACGCGGGCTTTCTCTAGTTGTGGCAAGTGGGGACCACTCTTCATCGTGGTGCGCGGGCCTCTCACCATCACGGCCTCTCCTGTTGCGGAGCACAGGCTCCAGACGCGCAGGCTCAGTAATTGTGGCTCACGGGCCCAGTTGCTCCGTGGCATGTGGGATCCTCCCAGACCAGGGCTCGAACCCGTGTCCCCTGCATTGGCAGGCAGATTCTCAACCACTGCGCCACCAGGGAAGCCCCATCGGATGGTTTATCTGCACGCAAGCATTCTTTTTAAGGACTAGACTGCCATGGCGTTACTGTGCAAATTGTGTGTGTACTGTACCTTTCTCCCTGGCCTTCTTTCTACCCCTATTGCTGGATGGCGTTAAGCAAATCCTTTACCATAACAAAGTATCACTTCCTCCATGGGTCAAAGACCATCCTTTGTTGTCCTTGCCTCATCCTCTCTGGCGGTATGGTGAGGATTGTAAACAAATGTTTAATCTATTTTTGAAACCATCCCCAAAGCTAATAGAGAACAGAAAGCCAGGAGCCAATTACTCAGTGTGTGGTGGATAAAGGCATGGATTCTGGGTTCAATCAGACCAGCTCTTCTACTACTCTAGCTGTGTGACCTTGAGCATGTCATTTCACCTCTCTCAGCCTCAATGGTCTAATCTGGAAAATAGAGGGAAGTTATGGTATTTGCTTTTCCTCCAAGGATCTCATGTTTCCCAAGAGTGTTCACTACATATTTGCAGATGAAACCATGAGGCTTGACAGCCATTGTGGTTGCCCCTGTCTCTAGCTGTGGCCTCCTCTATGCTTCACCAACTTTAAGGACTGACAGAGACTTCAAGAGGGCTTCAGTCTTGAAAGTGTCCATCAAGAAAGCCACACTGAAGAAAAAGGAACCGTCCTACACTGTTGGTGGGAATGTAAACTGGTACAGCCATTATGGAGAACAGTATGGAGGTTCCTTAAAAAATTTAAAATAGAGTTACCAAATGATCCAGCAATCCCACTCCTGGGCATATATCTGGAGAAAACCATAATTCAGAAAGATACATGACCCCAGCGCTCATTGCAGCACTACTTAACACTAGCCAAGACATGGAAGCAACCTAAATGTCCATCAATAGATGAATGAATAAAGAAGATGTGGTATATATATACAATGGAATATTATTCAGCCATAAAAAAGAATAAACTAATGTCATTCACACAACATGGATGGACATAGAGATTATCATACTAAGTGAAGTAAGCCAGACAGAGAAAAAGACAAATATCATATGACATTGCTTATCTGTGGAATCTAAAAAAAAAAAACCAAAAAAAAAGATACAAATGAACTGACTTACAAAACAAAAACAGACCCACAGATATAGAAAACAAACTTATAGTTATCAAAGGGGAAAGCTGGGGTGGCAGGGGGATAAATTAGGAGATTGGGATTAACATATACACACATATATAAAATAGGTAACTAACCAGGACCTACTGTATAGCACAGGGAACTATACTCAATATTTTGTAATAATCTATAAGGGAAAAGAATCTGAATTCAGTTATATATATACATATATATATATATATATAGAACTGTATCACTGTGCTGTTCACCTGAAACTAACACATTGTAAATCAACTATACTTTGATTTTAAAAATCTATAAAAGGGACTTCCCTGGCGGTCCAGTGGTTAAGACTCCTCGCTTCCACTGCAGGGGACACGGTTTTGATCCCTGGTCAGGGAATTAAGATCCCACATGCTGCGGGGCACAGCCAAAAATACAAACCATCACCAAATATCTTTAAACACTACTAATACTGAAATAAAAGCAAATTAAAATAGTAAATGCTTTTTTTTAATCTATTAAAAAATAAAATAAAGAAAAGCCACATCTCCATGGCCTCAAGCAGAGCCATGAGTGTGGTGGATAAAGGCATGGATTCTGGGTTCAATCAGACCAGCTCTTCTACTACTCTAGCTGTGTGACCTTGAGCATGTCATTTCACCTCTCTCAGCCTCAATGGTCTAATCTGGAAAATAGAGGGAAGTAATGGTATCTACATCATAGGATGGTTGTGAAGATCCAATTTGGTAAAATGATAAAATATAAGGCCTTTAATATGGTGGCAAAAATATTTTGTACAGAAAGAATTTCCAGTCAAGAATATTGGAATATTTTGTTCCTTCGTTTCTTATATGAAGTCCATCCTATATCTCTTGTGCTAAATTCTGCCAGTAATGAACTAATTGGCATTTGACATTTAAACTTTAAACTGAGGGATCTAACAGGAGCACGTGTTCTGGGAATCATGATTTGCTACTCTATTTCAGACCAAGGCCAAGGAATCCTGCCTCCACCTCTTTGCTCTTTCTTCCTTTTCTCATGCTTACTTTTTTCTAGGATTCTAATGACTTTAAGGCATGACCTGCTGTTCAAAAGCCTTCCTCCTTTAACCCCAAATTTATTCTTGGCCCTAAGAGCCTCTCGGATACACTGGAACATTTAGAAATTTAAACATGAGCCAGAAATAAAAATGATTGAAAAATCACTGGTTTTACGCATGTCCAAGTTGCTCCATTTCTCATTGAAAGGAAAGAAATGTCCCAAGCAAGGTAAGCAAACACATACTACAAACACTTAACTCTCGGTCCATTCCATAGACACACAGCCACTGAGCTCACAGGGCCACATAAAGACCAATTTCTGGGAACATTCTTCTTTCTGTTATTTAATTACATTTTGTTTACTGACAGTAAGATAACTACATTTTAAGAACTGGGAAAAAAAGTGAAAAGAAAGAGAAATCACCGCTCTTTCACCCTCTTAATTACTATTTCTATCTTTTAAAAACGTTATCACTTTAAAATGCAGTGCCGTGATTATACTTCTCTGTCAGGTTTATCACATTTCCAGAAACACGTGGTTCAAAATGGAGACGAGAATGATCAAGAATGTATGTGCGCCTGCCGTGGTACTTGGGGAGCGGATTGTCATCGTGGGAGGTGAGTTTTAACAGAAGATCGAGAGGCTGGACATGAACTTGGCAACTCCCGTGGGAAAACGGTCACTGATGTTTTTCTACGAGACAGTCTTTTTTTATAAATTTATTTATTTATTTATTTATTTATTTTTGGCTGCGTTGGGTCTTCGTTGCTGCACGTGGGTTTTCTCTAGTTGTGGCGAGCGGGGGCTGCTCTTCGTTGCGGTGCACGGGCTTCTCATTGCGGTGGCTTCTCTTGTTGCGGAGCACGGTCTCTAGGCACACGGGCTTCACTAGTTGTGGCTCACGGGCTCTGAAGCGCAGGCTCAATAGTTGTGGCGCACGGGCTTAGCTGCTCCGTGGCATGTGGGATCTTCTTGGACCGGGGATCGAACCCATGTCCCCTGCATTGGCAGGTGGATTCTTAACCACTGCACCACCAGGGATGTCCCAAGACAGTCTTTTTAAAAGCGCATAACTGAACCACTTTGCTCTACACCTGAAACTAACACATTGTAAATCAACAATTCCCCAATATAAAACAAAAAATAAATTTAAAAAAAATAATAAAAGTACACCCATCCAACTAGGGGAGTGTGGATGACTTGACAAAGCTCTTTTCTCATCCAGAAGTTTCTCCCTGTCAAACAAGGAATGAAATAATGAACCTATTTCACAGAGTTGTGATCATAAAATGTGCTCATCTATCTAAACCACTTAGCGCTATCCCAGACCCGGGGCAAATACTCAAAAAAACATTTACTGTTGTAAATAAGATTAGCTGCTAAGGGATAATTTCTCTGTAATTGTAGTATAATACTATGGTTAAGAGGGCTGGTTTGGGGGTCAGATAGACCTGGGTTCAAATCCTGACTCTGTCACTAACTGGCTGTACACTCTTAGGCAAGTTATTCATCTCTTTGTGCCTCAGTGTGCTGATCTGTAAAATGGGGATCAGAAGAGTACCCACCAGATAGGGCTGTCATGGGGACCCACTTCTGAGTTCCCAAAGGCTCCGTCTTGGGATTGTTAAAGCTCTTGGATGAGCATATGAGAAAGATGAAAAAGCTAACGAGGCTGAGAAGGCCACTGGAATCTCTGCTCTCAATCTAAGAACGAACGACATAAGTGTTGCCCTCACTTCGAGTTAAGATGCAGAGACTGAAGTCAGATGGATCTGGGTCCAAATCCCAGCTCTGCCACACACAAGACATTGGGCAGGTTACGGAAACATTCCACGCTTTAGCTCAGAGGCCAGCCTCAGGGTTAGGCGATGACAGAGATCAGACAGGTCCCCGGACTGCTGACCTCCAGTCCCAAATAAGCATCACTGACCTTGTCGATATGCCATTTGGTTTTCAGGTTACACAAGGAGGATCCTTTCTTATGACCCTCAGTCCAACAAATTTGTCAAATGCGCAGACATGAAAGACCGGAGGATGCACCACGGGGCCACGGTGATGGGGAACAAGCTCTACGTGACTGGTGGGCGGCATCTGACCACAGACTGTAGCATCGAGGACTCGGCCTCCTTCGACTGCTACGACCCTGAGACCGACACCTGGACGACCCAGGGGCAGCTGCCTCATAAGCTCTTTGACCATGCCTGCCTCACCCTCCGGTGCATCCCTCACCCCTCCACCATCCCCTGAGGCCCATGAGAAACTGAGAAGTCATCTGTCCTAGTCAAGATGCTCTTGTTGCAAGAGACAGAACCCAACTCCAAAAAGCTTAACCCTGGAAGGGTGCAGGGAGAGCTCACAGAACGGAAAGTTCCAGAGCCTGGAGGCCTGGGACCAAGCACACTGTTGACAGAACACTGTCTCTCTGTCTCTGTCTCTATCTCTGTCTCTGACTCTTTATCTTTTCTCTCTCCCTTTCCCTTTCTCCCTCCCTCCTTCTCTACCTCATCTCTGTTAGGCTCTACTCTACAAATAAGCTTCTTTATCCACACAGTGTGAGAACAATGGCAACTGATAAATCCAGACCCACACTCTCTAGCTTGGCATCTTCGGGAAAGAACTTTACCATTATCCATATAATAACTGCCTCCCAAAACGATGCTGATTGGCCCTTTTTGAACTCCATGCCTCCCTCTTGAGCCAATCACTGTTTCCAGATTGTGCTACTAGAGTTGGCTTGTCCTGGGTCATGTCTCTACGGGCAGAGGTGGGGTTAATGGTTGTCATTGACAACCTATCTGAACTGCGTATAATGGGATAGAAATGGTTCCCCAAAGCAAGAAATAAATGCTGAGCTGATTAAAAACCACATCTTCCCAGAACATCACAGAAATTCAGAATGAGAGGGCAAAGACACCCAAGAGGGTTTCTGGAAGCACTTGGTCCAGGTGGCAGCAAGAGCAATTGCCATGACTGTGTTTCTCTGCATTCTAGGATGTAGTGCATTGGAATTCCAGAAGAGTATGTGAAACTCAGTATCCAGTGTTTGCAAAATTATCTGCACCAGCAGAATAAAGTGTGTTTCTGGTGCCAAATGATGTTTTCCTCTAGCCTCTGTGGAGCTGTAAACCTACAGAATTAAGCAAGATTTTCAATTTGGTAAATGTTATGAGAATTGCTGTTCTGAGGAAAGTCAACAAATTCCTTCAGAGATTACAGCAATTACGGCCCTTCCAATGCCTGGGCTGACTTTCCCTACGGCCCTCTTTGTCTCAAAGAGCCTCCCACACTGGCTCAGTCCCAAACTCGGGAATTAACTGAAGCTGCTAGCACATTACAATCACCTAGGAAGATGTTTGAAAATGGGGCCACGCCCCATTCAGGATGCACAGACAGGGATTCTCAGAGGTGGGACCAGAGCTATGTGTTTTTGAAAAGCATCCCAGATCATTGCAATGTACGTGCAGTGAGGTCGAGAACCGCCCCCCGCCCAGCTGCGGGCACAGAAGACCTTCACCTGCTGGTCCCAACCCCATCCTGGCCTGGCCCCCCACCACCCGCAGCCCAGCAAGGGAGGCGAAGTCCTCTCCCCACCTGGGATGAGTGTTGCCGCCCTGAGCCTGGCACCACGGTGCCCCCAAGCTGACGCCTTCCTCCCCGTCCAGCTCTCCACGTCCACGTTCTGGACTTTTCCTTTCTTCCTAGTTTGTATTTTTTGCGCTCTTTCTCCTGCTGGGGTCTGAAGCTCTGCCCTGCTCCCCAGACCACTTGGTTGTGGTCCAGACACCCTCCCCAGATGATCACCCTGGACGCTGTCGCCTGAGCTGTTGGCTGGCCTGATTTCAGCCTCTTCTCTTTGAACCTCTTTGTTCAGGCTCTCGATCCCCCCTCTCCCTGAAACTGTACTTGTGAAAGTGACCAGTGACTCCGACAGTGCCTACACGGCAGCCCATTTTCACTTCTTGTCGGACTTGACCAGTCGGCAGCATATGACCCACTGACCCTCTCTCCATCCTGAAATACCTTCCTCTCAGCCTCTGGGACACCACCTTGCTCCTGCTTCTCTTTCTTCTCCCTGCAGTTCACTCTCGTCTCCTTGTTTCCCTGGCAAATACGTGGTGGCTGACTCACCCCCGTGCTCAGCCCTGAGAACGTTTTTGTATCTACTCTCACTCCCGGGGTGCATGAGCTCTCCCAGCGCATGGCTTTCCACACTGTCCCAACGCTGCTGACTTTCCAGCTTTCTCTGACTCCGGACTCCACTGCTTGCCCTACGTCTCCACATCAGTGTTAAGTAGACACCTCAAACTAAACATGTTCAAGGTCACTCTTTCCTCTCCAAGACAACTCCTCCCATAGGCTCCTCCACTCTGGGACAGAACAATACCTTCTCCCAGTTTCTCAGGCCCAAAGCCTCGGACACTACTCTTGGCTCTTTCTCTCACACTTCACTCCGTTTGTTCCAAGAATATGCAGAGACTGACCGCGTCTCACCACCCATAGCTCTGTCTCTGGTCCCAGCTGCCACCTTGACTCAGCTGGACCATCACCATCATTTCTTCACTGGTCTCTCCGCTGCCACCTTTGCCCCTGAACCTCTTCTCAACACGGCAGCCTGTGTGATCTTTCACACATATAAAAAGTAAGTCAGAATAGGTCATTCCCCTGTTCCCTCCAAAGCCTTCCCAGCTGTCTCAGACCACCTGCTGGGAACTGCAAGCTTGCTCACCCACCGGCCCTGCCACCTCTCTGTTCTCGGCTCCTGGCCTCATCTCCCACCATGTACCCCTCTCCCTCAGCGTTAGCCTCCAGCTCACACATTCCCAGCAAGTCTCCACTTTCTGTTTCCACCCTTGCTGTGCCCTCCACCTGAAAACGCTGGCCCCAGTTCATAACCACGTGGTTCGCTCCCTAACGTCCCGCTCAGAGATGGCTTCCCTGACGGCCCTCATCTGATCCATCAACAGGTCCTGTCCACGACACCCCTGAAATAGACCACAAATACCTCCAGCCCCTCTGTCTTCAGTGCGGCTTCTCTGAGTGCAGCCGTCCTCACCTGTTACCAGCCTCCTAACAGACTCGCTGCTTCCACCCCTGTCCCTCTGATCCTTCCTCAAATAACAGGTATTCTTTTTAAAACACGGACCTGATCGTGTTACTTTCCTGCTTAAAATGATGTTGAGTCTTCCAGAGACATTTGCCCAAAGCCCCCAATCCTCCAACTAGCCTCTAGGGCCTTCCATGACCCAGCACCTGCCTATCTCTCTACCCTCATCTGTTGCTACTCCTCTTCCCCACCCCCCACCCCCGCAGTCATCTCTGCTTCAGTCATCCTTTATTAGCCCCCCTCCTCTCTCTTGCCACAGGGCCTTTGCACTTGCTCTTGCCCCTGCCTGATACACACCTCTCTCACCTCTTCACCTAATGTAATTTCAATTTATACCTGACACTCCAGATTTAAAAAGTCACTGCATCAAGGAGGCCCTCCATGCCCCCTGCCGCCCCAGCCTGGGTCAGCTCTCCTATATGTCCCCTTTGAGACCCTCACCCTATTTGTGATGACTTGATCATCGTTTTCCCCTCTAGAGTCTTACATCTGTCCTGTTTTCCTCTGCATTCCCAGAGTCGGAGCTGGGCTCAGTGTCAGACACATGGATCGCAGATCCTCAATAAACATATGATAAGTGGATGAAAGAATTAGTATATGAACATGGAAGCTGAATCAACACTGGCTCTGGGATCTCCATCTCAAACTCAGAGGTAAGTCTGTGTAGGCACTAGTTTATGCCCCGTCAGGCCCTCTGCTAAGGGGGACAGTCTGTCCTTCCCTCTTTCCCTCCCTTTTCCCCTCTTGAACTGAGTCTGGCGAGTCTGGTTGGCACGGCCTACCTCGGTCAAGCCTGCAGGGTAAAGGGCTTTGTCCAGAGGGCACTATTTGCCTGGGAGTCTTGCCATCTATAAACTCCTTCTGTGGCCTCCAACAGTCCTTCTGTCAGAGACTTGCTAATGCCCTGACTTTCTTTTCCCTTCGTCTCAGTCCAATATTTAATAAGCTGCCAGAGTTTGTGGCTACTCAGAACTTGTCCAAGTCTCCCTGGGGCACAGAAGAACTATGTAAATTGTCTGCTGGGATTTAGAAAGAAAGATGGCACCAGAGCCAAACACGTTCGGACACACATCGCAGGCCAGCTCGTGCATCGAATCAGATGCATCTGTGACAGATGCATTCACACACCTGGGCATCCTGAGGGCCAAACCCCGTATCTGAACTGGGCTGCAAAACGACCCTCAGGACACAAGGGATCCTTTCCAATCTGCTGAGGATAACCTCAGTCCAACGAAAGACAGAGAAGGTTTTGGCACAAAGCTTCCTCGGTCTCGCTGGCTGAGGGGAGAGCCACAGTCCAGAGCTGAGGTCAAAATATATTTAGCCAGCAGCAGTTAAACTGAAACATTTTAAGTAGAAAAATGTCAACTAGCCTGACTAATCATCTCAACAGGCAACAAGGGAAGGGGGGAAAATGAAGCAGAGTGAGTGCTAAGCAAGAAAACATTAACAAAAATATCAAACACCCTGTCCCAACACATACCAGTGAGCAGGAGGGGGGCCAGCAGAGAAAACAGCATCAGAGGAAAGGAACTGCAGCAGGGGAGTGGTAAGTGGGGGCGCTGGAGGGGCTGCTAGCTTCAGCATTGAAACATGCCCCTCCCAGCCCCAACTCCCAGCAGGCATCTTGGAAGAAGGTCTGCTGTGCTGAGGCCACAGTGCATCAGGCCATGCACTGACCAGGACAGGGCCAGCAGACGCTGCACTGGCTGTCCCCTGGCAGAGCTACATGGCCCCAGCGGGAGAGAGTTGCTGGCATCCTGGCCCCATGCAAACCCTCCCTGACTCTCGCCCCATGAGCAGTGGTGGCTTCGAAGGTGAAAGCCGACCTGGAGCCTCCAGTCTCCCCTCCAGGTGGTCTCCTTATGATCCTGCTTCATCCTCTTCTGCATCCATGCTGTCTGGCGAACAAGAGCAAGTCCCAAGTATCCACATCTTAAAACCAAAGTCCCGAGGTAGACTGAATTTACCTTTGCCACCTACAACAAAAATCTGTAACGTCCCAGAGGCAAGGGCTGTAACTAGCTTTATTCAAACACGTTCTCAGGATGTCTGACACCACCCTCCCCACCCAGCTCCAACATGCCCCCGTGCCTTTGCACATGCTACTTCTCCTGCTATGAGGCCTCCCCCAGCGCCACCTACTGAACTCTTACTTGGCCTTCATCTCCTCCATGGAGCCCTTTCCAACTTTTCTACCCACCTCCCTTCCCCACTTTATTCCAGCTCCTTTCACATTGCAGCACCACAGAGACCTGGCAAATGGAAATGAAAGGGGAGCTCTTCATGGAGGCAAAGACAGACTCTCAGTGCCCTAGAAACCCCGGGCCAAATTCAATCAGCACTTGGCACACAGACAACGCTGACATATTTGTGGAATGAATGAGCGGCTGCACAAACGAACGGGTCCTAAACACCACTGGGGTGTCCATGCTGCTCTGGGTGAGAACAAGGGCTTAATTATCAGACGCACTGGGCTTTAAGTCACGGAGGACCCCCGATGGTGTGTAAGCTTTAAAAATTATTATTGCAGAATGAAAAGCATAGACTAGAGTAGTATGTAATATGGTGGGGAAGAAAATTACACTGATTTTTACCCCAAGAACACTATTCAAAAGAGCACAGCTGACGGCCTTCCGATGATCCAGGTCCCCAGAACTCTCTGCATGCCTTCTGTCCTCCTGGATCATTTTTCAGAGAATCCCCCCTCTCCAGTCATCTGGACTTGGAAGGCATTAAATCCTTTCCCAGCTTCAGGGACCCCCGATGACCTTCCCTTGCCAACAATTGTTTATTAGTGGAAGCAGCATGTTGTGCTGCAGAGAACACAAACGTGGGAGCAAATGAGACCTGGGCTTGGATTCGGGTTCTGCCACTCACTGGCAGTGCAACTTTTGACAGGTTACTTCACCTCTCTGAGCTTCAGTTTCCACATCTGGAAAATGGGTGCATTTTTATCTACCTGAGGGATTATTTGGAGAATGACAAGAAAGATGATGACAGTTAACAGTACAGTGTCTGACATTGAGTGGGCAGTGAACACGGCCAAGTTCCTTTCTCTTCTTCCCTATTTGGTCCTTCTCCCTGTCCTCATTACTGGCTAGTCTGCACGTCCCCGATGAAAAACTTCCCTGAGAGCCCACTTTGACCAAGGAAGAGCAAATAACTCAGACAACCCTGAACAGCCTCTCCCCTCTGGCTGCCACGGCTTCTCACACCTGAGGATCTGATTCCTGCATCTTGCTAACTGGTCCTCCTCTGAGAGCACTCTTGTCTTCTTCATTCATTCACTCATAGACTGTTATGCATGCAACAAATACTGACCAGAGACCCCTACATGCCAGGCACGGTGGTAAATATGGGGGTCATGGAGTGAACAAGGGGGTGAATGAGGCTCCTGCTGTCACCAACATCACAGACTGATGGAGTTTTCCCAACCAGATGTGCTCAAACAGGGAAAGGATGGGAGAATGAGGGCAACACTCTGACACTTCCTTTAGGACTCAGCTCAGACACTGTGTTGGTTCCCAAGGCTGCCATAACAAACTACCACAAACCTGGTGGCTTCAAACAACAGAAATTTGTTCTCCCACAGTTCTGGAGGCTAGAAATTCAAAATCAAGGTATCGGCAGGGCTGGGCTCCCTCTGAAGGCTCTAAGGAAGTATCTTTCCTCATCTCTTACAGCTTCTGCTGGCTCCTGGAAAACGTTGCCATTCCTTGGCTGGTGGCTGCATCGCTCCAATCTCTGCCTCTGTCATCACAGGACCTTCTTCTCTGTGTGTCCTTCTTGTCTCTTATTGGACTTTGGGCCCACCCTAATCTAGTATGATCTCATCTTGATCCTTACCTTATCACATCTGCAAAGACCCTGTTTCCTAATAAGGTCCCATTCTGAGGTTCTGAGTTGACATGAATTTGGGGAGGAGGCACTATCCAGCCCACTATAGATAACATCTCCCCCAAGAAGGCATCCTGATGAGCCCTCATCGCCCTCTGTCCCAGGCTGGGCCACCATGACGCCGACTCCTCCTCATCTCCCCATTTCATCAGGGGCATCTCGTGGCAGGGATGAGAAGATACTCAGTAAATGTGTACCGAGCTGAACTAAACCATATCACAGGAACTAGCAACTCTTTAATGGATTCCAAGGTCAACGTATATGAGAAACAGCTTCCGAGTAGCTTCCCAGAAGTCCAAGGTGAGCAACGTTTGCCAAATGCCAATCAAGAAGGAGCTAGGGTCCATAAGGAGAAGTCCGGGGTCAGGCATGAGAAATGATCTAAGAGAACTAATCTGTTAGCATAATGTTACCACAATGTCTTATTCTCGGTCTTGCCAACATAAGCCTTTGGGGTGACGTCGTGAGAGGCTGCACCTTAAAGCAGAAGCCAATGCTGAGGGTGCTGGAGGGAGGGGTCTGGTTTCTGAAATGTCAGCTCTCATGCAGTCTTACAGGAATTCTAGGCTCCCATTCAAACACCACGTCATTCTCTTCATGTGGGGAATTGGGGTTTTGTTTTCCCTAAAGATAGGCACAAGTCTCTTTTCCTCTTCATTTCACTTGTTTAATTAAGATTTCAGGCCCTGCGGTCCAGAAATCTCCAGTAACACTCCCAGGAGAAGCTGATGGTCCAGAAAATGGTGCTTTGAGGACAGAGATTCAAGAATTCCAGGGGTCTGAAAGACACAAGCACAGAGGTAGGTCCTATTTGAAATCAGAGGCTATCTCTGCAGTTTCCCCAAAGGACCCACTGGCTCTACTCACATTCAGAGACAAGAGGCCACCTCACGGCAACTGCAAAATCAAAACCCTCTGAAAGGGGCTGGAAGGGAGGCAATGTGGAGACATCTATACTCAAGATAAGGCCGAGGAGAAAAATGGTAGAATTTTTCATTAGCAGAGCCTCTGAGACACTTCTCTTTTGTGGAGTATTGGAGAAGAAAACAGAATTAATCCCCACTTTGGCTATAGATTTATTTGACTTAACTTATCTGAAGGGCAAAACTAAGAATGCTAATGGATTTGAAAGAGCCCAGATAATTCTCCACTTGAGACTGAGACCACTGGGGTTTGTGCCCATGGGTGCAACGATTAGCCCTCAGAACATTTTTGCCGAGTGAAGGAATCCATGAGTGATGATGACTAATGTTTATTGCCCAGTTGCTAAGCACCGTACCCACATTACCTGGCTCAGGTATCACAAGAATCTTCCAGCATCCCCTCAGCACCCTTCCTGCAACCCTATCCAAAACAGCCTCCACCCCACCCACTGCATTATTCTTGCTCACACCTTGTATCTTCCCTTCATACCTTTTATCATAATTATTTGTTTTATTTGCTTTCCTGAGTTTACTTAGTTGACGCCCTCACCCAAATGGAAGTTCCATGAGGACGGAGAACAGGGCTGCCTTGGTCACATCTGTTTCCCTGGTTCCTGACACAGAGCAATCCAAACAGGTTTGCTGAACGAATGAATGAATGAACGAATGGCAGCTGGGCATTAGGATGCAGCACAAAGGAGAGAGAAGGTAAATTTTTAGAAGAGCATGGTGGGGGGGAACCCAATATGAGGAAGGAGTTAACTGGCCCTGGGGAAGGCATGTTCTTTGTCCAGGTGAGGGCTATAGGAAGATCACTCTGCAGGCAGCCAGTGGAAGGATGGAGAAATCCAGAGAGTTTATTTATTTATTTTATATATTTATTTTTGGCTGTGTTGGGTCTTTGTTGCTGCACGTGGGCTTTCTCTAGCTGCAGCGAGCAGGGGCTACACTTCCTTGCGGTGCGCAGGCTTCTCATTGCGGTGGCTTCTCTTGTTGTGGGGCACTGGCTCTAGGCACGCGGGCTTCAGTAGTTGTGGCACGCAGGCTCAGTAGCTGTGGCTCGTGGGCTCTAGAGTGCAGGCTCAATAGTTGTGGCGCACGGGCTTAGTTGCTCCGCGGCATGTGGGATCTTCCCGGACCAGGGCTCGAACCCGTGTCCCCTGCACTGGCAGGTGGATTCTCAACCACTGCACCACCAGGGAAGTCCCCAGAGAGTTTAGATGGGCTGCTATTCCCAGTCCCTGGGAGGGATGATGAATTCTGGTCACTAACATGACAGTGAGGAATAAAGGGAGGGGAGGACATGTGAAACAAGATGGCAGAATCCACGGGGAACTGGACACTAACTGGATGCAGAAAGGGGAAGAGGTGGGAAGCAAGGAGGAGAGAGTGCACAGTTGCTAGCCTGGCTGACCCACAGGATGCCTGTGCCATCAGCAGAGAAGTGCAGGACAAAAGCAAGGGGAAGTATGCCATGGGGCTGCCAGCCAGGAGGTGAAAGCCCCGAGACAGGTACAGAGGCATCCCATGTCCAGAGCAGTGTCCCCTGCCCAGGGGTTTGCACAAGCTCCATGGATCTGTAATCTTGCCTATAGTCTGTCTCCCCCACTAGATCTTAGGGGCCTATCTTTCAGAACCCCTTTTGAAACTACCCAGTCACCACTGAAAACACCTCTGACAATGGCTTGTGTGGTGACCTTTCACATCTGCAGAGGAGCCTATAAGGCAGTTTCTGAGTGGACGAGAGCACAGATGGAGCCAACGTGCCTGGCTGCGTGGCCCTGAGAAAATTAACCAACCTCTCTGTTTCTCAGTTTCCTCATCTCTAAATTGGGTATTATGATAATACACCTGCCTCCTCATAAGAGTTTTTGAGAGGATTAACTGAATTAATATACATAAGTGCTGTCTGTAGGTTAGCCATTATTACCATTTCTGTCCTTAAATATAATGCACTGCAAAGAGCCATCTGTAGCTATGTGGCCTTGGGGACGTCTCTTAACCTCTCTGAGCATCTGTATCCCCTTTGGCAAAATGGAGATGATGATGCTATCGCTCTGTAGTGGGTTGAATCATGGCCCCAAAAGATAAAACCTTATTTGGAAAAAGGGTCTTTGCAAATGTAGTTACATAAAGCATCTCAGGATGAGATAATCCTGGATTAACTGGGTGAATTGTAAATCCAATGGCAAATGTCCTTATACGAGAAAGGCTGAGGGAGATTTTAGACACAGAGGAGAAGGCTGCATGAAGACGAAGGCAGAGACTGGAGCTGCACAGCCCACAAGCCAAGGATGCCTGAAGCCATCAGAAACTGGAGGAGACAAGGAAGAGTCCTCACCAGAGCCTCCGGAGGGAGGGCAGCCCTGGCAACAACTTGATTTTGGACTTCTGGCCTCCAGAACTTGAGAGAATACACTTCTGTTGTTTTAGGCCATCAAGTTGTTTCAGCAACCAGAGGAAACTAATACACTCCCTCATAGGATTGCTGCAAGAATTAAAAGAGGTAACATCCATAACGTAGCTGGCAATCAACAATTCACAACAATTATTGCTATAATTTACCTCCTTTCTCTGGACCTTCATCTCCCCACCTGTAAAATCAGAATTTAGATGGGATAAAAATGTCCAACTTTTTGCTACCTTGTGCCGCCTCCTTCACCCCTCAACTCCCTCACAAGGGAGGTTGGGACCATGTTAATTTCTCGTCTCCCTTCTTCTCCCTTCTGTCTCTCATTCCAGGGATCCATGACAGACAATGTCCCCAAATGACAGGTCTTTACATCTCTGTGTCCATCACGGAGGATGGTGGGCACTTATCCTCATCTTCAAACTGGACGTGATGATGAGACCACAGAATCCTGAGCAGTCACCCTCCAAATCTTCCAACATGAAAGAAGATCCTGGGCAAGTCACTCAACCCCACTAGGACATGACTGCCCAGAGTATATTTTAGGAATTATAATATTCTCCTCCTTCTCAGGGCTTGATGAGGAGGAAGCACTTAAGATGACCATATCAATGTCTAAAGCAAAAATAGTAACCACGAATGGTGGGAGTGCTAACAGACATAAAAGTAAAATGTGCAATGACATTAAGAATGTCAGTGATGTTTAAAATTTAAATTTACAATGACATTGTAAATGACAACGATAGCAGAAAGGATGGAAAGAAGGAGATGGCGATGCTTCATGGGTGTACTGGATGGGGACCTCTCACCAGACTATGCAAAGAGGCCCCTTAACTACTCTCCCTGGCTCCATTCTCTCCTCTTCTCACTCTTGCCCTGCCACTCAAAGTCAGGATTGGAAGGACACTCCTAGCCGAAGTGCAGGAGCAATAGATCCATTTATCTTTCTAAAAAATAAATCTGGCCAGATCCCTCCCTTTCTTAAGTCCCTTCGAGGAATTCAAACTCCACTTCCATACCCATGAGGTCCTTTGTATGTGTAAGAATAAACAGCCTCAGGGCTTCCCTGGTGGTGCAGTGGTTAAGAATCCGCCTGCCAAGGCAGGGGACACAGGTTCGAGCCCTGGTCCGGGAAGATCCCACATGCCGTGGAGCAACTAAGCCTGTGCACCACAACTACTGAGCCTATGCTCTAGAGCCCGCGAGCCACAGCTCCTGAAGCCCGCGCGCCTAGAGCCCGTGCTCCGCAACAAGAGAAGCCACTGCAGTGAGAAGCCAGTGCACCGCAACGAAGAGTAGCCCCTGCTCGCCGCAACTAGAGAAAGTCCGCGCGCAGCAACGAAGACCCAACACAGCCAAAAATAAATAAAATAAAATAAGTTAATTAAAAAAAAAGAAAAATAAACAGCCTCCGCTTGATTAGGTAACAAGTAACATGGTAGCGGAGGTCCCACCCAAAAGGTACTCAGTGAATGCTAATTTCCTTGCTGCCTCCACACTCCCTGCTCTCTTCAACTGGCCAGAAAGAGAACTCTCTTATTTCCTATTAACAAACAATGCTTAGCTATTAGCTGTAGCTGCAGATACATAGAAACAGAGACTAAATAGATCTCAGATTCTTGGCCACTGGCTCCCCATCCTATAGGGACACAGTGACCTGCTCTTTTATGCCAAAGGCACAGGACATGCTTCCTACAAGGGCTCAGTCCCAGTGAATGTGGTCAAAGCCTTAGATTCTCAAGAAGTTTTCAAGGAAATATTTTTGCCCTCAAAATTGCCTCCTTCTTTTTATCTAGAATGATGATTTATTTTGTTATTCAGTGACTGAAAATTCATGAAATTTTGTGGTTAGAGCAAAAACGTCACACATGATTCCATATGTCCATGCAGTGGGGCTGAGAAAATCTGACAGTGAAAACCACCGTTTCTTCCCCTAGAGTTTAAGGGCCTCCAGCCTCTTTTTTTTTTTTTTCTTATAATATTTTATTCCCTTAAAAACATTGCTTTAAAAAAATCATTAGATACAAGGCTCTATAAATAAAGACAATGATCAAAGCACTGTATTTTCTTAGATTAGTTTCAAGATTCAAATTCTCAAATGCAAATGTAACATTTCCGAGTCATGGACCCAGAAGTAGACCTGACAGACCAGCTGGTCCAATCCAGGGAGGCAACATGGAGAAATGGAAACAATGGCGGGTCCCATGAGAAGCATCCAAGGACCTGGATTTGAGGTTCAGTTCTCCCTGCACTAGGCACAGGACCTTGGGCAGGTCACTAAACAACCAAGTCTTGGCCTGTAAAACGGATGAATCTCATCTGCCCAGCATGCTTGAGAAAATCGTGATAGTAAATGGAAAAGCTGACAGTGCTCTATAGTGACCAGGGATAAATATTCTCCCACACTCTTCACTCTACCTCTCTGGACTCAAGGCCCATTTGGCCTGGGGAAGCAAGAGTAAAGGGATAATTAGAGAAAGCCATGGAACACACACGTGTAACCAGCATCTGGATTAAGAAAAAGGATATTATAGCACCCCAGAAGGCCCCTTCACACTTTGTTCCATCATTATACTTTCCAGGGGGAACCACTATCCTGACTTCCAAAACCTCATATTAGTTGTACCTATTTATGAATTTCATGTAAATGGAACTAGATAGGTTGAACTCGTCTACATGACTTCTGCTCAACATTAAGTTTGTGAAATTCATTCACCTTGTTATGTGTAATTATAACTTGTTCATACTTGTTGCCTATAGTATTTAACTACATGACAATATCACAATTCATGTATCTGTTTTACTCTTGATGAACATTTGTGTAGTTTCCCATTTGGGGCTATTATGAACACCCATGTGCATGTCTTTTGGTGAACATTTGTGTGCCTATCTGTTAACTGTATATCTACTAATGAAATCGCTGGGTCACGGGGTGTGCATAAGTTCAGCTTTATAAAAAATTGATACAGCCAATCAGTTCCCCAAACCTGTTGTACCAACCTCTACTCCCACCAGCAGTGTATGAGAGTTCCAGTTGCTCCACATCTCAACAATACTTGATACTGTCTGTCTTTTTCATTTTAGCTATTCTGGTGGGTTGGAAGTGGCATCACATTGCAGAATGATATTTTTAAAGTGTAAACCAGATTATGTTTCTCTGCCAATGGTTTCTTTCTGCAAGCAGAATAAAACCCAACTCTTCAACCTGACCTATAAGGCCTTGGTTACCTCTGACCTTCTCTCTGACCACTCACTCTACTCACTATTCCTCCACTCCACTACCTTTCCAATCTTCAGATATGCCAAGGTCATTCCCAACTCAGGTTCTTTATATTTGCTGTTTCTTCTGTCTAGGAAGTTTTCCTCCAGATCATCCCATGAATGACTACTTCTGGCTCACTCACACATTCAACAAATACTACTGAGTGATTATCAGGTTCCTTCTCAAATATCACCTCCCTCCAAGGATCCTTCCCTCATTACCATCAAATGTAGTCAAGATTACTCCACCACCACTACCACCACCCCACGTTCACTCTCTAGCCCCTTATCTTGCTTTATTTTCCGTTTAGTACTTATCACTACCTCCCATTTCCTCTTTTAAGATTTCTGCCTTATCACACTAGGATATAAACTAAGAGCAGAGACAGTCAGTGTATCTTCAACTAGAACAGTGCACACAGTAACTATACAATAAATATTTATGGGATGAACAGAGAATGAAAGGGAAGGAATTCACATAGCCTTCTCAAAGATAACCATAGAATATTAAAGCTAATGGAGCCCCTTCTATGTTTTTCTATCTTACTCCCTCCCCGCCCCCATCCCACTTGACTGATAAAAATGAAGCTCAGAAAGATAAAGTGGATTGGTCAAGTCAGCAGCAGAAATGGAGTTTGAATCCAAGCTCATGATTTCTAGTTCTAGTATACTATTCTGCCTACAGGAACAGGGGACAAAGTCTAATCCCATTTGAATGAGTCTCTAATTATTGAATACTGGACATTAGGAACTGATTCAACCTGGAGAAGTCCCGTCTCATACCATGAAGGTAGACAACACATCAAGAGAATATGACACAGGAATCACTTCTGGTTTTCCCCCAAATCATCTCTGACCTTGGTTCAGAGGAAGAGGATGACACTGAGAGGGTAAATATGGACGAGGGTGGCTCTGAGTCTACCTCCCATTCTCTCAAGAAAGGAGAGTGAACCATCTTGGCAGGAATAATTTCCCTGGGCTCCAAGGGCCTGCGATCTACCAGGAGATCATGCCCTACCAGGAGATCATGGCCTACCGGGTGAGGGCCCTGTCTCACATGCTTAGTTTGGGTGAGAATCAGGTTGTACCACAACGCGAGCCTCAGGGCCAGTTGCATAATTGGATATGTAATCAGTACCTTCAAGAACTTCAGCCAAAAACACTCCTGACACCACTTCAATCTTGCTGAATCAACTCCAAACCCCATGACTGGATGATTCACTGGTCTCCTCTGGGGTCATGACTATCAGGTGCTGACCCAGGAATGAGAACTAAATTCATAAAGGGAAAGATCCACTAGTTGGAACTCTGGTTTTTCCAGTGCTTCAACCTACTGCTCCTTGGGTTTCCAAGCAGTGACGGAGGCCATGTTGGTCTCTTCCTCATCAATCCAAATAAATGGAAGATAACCAGAGACCAACTAGATAAGATAGGGAGCTACCGTTTGGGAAGAAATCAACCTGGAATGATTTAAAAAACAAATACAAAACCACAACCTCCTATCACAATTCCAAAATCCAAAAACCTCTGAAAACTGGGTTTTTTTTCTTTTTTTAATAAATTTATTTATTTATTTTTGGCTGCATTGGGTCTTCGTTGCGGCACGCGGGCTTTCTCTAGTTGTGGCTACTCTTTGTTGCGGTGCGCTGGCTTCTCATTGCGGTGGCTTCTCTTGTTGCAGAGCACAGGCTCTAGGCGCACAGGTTTCAGTAGTTGTGGCACACACGCTCAGTAGTTGTGGCGCACGGGCTTAGTTGCTCCGCGGGATGTGGGATCTTCCCGGACCAGGCCTCGAACCTGTGTCCCCTGCCTTGGCAGGTGGATTCTTAACCACTGCACCACCAGGGAAGTCCCTGAAAACTGGGTTTTTTGCTTGATTGTTTTGTTTTGTATATTTGCAGCAAATTCATCTGGCAGCAAATCCTGAGAGCGAAAACTGACATGAGACTATTTTTAGCCTTTATTTATCCTACTTTGGGTGCATACTCATACATTTTGATGTAGAAATATTACCGTTTGATTTTGAGGTGCTGAGTCAGACCCCAATGGAGTGATCAGAATATACAGTATATTGTACATCTTATTACTTTAATGAAAACTGAAAAATTCTTAATACCAAAACACATCTTGCTCCTAAGATTTCAGGTAAGCATGGCAGACCTGTAATTCTTCACTTATTTGTTCTGCACAAAAAACTAGGCAGACAGTATTGTCCTCATTTAACAAATGAATAAACGGACGCTCAGAGAAGTTATATGACCTGTTATCTATCACTGAATAACAAATTACTCCAACACTTAGTGGTTTAAAACAAAAATAAACATTTATTGCTTCACACAGTTTCCGTGGATCAGGTATTTGAGAGTGGCTTAGTTGAGTGGTTCTGGTTACGGGCCTCTCATGAAATTGTAGTCAAGATGTTGACCAGTTATCCAGCGTGTTTTATCTGAAGGTTTGACTGAGGCTGAAGGATCCACTTCCAAGACGGCTCACTCATATGGCTGTTGGCAGGAGGCTTTGGTTTCTTGTAACATGAATCTTTCCCTAAGTCTGCTTCAGTACCCTCCCAATATGGCAACCGGATTCCCCCAGAGCAAGTAACCCAAAACAGAGCAGGATGAAAGCCACAATGTCTCTTATGACCTAGACTCAGAAGTCACATTCCATCATTTTCATAATATTCAACTGGTTACAAAGGTCAGCCTTTCAAATATGAGGAAGAACTACATAAGGACATAAATGCCACCACAATTATATAATATTTTGTTTATGTTTTACAGATAAAGTCTAAGCAACTGGTCCAAGGTTGCATAGCTCATCAGATGCAGAATAGGACTTGAAGCCAGGCTGACCAGTTCCAGAGTCCATACTTTTAACTGTGACATGATAATACCTCCTTCAATTTACTTGACTGTCCTCTAATATATTGGACATATAAGTAAATTCCGATTTCTTGTTACTATAAATCATACTGAACACTTTCCACATAAATCCATATCTCCAGCTCCTGTTCTTTTGTTAGGACAAATGCCTAGAGGCAAAATTGCCAAGTCAAAAGGTATGAACTTTTTTAATCCTCTTGACATATACTACAAAAAATAATCTCCAGAAAGGAAACACCAATTAACAAACTCAGTGAAAGTTCCTGTGAATGCCTGTCTCACTACATCCTTGATACAACTGAATATCATCATTGTTTAAATCTGTTAATTTTATAGGCTATAAATACTTACACTGATTTGCATTTCTTCATATAGTTATTATTACTATTTATCTGCACATTTAGGAGTTTTGGTTGTAAGCAATAGAATTTGACTAATTTAAAGTTTTTTGTATCGAAAGAATACAGGTAGCTCATGGAATTAAAAGGAAGGTTGGAAAATATGGCTTGTAAAGAAAAGGAGACCAGAGCATGCCGAGGGCTCTAGGCAACAGGAAGGGATGGATGGCCTTAAAGGCCACAATCACTGGAATGAGTCAATTTCAACATTCTATCCATCCTTGGGTCAAAGAGCTCAAGCCTGAATCATGTATCTCACCTTGGGTAGGGCAAGGCAAGGTGCCTTGATTCAACCAAGACTTAGAGATTCAAGCACTTAGTGGGGGAGAGGTAATTACCCAGAAGTAGGTAAATTGCTATTACCCAAAGAAGGAATGGATCCTTTACAGCTAAAGAGCAATAAATGTCTACTACAGGGTTCAACTTGATGGCTCCCAAATCCATGCTGTTAAGTTAAAAATTCTCTGCTCCTTATGCTGGTTCACTGTCTATTTTTATTCATTGGTCAAGTAAAATAACTTTACTTTGTTTTTAACCTAAGAAGTTGAGCATCATTGGAGTCCCCACCATGGACAAGCCAGGGAAGAGTTCTCTTTGGTTGGGAGAAAAGTCTAAAAACGTAGAAATGTGGAGATACGACGCCTTCAACTTTGCCAAGTAAAATAACCAAGAACAAAGGGATTAGACCTGCTCTGGTCTGAATGTTTGTGCCCCCCCCACCCCGCCCAAATTCATATGTTGAAATCTCAATGCCCTATGTGATGGTATTAGAAAGTGGGGCCTTTGGGAGGTGATTAAATACTGAGAGTGGAGCCCTCATGAATGGGATTAATGGTTTTATAAAAGAGACCCCAGATTGCTTCCCAGCCCAATTTCCATCACATGAAAATTGATGTGACGAGAAGTTTGCAATCTAGAAGAGGGCCGTCACCTGACCATGCTGGCACCCTAATCTTGGACTTCCAGCCTCCAGAGCTGTGAGAAGTAAATTTCAATTGTTTATTAGTCACCCAGTTTATGGTATTTTGTTAAATTGAGATAAGCCCTTTACCAGGGGTTGGCAAACATTTTCTGTAAAGAACCAGACAGTAAATATTTTAAGGTTAGAGGGGATAACATTCTCTACCACAACTACCCAACTCTGCTGTTGTAGCACAAACGTACTCAGAGACAATAAGGAAACAAATGGACCTGGTTGTATTCCAACAAAACTTTACTGACAAAAACAGGTGGCAAGCAGGATTTAGTCTTGGGGAGGGGGGATACTTTCCTGACTTTGTCTTTAAACCAAACAACAACAAAATGCATAAATGCTTCTGTTTGTGGTTATTTTAATGCTGGCTCCAAAACAGTAACATTTCTCCTGTGGTTTTAAAGAATTTACCTTCAGATGCCAATATTTAGGACAGTGTTCACTTGATTTATCACCCGCATTTTAACTATAAATTACTTCAGGTGATTTTGGCTTGGAGAAAACATGAGAGCAATAATGAACTGTTTGGTAGGGACTCAATATCCACCTCAAAATCAACTTCGCTATCCATGTACATGGGGACAAGCAGATGTGTTTATTCGTTCAAGAACATTCAACATGCATTTACTGAGCACCTATTATGTGCCAGGGACTGAGGCTAGATACACAAAATACACAGGCCCAGGCCTTAAAGAGTTTAAGCCTGGTGGAGAAATTACAGTCTAGAAAAATAATCCATAGTTGTTGAGTGTTACTCTAGTGGATAATGGATGGGTGTTACAGAGAACTGGAATCAGGTTTGAAGAGCTGTAACTGACTGAAAATGGAACAGGGTGCCTCATGGACAGGTCAGAAGAACTCCAGCTTTTCGGGATAACCAATGCCCAAGGCCAATTCCTAATGTGGGGTAAATCTCAGACTGTATAGCTCTGTAAGATTCTATAATCACCAGATATCCCTTGGAGTGCCCGCAAGATTTATAACAATTCCCCCTTCAGTGGGTGTCCTCCTCAATACGTCATGTTGAGCTCCCAGTGGCTGAATCTATACTATGTTCTGATGCCTGCGTTCATGACTGACTGATCCAGGGGTTGACAACTGACCCAAGCAGGGTACAGTAGAAAGTCTCCAAAGCTGGCCACCATTGATTCCTTTCCTCCTTCTGTGCACATGCTACTCCTCACACCCAGAAGGGAAGTCTATTTCACCTATGCTTGAATCTGGGTTGATCTTAGTGAATTTTTTGACCAAAGGTAATAGCAGAAGTGATGTTGTCTGACATCAAAGGCTAGGTCAGAAGACCTAGTCCTTAGTCCTTTGTAACATTTGCCCTTGGAACTCAGCTGCTATGCCGTGAGGAAGTCAAGCAGCCCCATGAAGAGGCTCATATGGCGAGAAACTGAGGTCTCCCCATTGATGGTCTGGCTGAGATTCCAGCTGACAACCAGGAACCACCTAATAATCATGTGAATATGCCATCTTGGAAGTGGATCTTTCAGCAGCACCAGCTGATGCTGCATGAGCTACGTCGCTGAGCCCTGCCCAAATTCCTGACTCGTAAATCATGAGATGAAATAAAATCATTGTTTGAAGTCACTAAGTTTTGAGGTACTTTGTTACTCAGCAACAGATCATTGGAACATGAGCCAACCACAGTCTTTCTCTCCCAACAATTTGAAATTTCGGTTGGAGATAAACAAAATATCGGAAATTTTAGGAGCTGAGTCTCATTAAAAGCAACCCTTGGTGTGCATTAGAATCACATGGAGAAACTGTGTCAAATGTAAAGTTCTGGGCTACAACCCTTCCCCTAAAGTTCTGATCCAGTCAGACTGGGTAGAGCTTAGGGATATTTTCAGCAAACATTGTACATAAGCATCCCAGGTGCTTCTGACGTCATGGACTGAAACCATGATTTGGACACACAACTTAGAGGAACAACACACACACATCCACTTAGATTTTCCCTCCCCCTGTGTTGCCAAACTGGCCTTGACTTGAGCCCCTGGCAATCCAGTGTTAGCTATTTGTAGCCTAAAAACTGGTTGGATCTCAAGGTTAAGAAAAGCCCACATCAATAAAAAAACTCAGTAGAGGAAAGGTGGTGCTTGAATCCTCATGAACCCACAGTTCTCTCTAAATTGAACTTGAAGACTTAATCATCTTCCTAATTTTAGAATCCTGAAACATCTAGGATTGCGAGATTAAAGACCTCTTTAAACTGCAATGTGAAATGTGTTCTGGTCCTTGCTATATTTTTTTCTCCAAAAGGCAAATCTCATCAGCCACCTTGGGGATTCTTCTGGATTATATCACAGACAACAGGATTCTCTCAGTAAGACAAGCTGGCTGTGACTGCCAATATCTGCAGACAGAATTTCAAAGGGCTGGTCAGTATGTGTGAACTCTGGTGAGGCGATTGCTTTGGGGGAAGATTTCCTTTGAGGAGCTCAGATAGGAAAGCTGATTTACAGGCACTGGACTCCCACAGTCCTGCTCTAGTTAGACATGAATCGGGTCAAGGTCTGTGCGTTCTTTGCTGCTTGAAGGTTTATTTGGGAACAAGAAAAAGAGAGAAAAAAAAATCTTTGTTTAAGTTGGTGGACTATTCACTTTTTCCCATAGCCTGTCCAAAGAGGCAAATACTATGTAAATGAGTATTTGATAAGACTCAGAGTGACAAGCCTGGAGACAAGCCTGGAGTTTTCAAATATGGGGTCAATGCTAGCAAACTTGGAAAGCAGGTGACATTTACTTCAGCAAACTTCTCCCAACTCTGTGTTTCATAATACCTCTCCTTGCTTTACCCTCTGTCTTCATATTGCCCTTCTGTTCCTCAGTCTTCCCCACACTAAGGTTCCCCAACTAAAAGTAGCTTCTTTAGGAAGTAACTTAAGCTCCAGAAGTGTTTTCCTCCTCTTTCTTCAATCTGCCCACCCCTCCATCAAAACACACCTTTCCCAATATCCATGCCCTCTGGACCCTCCTCACACCTCATCAACCTGATGAGTCATCCTTCTGGCAGCACTAAGTAGGGGAGAATTTTTATTATTATCCTTCACGTTTCAGTTTTGCAATTTATAGGAAACTGGAAGAAGCAATCCCTTGGGGTAACTAGTAGTTAAAGCTTCAGGCTCATAGCAGTGAGAATGATAGGGTTTAAAGCAATGCATGGCTAAAGAAGATATGATATGCGTGTGCGTGCGCGCACACACACACACACACACACACACACACACACACTGGAATACTACTCAGTCATTAAAAATAACGAAATTTTGCCATTTGCAGCAACATGGATAGACTTGGAGGGCCTTATGCTAAGTGAAATAAATCAAACAGAGAAAGACAAATACTGCATGATATCACTTATCTGTGGAATCTAAAAAATGTAACTAGTGAATATAACAAAAAGGAAGCAGACTCACAGATACAGAGAACAGACCAGTAGTTACAAGTGGGTAAAGGAGAGGGGGAAGGGGCAAGATAGGGGTAGGGGAATAAAAGGTACAAACTACTAGGTATAAAATAAGTTACAAGGATACATTGTACAACACTGGGAAGAGGACCAATATTTTATAAAACTATAAATGGGGTATAACTTTTAAAACTGTAAATCATTATATTATATCTAGTATATAAATACTTACATAATATTTTACAGCAACTATATTATCACTTTTTAAAATGTTTATAGCAGCTTTATTCATAGTTGCCTAAAACTAGAAATAACCCAAATGTTCATCAACAGAATGGATAAAGGACAATATACATATATCATTAAGTTCTAGCCACATTAAGGAAGAAACAAACAACTGCTCCAGGCTACAATGTAGGTGAATCTCAGACATAATGAGCAGCGTATAAGTCAATTTCTTTAAAAAAGCACTGAAGGAGAAAAAAAAAGCAGTGCATGGCTCCTTCTTTGTACCAGGCAAACTCAGAGGCTCAGGGGAGTTGCAGGGTCCTGGGTACTGAGGAAAAAAGAGTTCATTCTTAAATGAGGGTTTAATTGAATACGTTTGGATTTTTGGAATAAAAATGACCTCTCCTGTAACTTAGAATCTATTTATTCTTCCCTGTGCAAATTAACAAAGCTTATTTTTAAAATCTGGAAAATAAAACCAACTCAAAAATTAAATTAAAAAAAAATGGAAATCTGAAACTCACCCTCCCAAGGTTCTACTGGCTGACTCTGTGGCACATTTTTGTGGGCAGTTTACATTCAAGGCATGTCACAGCCCTCGGCCCTGGCTCAGCATGGAGAAGGGGGCACTGATCAGTCTGTCTGACCAAAGCTAATTTCCCAGCTTGTCTACCTTGGATCCCAAGATATCCATTATAACTCTATTTTCACATGAAAAAAAATCCAGACTAGAAATCAGAAGACCTGACTTGTAACCCAGGTTCTGCTGCTAAACATGGGGTCTTGAACTTAAGAGAAAAATGAAGAGTACAACCTGGGAAATTCTCTTCACCCTAAAAAAATCTAGGATTCCAAGATTGAAGGTCTTTGTTTAAAATACACATTAACTCCCTGAAAAGAGTGACACATTAATCATCTACTACCCACTGCCCCTTAGCTCAAAAGAGCTTCCCAGCTTAGCTTATTCATCTTCTCACAGGTCCTAAAGGAAGCCACAGAAGATGAGTAATTTAAATAGGATGATGAGACGGGAAAGTTCTAGAATATGGAGGCTTCTCAAGGGAGGAGAGGAATGTGGTGGGAGACCCTGCTGGAGCAGGGGAAAGCATAAGGCTCTGGACCCCCATTGTGGAGGAAGGAAAGGGAGGCCGTGGACAAGGCACAACAGAACGAATTTTGTCCATTTCACATTTTTTCCCTTGTTTGGGGCTAAAGAAAAACTGCAAAAAGTCCATCATAGTGAAAGTGTTTTAGACCCTTGTGGATGCTTATTAAATGGCAAATAACTCCAGAAATAATGATCCTCAGGAATGCTAGTCCCATCACTGCCCTGACCCAAGTCAAAATAAGTGCTTTCTCTCCTTTTCGAGAAATGAGACTCAGCTGATGTGCGGTCAGCAGGGGTTAGGAGGGGGAGAAAAGAAGAAAATAACCAGCAGTTGCCTTTATCAAGCATCCGCTCTGCACTAGGCGCCGTGCTAGGGTCTCTCGCTGGACGTGACAAATCTGTCGAGACGAGATTTATCATTCCCATTCTACACACAGGGGCCACTGAGGCTCAGAAGAGGTCCCCTTGCCCAACATCACCCAGCTGTGATGGGCACAGCCAGGATTTAAACCCACACCTGGGTGACACCAAAACCTCTACTCTTTCTACAATGACCACGGACAATGAGTTTTAGCAAGTGAGTTTTAACTTTCCACTTAAGTGATAAGCAAAGTAGTACTAATGATTAACATCCAGTGAGGGCCCATTATTTGCCAACCACTGTGCTAAATGCCATCATTTATCATGACATTTAATCCTCACTCTGACCCGATAAAATGGCTAATATTTGCCCATTTCACTGCTGTGGAACCCGAGGTGAAGCAATTTGCCCAAGGACACATGGTTAGATAGCAAAGATTGAAGCCAGACAACTGGACACCAAAGACCGTAATCTTAACCACTGCACAGAGCAAACTTATCTCAGTCCAACCCCCCCATAAATAAAAACGTGTTACTGCTCAGTGTATTAAGAAGGATGAAGATAGAGGGGATTTGAACTAGGATCCAAGCTGTTGACAGATCCAGAAATCGCTCTTTGACAGCAGCTTGGAGTGACTGAGGGGTGAATGTTTTCAGAGTGACAGCCCTGCCCCCAAAGCTATTCAGGCCCCAAACAAAACCTTCTCTGTGTCCCTGATGTTCTTAAAGAACACAGGCCAATTTCAACAGTCCCGGACAAATGGCTGCCACCGTACCACAGCCTGCGGAACAGCACCCTGACCCTCTCCTGGAAAATGGTTCTGGCATCTTTGCAAAGGTGGGAAACCGGAGTGAGGAGGAGAAAGGGAGGAGAGGTAAAGTGTGGAAAAAGCAAAACAAAAACCAGTGTCCACATACGTAAAATGCAGAGGGAAGCTGAGCTAATGAAAGAACATATTTCCACAAATGGAACCAAATATGTCTCACAAACTCTCTCGGCCTTACAAAGGATTAGCTGCTAAAGGACATGACCATGGGTACCACTCTCTGTTTACAAGCTTCTCCTCCATGCTGCATGGAGACGTGACTTTCCGTGTCCTCGCTGAAGGGCAAATTATCTCCTTACCTGAGCTGCGTAAACCCAAACAATTCCCGGAGTCTCTAGGAGAGGAGTCAAGGAGCAAGGCCTGGAGGGGCACTGGCTGTTGACACACGTTCACTGTCAGCTGAGATACGTGTGTCTTCAAGAGTTTTCCCACCACAAACAACTAGTCTGTATGCTTCAGAAAAGTCGGTGTCATGAAAGACAAAAAAAAAAAAAAAAAGCTGAGGAACTGTTCCAGATTAGAGGAGATTAAAGAGGCATGATGACTAAATGCAATGAATGATCCTCCACTGCATTTTGGACTGGGGGGGAATATTGCCACAAAGGATATAATTGGGACAACTGGCAAAATTTGAATATGGAGTTAGCTAACAGTGTTTTACCCTAAAGTTAAATCTGAACTTGATGGTTATGCTGGCGAAATGCAAATGGACAATGGCCAGACCATATCTTAAAAAAACTTTGACCCACAACCTGTAGCCACCTGCCCAGGAAACCAACCCCTTATCTACAATAAACAGCTCAGGTACCCAGCCTGCTATAAGTCAGATTTGCAGGAAGTCAGATTGCTCTCTCTAGTGACAATGTGAGAAGCTAAACAATAGTTCTGTGACAACTGGCCCCAAATGGCCAGGACTTGATTAATAACTGACATCTTCCCTAAATTTTGTTCCTGTTTCCAACTTAGGACCAACCAGAGAAAGTCAATCATGCACCCCTAACCAATCACGTGGATCCCCCGCTTCTAGTTAGCCCGCCTCCAGCATCCCCATGCCAACAGCCTCCAACCAGTGCATACCTAAAGCCTTCCCTTTTCTCCACTATAAAGCTTTCCCAACTCCTCTGCCTTTCTTTGCATCTCTTTCAAAATTCAAGTGATGGTGACCGACTCCCTTGCTATAGCAAGCTCAGAATAAATAACCTTTGCTTTTTTCATTTGGTGGCTCTTTGTTTATTTCCACAGTTCTGCGGTTATGTGAGAGAATGTCCTTGTTCACGGGAAATATGCGCTGAAGTGTTTAGGAGTAAAGGGTTTTCTGAACATTAGTGGTTCAGAAAAATATATATACATCTAGAGAGAGAGAGAGGGAGTGATAAAGCAAATGTGGTTACAAGTTACAAGTAACCATTAGTGAATCTGGGCGAATGGTGAGAAAGTTCTTTGTACTCATCTTGCAACTCTTTTGTAAGTTTGAAATTATCTCCAAATAAAACGTTTTTTTAAAGTGTCCCCCCCAAAAAATAAAATAAAAAAATAAAGTGTCCCCAGCTGACTGCTTACATCCTGACCAGACAGACCACACCTGTTCAGCTAAGATCTCAGATGATGGACTCGTGTCTTGTCTGTGTCACTTTATCCACCTGCTCCCCTTGCAGAACCACAAAGGCAGAAGCCAGGGCTCTCTCGATCCGACCCCTGAAGAGCGATCACACATTCCCCACACTCACACTTTCCTAACCCTCTTTGGCAGTGATCTTTTTGGATCGCTGGCTGCGTAGAGAATCAGAGTGATCTCGAAGTCCCTTCTCCCTTCTTCCCTGGGCCAAGGGGCACAGAAGAAGCAGGATGCTCCTCTCATTATCAGCCCTCACATGTACCCTGGGCCTCGTGATGCAAATGGCTCGTGAACTGAAGATTGCAAGGATGTTTGGAGATTGGCCATCAGTTTCTTAAGGCTAAGCTGAATTCTTGGAACTGGCAGGACTTAACTATTACATTCCAAAGCTGCTGTATATGACTCTTCCCTAATCTTGCCTTCCTCCTTTTCTTTCTTGCAAATTACTGGGGCTCCCTCTTCTTTATTAAGCCTCTCTTATCCCTTCACCCAATGGCTCCTAACCTTGGCTACATGATGGAATCATCTAAGGAGCTTTAAAAAGTACTGATGCCGGGTCCCGTGTCCCAGAGACTCTTATTCAATTGTTCCAAGGTGCAGCCTGGGATTAGGGAGTTTTGTTGTGTTTGTTTTGATTTTTAAGTTCCCTGGAAGATTCTAACGTTGCAGCCAAAATTGAGAACCACTGTCTAAGGCATTGTCAAGTACATCTACAAAGCTCTTCTCCCCCAGGTTTCCCATCTTTCTAATTACTCTGGGGAGATTTCCGATCATTTGCTCAAACCTCAACGAAGCTCCCACATAGGGGGAATTTCCCTGAAGTGCTTAGAATTCACTTCACAAGAGTGACTTATTTGAAAATCTTCCCCCATCAATGAATTAAAGAAAGATGAGACACGTGAAAACCTGCTCCAGGTAATAACAATCAAAGGTAACCATCCTCATTTCCTATAAATAAACTCACCCAGCCTATATTTACAGGGCAAAAACCCCAGCTGCATCACAGCACACAGCACACATCCCCTTGTGACTGCACAAGCTCTACAAGGCAGAAAACAACAGACCATCCATCCAGATGTAGATATAAGATACCGAGAATACGTCGGGCAAAGCGATGATGAAACTGCACCAGATTTACAGCAACAGGTGGTGGCCTCTCCTAGCAGGCGTGTACATGGTCATCCAACCTCTCAGTCACAGGAAAGAGAGAACAAGAAGGTCCTGCACCAAGAAGTCTGTTGAAAGGTCTGTGGCTTGGATTCCAAACAGGGGGGCCTGGAACAGGCTGGGAAGGCATGCCCTTGTGCAGTTTTCAGTCCAGATCTTCAGACTTATGAAGGGGGCTTCTAAAAATAACTTGTCTCTCTCTCCTATCCCCTGCTTGGCCCAATGAAATGAATTTTTGTGGGTAGGGCCCAGGCACTGGTATTTTTAAAGTCTCCCCAGATACTCTAAGGTGCTGTCACTTGACTTCGAGTGTCACCTCCACGTAGAATCCTCTTGTCTCACCAGTCAGGGAGGACCCTGAGTCCCCAGGCACCCTGAACCAGGTTCTGGAGCCATATCACTTCTCTTACCCCCACCCCCTTAAGCACTGCCTTCTCTTCCCACACCCCTGCTCCTGTTACACACACACACACACACACACACCCATAAACACTCACACTAACACATACTCTCACACACGAACCCACAGAGTGAAATTCCCAGCAATTCTGTGTGTTATTACAGTTTCTTGCATGTGAGTTGTTTCCTTAATTATGCTGTGAGTTTCTGGAAGCAAGTATCTCTTCTCACCCTGGGGTTCCGCTAGATGGGTCTCAATAACGTATAAGTGCTGAATGGCTGAAGGGTCAGTTGATCCATTCAGCGAGAACTATCAGAAGACAATTCACCTCACTGAGCCCAAGACTTGGCATCTTGAAGCTCAGTCAGACAGCTACTGAATATTCCATACCATGGCCTGGATTTGAGTTTTGGCTCCAACACTTAGGAACTCTGTGACCTTGAGCAACCGACTCACCCTTTTCTCCAAGCCTCAGCTTCTGTAGCAACCAAATGATGATAATATTACTATCCACCTCATAGCGCTGTTAGATAATACTACACGCAAAGCACTTTGCAACTACATAGTGTCTGGCAAATAGAAAACACTCAGTGAATGTTTCAGTGAATGATTTCAATAGCCACATCTACGGACCAAAGTTTGCTCTGAAATGATCCTCAAAGTCCAACCTGAACTATGTAATATCTTCTCTAAGCAGTGACAATGGTTAGCAAAAGTGGTCTCCAGATGGTACAGGACCCATCACCTTACTGATGTGCCAATGTCCTGTCTGGGTGACCGTGCAGCTCCTGTTCAGACTATACTCAGTTTAAAAGAGCCACCCAGAAAGTGTCAATCCATGGCTCGTCTGTTTCATTCTTCCCCTATAACGGAGTACAGAGCATGTGGCAGAAATGTTGAGATCAATCCTGGAAATCGGACCAGTCTCAGAGATGCCCATCAGCCATGGGGAGCGGGGCTGGGGGAGAGGGTCTTAAGCACGAATGACGTCAGAATCACATGCAGAACTTGCTGCATAGACAAGGGGTGGGCTCCACTGCCAGAAACTCTGATTCCACAGGTATGGACTCTGTGAGACTTCCAAACAACAGTCCAGGTGATTCTGGGGCAGGTAGTTCAGACCATTCCTGAAGAAACGTTGATCTTGTACGGTAATCAAGACAGAAAACACTAAGGGGGTCGGGAAGGAATGTGGCTTCTGACGTCAGACATATTCATTATAAGTTTGAATCAGTTACCTAATCTGTGAGTCTTAGTTTCCTCATTTGTAAAATAAGAGTAATAATACCCATCTCACAGGATTATTATGAGGGTCAAATGCCTGGCATTCCCACATGGGAATTTATAGGATGGGAAGAGGAAGCCAGTCCAGGAAACAGACAAAAATATCAGCCAGAATCCAGGTGAAGGAGAGAGGGAACAGTTGTGTCAAAAGCTGCTAATAGGTCAAGATGAAGACCACGGGATTTGGCAACATGGAGGCAGCTGGTGACCTTGAAGAGAGTGTTTTAAGATCAAATATACTCTTAAAATACTGGAGCAGTTTCAAGTCAGAAAAAGTGGAAAAAATCTGCATTACTAGCAAATTGTAGACTCACATAACCCACAACCCAGCAATTCTATTTCGTGTACCTACCATGCAGGAACTCCAGCACACTCGCACCATAAAACACACAAGAACGCTCCTAGGTACGAGGAGGACGCGGAACTCGCGTCTCCTCACAACTAAGGCACCTACCACGCCCCTGAGGGGCGGCTGGGGGAGGGCACGGGATCCCACGCCGGAAGGGGGAAATTGGGGAACCGCTGGGAGGGCAGAGGATCAAAAGGGAGCGTGGCCAGGTCTCCCCTGCCCACATGGGCCCCCGGGAGCCTGCTAAGATCCCCAGCCTGATCCTCTGCCCACCGAGGCCCCCTCCAGCCGCATGGGTCCTGAGGGAGTGGGAGGGAGGGAAGGAAGAGCAAAGGTAAAGGCCGGACCTCCGCGACGGCACCCCTGAGGGGCAGCTGGGGGAGGGGAGGAGTTCCTACACCCAGCGGGATCCACCCACGGTTAGGGGTCCAGCGGAGACGGGGGAGACGGTGGGGGAGGGGCGCGAAGGAATGGAAGGGAACGGACTAGCGCTTTCCCTGTCTACTGAGGCACCGGGGAGCCTGTTGGGCTCACGGGCCTAATCCCCTGCCCTCAGAGCCTCCCTCCTGCCGTGCAGAACCCAAGCCGCGCCCCTACACCCCCACCCAGGGCCCTACCTCTGCACTCGGAGATGCCCTCCGAGACCCCCTCCAACGCACTGGGCCTAAGCCCCGCCCACACACCCTCACTCAGGGCCCTACCTCCAAACTCCAGAACTCCACACTCCAGGCCCTCCTTTCCACGTAGTGCCGCTCCCCTTCTGCGCAGGTCCTAGGCAGAGGCCCCGCCCCACGTTTGAACGTCATGCCCCCAGCCATCTAGGTCCCGCCCCTGCCTAAGTTCCACCCCCGCCTAAACCCCGCCCCCATAGCTGACTTTTTTTTTTTCCTTTTTTTTTCCCTCTTTCAGATTTGGGTTCTGTTTTACCTTGTTGATTCATTGTTGTTGATGCTTTTATATTTTTATTTTTCCTAATAAATCATTTATTTTTCTAATTTTATTTTATTCTTTATACTTTGTTATTGTTCTCTCCTTTTGGCTTGTTCCCCACCCCCCCCCCTTTTTTTTTTTCTTTTTTTCTGTTGTGGTTTTATTTTACCTTGTTGCAGTTGTTTCAATTATAATTTTATTTTTCCTAATATATTTTTTATCTATCTATTTTTATTTTGTTTTTTATTCTTTGATATTGTAACTTTTTTCCTTTTTTTTTTTTTTTTTTTTTTAACATGCCACAAAGCTTGCGAGATCTTGGTTCCCAGGCTGGAGATCGGGCCCGAGCTCCTGTAGTGGGAACTCTGAGTCCAAACCGCTGGACTAACAGAGAACCTCAGACCCCAGGGAATATTAATTGGAGTGAGGCCTCCCAGAGGTCCTCATCTAAGCACCAAGACCCAGCTCTATCCAACTGCCTGCAAACTCCAGTGCTGGACGTCTCAGGCCAAACAACCAGTAAGACAGAAATACAGCACCACACATCAAAAAGAGAGGGAAAAAAAAATGAAACAACAAAAAATTACATTACAGACGAAGGAGCAAGGTAAAAACCTAAAACCAAATAAATGAAGATGAAATAGGCAAGCTACCTGAAAAAGAATTCAGAGTAATGATAGTAAAGATGATCCAAAATCTCGGAAACAGAATGGAGGAAATACAAGAAACATTTATCAAGGAGCTAGAAGAACTAAAGAGCAAACAAACAGTGATGAACAACACAATTACTGAAATTAAAAATACTCTACAAGGAATCAATAGCAGAATAACTGAGGCAGAAGAACGGATAAGTGAGCTGGAAGGTAAAATGGTGGAAATAACTGCCAGAGAGCAGAATAAAGAAAAAAGAATGGAAAGAATTGAGGACAGTCTCAGAGACCTCTGGGACAACATTAAACACACCAACATTCGAATTATAGGGGTCCCAGAAGAAGAAGAGAAAAAGAAAAGGACTGAGAAAATATATGAAGAGATTATAGCCAAAAACTTCCCTAACATGGGAAAGGAAATAGTCAATCAAGTCCAGGAAGCACAGAGAGTCCCATACAGGATAAACCCAAAGAGAAACATGCCAAGACACATATTAATAAAATGATCAAAGATTAAAAACAACGAAAAAATATTAAAAGCAACAAGAGAAAAGCAACAAATAACATACAAGGGAATCCCCATAAGGTTTATGTTTTTGTTTTTTTTAAGTTTTTTGGCCGCACCCATGGCATGTGGGATCTCAGTTCCCCCCACCAGGGATAGAACCGGCGCCCTCTGCATTGGAAGTGCAGAGTCTTAACCACTGGTCTGCCAGGGAAGTCCCCCCCATAAGGTTAACAGCTGATTTTTCAGCAGAAACTCTGCAAGCCAGAAGGGAGTAGCAGGACATATTTAAAGTGATCAAAGGGAAAAACCTACAACCAAGGTTACTCTACCCAGCAAGGATCTCATTCAGATTCGATGGAGAAATTAAAACCTTTACAGATAAGCAAAAGTTAAGAGAATTCAGCACCACCAAACCGGCTTTACAACAAATGCTAAAGGAACTTCTCTAGGCAGGGAATGCAAGAGAAGGAAAAGACCTACAAAAACAAACCCAAAACAATTAAGAAAATGGTAATAGGAATATACATATCGATAATTACCTTAAATGTAAATGGATTAAATGCTCCAACCAAAAGACATAGACTGGCTGAATGGATACGAAAACAAGACTCATACATATGCTGTCTACAAGAGACCCATTTCAGACCTAGGGACACATACAGACTGGAAGTGAGGGGATGGAAAAAGATATTCCATGAAAATAGAAATCAAAAGAAAGCTGGAGTAGCAATCCTCATATCAGACAAAATAGACTTTAAAACAAAGACTGTTACAAGAGACAAAGAAGGACACTACATAATGATCAAGGGATCAATCCAAGAAGAAGATATAACAATTGTAAATATTTATGCACCCAACACAGGAGCACCACAACACATAAGGCAAATGCTACCAGCCATAAAAGGGGAAATCGACAGTAACACAATAATATTAGGGGACTTTAACACCCCACTTTCACCAATGGACAGATCATCCAAAATGAAAATAAATAAGGAAACACAAGCTTTAAATGACATATTAAACAAGATAGACTTAATTGATATTTATAAGACATTCTATCCAAACACAACAGAATACACTTTCTTCTCAAGTGCTCATACAACATTCTCCAGGATAGACCATATTTTGGGTCACAAATCAAGCCTTGGAAAATATAAGAAAATTGAAATCGTATCAAGTATCTTTTCCGACCACAACGCTATGAGACTAGATATCAATTACAGGAAAAAAACTGTAAAAAATACAAACAAATGGAGGCTAAACAATACACTACTATATAACAAAGAGATCACTGAAGAAATCAAGGAGGAAATCAAAAAATACCTAGAAACAAATGACAATGAAAACACAACAACCCAAAACCTATGGGATGCAGCAAAAGCAGTTCTAAGAGGGAACTTTATAGCAATACAATCCTACCTCAAGAAACAAGAAAAATCTCAAATAAACAACCTAACCTTACACCTAAAGCAATTAGAGAAAGAAGAACAAAAAAACTCCAAAGTTAGCAGAAGGAAAGAAATCATAAAGATCAGATCAGAAATAAATGAAAAGGGACTTCCCTGGTGGTGCAGTGGTTAAGAATCTGCCTGCCAATGCAGGGGACATGGGTTAGATCCCTGGTCCGGGAAGATCCCACATGCCACGGAGCAACTAAACCCATGTGCCACAACTACTGAGCCTGCACTCTAGAGCCTGTGAGCCACAACTACTGAGCCCAAGTGCCACAACTACTGAAGCCTGAGCGCCTAGAGCCTGTGCTCCGCAACAAGAGAAGCCACCGCAATGAGAAGCCCACGCACCACAACGAAGAGTAGCCCCTGCTCACCACAACTAGAGAAAGCCCACATGCAGCAACAAAGACCCAACACAGCCAAAAATAATAAATAAATAAGTAAATAAATTTATTATTTTTTAAAAAAAGGAATAAATGAAAAAGAAATGAAGGAAACAATAGCAAAGATAAATAAAACTAAAAGCTGGTTCTTTGAGAAGATAAACAAATTGATAAACCATTAGCCACACTCATCAAGAAAAAAAGAGAGAAGACTCAAATCAATAGAATTAGAAATGAAAAAGGAGAACTAACAACTGACACTGCAGAAATACAAAGGATCATGAGAGATTACTACAACCAACTATATGCCAATAAAATGGACAACCAGGAAGAAATGGAAAAATTCTTAGAAAAGCACAACCTTCCGAGACTTAACCAGGAAGAAATAGAAAATATAAACAGACCAATCACAAGCACTGTAATTGAAACTGTGATTAAAAATCTTCCAACAAACAAAAGCCCAGGACCAGATGGCTTCACAGGCAAATTGTATCAAACATTTAGAGAAGAGCTAACATCTATCCTTCTCAAGCTCTTCCAAAATATAGCACAGTGAGGAACACTCCCAAACTCATTCTATAAGGCCACCATCATCCTGATACCAAAACCAGACAACGATATCACAAAAAAAGAAAACTACAGGCCAATATCACTGATGAACATAGATGCAAAAATCCTCAACAAAATACTAGCAAACAGAATCCAACAGCACATTAAAAGGATCATATACCATGATCAAGTGGGGTTTATCCCAGGAATGCAAGGATTCTTCAATATACGCAAATCAATGTGATACACCATATTAACAAAATGAAGGATAAAAACCATATGATGATCTCAATAGATGCAGAAAAAGCTTCTGACAAAATTCAACACCCATTTATGATAAAAACTCTCCAGAAAGTAGGCACAGAGGGAACCTACCTCAACATAATAAAGGCCATATATGACAAACCCACAGCCAACATCGTTCTCAATGGTGAGAAACTGAAGCTATTTCCTCTAAGATCAGGAATAAGACAAGGTTGCCCATTCTCACCACTATTATTCAACATAATTTTGGAAGTTTTAGCCACAGCAGTCAGAGAAGAAAAAGAAATAAAAGGAATCCAAACTGGAAAAGAAATAGTAAAACTGTCACTGTTTGCAGATGACATGATACTACACATAGATAATCCTAAAGATGCTACCAGAAAACTACTAGAGCTCATCAATGAATCTGGTAGAGTAGCAAGATACAAAATTAACGCACAGAAATCTCTTGCATTCCTATACACTAATGATGAAAAATCTGAAAGAGAAATTAAGGAAACACTCCCATTTACCACTGTAACAAAAAGAATAAAATAACTAGGAATAAACCTACCTAAGGAGACAAAAGACCTGTATGCAGAAAACTATAAGACACTGATGAAAGAAATTAAAGATGATACCAACAGATGGAGAGATATACCATGTTCCTGGATTGGAAGAATCAACATTGTGAAAATGACTCTACTACCCAAAGCAATCTACAGATTCAGTGCAATCCCTATCAAACTACCAATGGCATTTTTTACAGAACTAGAACAAAAAATTGCACAATTTATATGGAAACACAAAAGACCCTGAATAGCCAAAGCAATCTTGAGAGAGAAAAACAGAGCTGGAGGAATCAGACTTCCAGACTTCAGACTATACTACAAAGCTACAGTAATCAAGTCAGTATGGTACTGGCACAAAAACAGAAATATAGATCAATGGAACAGGATAGAAAGCCCAGAGATATACCCACGCACATATGGTCACCTTATCTTTGATAAAGGAGGCAAGAGTATATAATGGAGGAAAGACTTCCTCTTCAATAAGTGGTGCTGGGAAAACTGGACAGCTACATGTAAAAGAATGAAATTAGAACACTTCCTAACACCATACACAAAAATAAACTGAAAATGGATTAAAGACCTAAATGTAAGGCCAGACACTATAAAACTCTTAGAGGAAAACAAAGGCAGAACACTCATTGACATAAATCACAGCAAGATCCTTTCTGGCCCACCTCCTAGAGACATGGAAATAAAAACAAAAATAAACAAATGGGACCTAATGAAACTTAAAAGCTTTTGCACAGCAAAGGAAACCATAAACAAGACGAAAAGACAACCCTCAGAATGGGAGAAAATATTTGCAAACGAAGCAACTGACAAAGGATTAATCTCCAAAATATACAAGCAGCTCATGCAGCTCAATATCAAAGAAACAAACAACCCAATTCAAAAATGGGCAGACAACCTAAATAGATATTTCTCCAGAGAAGATATACAGATTGCCAACAAACACATGAAAAGATGCTCAACATCACTAATTACTAGAGAAATGCAAATCAAAACTACAATGAGGTATCACCTCACTCCGGTCAGAATGACCATCATCAAAATATCTACAAACAATAAATGCTGGAGAGGGTGTGGAGAAAAGGGAACCATCTTGCACTGTTGGTGGGAATGCAAATTGATAGAGCCACTATGGAGAACAGTATGGAGGTTCCTTAAAAAACTAAAAATAGAACTACCATACGACCCAACAATCCCACTACTGGGCATATACCCTGAGAAAACCATAATTCCAAAGGAGTCATGTACCACAATGTTCATTGCAGCTCTATTTACAGTAGCCAGGACATGGAAGCAACCTAAGTGTCCATCGACAGATGAATGGATAAAGAAGATGTGGCACATATATACAATGGAATATTACTCAGCCATAAAGAGAAACGAAATTGAGTTATTTGTAGTGAGGTGGATGGACCTAGAGTCAGTCATACAGAGTGAAGTAAGTCAGAAAGAGAAAAACAAATAACGTATGCTAAAACATATATATGGAATCTAAAAAAAAATGGTTCTGACAAACCTAGGGGTGGGACAGGAATAAAGACACAGATGTAGAGAATGGACTTGAGGACACAGGGAGGGGGAAGAGTAAGCTGGGACGAAGTGAGAGTAACATTGACATATATACACTACCAAATGTAAAATAGATAGCTAGTGGGAAGCAGCTGCATAGCACAGGGAGATCAGCTCGGTGCTTTGTGACCACCTAGAGGGGTGGGGTAAGGAGGGTGGGAGGGAGACGCAAGAGGGAGGGGATATGGGGATATACGTATGCATATAGCTGGTTCACTTTGTTACACAGCAGAAACTAACACAATATTGTAAAGCAATTATACTCCAATAAAGATGTTAAAGGAAAAAAGAAAAAAAATGGGAACTGTATTCAATATCTTATAATAACCTATAATGGAAAATAATCTGAAAAAGAATATATGTATATGTATCACTGAATAACTTTGCAGTACACCAGAAACTAACACATCATTGTAAATCAATTATACTTCAAAGAAAATTATCTTTGTACTTTAAAGAAAAAAAAAGTGCTCCTAGTGACATTGAAACAACCCAATGTCTATCAATAATAGAATAGATCATGAATTGGGTATACTGATGTAATGGAATAATATGGCATCAATGGAAGTAAACTCTCAGAGACAACAACACGGATAAATACCACAAACATAATGCTGAGCTTTTAAAAGAAATAAGACACAAAAGAATGCATACACTATTATTCAACTCATATAAAATTTAGAAACAGGAAAAGCTAAGCTATACTGTTCAAAGGATGTATTTGTTTTTAAGGACTTATGTGCTATATCTTACCATTTTAAAAAAAAGAATGAGAAAGAGCTATTCAACAAAAACTTCTCTTAAGCATGATTATGGTTGGCCACATCCTGTGCCATCCCTGGATGGACCCCGCTCAGAAGTCACTTCCTTACAAGGCCTTCGGGACCACTCAGACTACACTAGCCCAACCTCAACACTTTCATTTCTTCATAGCACTTCTCACCACACAAAAGCATCGTGATGATTCACGTCTTACTTGGTAATAGTCTATCTCCTCCATGGAGGAAAAAAGGGGAATGGGAACTGAAGAAGTGGATACAGAGAAGATAAACAACTACTTCCATAATTTTTTTTTCCGAGGAGAATAGAAATGTAGCAGGAGATGGACAAGGAGCCAAGGGAGATCCTTTTCCTCTTCTTTTTTTAAGATGGTACGTATCAATGTATATGACGATGGATCTGTGCAATGAAGGGAATCATCCAGAAGGAAGCGGGAAACGTGATGATGCAGAAGGAAGAGAGAATAATTAGACAGGCTACGTGCTAGAGAAGGTGATGGGAGCTGGATTCAGAGTGTGAGTACAAGGCTGGGCCTTGACAAGGAGCAAGGACCACAGGGGGAGGAGCAGTAGGGGATGATTGCTGGGAGGTCTGTAGATCTGGTAGTGGAAGGAAGAGGAAGTTCTCTTCCAATTATTTCTATTTTCTCCATGAGAGTGAGGATGAGAGAGGAGATGTGAGAGACTGGAGGAGAAAGGTAGTGAAATAGCCCTCTGGGAGAATGGGACCAGAGAAATTGACCAGAAAAATGCAGTAGAAAGCCTGTGTGTGCCTGAGAGCCTTCTTAAAAACGATGGTCCTCAACTTAAAGTGAGGTTAGTCAACATCACTGAGTGATTTTCTCCAGCCTTATGCAGCTACTTGGTACAGATCAAGAATAGGAGGAGAGGTGGAATTTTGTCAGCTGAATCTAACAGAGGGAGAGAGGGCAAGGGCCTGGTTGACACGGCAACCAGGGGCTCTAGGCTGGGCAAGGAAGGACATGCAGACGGTAGCACGCTTCACGTTCACTATCACCACCATCTTCAACTGCCAGAGCAGTTGTTACTTTCATTTGTGTTTTAAAGCTATAGCAATAGAATTTACTACAAGACAGAGTTATCTGCTTTTAAAACTTATTTTTTAATATCTATAAAGATATGAAAGTCCTTGGGAAAACTGGGCTTTTTGAATCTGTCATGACAGGCTCCGGTTTTTTGACAGAATCCTGATAAGACATAGGAAAGCCTGGGAACCACTATCTCCTGCAATCTTCACCCAAGTAAGGGTCCATTTCACAGGAACCACGTGCTCTGCTGATTAACAACTCGGGCCACAGCAAGAGGTGGATCTGGCCTCCAACCCCCTCTCCATCACCAGCTGACTCTGGCCAGGTTTCTTTTCCTTTTTTCACTCTAGTCTTCTCAGTCATATAATAGGGATAACAGTAGCATCTACCTCCTAGAATTGCATGAGGATTAAGTGAGAAAATCCATGTAAAGTGCTCAGCAAGGTGCCTGGCACATACTAAACATTCAGTAACAGGTAATTATAGTCTCTTAAAGTAACTTCTCAATAAACGTTGACTGTTTGGGGCTGTTGGTGGTGGTGCTATTGCTGTTAACTTATTTAACCCCGAATAATGGGTTAAATGCTTGAATACCTGGGTGACAAGGAAGTCTCAGTCTCACTGGCATCCTAGTCTATAATTGGACAACCTTAATTTGATTCAAGACAGGAAGCATTTACGTTCTCTCAGCTTATATATATTATTTCACTTAACTGGCACAACAACAGGATTCAAAACCAGATCTTTCTGCTGACAAAAGCTATACTTTTGGCCCAATGAAACACTTCTTTCTGATAGTCTGTTCTAACTCTAATATGTTCTGATTCTGATTTGTTCTAATTCTGCTAGCAGGAAGGACCCCGAGGAAGTCAACTTCTCTTCTATGTGACAGTTACCTCCAAATTGAGCTCCAAATTCTGCAGAGCTGTTGATCACACCGGGAGGCTGTTGGGGAACTCAGCCTCCGGATCCACTGAGTCCCTCTCAGAGCCTCTACTTACTGCTGGAAACCTCTTCCCAAGGGAGGTCTCTCATCTAAAGTCGTTTCCATGAAGTCCAGAGAATCTTCCTCAGGGGAAGCAACTTCTCCATCCAGTGAAACAAGAGGCTGCTCATCCCATATTCCCAGTATAAGATCCCCATACATGACCCTCTGCCTTACGTGCATGTGCCATCATTCCATCATTCAACCAGCCAGCTTTAAGGGCATGCTTGCCAAGCTACATAGGCACTAAGGGGAGTGCAAAGGAAATATGAGGTCTGGACCTTAAGGACCTAAGGACACACGATTAAAGACACCCAATAGCTTACGTGACCTCAGACAAATCACTTCACCATTGTAACCTTCAGTTTCCTCAGTGTGAAACAGGGATAGTAATAACTCCCAATGCAAGAGTTATTGTGAGAATTTAGTGACATGATGCTAGCTGTTATTATGGAAGATACTCACACACAGACACCCTTCTTCCTTGTTTTCAGAACCCCAATTTTGTTCAAGAAAGCACTGTGCCTGCCCCAGACTCTGAATTAAAATTGATATGATATGGTCATAATAATCCTATTTCTCTGTTAGATACTGACTTTCCCAGTTTCCGTTGTGCCTGGGAATGTCTATTTGACCTTGTTCTGGCCTATGAAAGTTAAGAGAAGTCATCTGAGAGGCTTCTGGAAATTTTTTTGCTTTCCTATAAAGGAGGCAGGCATGAGATAATACACATAAGTGTCCCCAACCTGCATGCACATGCATGCACATGTGCACACGCACACACACACACACACAATTTTCTTTCATCTTTCTTCCTTGAATTCAGATGCAAAGCTTGGAGCTGTGGTAGCTATTTTGTGACCATGAAGCGGTAAACATGAAGGCAATAGTTAAAAATCTAAGGACAGAGAAACTGAAATGAAGAATGACCCTAGACCCTAGAGCTGATGAACCAACCTCTGAATGCCTTCCTCCAGAGTTCTTAAGTGAGATAATAAATGCTTGAGTATTTAAGCCACTACTAATCAGTTGTCACTCACAGCCTAAAGCATCCCTAATTGATTCAATGATATTGTCTATTATCATTTACTCCAAGCTCCCATCATTGTTCCTTCTTTGACTTGGAGCAGGGAGCCAAGTACTTTGGCTATGAGAGGCAGTACTTTGGACCAGGTCATCCACAGTAAAGTTGAGCCCCTCTATTATTTTGCATAAAGTCCTCGTCTACACAGGATCCCAGCACAATCAGCAAATGAGCAGCCCTTAGCCCCATATGGCTCAAAAATGCTTCTCAGAGATTCCTCCCATATGACACCATATTTGCACACCCCCCCGCCTTGACCAATCCCATGCTTCATGTGTCTCACATGTTATAGTAACACTATTCTGGGTCATGTCCTGGGCATTCCACTCTGCTCCAACGGAAAAAATTCTGAGAACCAGGTTTCACAATTGCCCATAAGGGCAGACAGATCTGAACATGTGATCAAATGCACAGAAACTTAACACAGTACTTACTTAGCACAGTGGCTGGTACCTAGTCGTCTCTCAATGAAAGGCCACTGTTATTACCATGATCATGACCATTATCACTATATAGCACGGTTGCTGTCCCTTCTAAATTCAGCTCTTCCACAAAGGGATAGACAAGCCCTATACTTCTGAGTCCACCCACCCTCTGTGACTTAGAGATCAGGATTCCTTCTGACACGGTATGTTCCTAGTGCTGGGGGGAATACCAGGTGCTGGTAAGTGTGCAGCTGCCTGATAGGTTACATGAAGAAAGAGGCAGGACTTAGACTGACCATTCAGGAGATGAGTCAGGGCCATGGTAAAGAATCACACCCTATCTTCCCAACCTGGACTGAAAGTCAGGATGAATTTTATATTATTCATAAATACCCAACAAGTATTTATTGAGGTACATGGCAAGTGCTCAAAATTGTACTATAAAATTCCCCTGGAAAACAAGGGAGACAGTAAGATATATACTGCAGAGGGGATTTATGGCTTGATTAAAGGCATTCATTCCGGTAAAACATCCTCAGGTTTCAGCCATTCACTTTCCTGGAATTCTTTTTTTTGTTTTTTTTGGGTTTTTTAAAATTTATTTTTGGCTGGCGTGGGCTCTCTCTAGTTGCAGCGAGCAGGGGCTACTCTTTGTTGTGGTGCGTGGGCTTCTCATTACGGTGGCTTCTCTTGTTGTGGAGCACAGGCTCTAGGCGTGTGGGCTTCAGTAGCTGTGGCACGCGGGCTCAGTAGTTGTGGCTCGTGGGTTCTAGAGCGCAGGCTCAGTAGTTGTGGCACATGGGCTTTGTTGCTACGTGGCATGTGGGATCTTCCCGGACCAGGGCTCGAACCCGTGTCCCCTGCATTGGCAGGCGGATTCTTAACCACTGCACCACCAGGGAAGTCCCACTTTCCCAGAATTCTAACTGAGGTACCAAGCTGGAAGATCCCCAAAGATACACACCAAGCTTCCCAAAGAGCTCTCCTCTGAAATGTACACTGCAGCTCTATAAACAAGCCAATCCAAGGCAACTAAATGATGATGTGGTGGGACTCCCCTTTATTTGGTGCCAAAGCAATAAGCAATCTCCTCGTGCCCTGTGTCGCCACCCAGCCCCAGTGGGGAAATACCCCAGTGAGTGGTGTTAGTGCAAAGGGAGCAGGACTGCAGCCAGGACACCTGTATCTCCACCTGCAAACCACCCTCCCCCCCACCACTAAATCGCTGCACAACTACAGGCGGATCACCAAGCCTCCCTGGACCCCCATCTTCCCACTTGCCAAGTGAAGGGGCTGAACTCAATGACTCCTGTGATGGTTAATTTCATGTGTCAACTTGGCTGGGCCATGGTGCCCAGGTATGTGGTCAAACATTATTCTGGATGTTTCTGTGAGGGTGTTTTGGGAGGAGATTGACATTGAATCTGTGGACTTTGAGTAAAGCAGATTGCCCTCTGTAATGTAGTTGGGAGGGTGGGGCTCATCCAATCATTTGAAGGCCTGAATGAAACGAAGATTGACTTCCCCTGAACAAGAGGGAATTCTGCCAGCAAATGGCCTTAGGACTCGAACTCGTCTCTTCCCCGGGTCTCCAGCCTCCCAGCTTACCCTGCAGATTTATTTTAGATTCTTTCCAAGCCTCCATAATTGTAAGAGCCAATTCCTTTTTTTAAAAAAAAGTATACATGTATATATGTGTGTGTATATATTATATATATGTATATGTGTGTATGTGTATACATCCTGTTGGTTCTGTTTCTCTACAGAACCCTGACTAATACACCCCCCAAACTCTTTTCCAGTTTTAAGATGCTGGGAGTCTGACAAGTAGCAGAGGAGAAAGTTGGGGCCCATTTCTCAGGCTGCAGCTCCCCAGGGCAGGGATGTCAAAATGATCAGGACAATGTCCTCTTTCAGGAGGACTTATGCAATGAGCCTCCTTGGCACAGCAATAAATACCAGTAGTTCCAGAACTGGGACACCACGTACTGTGGGGCTATGGAGAGAGATAAATTGATATGAATGCAGCCAAAAGGAATCCAACATAGGAGGTTACGAAGGCAGCTTCACAGCCCACCGGTTTTGCCATCTTCTGTCAGGACCTCCCCAGATACTTGCCGCATTATGACGCTGTTATCCCAGAGGCAGGAAGCAGGTTTTTTACTGTGATTGATGAGGTTTTGCTATAGAGCAGAGCGTCTGCTGCAGAGGAGAGAAGGAGACTGTCTCTGCAAGATAGAATTTGGGAGAAGGAGGAGAAGGGAGAGTGGGAGCAGGCTGATACTGAAATCCATCTGAGGACCGCTGCATCAGAAGTGCCTGCCCCACACCAGCTGTTGTCTGGATGCTCTGGGACCGTTTCATGGCTCTCCTTTAACAACTCCCGGCAGATACCAGCCACGGCTTTCGGAACTAGAGAGGCCACAGATGGGAGATGGCAGCTCATTCTCAAGCTCCACTGCTGTCTCTTCTTCCTCCTTAAGTCCTGTGTGTCACGTGTTCCATCCATGGCCCTCTTCTCTTCCTTTCTACACCCTTCCAGGTTGCCCCATCCATGCCCAAAGCTTCACCCCCGTGTGGGTGAACCCCAAATCTAGACATCCAGCTCTCCTGTTCTCTTGTGCTCCTGACCAGAGCCGCCCGAGAATGGAAGCTTCATGAGATCAAAGACGGTCACCTCCTGTTCTCTGCTGCAGCTCCAGCACGTGGAACAGCTCCTGGAACGTAACTGGTGATTAATCGATGAATGAACCCGAACTTGGCAGCCTGTAGACATCTCCACTGGCGCTGTCCTGGACTCAGCATATATAAAACCAAACTTGATTTTCCCCTCAAATCCTGTGTTCTTCATTTTGTTGACCCTCTCCACCACCCATTTTCTTGCTAAGTCCCGAAATCTGCACATCATCTGAATCTCCTTTGCTCTCCATTGTCTCCCACTTTCAATGAGTCTCCAAGTTCTATCTTCTTAACATTTCCTACCTCTTCAGTTTTCTCTTTCTCCACCTTTATCCTTGATGTTCTCAATTAATGGGACTTTTTAAAAATTTTTTTAAAAAATTTTATTGGAGTAGAGTTGATTTACAATGCAGTGTTTGTTTCAGGTATACAGCAAAGTGAATCAGTTATACATATACATATATCCACTGTTTTTTTAGATTCTTTTCCCATATAGGCCATTACAGAGTACTGATGAATACCCCTTTCTTATTTCCGCTCAGTGGAAAATCCTCCACTGAGTGAGAAATGGTGAGAGGCTGGGCCTCGACTCCCCCAACAGAAGCCAAGGGCGCCAACGTACCCTCCCTGTACTCATGATCACATGACCTGGCCTCACCCAATCAGAGGTCTCCACCCAGGAATAAAAAGCTGGAGGGAGGAAAGCGAAGAGGTAGCTTCATTCAGAGCTTTTTCATGCTCTAGCCATCGTGGTGGCTGTCCCAGCGGGGTGGCGCCGGCAGTGAGCCCTAACCAGCAGACTGCCCCCGGGGGGGGCCCCGGGCTGTGTCCTCTGCAGCCTGGCTCCCTTGGCCCTGCTTGTCGCCCAAGTCCTGCTCTCCAGCTCCCCATCACGCTAAGTGACCAGTATCCTTGTGACACATCCCTTTTACTAATAAGTTTACTGGAGTCAGTTTCTGGGCTGTAACTAAGAACTCTGACTGCCAAATCTGGTGTTACCTGCCCCTTAACCCCAGCATCTAGCAGAGTGCCTAGTATCTAACAGGTAATGTGTGTAAAGGGGTGAATGAAAGGAGAAAGAGAGGAAGGAAGGAAGGAAGGAAGGAAGGAAGGAATGAAGGAAGGAAGGAAGGGAGGAAGGAAGGGAGGAAGGAAAGAAGGAAGGAGGGAAGGAAGGAAGGAAAGAAGGAAGGAAGGAAGGGAGGGAAGGAGGAAAGACAACCATTCTCATTCTTTCTCAACCTTTGACTACTTCTCAGGTGAGCCTGGAAGTAGGGAGAGAAAGGTTGGGAAATTAGGGATGACCATACGTATATGAGCCTCAGGGGGGATTTGTGTTTGTTTGTTTTGTTTGGCTGATTGATTGATTTTTAGCACTATAATTCCCCTCCCTCTTCACTGGCTGTATCTGGGAATCCTTAGGAAGCGTGAGAAAAATATACCATCCCAAACTCTGAGAAATCACTAGGATTCAACATCCTCCAGGCAGTAAGTTGACAGCCAAGTAACATGGTGACTCCAACATGACTCCCAGTCAGAGCAGAGAGAGCAAGGGAAGGAAGGAGCAGAACCTGCATGATTATGGAGGGAGAAATAACATAACGAGCTGAGAGTCTGGGAAGGCACATAAATAGAGCTTGTAAAATTCTCATGCTTTATAAAAACCAGCTGAGAGTACAAATTGCTGTAAGTTTTCCGGAAATCACACTGGCATCCCCTCTGACCCAGTAATTCCACGTCTAAGCATCTATTTTAACAAAGCAATCAGAAATATGAACAACAGGGACTTCCCTGGCACTTCAGTGGTTAAGACTCCACGCTTGCAGTGAAGGGGGTGCAGTTTCGATCCCTGGTCGGGGAACAAAGATCCCACATGCCTCGCGGCCAAAAAGAAATATGGACAATGATTTACATATAAGAACCATCATGTTAATGTTATTTATAACTAGAAAAAAAATTGGAAGCAACTTAATGTCCAACTTTAAGGAAATAGCTGAGTAATACATGTCTCTTCGATACAATGGAATATTAGGCAGGCATTAAAAATAATGTTCACAAAGGGGTCCTAAAAGTTATGAGGAAATGTGGTGACATAATGTTATGCAGAAAAGACATGGGAAAGGAGCATCTCTTCAATGAACAATGTTAGGAAAACTGGACATCTACATGCAAAAGAATGAAACTAGACCACTATTTTATACCACACACAAAAATCAACTCAAAATAAATTAAAGACTTGAATGTAAGACCTGAAGCCATAAAATTCACAGAAGAAAACATAAGTGGTAAGCTTGATGTCAATTTTGGTGATGATTTTTTGGATTTGATACCAAAAGCCCAGGCAACAAAAGCAAAAATTAACAAGTAGGACTACATTAAACTCACAAGCTTCTGCACAGCAAAGGAAGCCATTACCAAAATGAAAAGGTAGCCTATCAAATGGGAGAAAATATTTGCAAATCATATATCTGATAAGGGGTTAATATCCAAAATATATAAAGAACTCACACAACTCAGTAGTAAAAACAAACAATCCCATTAAAAATGGGCAGAGAATAGACATTTTCCAAAGACATACAGATGGCCAACAGACACATGAAAAGGTGCTCAATGTCACTAATCATCAGGGAAATGCAAATCAAAACAAGGAGATCACCTCTATTCCAATAGATCACATCTATTGGAATGGCTATTATCAAAAAGACAAGAAATAACAAGTGTTGGTGAGGATTTGGAGGAAAGGGAACTCTTGTGCACTGTTGGTGGGAATGTAAATTGGTGCAGCCACTATGGAAAACACTATGCAGATTCCTCAAAAAACTAAAAATAGAACTACTATAATGTTATATGTCAGCAATTCCACTTCTGAGTATTTAACCAAGATAAACAAAAACACTAACTCGAAAAGATATAAGCATCCCCATGTTCACTGCAGCATTATTTACAAAACCAAGACATGGAAGCCACCAAAGTGTTCATCACTGGATGAACAGATAAAGAAAATGTGCCATATGTTTACAATGGAATATTATTCAGCCATAAAAAGAAGGAAATCTTGCCATTTGTGACAACACGGATAAAACTTGAGGGCATTGTGCTAAGTGAAATAAGTCAGACAGAGAAAGACAAATACCATATGATCTTACTTACATGTGAAATTAAAAAAAAAAACAAAAAACAACTGAACTCATAGATACAGAGAACAGATTGCTGGTTGCCAGAGGTGAGGGTGAGGAGCAAAATGAATGAAGGGGTCAAAAAGTACAAACTTCCAGTTATAAAAGAAATGTCACGGGGATGTAATGTGCAGCGTGGTGACTATAGTTAATAATACTGTGTTGCATATTTGAAAGCTGCTAAGGGAGTAGATGTTAAAAGTTCTCATCACAAGAAAAAAAAATTTGTAACTATGTATGGTGATGGATGTTAACTAGACTTATTGTGTTCATCATTTTGCAATACATACAAATGTCAAATCATCCTACTGTACACCTGAAACTACATACTGTTATATGTCAATTATATCTCAATTTTAAAACTAATAAAATGCAATTTAAAAAAGAAAAGAAAAGATATATGTAAAATAATCAATATAGAGCACGGTTGCAAACAAATAAAGAAAAATGTCTATATCTGAACAAAGGCTGAAGAGAAATTATCAAAGTGTTAACAGGGGTTGTCTCTACATGATGGAATTATGTAACTTTTCAGTAACTTTTCTATAGTTTTCTACAATGGGTCCATATTAATTTGTTGATCAAGAAAAAGGAAATGCAGGGACTTCCCTGGCGGTCCAGTGGTTAAGACTCTGAGTTTCCACTGCAGGCGGCATGGGTTTGATCCCTGGTCAGGGAACTAAGATCCCATATGCTGCATGGCACGGCCAGAAAAAACAGAAAAAAAAAAAAAAAAAAAAAGAAGGAAAAGAAAAAGGAAATACAGCAAAATGCTGGCGTAAAAATGAAAATTAGATAACCGGTGCCATATTTTGTTCTTTAATTCAGAGCCCGTTTGGTTGATTCTGAAGCTAAAGAAGCCCTACCTTCTGCCCAATCGCTTTACCTCCCACCTTCCTCCTCCTCTCAGGTGAAGTTTGAAGGAAGATCTGCTATCTCCTGGCCCCAGGCATGCAGTCCCTTCCTTTCCCCTCATGGTTCCAGTCACTTTCTCTCACTCCAACTTCACGCCCACCTTCTCAGAGACTCCTTAGCACAGATTCATTACACCTGACCCATGGGTGCTACTTCTTCTAAGGAGCTACTCTCTCAGGTAGGTGTGTCTCTGAAAGGATGTGACAAAATAATTCCTATTCAGTGAATAGGATGTGTGGCGTGTGTTGTGATCATCCACCACCTGAAAACTTTGGGATGACAACCAATGACTTACCAAGGCTCATCAATTCCATCTAGACTCTCTGTCTGAACCCTGAGCAGTTGCTACAGGCTTATTTGCTAATAAGTCCAGCACCTTAGCACATCTAACATGGAGAAGCAGGTATGTGCATTCTGTCACAGAATTAATACATTTTCTCACCAAATATAGAGTTGCTCTTTACTCAGTAAACAGTGTAACCTTTTTATTAATCTCAGTTTCTTCTGGCAACAACATAATAAATGTTAGAACAAAGCTCATATAATTAATTGAAATACCCTTGTAACTAAACTGTTATACAGCCAAGTTCAACTGCTCCTCAGGTCTGCTCCAGCTTGTTCGGAATTGTACATTAAATAGATTGTTGGTGTTAATCGCCTCAGTAAAAATAACATTTAGAACAGTAATGGCTCATTATGTGCCAAGCACTGTACCAAACTCATTATTTCCTTTAATATTCACAAGGACCCACACAGAAACTGAGGCACAGAGAGGCTGAATAACTTGCCCCAAATTACACAGCTAATAATAGTAGAACTGGGCTTGAACCCAGGCAGTCTTTCTCAGAGCACCCTGTGTACTCCCTTCCCCTTCCATACGGTTCTATCCCATCACTCCAGCTGTGTCTCCAAAGGAGAAATGGTTCTTAACACCCTCCAACAAATTGCACTCTTGAACTTCTGCTCTTGGCATCCCGAGATTCTCCCTGTTTTGTGACTCAGAAGTAATTGCTCTAAAACCTTACACCTTCATGTCTCCAACCGGTATTTTTATTTTTTCAACTTAAGTATCTGTCTCATTTTCTAATGTGATACTTGTGCATTAGTTTTTGCTTTTTCAGAACATTTTTAAAGTGCCAAATCCCCTCTCTTAAAATGTTTTAAAATTGTAAAAAGCTACCTAGAGGAAGCAGAGTGGCATCGTTCTAGGAGCTGGGTAGAGGGTAAGCAAATGTTATTTTAATAAAGGGAAAAGTTTTAATGAAACCGAGAGTATGCACACCTGATGGTGGAATCTGGTTTGTTGGCGACAGTCTGCTAAAGAAGATATTTTTGAGTTACCTTCCCGGGGAAAGCAAAACAAATCAAAACAGAAACTAGTTTTCTTGTCGCTTTTCCAGGCTTGGGAAATGGCAACCCACTAAAATTTCTACCTAATGATTTGACCTGCCAGGAATTTGCTCTGTCTGCTTACAAAGGGTTGCCCTCCTGAGTCTGTCTGTGGTAAAGGTGGCAACCATCCATAAGTGACTCTGAAAAAAGAAGAATGAGACAGGAAAAGGAGAGGAAAAGAGCGGCAGTAGGTAATGTAATTGCTAAATTTCAGCCACAATAGTAAGATGCCAAGAGCTATTGTCCAATTGATAAAATATTGACAAATCAAAAAATAAAGGTATAACAACATTTAGGTTTATAGTTGTAACTATACCATTAATTTGTAAAAATTAACATTTGAAGATGGGGTAATGTGCCCCTCTAGGAAGTGGGGTGGTAAGGTCAGGGGAGAGCAAAAACTTTTTAATTTCACATATACCCTTCTATACTATTTGAAATCTTAAATAGGGAATAGGTATTATTGCTATAATAGAAAAATAAAAGGACCAAAAATTATAAAAATGTGTGTATACATATGTCTATCTACATACGTGTATACATGTGCGTGTACATACACATGTGTACATGGAAACATGCATATCATGAATACATGCACATAAATATATACACATCTATCCTTTCAAGTATTCTTTTTCCCTTAAGGGTGTTTGTAAAGCTCATATGGGTACCTATTTTCAGACAGCCAATGCTGTCTTTTCATCAAGATCTGTATGCTTTCACAAAAAAAAAAAGAGTGACTCAGAGCTTCTAGTCAAAGATCCTTCTATTTAGATGAAGAAAGAAAAACACCCTTTCCTCTAACATTTATAGAGCAGCTACAATTACCAGAAGACAAGGTGCTAGGCCTCGAGAGGCAGGGATGAATAACTCCAAAGGTTTCTGATTAAGAAGAAGGTCAAAAATGCAAATGGCTAACTATGAAGACAACACGAATGCAGTAAGTGGCAAAACTGAAGCAAAGGGCAATTACTCAAGACGATGCCAAAAGAAGCACCAATCACAGGTGTGAGCTCTTCCTTGGCGGGGAGGTGTTCAGAAGTTACTTCCTCTTGTCCAGAGGTTTGGGACCCGAAAGACACCCGACTCACTTCTCCCCATTCATCATCCTGCTCCAGCCAGATCAAGGTAAAGCAGAATCCAGGGATCCAGACACAAAGAGAAATCCTTTCCCTGCCTTTGCTTCACTAGAGCCAGGTTATTTTAGGAGCCAGGGAACTAGAGGACATTCTTAGTCTCCCTAGAGCCTAGATCCCTGGAAATCTGGGCCAACGGGTGAGTTCTATTCTTTCTTAAGAACTGAGGGCTTCTAAAAACAAGATGCAAATAGACGGCCCCATGCATACGAAAAGTTGTGGAAACCTCCCTAGTAACCAGTGACACGGCAACCTGGTGCTTCCATTTTCTACTCATCAGATTGACAAAATTCCTAAAGACTGAGCAAATTTATGTTGTTGAGGATGCAAGATAAAGGACACACCCATTCACTGCTGGTTGTAGTAGAAACTGGCTTAACCTCTGGGAGGACGAGTGGAAGCATCTACACAAAGTTCACATGTAAACCCACAAGGACATCCTTGCACAAGGATATATGGACAAAATGCTCATGTAGACGCTTATAATAGCAGAAAACTGTAAACAACTGAAATGCCAATCAATAAAGAAATGGTTAAGTCAGTTGCAACCTATCCATCTTAGGGAATACCATGTGCAACAATTTAAAAGAATCAGGCAGATCTCTTTGTCTTGTCATGGGTAGAATGGTAAGCGAAGAATGCAAGTATGATAAAAGTACAGAGTGTGATCTTGTGTTTTTAGAAATCTATATGTGTTTGTGTAAATGCAAATGTCCAAGAAAAAGAGTGGTTGCCTGTCCCTTGTTATCTAAAATTTTACAACATGTATTCATATTTCACTTACTGCATTTTTTAAAGTGAAAGAAAAATAAGAGTATTTTAAAATACGACAAGAGAAAGTGGAAAGAATTTTTAAGTCACAGGAGATAAGCAGGCAGCACAGAGCTCTAACTGGTGAATTCGTCTCAGTCCAGGTGCTGGTCCTCAGCCTGACAGGCTAAGAGACTTTATTATATCAAACCTGAGAGTGGTTTAGTCTCCCAGCAGCAAATTCAAACTAGCTTAGCTTACAAGAGACTGATAGAGAAATATCGACTTGTCATTTACAGCTGAGGTGTCTCAACCTCAGCACTGTTGACTTTTGGGGGCTGGATAACTGTTGTGTGTGGCGGGGGCACTGTGTAACGTTTAGCAGCATCCGTGGCCTCTACTCTCCAGATGCCAGGATCACACTCCTTCCCCAGTTGTGACGACTAAAAATGTCTCTAGATGGTGCCAAATGTCCCCTGTGGGGATGTTGCCAGAATTGTCCCCAGTTAAGAACCACTGATTTACAGTGAGAAATATAACTGCCAAGACAGCCAGATGTTGCACTGCAGGAAAATGACATGAGCAACCAATTACAAAGAAAGGTTGCTAGGAGAGCAGGAAGTCAGAACAAAGGCAGTTTTTTAAAAAATATATGATTTAAATATTTGATGACTCTAGCCTGGGATAGCCTGAGGCACCCCTCCCCACTCCCAACACACACACATACACACACACACACACACACACACACACACACACACACACACACGCATACTCCAGGAAAATCTCTGTCCCTGTACAGTACCTTGGTTGGGCACTTTTGATCAGCACTTTTTCCCCCCAGAGAAACCAATGTGATCAATTTTGCTAATACTCCTTAAACATGCTGATGACCTTGAACAGCAGAGGAGTATAATCCCACAGAAGCAGGTGACCTCTGAGGGCAGCAGAGCCCTAAATGCACCACCACAAACACATCATTTCTCTGAAATTGTGTTTCACCTTAAAACTCTATGTGATTTTGCCTTCTGCTCTGTATTATATGTATATATTTATTTTAACAAAAAGCAAATGCGTTTCCTAAACCCTAAATAGTAAACTTTGGGAAGGTACACAAGTTTACCCTGTGGCTTCGTGCACTCCCAGGCACCTGCCAAGGTATAAAGAATACACAACTTCCTGCTCTTCCCTCATCTCATCCAAGGAGAATATTTCCATGAGCTTGAGGTTACTTGGGGAGTCTTCTTTCTCTAGGGTGCCTTGTGCAGCTATCTGACCTCCGTGAGTGTACTGTTAACACTCCCAGGTCCAAGGAAAGCCCTTTCACGGCAGCCTGTAATGAGTAGCTCAGAGCTCCTGCCCCAGATGAGCTCCAGTAGCAACCCAGACAAGAAAATGACATGCCAGGCCTTCTCTGTCTCCAGTAGAATTCTAGTTAAGACAAATACTGTACAATTTCATTCATATGTGAATTTAAAAAATTTTTTAATAAAAAAAGTGTTTTAACAAGCTAAATGAACAAACCAAACCATGCAAAAATGAACACGAAGATACAGAGAACAGAGTAGTGGTTACCAGAGGGGAAGGGAGATGGGAGAGCAAAATGGTTAAAGGGGGTCAACTGTATGGTGACAGATGGAAACTAAACCTTTGATGGTGAGCACGCTGTAGTGTATACAGAAGTTGAAATATAATATTGTACACATGAAACCTCTATAATGTTGTAAACCAATTTAAAAAAAGACAACAAATGGCTCATTTCAAGCAATATTGCCTCTTGAGATTTTTTTTCTAAGAAATTTCTCTTAGCAAGAAAGAAAAGAAATTGGGGACATGGGAGGCACTATTTCTTTCTTTTTTAAAAATATTTATTTATTTAGCTGCACCAGGTTTTTTTTGTTTGTTTGTTTGTGTTGGCTGTGTTGGGTCTTTGTTGCTGCACGCAGGCTTTCTCTAGTTGCGGCGAGCAGGGGCTACTCTTCGTTATGGTGCACGGGGCTTCTCATTGCAGTGGCTTCTCTTGTTGCGGAGCACGGGCTCCAGGTGCATGGGCTTCAGTAGTTGTGGCACAGGGGCTCATTAGTTGTGGTGCACGGGCTTAGTTGCTCTGCGGCATGTGGGATCTTCCCAGACCAGGGCTCGAACCCGTGTCCCCTGCATTGGCAGGTGGATTCTTAACCACTGTGCCACCACGGAAGTCCCTGCACTGGGTCTTAGTTGCAGCACACAGGATCTTCATTGCGGCACGCGGGATTTTTACTTGCGACATGCGGGATCTTTAGTTGCGGTGTGCGGGATCTAGTTCCCTGACCAGGGATCAAACCTGGGTCTCCTGCATTGGGAGCGCAGAGTCTTAACCATTGGATCACCAGGGAAGTCCCAGGAGGCTCTATTTCTAAATCAGACTCCCTTGGAATTTTATTTTCTCTTATTTAAGGGATTTCATGTTTTAATGTGGGGGGGGGGCGGTTAAATATAGTATATTTCAATCAAGGCTCATTTAAAGCATGTGTCAAGACTGAGTTTTGCGGGGACAGAGGACTTCTGGATGAAGAAAAACCACAGCAGGGAGCTGCTCAAGAAATGCTGAGCTTCCCTTGTCTGTTCTGAAGTCACAGTGCTGGGATAGGCCTAGGATGTTCTGAGACAAACACTTCTGAGGTTGCGTCATGATTTCATTAACCTCATTTCAGTATCGTTTGGAAGCCTACATTCTTTTCCTGTTCCCATCTCTCCTCGTCCAATCCCTTCTTTATTTATGTGCCATAAATACAAAATCCGAGAAAGGAAAGAACTAGACACATCACTTTCCTCTGATTCTTCCCAGAACTGGGATGGAATTTCATGTTTTGCTGTTGCCTTCCTTACCCAATTCTATATGTGATTTTCATGTACTTTCATCCTTAAATAGTTTCCTAGTAGAACAAGATTTTCTATTTTTACAATTTCCTTGAAAAATGACTAAGAGAAATGGGCCCTGCCGTGCCACACAGCATGCGGGATCTTAGTTCCCTAACCACGGATCGAACCCACACCCCGTGCAGTGGAAGCCTGGCGTATTAACCACTGGACCACCAGGGAAGTCCCTGTTTTTCTTTAATTAACAATAATCTTTTGATGTTCCTACTACCTGGTTTCTTGCAAAAACTACTCTATATCCTGGCTCTCCCTTCCCTCTTTAGAGCAGTCCCTCAGAGTCATCTGAGAGGCTGTCTTCCAGGCCTAAGTCCTCAGCAAGACCGTCAAATAAAACGTAATTCTCAACTTTAAAAAAAAAAAAAAAGAGAGAGAGAGAAATGGGCCCTGGATTTTTCATCTTTTCTTCCCTCCAGAATATTTTTCAGGGACTCAAATCTCAATCTTCTTATTCATCCTTGGAGTCACGATATCTAGGGAGGAGGGACCCAAAGTGATGGCAAATTTGAAGCCCTCTTGAAAGTTAGCTTTGCGGAGAGATAAACATGATGTTGGTTCCTGCAGTTTCCAGGCCCGTGGAGAAAACACTCAGCCTCACTGCGGACTATTTACACAGAGAGGGGACAGGGAGAGATGAGAGGCACAGTTCTGGGAAATCAGCTTCCATGTTAAGAAAAGTGAGGCCCAGCACCAATTAGGTGGCATGTCAGAGCAGAAAAGTAGTCCAGTCCACTTCAGCCCAGAAGGAGAAATCAGGTGAAAAAAGGTCACACCATCATGGGCTCAGAAACACATGAGGATTAAGGGTGTCTGTTTTGAAGACAGGCAACTTTGGGTTCGAACCCCAGCTCTGCCACTGTATTAACTACAAGTTACTTAGTCTCTCTCTGCTTCAATTTCTCATATGTGAAATAGTGATAATTGCACAGATTCATTCAATAAATGTTTATGAATGTCTGGTATATGCCAGGCACCCTTCTAATGCTGGGGGTGGGTGGGCAATGGAGCGCAAAACATTCATGGTTCACTGCTCTTGGGGAGTTTACATCCTAGGGAGGAGTGATGAGCAATACAGAAAAACAGAGGATGATTTCCATAACAAATGCTATAAAGGAAACAAAGGAGGATGGTGTGATAGAAAGTGGTGGGAGAAAGAGGGCGGTGAAACCTTAGAAGAAACAACTGAGCTGATGGATGAAGCATGGAGACAAACCAGCCACGTGAAAATGAGGAGGAGCACATTCGGGCAGAACCTACTTCAGAGGGTATTTCATAAGGACTCAGTGAGATAAAGTATGGAAAATCTTAGTGCAGCACCAGACACAACAAATGGAAGTTACTCAACAAATGGAGGCAACCATTATGATTCAGAGGGCTTGGGAAAATTCCCAGAGTCAGGTTGTGAGGAAACTGGGCAAGGGAATGACAAGGACATCAGGGAGGAAACTGAAGCCGAAGAGTTGACTGTATATCCTCAACCATGGAGGCCAGATGGAACGAAGGAGTCATGGGAGGGCTGTGAAGGAGACCAGGAAGAACTGGAGAGCTCATGCCCCATCTAGAAGGAGGAGCTGGGGCGCACTCCACTTGCCTCAATTACCCTGATCCCTATGACTTGTCATCCTGGTCTGCACATAGCTTTACTTTCAGCTCACCCTACTTGTATACCTCCCCTCAGTGTACCTGGGCTGCCTCTGATCTGTCTGGCCTGGACTCTTGGGAAGGAGGTGGGCAAACAGGTCAAGGAGCATCTGTCTAATTTTCCTGTTTTATAGATACGGAAACAGGGGCCCGGGGAGGTGACAAGCTTCTAGCAGGGAACACAGCTCTTCTCTCAACCTTGACTGAAGATTGTGCCTCCCGCAGTCAAGAGGTTGTCTTTTTCCACCTTGGCTCCGCCTATGTCTGTCCTGTAGCTCAAGAGGTAGCATGCACAGAGCAGCAGGAGAGAGAGGGGACACCTGCCCAGCCAACCAACCCTGGTGATCCAGGGGGCCACTGATGCCACAGTGGAATATCCCGCACATCCAGAGCATGAAGCTCCAGTGCACCTAGTTTAAAGAACTACCAGAAGTATTTTCTGGCAGGTCATGGGGTTGGAGAGGAGGCCATGGTATCATCACCATCAGTGGTACTGATTGAGCAGGCCACGTACACAGCAGGGCAGGACGTCGGAGAGCAGCTCTAGAAAACAGAGCTGGTCAGGTGAACAATTCAATCATCCAAAGAGTATCAATGGTACAGCCTCAAACACAGAAGTGCAGAGGGAAAGAGAAGTAGTGATATCCTCTTCCATTTGAAAATTGCTTTCACATTCTTTGTCCCAGACGGCTTGCAGAGGAGACAACCATAGCCCAAAGAGGTTAACTGAGATGTTGTGACTCCCCCATGCTCTGCTCTCATGGAAGTCAAAGCCCATGATATTTGAGTATGCCTTACATGTGTGGGGAACACGAGGTTCCCATCCATGAAACAATGAGAGAATAGCACCACGTGCACAGGACCACCCCAGGAGGACCTGCTGGTCAGTGCTCTGGACTTCTGAACCACTTATAATTTCTGGGTGACACCATGCTCTTTTCATCTGTAGGCTTTGTAAATACTATTTCCTTTGCCTGAAATCCTGTTTCTCATGTCTCTCTACAATGTGAACTTCATTCACCTGGCTAATCCTATTTATTTTGTCCCAACATAAATATCACCTCCTCCAGGAAGCCTTCTCTGACACCCAGGGGTTGGTGCCCCATTCATGTGCCTCCCTGGCACCTGATTCCTCTTAGAGCATTCAGCAACCACACTGTCCTATCATGACTTGATTGTCTTTCTGTTGTACTACGTTAGACTACGTTCCATGATGGCAGAGGCTATGTCGTATTTGCTGTTATATCCCCTGGCCTCACCAAGCACTTGACAGGTTGTCATTTACAGAATCACACACAAGAGCAGAGCCCTGCCCTCTCAGGGCTCACAGTGTGGAAGCTCACAGCCCAGGATGTTTATTCCACAGCAGACTCGCCCTGACAGCCCCAGGCCTCTTATGGCTCTCTCTCTCTCCCTCCTTTAGGAATTTCTACCCTCCTTCATTGTCAACAACTCCATGTTAGTCAGATGAGATCTGGATAATGCCAACCCACTCCAGAGCCAGCCAGCTCCTCTCTGCAGACTGGGCACCAGTCCATCTGATTTTCTCCCCTCTACTGGCATGAGAGATCCAAAGGCAGCCAGGAAATCAGTCTTGGGAATGTTTGGCCTTTCCAGGCCCTTGGGATTAGAGTATAAAAATCTGATCCAGGGAGACAAGCTAACAACCCTTTCCCCAATTGATTGGTGGGAACTCCTTGCGCTCACTTAGCTACCTGGGCCCACCTGTCTCTCTCTCATTCTCCCAGTTCCTTAGCACCATTTGTAGGTTAATTTTTCATTTTTGGTGGAGACTCTATGTATAGGCTATGGTGAACAGCTTTTGGGGTGTCTGCCCAGTTTACATGACTCCTTAAGCATACTGCTTACCAGCATACCTCATACCCTGTGCTCTCACCAGTGCTGACTGGACCAGGACTGGACACCTGAACCAACTGGAGCCAATCACTTCTCTCACAGAGCATGTGGGACTAAGAGAGTCTAGTTCAGTCTGAGTTGGTCTCTCAGATGGAGGTGATGCAAACTAAAGACCTGTATGTTGACCCACTAACTAGACTGGGAAGCATAGAAGGCTGGTCTGCAGAGAGAGAAGAAGGAACCAGAGACACCAGATTCAGACATCTGGATTGGTTTTTCTATTCCTGGTTGCACCTCCTTTCTGAGGCCCAGTCTCATTCCTTCCCATAGATACCTCTTCAACATTCAACAATTATCCATCGAGCACCTACTATGTGCTGAGCATGAAGACCTAAGCATTTGGTCTAAGTGATGAGAAAAAAATAGACAAAATCCCTGTCCTCATAGTGTATACAATCTAATTAATCAAATAATAAAAATAACTAAATATGTAATCACAAACTGGTTTAACTGCTACAAAAGAAAAGTACAGGGTTGTTTAATCGATAGACAGATAGATAGATAGGGGAAAAAAAAAAAACAGGAAGACCTGACCTAGTCTGGAGAATCAAGGAAGCCTTCCTTGAGGGAATGACATTTGGATGAATTCATGAAACAGAGAAGCACCTGTAGGATGGTAAAATAATTCCTAAACCAAACCAAAGCAGTAGAAGCAGTGTTTCAGGAACGAGGTGAGCATGAGAATATAAAATTAACAGTGAACAGGGAGGATCCTGGGTGTTCCACAGACCAAGGAAGGGGAATTCAAGTCAATCTTATCTTACTCTTAAGATACCTAGGCCCATCTGATTTACTTAGTCGGACTGTACCTGTGCAGTGAGAGCTTTTAAACTCCTCAGGTGATTCTAACATGCAGCTACAGTGGCAAACCACTGACTTCTGGACCATGATGAGAGTCAGGCTGACAGCAAAACCATGAGTTTCTAGCAATCTCAATCCTCAAGGTTGGGCAACTTCTCCGGCATCATCTACCGACCCATTCCATTGATCAAATAATGCACACTCTGTGTCATAACTAATGAGGCCTCTGCTATAGAGCATGCTGGGAACTTAGACCTCCCCCCCCCCCCGCAAAAAAAATGGAGAGTGACCTGAACAGTCTGAAGCATGACCTAGGCTCATTAACAAGGAAAGAAGAAGAAGAGCTCATATACCAGGGAAAGAAAGAGAAGGAGGGAGGACAGCTGAACCAGGTTAGAACTTACAGAAGTAAGAACAATTCTCCTAAGCCACCTAGATGCAGAAAATCAGGAACTTGGGAGGCAGAAAGAAAAGCAAGGGCACCCGAAAAGTCTTGCATGAGTGCCAGAGAAAGATGTGTGTCAATGGCTGCAGCAGTGGTGTCCTGGCCAATGTTTAACAAACACCTCAGGGGAAAGCCCCGGTTTGTAGCATTTGCCCGTTTCTCTGGTGTAAATACTCCCACCATGGCTGATTTCAAGTTATCAGAAGCAGAGCTGGGAGGAAACACTTATAGCTGGCACTCTTGAACCAGCCCCAGCTCACCCCCTGGCCAAGCAGATAACCTGAATGAGTTTTGTCATTCAGGAATTCTGGGTACCTGGCATTCACACTTAATCTTTTTTTTTTAAATAAATTTATTTATTTATTTATTTCTGGCTGCGTTGGGTCTTCATTGCTGCGCACGGGTTTTCTCTAGTTGCAGCAAGCAGGGTCTACTCTTCATCGCAGTGCACGGGCTTCTCATTGTGGTGTCTTCTCTTGTTGTGCAGCATGGCCTTTAGGTGCGTGGGCTTCAGTAGTTGTGGCATTTGGGCTCAGTAGTTGTGGCTCACAGGCTCTAGAGCGCAGGCTCAGTAGTTGTGGCGCATGGGCTTAGTTGCTCCGCGGCATGTGGGATCTTCCCAGACCAGGGCTCGAACCCGTGTCCCCTGCATTGGCAGGCAGATTCTCAACCACTGCACCACCAGGGAAGCCCCGTTCTATTATTTTTTTTATTGAAGTATAGTTTATTTACAAAATTATATTAGTTTCAGGTGTACAACACAGTGATTCAATGTTTTTGTAGATTATACTCCATTTAAAGTTATTATAAAATATTGGCTATATTCCATGCAGTGTACCTTTTTAGAGAAACGGTGTATATTTCAATATAGAACAGCTTAGAACTTTGTAGTCAGGATGCTTGATCAGATATTCCCAGGAGACCTGGAAACCTAATGTACCTTTTGGTAAGCATTGTTTTGAAGTGAAATGAAAGCCTTACGTGGACTGTAAGGGGGAAAGGGGGTTTCAGTCATCAATCAGGGAGTTGGATATTTTCTCTCTGAGGCTCCTGAAATCACTACAGAAATGCATTGTGCACCAGCTGCATAAAATTCAATTCAACAGACATTATTAAGCACCCTTTGAGGGTTACACCGATGAGGATGACAGTCTCTATGCATCTCACTCAGCCAGAGGGATGAGGCATGGAGTGGGGTGGAAAAGCAGGTACACCCTTAACTCTGTGATGGGGAGAGTGACGTGGGTGCATGAGAGGCAAATAAGTGCAGCTCAGGACGTGGCACAGGCATCATGAGAAACTTCATGGGCTGATGAAGTCGGGTCTTGGCTTTGAGGGACTCCAGCAGACACAGATGTAGGGAGAGTGAGGGTGCTCCAGGGAAAGGGGAAAGCCCGAGCAAAGGTGCAGAGGTGGCACAGACCAGGGTAAAGAGTGGCACCATGAGCACGAAGAGGAAGCTTGAGGCACAGAAATCAGATGCTATTCTCGGGAGCTCACAGTCTTTGCCACATTGTTTTATAATAATTTAACTATGGGGCTTCCCTGGTGGCGCAGTGGTTGAGAATCTGCAGGCTAATGCAGGGGACACAGGTTCGAGCCCTGGTCTGGGAAGATCCCACATGCCGCGGAGCAACTGGGCCCGTGAGCCACAACTGCTGAGCCTGCGCGCCTGGAGCCTGTGCTCCGCAACAAGAGAGGCCGTGATAGTGAGAGGCCCGCGCACCGCGATGAAGAGTGGCCCCTGCTTGCTGCAACTAGAGAAAGCCCTCGCACAGAAACGAAGACCCAACACAGCCAAAAATAAATATAAAAAAATAAATAAAGATTACTATTAAAAAAAGAGCTTAATTAAAATAGTCTCAAAAAATAAATAAATAAAAATAATTTAACTATGAGATGAAGAGATTAAAATTATCATGAAAATCGGAAAGGTCAACAGGACTATTTTCATTCTGACAAAATAAAGAGCACCTTAAAATGGAAGGAAACATAACCATACTCCCACTAACCTTAATTCATAATAATTAATCAATAATGAACCAGTTAGTTGAGGCTTCAAATTTTAAAGGCAGAGCAGAGTTACTCTGTGCAGGTCCATGACACCATCAGTTTCTTTTATAAGTACCTCCAGCCCCTTCCCCTGCTCCCCCATCTCAATTTTTCCATCCTTCCCCCAGTTCAGATCTTAAAGCTCCATATGCCCTACCCTACTCTGGACTCCCTTCCATCTGGTTCTTTCAAGGTTGTACTTTCCTGATCGTGTCTTTTCTATCAAAAGATCATGTCTTTTCTGTCTTCCGTGTTTCAGGCCCTTGGAGTCTGAGATAGCCCTAACTGGAGCTCACGTGATAATAGCGATAATAATAATAATTATGATCTTCATTTGGGAATATATTGGCTTCAGAACCCAAAGTGCAGGAAATGGGAGAATGTCAGGCCAATAAGAGAGATCAGGGCAGGGTCTTCTAATTCCCCTCAAATTACACCCAACAGGAGACTCTCTATTACACCTACAGGGCTGGCATTGGTTGGGGAAACTGCTTTAGGAAACCAAAGGCCAGATTTCATACAAGAAAAGGTAGAACATGGCTACAGATTGTCCTCTATGCCCTCTTGTGCCCTGGTCTGTTTTCCTTCCTCCCCCCAAGGAAACGCAGAGATGTTTTTGGAATGTAATTCTAGATAACTCAGGCTATCTATCAAGTTACTTTTCATCTGGCAATCCAGACCGGCTAGATGAGCCAGCATAAAGAGAGACTGGAGGTGGGGGAGGGAGGAAAAAGCCACGGGGGAGAGCAGGGTAAAAAAAGGTGATGACAAGAGGAGCTTATAGAGGCAAAGACCTGGAAATCTGGACCCAGCAGGTTCACCTTCTGAGCCTGGTGTCCATCTGAAGGCCAAGGGCACTGACAACAGCCCTATGGGAATCACCAGCATTTCCTAATTGCCTTGGCCAGAGTCCACCACAACTCATATCTCTAGACATTTCACTGTTTACAGAGCCCTTCCCCAGACAGAAAGCCTCACAACAGCCCTGGGACAAGAACTACTGCTATTAATATACCCACTGTACAGGTAAATAAACTGAGGCTGAGCAATCCAGTGATTCACCCCAAGGTTGCTCAGTGAGCAAGAAGGGACACTGGGACTTCAGGTCCACTCATTCAAAAGCCAATCCTCTCCCACCTGTTCCTCCTTCTTCTCCGTTACCACGGTCGAATGACTATCCAGAATTCTTGTTGATTCCATTTAGAAGACATCCTCGGATCTACTATACAAGTAGATCCGAGTAGAATCCAAGTAGAACAAGTACCTGGTAGTAGCCAATGTCATAGGAAATAAAGAAATGGGGGAAAAAATTGTCCCCTTCCCTCAAGTTACAAGATTGAGAGATTTTGAAATAATGGTAAAGGGCCTTCTGGCCAATGTGCTTTCAAACACAACCATGAACTCCACTCTCCTTCAGAACTTCGCCCTACAGTCATTCATTCAATAAATGTTTATTGAGTACCTGCTCTGTGTCAAGCCCTGTCCTAGATGCTGAGGTTACAACGGGCGCAGGACCGTTAAGGTCCTTGCTCTCACGAAGCTTAGATTCTAATGGCAGGGGACAAGTAAGAAACAAGGAAAATAAAAAAATAAGCATGTGTTGAAACAAAAACAGATGCAAACAGAGCTTCTCGTGGGCAAAACAAGCTCAGATCATATGAATGTCAGGCTAAGCTTCACAAATCAGCCTAAATTAATACAAATCTTCTAAATTAATACCAAGTTGGTTCTCTATTTACCAGATTATATAAAAACAAGTCCCCTTATTACAAAACCACAGAAAACACCACGTGAGAGCCCGGTCAAAAGTCAAACTGGGAAGGATGGCTACAAGACCTAAGGAAAGATGTTACTGCTGATAAACCACAGCCTCATCTTCAAGGCAGGAATGGATGCAGAGCCTGAGAAAAGGGCAGATTAATTCACGTTGGAATGACCTGGGAAGGTGACATTATCATTATGACTTCAGGGTCGAATTAGAGACTCTTGTACATTGAAATTAAATTATGCTTTCAGTATCACACACAAGGATTTCAGCTTCCAGGATGTCAAGATGTGTTTGTTCACATGTGGCTTTTATATTTCAAAAGATAATACCATCTGAAATTAGCCCAGCCCACCCCACAGACAGTGTTCTTTCTTTGAACTTGAGGCATTTGACATCCACTGTGCTTGTTTGGCAATTAACCACACACTGTCCGTGAACTTGAAGTATTGTCTTGCATTGTTCCTTATCTCTTATAGGGCTGAACTTCTCATGCAATGATGATTCATCTACCAACTGAGATTTACAGGGTAGACTTCTTGGAGATTTCAGTTGACAGAGAGAGACAGACGTTAGCCATCACTCAAATGAGTCTATAGTTAGATATTACAGACTGAGACAGCAAAATGAAGGAAAATAATTCAGTTCAGTGAGAATGGATCACATTTAGGAGATCCAGCCTGGACTGGAGGGAAGGAAAGGATTCCCTAAGAAAGTGGCCCTGGAGCTGAGACGGGGAGCAGATGAAGAAGAATGTGAAAAGGCTCTGGGCAGGAGGAACGGTGGGTCAACATGTGCACTGTGCAAAAGTTGACACTGTCGACTGACACTGAGGCCAGAGCAGAGAGAGCAAAGGGGGCTGGAAGGGACTGAGGCAAGAAACTTAGGTGGATCCTTGTAGAACTTTCCCTAAAAGCAATGAGAAGCCCTTGAGGGGTATGATCAGATTTGCACATCAAAAAGGTCTCCTGCCTGCAGCATGCAGCAGCCTTCTCTAAACATTGGATTACACATCCTTAAGAGTAAAAAGGTTTTATGCAAACTTATGTATTGTATATTTGTATATTCATATATACTGTATAGTTCATGTACATTATAAACTGTACAAATATAGAAATGCTTTTAAAGGGAGCTAAGAAATAATTTTTAAAGTCTTGTCTTGGCAAAATGCTGATAATTGTTGAAGCTGAGCAATAGGTACATGGGGTTTCATTATTATATTTTCTATCTTGTGTATGTTTGGAAATGACCACAAAGATTTTCTTTAAATCTTGCAAATTACGACGATGACTAGATACTATCATTAGTTAATATCTCAAAGCACAATGTACACTTAGGGTGAGGTTTGTTACCAACACTAGTAGATGTTTGTCCGTATTTCATGTGATATTTTTGATCACTCTGAATTCGGGGGCCAACTTAGAGTCTGACTTGATTAGGTCATCATTGTCTTTACTCATTCGAGGAGGTGTAATGGCTCAGCCAGTAGCCTGTCATTCCCTCTTGCTTGTCTTTAGTATTATCTTCAACCTACAAATGTGATGCAGGAATCTTTTTAAGTTGCTTGTCCACTTTTTGAAAGTTCATTTAATTAAAGCTACTTAATGTAATCCATAAGTGGCTTCTCCAGGAGAAGATACAAAATGCAGTACATTGTAAGGCACGGAGAACAAATGGGCAGAGGACCTGAATAGGCTTTTCCAAGATGACATACAGATGGCCAACAGGAATATGAAAAGGTGCTCAACTTCACTAATCATCAGGAAAATGCAAATCAAAACCATAATGACAGATCACCTCACACCTGTTAGGATGGCTATTATCAGAAAGATGAAAGAGAACAAGTGTTGGTGAGGATGTGGAGAAAAGGAAACTCTTGTGCACCATTTGTGGGAATGTAAACTGGTGCAGCTACTATGAAAAACAGTAGGGAGATTCCTCAAAAAATTAAAAATAGAACTACCATATGACCTAGCAATCCTGCTTCTGGGTATATATCCAAATGAAATGAATTCAGGATCTCAAAGAGATACCTGCAGTCCCATGTTCACTGCAGCATTGTTCCCAACAACCAAGACATGGAAACAACTTAAATGTCCACTGATGGATGAATGGATAAAGAATATGTGGTACCTATATATGCAATGGAATATTATTCAGCCTTTAAAAAGAAGGAAATCCTGCCATTTGCAACAACATGAATGGACCTGGAGAACATTATGCTAAGTGAAATAAGCCAGATGCAGAAAGACAAATATTGCATGATCTCAATTATATGTGGAATCTAAAATAGTCAAACTCATAGAAACAGAAAGTAGAATGGTGGTTACCAGGGGCTAAGGAATGAGGGAAATGGGGAGATGTTGGTCAAGGGGTACAAAGTTTCAGTTATGCAAGATGAATAAGTTCTAGAGATTACTGTACAATGTGACTATAGTTAATATTGTATACCTGAAATTGCTAAGAGAGTAAATTTTAAGTGTTCTCAACACACAAAAAAAGGTAACCAAATGAGGTGATGGATATGTTAATTAGCTTGATTGTTGTGAATATTTCACAATGTATATGTATATATGTATGTAAAATCATATACATATGTATATAAAATCATCAAATTGTACACCTTAAATATGTACAACTTGTAATCATCAATAAAGCTGGGAAAAAAGAAAACAACAAGCAGAAAACCATGAGGGCATCCCCTGAACCCTGCCATGTTCTAGAGGCTTCCAGGATACTTCTTGAACCAAACATGACACGCATCTGTCTGGCACAAGGATTAGGGTGAGGAGCCCAGGTCAAACCATTTGTTGAATATCAGTAAAGCTTTTTTTTTTAATTGAAGTATAGTTGATTTACAATGTTGTGTTAGTTTCTGGTATACAGCAAAGTGATTCAGTTATACATATATTTTTTTCATATTCTTTTCCATTATGGTTTATTACAGGATATTGACTATAGTTCCCTGTGCTATACAGTAGGACCTTGTTTATCCATTCTATATATACTAGTTTGTATGAATATCAGTAAAGCTTTATTCTTAATTTTATTAAAAATAAATTTTTAATAACTTTTATTTATTAAAAATAAATAAAAATCAAAATTCTGCCTGCACCCCAGTGGACTATACTGTATGCAAAGTTTTGGAGACACAGCAAAGTTTTGGAGACAGGAGGGACCCAGTGAGGACATCCAGGAGGCCACTCCAGTACGGAATGGAGTGATGATGGGGTGACAGTAGCGATGATGGAGGGATGTAGATGGATTCAAGAGATATTTGGAAGTATTGATACATCAATGCCGGATTGAAATGGGGATGGAGAAGAAGAAGGACACAGAAGCACTCCTGGGTTTCTGTCTTGCACAGAGTTATGCTTTCTACAAAGAAAGTACATTTATTCAAATGTTGAATTAAACTAGCACAGTGTCATAAAACTGCAACCTATTTGTGCTATTTAAATGGATTGTTTATACTAATAGGGCTTACGGTGATACTGTCTCTGTTTTTGTTTCTTAATAGTTTTAGAAAGTGCACCAGGTTCTCGCTCAGCTAATTTCACTTGTGGGAAGCTTCTGATTTTGAACCCTGAGCCCAGGCAGAGTCTAGGAGACAATGGTAGATAAGCTGCCCGTTCAAGCCTGTGCAGCGCAGCCCGCATCCCAGGCACTTTGACTTGGGTCAGTCCTTCCCCTCCCACCACCAAGAACCAGCTTCCCTGACAGGAAGCTCGATGTGAGGGCATATCACAGTCAGGATGATGGGGAGAGGCTGGTGAGGTGAGGCCCGGATACGGGCCGAGCAGATGACCACCTCCTCTAGCTTGACTGAGGGGGCTCCAGGAAGACCAAGACCCAGAGGCCAACTTTCCTCTCCTATTCACCTGGCCCCATTACCTGAGATTCTCCCCTTGGAAATGAATTACTCTGCATTAAGTATCATCTCCCAGGCGTTTTGGAAGGAGTAAAACATTATCATTGTCACCTTAATATGAGTGGATTTATCAGATCACTTTTCTCAGTGGCAGGAAAAGCCCGAAGTTTCACAACAACATTGTACGTCTGGCAAAGCACGGAAATGAGCATGCAGGAAACCCCCCAGTACAAACTTCCTTGATGTGTCCTTGCCACACTACCAGACTGCAAAGGGCAGGCAGACAGAGGTACCTCTTCCTTCTCACAAGCCAATTCCCCCAACTAGGGAGATTATGCCATTCTAGAATATAGAACAATAATGATAATAGTGTTAAATTTAAAAAATTCTAATTTACTAAGAAATTATGTGTGCCAGGCACTTGGGAAAGTACTTTACAGGTAAAATCCCACTTATTCTTTACCATAAATCCATGGTAGGTAATTATGATTGCCTGTACTTTACAGATGAGCAAAGATCAGAGAGGCTAAATACTTGTGTAATGATGAAGCATGAATGATGAAGCCAAGATCGTATTCAAGTCAGCAGGATGTTGTAGATTAAAGAAAGCTGCACCAAGAATCAAGAGACTTGAGTTTGAAATGCAGCTTTCCCAGGCAAGAGCTACGTGACCTTGGGCGACCTCAGAGCCTCAGTTTCCTCCTCTGTAAGATGAGGAACCCGATGATCTCCCAGGCTCTCCCAGCTCTGACATCCCATGAATCTACTGAGACATAATCTTCCATCCCCCAGGCCTCCCATCCAACCACACACTTTCTCTTGAGGCCAGTTTAATTAACCTCTCTGTGCTCTAGCTCAGAGGAACTTTTCAGAGAGCAACCAGCTGTTACAGTGGTTGTCTTTCTTTAATTTTTAAATTAAACTGAAAAAAGCTACTCTAGTGCTAATAAGATGAATGCCTGGGCATTCAAAGGGTTGGATGGAAAATATCAACCTGCTGAGTGGACAGGCTGATTCGAGGCAGGCTGGCATGTTGCTGCCACTGTGTTCCTGTAACCAGGGCTGGGGAGGCTTAGCTTAGGGCTTCAGCTGTTCTATCAGCTGTGAACTATTCGTGTTTCTCAATTCTCAGAGTTACTCTGCCTTAGGCAGAATTACTTTCCACAAAGACACATGACAGCTGGCCTGGGGTCCCCACATAGCACCCAGGAAAGCCGTAGTGACCAGGCCTCGCTGCAAACAACTTTTCAGAAGAGGAAATGCCTTCCTTTATAATCGGGAGGAGCCTTCATCCGGGGCCTGCCTCTTGTTGATTCATCTCAAGTCAGCCTCGATCATCGCATGTGAGTGCCATGAATAAGCTACACCTGGCTCTGGCCATGGGGTCATAAATCTCAGCTTTGCCGTTTATTAAGAACACCTGGGCTGAAATCCCAGCTTTGCCACTTATTAAAAACATCACCTGAGCTAAGTCACCTAACACCCACAAGCCTCAGCCTCCCCACCTGAAAAATCGAGATTATAGTACTTTATAGGGTCATTGAAAATATTAAGTAAGAGCTTACTTATATGGGAACACGTCTAGCCCAGGGTTAACATACATTAAGCACTCAATAAGTATTTGTTAAATCTGAATCATAAGTTGTAAGTCTCCAAGCCTGTATGGGGAAAGTTAAAGATTTTATGTCACTCAGAGGAAATTGTGGAATTCTGCAGCCCTCAAGAGCCATTGGAAATTTAATTCCATTTATTCTGCAAGTCTTTACTGAATGCCTACTATGTACCAGGCACTGTTCTAGGTACCAAGGATACAGAAAAGAACAAGACACACAAGAACTTGCTCCCATGAAACTTATTTAGTGTAAGCTATTTGAAATTTTCAAAAGTTTAAATACATTTGGGGGACTTCCCTGGTGGCGCAGTGGTTAAGAATCCACCTGCCAATGCAGGGGACACGGGTTCGAGCCCTGGTCCAGGAAGATCCCACATGCCTCGGAGCAACTAACCCAGTGTGCCACAACTACTGAGCCCGTGTGCCACAACTACTGAAGCCCACGTGCCTAGAACCCGTGCTCTGCAACAAGAGAAGCCACTGCAATGAGAAGCCCGCTCACTGTAATGAAGAGTAGCCCTCGCTCGCTGCAACTAGAGAAAGCCCGCACACAGCAATGAAGACCCAATGCAGCCAAAAATAAACATAAATAAATAAATAAATAAATCCATTTGGGGACAACAGTGTCGTATTAAGCTATTAGGTCATTAAGAAAACCCAGTGTCCAGCCTCTAAGCTCGGCCTCGGCAGAGGGCAGCCACACGCTCTTGCAACACTTTTCTTGGTGGCCCTATCACAGAGCACATTCCTGGGCTGGAAGACTGTGGCTCTGACCCAGTGTGACATTTCTTATGTCCTCAGGTATCCCTTCTGGCCTAAGTGGACAGGCCGTATAGTGTAACACAGCCTCTCTTTCCCCCAGTATATTCCTCAAAACATGACTAGATGATCAATGAGAAAAGAGTTCCTTGTCTACACAAGTTCAGAAAACAATGCCTTGAACCAAGTTCAATAGGTTTCCTTGCTTCAGGCCTTCTCAGAGGCTTTAGTAAGCTAAGGTACTTGTGAGTCTCAGAGAGGATTACAGTGTGCAACCTTTGACCAAAGTGCTGCTTCAACCATGGAACACTTCTTTATTCTGGAGTATATGGTAAGTCTGGCTTTCCCAGTACATATTTTCAGACATACTGGATTCTTGGAAAGAAGTCAGGAGTCCTGAGTTCTGGTCCCTGGATGCTGCTGACTCACTCTATGGTCTCAAGCAGGTCAAGTCACTTCCCTAGGTCTTAGTTCCCTCATCCAGAAAATGTGTTTGTGTGGTCAAGATGGCAAGAAGGTGATGAAGAGGAGGGAGGAGGCTGGCCCACATCAACTTGAAGATCCCTTTCAGAAGGACCAGTTTATCATCTGGAAGGTCACCAAGCTCCCTAGTGTACAAGCTGGCTCATGACTCTGTGTGCTGGCCCACGGGTTCCAATGGCCCCTCAACACTCAACGCCCCTGGGTCTGACTGTGACGCATTCTCCGTCATCCCAAAGACCACTCCTGCTTCCCTTCAGTTCTATTAACAGCCTTTCCATTCTATGGTCCACTAGCTCTTGAAATAATTGCTCAGTAGCTTGTGTTAGCAGTCAGGTGGGGCCTTAAAGATGCTCCAGGATGAGCAAGAGTCAGCCCAATCCCATCTGAACCATTTCTAGAGGACCTGGTGAAAATTACGCAAATATCATGAGCTAATACTTTTAACATGATCAACCATGTACAAACCAATATCTGTCTATCTATCTATCTATCTAAATAGAGAGGGAGAGAGAGGGAGACATCTATATCTATTTATTTATCTATCACCCATCAAGAAACAAAGAGATGAGAGACTGGAAAAAAATCCAATAACATATTAGCAGTGGTTTTCTCTGGGTCGTGGATAATGCGTGACTACTTTCTTATTTAAACTTTTCTATATTTTCTAAATGTTCATCAATAAGCATGTATTATTTTTATGATTCAACACAACTAATTCCTCCCCCCTTTTTAAAGAGTCATCTAGGGCAGGTCTGGGTGTGAAAGAAACCATCCAGCAGATTTTGTCAGATTGCTCCAGCAAGAGTCCTCCGCGTTCCTGTCTCCCATTACCTTGGCTTGTTTCCCTGATTCCTAATCTTCAACACCAACTCCCAAGCACAGTTTTTTAATAGCTCCCCAACTGAGTTCCTGGTATTTCCATGTGACCTCTGGCTATCAGCTTATGCAGGCCCCAAAGCCTTGGAGTAGCCACATATATTCATGCAGGTTGTCCACTGCACAACTCCAGGGGTTACAATTACATAGATGACAACGTGAATGGTACCTCCTGAGTTGTGCAGTGCACAGTCCACACAACCTTACATGGCAGCCCTGGCTGCCATGAGTCATTTACTCATGCCCTGAGTCATTACTCATGATTGCCTGAACATTTTGCAGAGACAAGTGCTATGCAGAATACGGCAGTAGCTGGGCTTGGGAGGCATCTACGTAATGTATCACAGCATGGGCTCTGGGCTCTGAAATCCAACTGCCTGTTTTATATACTAGCTCTGCCACTTAGCAGTTGAGTGACCTCTGACAAATTATTTAACTTCTCTAGCAATACAGCTTCAGTTTCTTTGCCTGTAAAGTGAGATAACACTAGTACCTACCCCCTAGTGTTGTTCTGAGGATTAAACGCAGTTAAAATATAAAGCACTTAATTTCCTGTCCCATGGTAAGTGCTCAATAAATGTTAATTACTGTAAGTATGATTTGCTCTGAAGTCACACACAGGCACCTAGAGACAAGCTCTTCAATGCTAATTAAAACTTGCATTCTTATTTAGCTCTGTCTGGGTGGGATAAAGGGAAAGCCAGCCAGGGAAGGAATGAGTTCCTTGGGGCCAGAACTGGATCATGGGTGCTCACCAAGGCAGCATAGGATCCAGAGAGCCAGGGAGTCAAGCTGAATCAGGGTTGGTTAGTTAAGAATAGACATCAGCAGCAGGGGCAAGAGACAGGATGGAAATGAAGGCTGCGATGCCAAGACTGCAGCCGTCTGATGGAAAAGATGCTGGATTTGGAGAGTCAGGGATCAGGAAAGAAGCTCCTGAATCATCACTGAAATATCCTTGGGATGCTCCCACCTTGTAGAGCCTGGGTCTGTTGGACCTCCTTAAAGGTCAGTGCTAATGCCTCTTCTTTCTACAATAATTAGGATTGACTCCAGCTGTGAGTTTTGAAAGCACCCCTAATAAGAGTGGCTTGAACAAGGCTGAAATTTCTCACTCAACTCAAAGTGTGGAGGTAGAAATTCCAAGGCTGGTCCATGGCTCTGCTCCTTCCAGCCCACACCTCCACCTTCTATGGGGTCTGGCCTCAGCATCGTGGTCCAGCTGGCATCCACGTCTAGGCAGTAGGATGAAAGGGAGATGAAGAAGAAGAAGGGAAGGGGCGCTGCCTGCCGCCTGAGATTCCCAGGAGCTGCCACACACCTGCTCCGTCTACAACCAGAACTCAGTCGTACCCACTTGGATGCAAAGAAGCCCAAACAACGTCCCTTTTATTCTGGGCAACATATTAGTTTCCTACTCCTGCTGTAACAAATTACAAACTTAATGTTTAAAACAACACAAATTTTTATCTTGTGGAGGTCAGAAGTCTGAAATGGTTCTCACTGAGCTAAAATCAAGATGTCATCAGGAGTGGGTTGTCTTCTGGAGGCTCTAGGGGAGAATTCATGTCCTGCCTTTTCCGGCTTTTAGAGGTCACCCCATTCCTTAGGTCATGACGTCCTTCCATCTTCAAAGCTGGCACTGGCCAAGCGAGACTTCTCCCAATGCCATCTCTCCGGTTCTGACCCTTCTGCCACCTTCTTCCCCATGTACGGACTCTTGTGATTACCTTGGGCCCACCTGGATAATCCATGCTGATCTATTTTAAAGGCTACTGATTTGCAGTCTTAATTTAATCTGTAACTTTCATTCCCCCTTCCCGTATATCATAACATATTCATAGGTTCTGGGGGTTAAGAGGTGGACATCTTTGAGAGGCTTAACAGAGGCAACCATGGCAAAACTCCTATCACTATACAAGTAGGGCAAAGGACATGGCACACACCCAAGAAGTCTGTGATCTCAGTGGGTGTCACGACACCCCACCCACCCACTGCCAAGTTCTGCCATGCTGATGGCATGGGAGGTGCCCACTGAGGAGGAGGTCAACCTTCTTGTCTGCCCAGCATCTCTTAAGGATCCCGCTCCCCTATGTGCAGTTCAGGTGGTTCAGGTGGGATGGCCCCAACCCTCTCAGACTGCTCCTGGGTGGAGCGCTGCTTCAGGAAATGGGCATGTGACCCAAGCCAGGTCACTCACGTCATTCTCGGTACTTAGGCTGGAATTTTGGGAATGATGTTCTCCCTTTGTTCTAGGATCATTGGCTTGGAGGACAAAGGAAGCTGGGAGGGGCCAATGGCCATCTTTGTCATCACTGAGAAAAGCCTGCCTGGTGTTGAAGCCAGCCCAGAGGTGAGCAAGAACCTGTAATGGGGAGAAAGAGACAGAGGCACAGGGGACCTCCAGCCATGCCCACAGCCTGAGAGCCACCCCTGGGCTTTCAATGCTCCTGGGCCAATAAATTCTCTCTGCTCTTTTCTTTTTCCTTAAACTAATTTGAGTTTCTTTCACTTGCAGCCAAATGCCTCAGCTAATACGCTCAAGAAATACCTGTTGGGGCAAATCACAACTTCCCAGAGCCCTGGAGTGTCTCCTGAATCCCAGCTCTTCAATGCTCTGCCTCTAAGCCAACGATCAGGAGCCACGAGGCCCTCCTGCTTCTATATGCCCTCACAGATACTCAAACGCCTGGCCTCCCACGGCCTAGCTCAGCCCAAATGTGTGGAGACTTTGCCAAGTCATTTACTCTGCCTGGGAAAAACCCCCATGTAACCAGGGGCCCTTCCTGGCCACTCAACAGCTCTTTTCCTTCTGCATCTGCTGGGAACACTAACAAAGAGTCCAGAGGTAACCCGAGACCTGCGTGGCTCTTGTAGGACATCCGTATGTAAACTCATGGCTGCAGAAGGAAGAGAGAAAGAACAACTTTCTTGCTCTGAATGGCAGCTGTGAGAACCTATAGTTACTTCCTCTCTCCCGCAGCCCCCTCCCGAGCACAGCTTTTCCTGGCCTGAGTCCCTCCCCACAGTCCAGCTCTTGGCTGGGTTCCAAGTAAAAGACACTCCTTTAAATGTAACCGGAAGCAGGAATACTACCTCCAGGGAACCCAGCTACAGAGGAGGAATTTAGAAGACATAGCCATCCCCAGCCATCCCCTGTCCAAGCTAAGGTCAGAATCAGAGCGCTTCTGAGTTGCCAAAAGGAGCAACGGAACTGAAGAAGTTTACAAAGCACCTGGAGAGCTGCTTTGCTATTATAAGTGTCTCATTTCAAAATTTCCTGTCAGTAGTACACCTGGCTGGCTCATGGGAGCAGCTGTGAGCAGCCTCTCTGAGACTTAAACATCTCCCAGCCCCCTTTACCTTTTCCCAGCTGGATGGGGCAGGAGAGCCTTTAAGACCCATCTGGTTTCTGGTGTCTTTAAAGAAATCAGCACCCTCTTAGGTCATTTATGAAATGAGAAATTAACTTGTACTTTGACTAAAATCAAGTGTGAAGTCATAGTAATCACTGCCATTTACAGAGTACCTCCCATGTACCAGACACTCCACTTAACCTAACTACAACCTACCAGGAGGTTTATTATCCCCAATTTACAAGTTAGTTGCCCAGGAACTCACTTACAAGAAGGTATGTGCTCAAAAAGAACTCAATCCCACTGAATTAATTAATAAATAAAATTTACCTAGCAGTACAGCTGTCAACATCTGATAGGAGTGCTCACCCCTGCTCCGCAGGCGACAGCGCCTCCTTTCTTTGTCTTCCGTATGACTTTGTTCTGAGAAAAGTCCCATGGTGACACATCGTTTGAAGACCACTTGTAGAAAGAGCCCAGTTCTTGGCGAGAGAGAAGGTCTGGGATTAAATTCTGGCTCTGCTGCTTAACAGCTGTGCAATTTTGGATAAGTCAAGTAAGCAAGCTGAGCTTCCAGTTTTCTCAATGAAAAGTAGAGCTCGGAATACCCATCTCTCTGGGGTTGTGTAGGGATTTGAGATAATATTTGTAAAGTGCCTCACAGTGAGTACATGGTAAGTGCATGGTTTTACCGGTAGTTAGGTACTGTAATTGGTTGATCTGGGACAGAGTGATGGGCTCGATGAATGGGAGGATGTTGAGGGCAGAGAACCCGTTGAAAGAAGGCCCAGGAGAGGGCAGAAGTCACCAGACAGCAAGGTGCAAGGGGCAAAGTTACAGAGTAGACCAGGAACTGTGGAAGGAGCGGTGAGTGCCACGGAAGACAAATGGCTCTAGTACCAAGGTGCCAAGGATGCCATGGCCTAGAGCCCAAGAGCTGGCTGGAGGCAGAAGCCCCGTAGGACCTTTCTTCCAGAAGGACCACTCGTCCACATGCTGAGCAACACCAAGGCCCTTGAATTGACTTCTTGTACAAAGGGGTGGAGACTCAAGAAAGTTCACTTGCTCACTTGCTCTTCCATCGCCAGACAAACAGCCCCTCTGCCCCCTTCCCACCCTTCCCCCCATCACTCTCCAGGAGGCCGAGTGGAAACATTCCCCAGAGCCTCCTCTCGCTGCAAAGCCACGGGTAGGAGGCTCTTAAAAAGCAAATATTCAGCTTCATAAACATGTCATAAATTCATAACCAGTTCTCCACATTCTTTGTGTTTTTATGCGATGCATCTAATATCTTTCTACTCTTGACTTTGAACTCACATTTTTGGGTCCAGGTTACTAAGAAGTGGCTGTTCACAGGAGATTTTATTACTGTTTATTACTTCTGTGTGGATGGGGCAGTTGCTTCTTTTTTATTCATCTCCAAGAAAAATATATTCCCTGTGGCACTTAGACAAAACATGATATTAGACGTATTTTTCTTTTTCTGAAGAAGTTGCTTCAACTTCTGGTAAGATAGCGTCTAACCTGGATCTCCCAGAGGCTGCTTGCTTTCATGGTTTCAGGGTGGGGGCCATTGTGTGGGAACCTACGTCTATTTCCTTCCCTCAGAATGAATGTGCTCAAGACAAGTGCCATCTGATGCCCAGCAGGCTCCTTGCAGATTCTAACCATAAATATGCATAAACCACAAAACAGGAGGGGAGCCAGCTCTTGATTGACCAGTATTCAATCAACCAGAACTCTCAGTTAACCGAAACTCTGTACTTGACTTCAAAAGAAAGGCCTAAGAACGAAGAGGAAAGAAGCTAATACTGGAGGGTGAGCTTTAGAAACAAAGCTCTTCCAACATACAGATGGCCAGTAGGCCCATGAAAAGATGCTCAACATCACTAATTATTAGAGAAATGCAAATCAAAACTACAATGAGGTACCACCTCACGCTGGTCAGAATGGCCATCATCAAAAAGTCTACAAATAACAAATGCTGGAGAGGACGTGGAGAAAAGGGAACCCTCCTACATTGTTGGGCATGTAAGTTGGTACAGCCACTATGGAGAACAGTGTGGAGGTTCCTCCGAAAACTGAAAATAGAGTTACCATATGATCCAGCAATCCCACTCCTGGGCATATATCCAGACAAAACTATAATTCAAAAAGATACATGCACCCCTGTGTTCACAGCACCACTGTTCACAATAGCCAAAACATGGAAACAACCTAAATGTCCATCGACAGATAAATAGATAAAGAAGATGTGGTACATATATACAATGGAATATTTCTCAGCCATAAAAAAAGAACAAAATAATGCCATTTGCAGCAACATGGATGCAACTAGAGATTATCATACTAAGTGAAGTAAGTCAGAAAGAGAAAGACAAATACCACATGGTATCACTTATATGTGGAATCTAGAATATGGCATAAATGAACCTATCTACAAAACAGAAACAGACTCATAGACATAGAGAACAGACTTGTGGTTGCCAAGGGGAGGGGGGGAGAGGGATAGATTGGGAGGTTGGGGCTGGTAGATGCAAACTATTACATTTCAAATAGATAAAAAACAGAGTCCTATTGTAGAGCACAGGGAACTATACTTAATATCCTGTGATAAACAATAATGGAAAAGCATATTTTTAAAATGTTAAAAAAAAAAAAGAAACAAATCCTTTCCGGTAGCTGTTTTTATTATAGCCAATACTTACCAGGAGCTCACGGAGTGCCAGACACTAGGCTAAGTAGTGCATATGCATTATCTAATTCAGTCCTCACAACAACCCTTGAAGGAAGTACTCTTATTGTCCCCATTTTACAGATCAGAAAACTGAGGCTTAGAGTGGTTAAATAACTTGCCCAGTCACACAAGACTGCCCTCAAATCCAGGATTCTGACTCTAGAATCCACAAGCGTAACTGTTCTAGGAAATCAGTAAATTCAGTTCCAATGTCTACACCTCCTACAGACACATCTAAAATTAACAGGAGTCTATTTACCCCCTCTTTTTACAATCAAGGAAATGGATGCCCAAAAAAGGAAGGAGTCAGCCTGTGGGCACCCAGCCAGCAACTGACAGAGCCAGGATTTGAAACAAGTTCAGCCCTTAGGACAGTACCCCTGTTCAGCCCTTAGGACAGTACCCAGAGGCTGCATGTTTAGAAAGATGGCACAGCCAAGTTCCCCAATTTCCACGACAGCCCTCTCTACTGCTCCTGGGGCTCATTAATATAGGACAGTGAGACAGTTTTTCGATAGATTTCGAACAAGAATTTGGAAGGGAGTAAATTAGCCACTTAATTAACTTTTTAATTTATCAGTCAAGTAGCAGGAGCTAATTGAAGTTTCCTTTGGGTATTAGGTTCAATAAGCCAACATAATAGCCAGGATTCACTGAGCGCACACAACGTGCAAACTCTACCCTGAGTAATTTACATGTTTTAACTTAGTTAATCCTCACACAAGCTGATGACTCGGGACTGATGTTATTCCATTGCACAGGTGATGAGACTGAGGCACAGAGAGATTAAGCACTTGCTCAGGGCCTGCTGAATTTATGTACTATTTGTATAAAACTGCTTCCACATATATTTTCTTATTTGATGTCATAGCAAACTTGTGATTCACAAATGAATATTTTATTTTTATTTATGTATTTATTTATTTTGGCCGCACTGCGTGGTTTGTGGGATCTTAGTTCCCCATCCAGGGATCAAACCTGGGCCCCCTGCAGTGGAAGCGCAGAGTCCTAACCACTGGACCGCCAGGGAATTCCCGAAAATTTTCTTATTTTTATCACCTCCATGTTAGAGGAGGAGAACCAGAGCTTGCACTAGCCCTGTCACTTTTGAGCTATGTAAGCTTGAGCAAGCACTTTACCTCTTCAAGCCCTAATTTCTGTAAAATGGTCAGGGTGAACCGGACGCTCTCTAAGATCCATCCCCACCTCCTCCGTGCTGGAATACCCAAGATAATGAAGAGAGATGGCCTTGTTCTCTGGAATGTCCTTCCCCTATGTCTGGCAAACCTGAGGTCTCTTGGCTTAAATACAGGCATGTGGGCACCACCATAGTGGTTGTGAGTAATTATGCGACTTAACTATCCATGCGCCCAAGGGCAGAGGAGAGGGGTTGCATTTTTACACTGATCTAATCAAAGCCTGCTTCATTCAGAATGTGCAACAATTCTGATTCCATGAGCACCCAATGGATGGTCTAGGGCCGGCTTCCCTTGAGGTGATGTTGAGGAAATGACACGGGGTGTTCACTCATGAAAAGTCCTGGGGCATCACCCAAGGAACGAGCCACATGGGAGATGGACACGGCCATCAGGTCGCGCCTCTCAAGGTCTAAAGCATCAGGGAAACTCCCCGATTACATATGCATGGCAAGATCGGAGGCTGAAGCCCTAGTGTTTTTCTGGGTATTTTTGTTTTGTTTTTTTCTTTTCTTAAGGCACTCAATTCTGTTTACATTTAAAAGGGCACTGTGTTCTGGCAGAATTTGCTTTTAAAATAAAAGGTAGGGGATAGATAAGAAATTAATGGGCCTCTTGAGTACATGATGACCTGTCATAGCTTTGACACCCGACATTTGGAGAGTGGGGAGTAGATGAAATACAACACAGTAAAGCTTTCACTGACTCAAAAGGTTCAGAGAACTGGGCATTTTGTCAGAAGCTGTTGAACAACTACAATGTATTCAATTTGGAGAGACCTAGCTTGCCACCTATTATTAGAGTAAAAAAAAAAAAATTTCTACCCAACACTAAATCTTCCTGTTCTAGAGAATTCCCACTGAGAGTTCTGGGGTAAGGCAGAGCCCATCTCCACTGCAGAAGTCTAAAAGATATTCACTTTCCCAGCTTCCCTTGCAGCTAAGTCACAGCCAATCAGCTGGGCCCATGAGCTTTCAATAAGAAACTGGTGATGCAAAGAAGTAGGGCCAATGGAAAGGCATTCTGGTGAGGCCAGCAGCAAAGCAGCAACCTCTGATATCCAGGAACAGTGATGGTGACCTCGGTACACTGGTAATGTCCTCTGCTCAGGGGAGATGTCAGCAGTGTCCTTACTAGGCTGCTTCTCAGGCATGATTTTGGCCTTAGTCCTCGCTGCCATCTTGCCTCCTTTGTTCCAGCTCATTTTCTAAGCCTGGGTCTTCCAGGTGATTCTGTGAGCTCCCCAATAGCCTTTCAACAAACTATTTTTCTTCTTAAATCAGCCAGAGTTGGTTTCTGTTGTTTATAACTAGGAACTCTGATGGAGGTACTAGTTATGTGACTTGGGCAAGTTACTTCATCTCCCAGACCCTCAGCTTTCCTATCTGTAAAATGGGGATCATACTCATGTCTTTCATCTATTCACTCAGGAAATACGTAATTATTGAACACCTGCTAGGTGCTAGGCACTGTCTAGCTCTCCTACACTCATACATTTATAGTCTGATGGGAAAGACAGACATTAACAAATTTTCACAGAAGTAATTTATTACAGTTGTGTAAGATTTTTGGAAAAATTCATAGCAGCATAATTTATAATAGCCCAAAACAAGCCAAATGTCTATCAACCAATGAATGGAAAAACAAAATGTGGTATATCCATGCAATGGAATATTATTCACCCATAAAAGAAATGAAATACTGATATACACTACAACATGGATAAACCTTGGAAACATTATCCTAAATGAAAGAAGGCAAGCACAAAAGGCTACATATTGTATAATTCCATTTATATGAAATGTCCAGAAAAGGCAAATCCATAGAGACAGAAAGTAGATTGCTGGTCTCCAGGGGCTGGGGGTCAGGGAGGATTGAGAGTGTGAAAGTTTTCATTTGGGGCGATGAAAATGTTCTGGAATTATACAGTATATATTGACGATGGTTGCACAAACCTGTGACTCTACTAAGAACCACGGAATTGTATACTTTAAAAGGGTGAATTTTACAGTATATGAATTATATCTCTAAAGAGGGCTCTCACTCTTATTCCATTCCTCATCACTGCCTTCCCTTTGTGCCCTATCCTCTTTCTCTCCAAATGCAGATAGTTTTTCTCAGCGCTGCTGAGAAAGATAGCCTCTGTATCCCTAGATGCATAGGCTTCTGGCTTAGCAGGCCCATCAGAAACAAAGATCCTCCCTCTCTCCAGGTCTCTTGAAATCAATTCCAGAGAAGACCCTGATTGGCCCCACTTAGGTCACATGCCCATTTACAGGCTAATCACTGTGGGGAAGGGGGACAGGGTAAGACTATGATTGGCTCAGCTTAGTTACCTGGAAACCCCTGTTGGGAAGGAGGTGGGCTCTGCGATTATCAGCCCCACCAGAACCACAGTATGAAGGGGGAAATTTTCAGGGACTTCCCTGGTGGTCCAGTGGTTAAGACTCCATGCTCCCAATGCAGGGGGGGCCGGGTTCGATCCCTGGTCAGGGAACTAGATCCCACATGCCGCAACTAAGACCCAGTGCAGCCAAATAAATAAATGTTTTTTAAAAATAAAAAAAATAAAGGGGGAAATTTTCCCCCAAAGGAAAGGAGGGGCTGTGACCAAAAGAGGTAGGGATGAGATGGTATGCTTGACAACCAATATCTATCCTGCTTCACCATGATCACTACAGAAACCAAGTCTGTTCTAGGGGTGCCAGAAAAACTTCCCTAAGCACTGTTAAGACCTAGAGAATAAGTAGAAACTAGTGAAATAAAACCTGTACCTGAGAAAGAATGTTACAGGTGGAGGTAACAACTCACAAGAGAAGATAATATAGTTGACCACTGAACAACACAGGTTTGAACCAGGTGGGTAGAACTGCAGGTAGAAAGGCCAACTATAAGCTATACTAAGATTTTCCACTGTGCAAAGTGCCAGCATCCCAACCCCCTTGTCGTTCAAGGGTCAACTGCATATGTTAAAATACATCAACTCTAAACCACTAAGTAATTATCACTCTAGGACCCAGGAATCCTGACTCCCAGGCTAGGTTCCTTTCTGCTTTGGAGAGCTGTGACTTAGAACACACCCTGCCTCAGGTGGCCTGTGGAAAGCTCCACCTGAGATCCGTCACTGCTGGTGAGTAACGTACCTGATTCTAGAAGACTCTCTGTTTAGTGTCATAAGCGAAATAAACACCATTTCATGCCTAGTGTTCCATCCCTCTTCCCACATAAAGGTTGCAAGCAGATATTTTCATAATCCTCACTTCCATCTATGTAAAACTGTGCCAACAACAGTCGATAATGTCAGCTCAAACATATTGCTTGCATCTTGGAACTCTGCACAGCGGGGTTTTGGGTTTTTTTTTTAATGTTAAAAAGTGGGGGCGTTGCAAAGCTGGACTGATACGATGCATAGACTGTATGAAGCTGGAAGAGAATGTAAAAGTCATCCACCCGCTCGTCTTAAAGATGGGAAAAATCAAGGCATACTGGAAGATTTTAGTGACTTGGTCAAAGCTACACAGATGCTCCTGTCCCCTAAGCTGTCCATTTCTGGCTCAGTCAGGACCCATTTGGTTGTAAAGGGCAGAGCCAGTGAAAAGTCCACAGGCAGGGCTGGAACTGGGGGATCAGATGACGTCATCACGACACACTCCCACTCTCTACTTGAGGTAGAGACTGTCCTGATCTGCCCAGGACTGAGGGGGTTCCCAGGATGCAGGACTTTATGTTCCAAAATCAGGTCAGTCTGGGATGAGTTGGTCACTCTAGTCTATCTCTTCAGCTGTGCTGTCCTCTCCATCTTCTCTCACAGAGGCAAGATGGCTGCAGGGCTATGTCCCACCCTCTCAGGAACTCCTGCAGAAAAGGACTATCTGAGTATCACCAGCAGGAGTCCTGCAATCCTCTCTGATTGGCCAGATTTGGGTCACATGTACTGAATGCCTCACTATATCCAAGAGGTCAGGCTTGTGCTCAGCTTCTCCTAGACCTTGTAGAGAAATGACTACACAAGACCACACACTGGTCACTATTTCATTGCTGTAATTTGATGCCCATGTGCGATGCCTGGAACTGCATAACAAAATATATGTATATAAGTGCATAAAAGATGATTGATACGTAGATGACAAACATATAAACAACTGTATAACAAGATATATAACCTAGCAACTGTATAACAAGATGGTGCTGGTGACCCTGTAAGAAATTGTTCCCAGGACCTAGATTTCAGATCCAGATGACATACCCTGACAAAGGCACTTTTTGCAATCATATGAAATGATGCTACAGGAGTTTCAACCGGACCTCACCCTGGACAGGCAGAAGCCCATCACCACAAATCCAAATGTATCTCCTAGGAGGAAATGGGGTGACCTAAAGAAGCAGTCCTCCCTTGGGACTTCCCTGGTGGCACAGTGGTTAAGAAGCCGCCTGCCAATGCAGGCGACACGGGTTCGATCCCTGGTCCAGGAAGACCCCACGTGCTGTGGAGCAACTAAGCCTATGTGCCACGACTACTGAGCCTGCGCTTAGAGCCCTTGACCACAACTACTGAGCCCATGCACCGCAACTACTGAAGCCCGTGTGCCTACAGAGCCTGTGCTCCACAAGAGAAGCCACCGCAATGAGAAGCCCGCGCACCGCAACCAAGAGTAGCCCCCGCTCGCAACTAGAGAAAGCCCGCGCACAGCAACAAAGACCCAACGCAGCCAAAAAATAAATTAAAAAAAAAAAACTTTATTAAAAGAAAAAAAATAAGAAGCAGTCCTCCCAGTGCATCCTCCAGCCTGAAACTTCCTGGTCCACTTTGCTGAGATTGTACCCTTTGTGCTATCTGTAAGATTCCGGGTTGGTTTTGTCAAGCCCCCAACCCTGTCCTGTGGAGAAATGCTTCACCTGGGCCAAGCGCCCACCCTGTCCCTGTAGGTGAGGCAGTCCCATACAACACAGGTAAGTTATGTATCAAGGACGGCGTGCTGTTGCCAAAAGAAGGAGGGCGATGGATTTAAGAGTCCCAAAACAACACACATCCACCCCATCATTTCGTGCTGTTTAATTCTGCTGACTTTTCATATCACGGTAGTCCCCTCTTATCCACGCTTTTCCTTTCTTCGGTTTCAGTGACCCGAGGCCAACCTCCATCCGAAAATATTAAATGGAAAATTCCAGAAATAAGCAAGTAATAAGGTTTAAATCGCACATTCTGAGCAGCGTGATGAAATCTTGCATCATCCTGCTCCCTCCTGCCTGGGATGTGAATCATCCCTTTGTCCAGCGCATTCCATCCCTTAGTCACCTAGTAGCCGTTAGGGTTATCATCAGATCAACTGTCATGGTATCGCAGTGCTTGTGTTCAACTGACCCTTATTGTACTTAATAATGGCCCCACACCCTGGCACACTGCTGATGGGGTGCACATTGATTAAGCCTCTCTGAATAACATTTGGACATCCCTGTCAAATTTAAAATTCCTATACCCTTTGACTTGGGAATTATCCTCCCAGGAATTTATCCAACAAATATTTTGGTAAGTGGGGAAAGGGTGTATATTCAGGTTAATTACCGTGGCATGGTCAGAGAGGACTGGAAACCAACTGTTAACAGGGGGTCAGTGAAATATATTGTCGTGTGTCCGCAATGGAATAAGACTTGCTCCAGGCATAAGGCAGCTCTGTGTTTACTGATGTGTATCTCTAATATACATCGGTAAGTGCAGAAGAGCAAGGTGAAGAATGGCCATATAATTATTTTGTATTATTCCTGGCATGGCTGCATGTAAATCAAACACTTGTAGATCAAATTGACTTAAATATTGTAGAAACTCTTTTTCAAGAAACACTACTACATATCCTTTGAGAAAATGAAGACTGCTTCAATAAAATGAATAAAATGAAAATGTTATGCTTCAGTAAAATGAAATCAGCTCCCAATTTGTATCACAGGGACCCAGCAGGTTACAAAACTCTGCTCAAATGGTTTAATTTAAGAGGTTTTAATGAAGGGATCAGTTACGGAGGTGTGGATAGAGTTAAGGGAGCCTTCAAGAGATGAGGGCAGCAGGAAGCTGTTGCTAGCTCTGGGTCTTCAAGGGCAAGGGGAGAAGAGCAATTCTGCAGAACCCAATGAGAACTGAAATCAGGGCGGAGGAGCTGCCTGGCAGGAATCAAAGTCATGGAAGGGTCGAGCTGATGGTGCCAAAGCAAAGAGGGAGTGAGGAAGAAATACTCTGACTACTATGACTTCCTCCCACCCTCTAATTTTTTTGCCCATAACTTCCATTGACCAAATCAAAATGGAAACCAGAGGGCAAGGGAGCCCAGGTAAGGTGATCTGCAGGGCTCAGCCCTAGGTCTAGAGAAGGACAGCACATGGACTGAGGGGAGGCAAGGGGAGGGATGCTGACAGTCCCCTGCATGATCCACCCTGTTGCATCCACTCAGCATCCATCTTGCCCCTCACTCAGATGAAGAAACTCTCATCCCCAGCATTACTGAGACACCAAATTCCATAAACTGCCCTGTCGTGGAAAGGAGATGTCAATTCAGTCACACTGTCACTTGGAACCTAAATTGTAACACACCCTTCACGTGAGGTAGCAGAAAGGCAAGCAGAAAAAGGAAACTGTAATTGATTAGATAAGACATGTATAACAACTACCATCCACACCTTTCGGTCCCCTGCTGATCAAGGGACTGAAATCGACAACCAAGCCTCCTTCTTCCACCACCCAATCCACCTTCTCCCTACTCTCAGCACTGCAGATGACTAGAGTTTTATTTACTTGATAGGATGAGTCAACCTTTTATTTCCATAGGATTAGAGCCCTTAGTGACTCAATATTCACTGGGTTGTCATGGTTTTTCACTAACCATTATTACTGTATATGAGAGTGCTAAGAAGTGACCCAGTGAGTCTTCTGGGCTCTGGATATGGTTTTTTTTTTTTTTTTGCCTTTGTTGGGTGGCAGTAACCTAATTTTCCTTGATGATAAGGATCAAACCCCCCCCCCCCCGGCCCCGGTCAACACAGTAAGCTTCCATCTGCTTGTTGGTCCAGTGGCATGAGGAGCCTCAAATGGCCAGGGACACTTTCAGCTTCAGCTCTAATAGAACTATGCCTGTGGTCCCTGGTGGAAACCAGGACCTCCAAACTCACCAACCAGGGATTTCAGGGATGGGAAGCCAAAACACTCTAAGTGGGTTGTTAGGTGTAACAGTCTAAAAATGAGATGGGGTTACTCCCACCTCCCCCTTGGTTCCACGGCCTTGTATTTTGGATATGGAGGAAACACTGTATTTACTATATTTCACAGGACAGAAGCCCCAAACTTTAAGGACGTTATTTCCCGGTGGTCTTTAGGTCATTCTACAGTTCTATTAAGCTTCTGAGTGGTGGGTCACACGGTAGTATCAGCTAATTTTGTCAGCAAGAGGCCAGTGCTGTACTTCCTCTGCCATAACGTGAGTTCCTTGGTTATTTAGAGGTGAGATGGTGTAGGACACCAAGGCAGTTGAGGTCCCTTCAGAGTCCACATGGCAGCTGTGTTAAAAACCACTCAGCTATGCCTCTGGTCCCGATTCTCCTCTACATGGAAGAAGAATTCTCTTCCCAAGGTCTAGCAGCCTACTCTCTGTTTTATCCTCCCTGCTGGTTTCCTGTAAACTTCAGGAGGCGGAATGGTGTCATAGGAAAGCACGTGAGTTTTAGAGTCAAAAGTCCCAGATTCAAATCCCAGCTCTGCCCCATATGACCTGTGAGATTCTAACTATGCAGTTTCCTTGTGAATAAAATAGGGATATTATACCTACCTTGCAGGTTTGGGGGTGAATTAAATAAACTAATGTAGATTAAAAAGTCAGGCACACAATACACATTCAATAAACATTCCTCCCTCCCTCCTGCCTTCAAACTAAACTCCACATCTGAAGCATCCATTTTAGAAACTGTTTATAACAAAACATGTACCTTAGGGAAATTTATAAAACAATACCGGTTGAATTTTCTCTGCCTCAGCCTTGCTGCCCTGATGATGTGCGTGGCATAGATTTATAATAAAAATCTACAGCTCTCAGCTTTTCAATTCCTCATCTTTTACTTTCACACATGGCCAGCTCAGCATTCTTCTCTGTCTCAATGTTTCTAAATCTGCCAGTTTTGTGCAAGCCAAAATCCCCTGTCTGGGCTTGAGTCCAGTTTTCTCAGCAGATGATTTCTTTTGGTAAGCCCTAATACTTACAAATCATCCTCTGGTCTAACTCAACCCTTGGCCCGAGTTATACACGTAAGCACATGAGACTGTAGGGGGTTAGAGGAGAGAAGGGTGGAGGGGAGAATGTGTATTTGTGTGTGACCCAGTCTTTGAATAACTTTCCTGCATGGGAGTTCCATACTGTCAAGATTGTTGTTTGCAAGCAACAGAAATCAGACTATCAGGGTCCATAGCATTGGAAAGAGGCTGAAGAAACAGATGTGGAAAACAGGTGGGAACCAAGACAGCCCAAGAGGACCAGACAGCAAGGACCATGCAAAGCTGCTGCAACAAAGACCACCTGAGTCAGCACCCCTTCCAGTGATGCTGGCCAGGAACGCCTTCCAGTGAGGAACCACCAGCTTCCTTCCATCTTTCCCCGGGAGAGTGTGATCAGTCAAGTCTAAGTCCATGCCTGTCCCTGGCCTGACCACAGCAGGGAGCAAGAAAATCTGGTCCCCTTAGGTTCTGTATCTGGAAATAAGCACTACCTCCCACCAAGACACAGTGGGGCCTCCCCCTAAATCAGGGGGCTAGCAGGAGGGTGCTACTAACTGGATGGTAAATATATACACACAACAAATTTTCAACAGACATTCATTCACTTGGTTTTAGGCAATTTACAATCCTTGGCTGACTTGTTTAAAAGAAAGTTTGTTATAACTTATTTGTAGTGAGAAAGAGCACTACATATATTTTGTAACATTTTTTAAGGCCTGAAAATGGAACATTTCATCTCATGGTTACAGGGCTGTGTGCTGTAACCACTGGCAGAGAAATACCATCTCAGATGGATCAGATACAAGAGGGCAAAAGAGAAGGGTCCCTCTAAATGTTGTTCCAAATAGAGTTCCTGCCTCCTTCTGGGCAGGTCTGGGCAATTAGAAAGAAGTCCTTCCAGAAACACAGGCGACCTCCCCCCAGGCAGAGGAAATACAGAGTTTGCTCTGTTCTCGGCCCTAAAACCAGTGAAAGTGAGGCCTCACGCAAACAATGAGACTCTAGTCCTCAGCCTTCCATCCAACCATTCACTTCTCCTTTCACCTAAGCTAGAATCTTGAGAGCCCTCCTTGGTGCTTCCCTGACTTCATCCTTTGCATCCGACCGATCGCCAAATCCTGCAGTGTTTGCCTCCTACACACATCTCAAGTCCCTCTTCTCCTCACACCCCCGCTGCCTCTCTCTTGGCTCTGATGCTCATCAGCTGCTGTCTGGAAACAGCAACATCCTCTAACTTGTGTCCTGTCTCCTGTCCTTGTGCTTCTTCCATTCACCCCTCTGACACCCAAGAGAGAAGTACCTACAGCAAAATTGACCCATGTGATTCCCCTGCTTACAGCTCTTCCGTGGCTCCCACCGCTTCAGATCAAGCCCAGGCTTTCCAACAATCCTCACTGAGCCCTCTGCTGCCTGCCCGCAACCTCTTCATCCCCAGCTCTCCTCAGTCCCTGCCTCACATTCTGACCTTCACCGCACCCAGTGCTGTTCCCCTCCTCTTGTCATTGGTCCATCTGTCTCCTCCACCTGGGTGGCCACCCCACTCCCATCTTTATCTCCATTTGCTTCATCAGTTCTTACTCATCCTTTAAGACCCAGCTCAAGAGCAACTCCAGGAAGCCTTGCCTGACTGTTCCAGGTTGACTTAGGTGCTTTATCCCTGTGTGTGTCCCAACCACCTCTGTGCAAACCTCTCTCACTGTACACATCACATAGTTTTAGGAGAACATATTTATGTGTCTCTCTCTCCCCATGGCCTCTACACCCCTGAGGGTCAATGTTCATCTGTGTTCCCTAAGCTGCTTTAGATAGAAGAGGACCAGGAACATAGCAAGGGTGTGATATATCCCTGCTGAGACAATGAATGAATGACGTTCTATAATAAACTTTACAGCCTGTAAAATGATCAAAAACAGAACGAAAGATAACCACTCCTTTTGCTTAGTTGACAGAAGAGAGAAACAATCTAATTTATGTGCCATCTCTTCAATAAACACACAATTTGAAGATGCTTAGCAAAAGCTTTTATGGAATACCATTTTTAGCAAAGCAGATGTTTAAAAGACTAAATTATTTCTTAAATTACTATCAACAGTAAATTCTGGTTGAAAATATTAAGTCCCTTAAGGGACTGAATTTCTCAGGCAGTAGTCAGAATGGGAAAGAAGATGAACATTCTGTACTTCTTTTTAAATTACTTTCTTCTTCCTGAAATGAATGTACTGTTGTTTAAAAGAAATCGTGGGTTCATTTTATTTTTATTTTTATCGAATAACCTGAGACTAACAGTAAAATGGTTTTTAGGTCACAGACCACAGTTTCTAGGCTACAACTTAGAAATTCAATTCCACATACATGGAGACTCCATATGTGCCCGCTATTGGGCATACATCAGTGAACAGAATCCACTTACAGACTTCAGCTTTCTGGGGAAAATAATGGCTAAGACAGGCAGAGATATACAAATCACCCAAGAAAAGACAGGAGAGAATTGTTTTTCTATTTCCCGATGAAAATTTGTAATTATTGTTATTGATCACCTTTCAACCAATGATGTCATAGAATAATTTAATGATCTCTATAACATGTACATGTACATAAATGTGAAAACTGAACACCAAATAGGTTAAGTGACTTCTCCAGGATTTGACAAATCAGTAGCTGACTCATACGAGGAAACACACTTAACATGACTAACAAACTTCTTCTCCAATAACTAGGGTTGACAAGTCCAAATATGCAGTTATCACAATTTGTCAAAATACAACAAACTGGGGCTTCCCTCGTGGCACAGTGGTTGAGAGTCTGCCTGCTAATGCAGGGGACATGGGTTCGAGCCCTGGTCTGGGAAGATCCCACATGTCGTAGAACAGCTGGGCCCGTGAGCCACAATTACTGAGCCTGCGCACCTGGAGCCTGTGCTCCGCAACAAGAGAGGCCGCGATAATGAGAGGCCCACGCACCGCGATGAAGAGTGGCCCCCGCTTGCCACAACTAGAGAAAGCCCTCGCACAGAAACGAAGACCCGGCACAGCCATAAATAAATAAATAAGTAAATAATTTTAAAAAAAGAAAAACAACAAACTGTAGATCTGCATTCAATCTGACGGTCAGGTAAGGACTTACAAGGCACCTGATTTTTCAAATCTTCTGTTTCTCTAAGGATCCTCGTTGACTTTGAAGAGGAGTCTCTTTAAGGGCTCAAATACCTGTTACTGTTTTTCTTCTACTCTTTGGACCAAACTCACTGATGAGAAGTCCTGATAAAATCCAATCATTGGAATGTGTGAATCAAAGGGTTTGAATTTTACTTTGAAATTTACTTTTCTCAGGGACATTGGTCAGTAGAAAAGGTTAATGGAATATTCTAACCTTATTGGTTTGGTCTCACGGTACCCAGTTCCCAGGACTGCTACTAACCAGCTCTGTGTTCCTGAGTGAGTTTTTCTTCTTTGGAATTGGACTAGGTAACCTCTAAAAGTTTGTTCTGATTTTTATAAGCAGAGTTTCAAGTAAGTGGTTAACATACCTGAGCCTCAGTCTCTTCATCTGTAAACTGGGAATAAAACACCATTTTTCAAAGTTATGTGAATGTGAGTGATAATATAAGTAAGTAAATCACAAGACACAATGTCTAGATGAATTTCAGTCTGAGCTATTTTTGTTATTTTTTTAAATCTCAGAATTAAAATTTGCTACTCAGGCATTCAAGATACCATTTGAAGAATTATAGATAGGCTAGTTTTAACCAATTTCAGGAACTAATACTGTATTTAAAGCTTTACATCTATAACAAATGTAACAAAAATTTAATATAACAAATTTAACATTCACATTTTAAAATCTGTGGATTTTTTAAAAAACACTAGAAGTCTGGGCTATTGGTGTAAATGCTGTGGTTTTATTCATTTCCCTATATTATACAAAAGTTAGTAGTTTTGTCTCCAAATCCTTTTTGTTACTTATCAAAAGAAAAAAAAGAATTTTCATTAAAATTGAGCCATTGAGCTATAAAAGGAGGTGGATTATAGCAAAATGTCCTTGACCCTCTCTCAGAAACAGAACCAGGCCCCCATTTGAGGAATAGCAAATGATTCTCATTAAAGTAATGAGAATATTCTCAGTGACATGTGTCTGACTGATTTTAATTTAGTTGGCAGGACTCCTGGCAGCCAGAGACCCAGAAATAACACACAGCTGGCAGTTCCTGCTCAAACACAACTAACGGACGTATTTCGCACTGTTTCAAGGATGCCCTACCCTAGACAGCCAGGGCACAAGGTCATATGCAAATTGCTGTGGCATTAAACATTCCTCGTGACAGCACTAGCAGGTTGCGAATACACTAGCTCCTCCTTTATCAAATTTACTCTGACTTGAACAGGGTGAGCCAACAGATTTGGTTGATTCCAGTCCCCGCCCAACCCAACAAGCTAAAGTTATTTTTAACTTACAACTACTGCTGTTAAGTATTTTTCACACCAAAAAATACCTTTTTAGAAAGAGAAACTATGAAAAAACAAAATATCATTACATTTCAGTGAGAAGTAGTCAGTCCCTCGGCCAAAGCTATAAACAAATGTCGTTTTGGATTAGAAACGTATTTATCATATTTATTATACTTACCAAGTTTTTCACAGTCCTTTCTACAAACAATTTCTCTAAACAGCCTTATGAGGTAGCAGCCAGGCTAAAATTTTGTCAGCTTTACCTTTGAAAATGTAGTCTTTGGAACAGAATAAAGCCCACTTCCATAGTTCAAGTGCAACAAATAATAACTAATAATATGTAAACTATCATTTCATTGTACAATTTGCTCCAATAGACACATTTTCCCATATCTGGAAATTAGCTAAGCAAGCTGGGCTCCATGCCCTCAAAACTTAAAATCTGGTGGGGAAGACATAAATGGACTTAAGCAAGTTTTGCATAAAGATAAATAAGAATAACTACTACTGATGTTAGCACTGTTATAGGTACCTTTATACATATTACTTCAATCTCACAATACCCTCTGAGGTAGGTACTGTCATCATTCCCATTTCACAAATGAGGGAAAAGGAGCACAGAGAGGTTAAGTAACTTGCCCAAGGTCACACAGCTATTTAAGTAGGGAACTATGATTTGAACCCAGTCAATCTGGCTCCAGTTGGGGTTGAAGGTAGACTTGGGTACCAGCCTGGGTTCCACCACATACTAGCTGAGTTATCCTAGGCAAGCTATTTAACTTTTCTGAGCCTCAGTCTCCTCATCTATAAAATGGGAATAATGATACTTAGCTCACAGGCTTTTGTGAGGAGTGTTAAACAGGATTATGTTTGCAAAGTGCTTGGCACACATCTTTAGCATGGCTAATATCTGCCATCAAGGTAACAAGCACATTAAAACATCTTTTTCTAGGATTTTGACCACCTTCTCTATTTGTCTCACCGACTGGTAAGGCACCATTTTTGGAGAATTCAGATATGCAGGGCAGGACTGCATATCTGAACTCTCCCACCTCCCTATTATGCGATGTCCTTAGAAATAATATGTCAATAGGTAAAGACATGGGACTAACAGCATCCCACAGTAGTTCAACATTTATTGTGTTATTTATGGTTTATCTGTCATGTACCAAGTACCATGCTAGGCACTGTGATGACTAAACCACTAAGAAACAGCCCTGACAACAAGGAGCTCACAGTCCCATAGGGGAAAAGCACATGTAAATAATCAAATACCCAGCATGTGATCTGGTCAATCTGTTGCACAAAGCTGTTCAAGAGTGGCAGAGGCTCGGTATCTGTGCAATGGAACTCATGGCCAAACTATCCTGTGCGTTGCTCAAACCATCAGGCCTCACTTGTCCTCCCCAGTCTGTGCCTTGTGAAATTCTCAGAGTATCCTTCTGCCTCTATATCTTGAGTCCAAAGCCATTACACTGATATTTTGTCTTTGTGGTTCTCAAATGCTCAGCCATGATAAGGATTCCAATTCCAGAGGCTTTGCAAAGTCAAGTCAACATCTAATGTGAAGGTAACTGGTCTAGACATGGCCTAGCACATTCTTTATCTTGAAGGGCTCAGCATTACAAGGCTTCCTAGTTAGAAACCATGTGTTGGAAGAAGTGTCAAGTTGGATTTTTAATGGTGTGGGAAATCTAAAGCAGTCACTCATACTTCAGTAAAGGCTGAGCTAAGATATGATAGCCACATTTTTTTTTTTTTGAGAAGGAGAAAACCAAAGGACTAGAGACAAACACTGAGGCTTCCTGAGATTAGTTCTTCCCCAAAAAGACAAGGACCCAAAAACTGTGATTTCCTACTTGTGCTTGAATCTTGAATCTTTCAAATTAAAACTTTCACAAACTTTTATCTACTCAACCCTTTGTAGTAGTCAGCTATTGACACAATAATTCTGTATAATAAAAGATGACAATAATCTCAGAAGCATTCGATAATAAACATTTATTTCTTGTTAACATAACTGTAGGACAACTGGGGTGTTTGCTCCATGTGTCACATCCTAGGACCAAAGCTTGAGGAGCAGTGGCTACCCCAGGTATGCTCTTGCCAGGGTGCTGGTAGAAGTACAAGAGGACTAGCCCAATCAGACAAGCGCACACATCATATCCTCTATATTCTCTGCTCACATCATATCCACTAGCATCCCATTGGCCAAAGCAAGTTACATGGCCAAGGCTAATGTCAAGAATCAGGGAAGTACCAACTTTGGACTATAATAGAAAGCTACAGTAATCAAAACATCATGGTACTGGCAAGAAAAACAGACACATAGATCAATGGAACAGAATAGAGAGCCCAGAAATAAGCCTATGCACCTATGGTCAATTAATGTACAACAAAGGAGGCAAGAATATACAATGGAGAAAAGACAGTCTCTTCAATAATTAGTGGTGCTGGGAAAACTGGATAGCTACATGTAAAAGAATGAGAAAAGAACATTTCCTCATGCCATATACAAAAATGAGCTCAAAATTAAAGATATAAGACCTGAAACCATAAAACTTCTAGAAGAGAACATAGGCAGAACACTCTTTGACATAAATGGTAACAATATTTTTCGTATCTATCTCCTAAGGCAAAAGAAATAAAAGTAAAAATAAACAAATGGGACCTAATTAAACTTAAAAGCTTTTTCACAGTAAAGGAAACCATCAACAAAATGAAAAGACTGCCTACTGATTGGGAGAAAATATTTGCAAATGATACAATCGACAAGGGGTTAATATCCAAAAAATATATATAAACAGTTTATACAACTCAATATCAAAAAAACAAACAACCTGATTAAAAAATGGGCAGACTTGAGTAGACATTTTTCCAAAGAAGACATACAGATGGCTAACATGAAAAGATGCTCAACATCACTAACTATTAGAGACATGTAAATCAAAACAACAATAAGATATCACTCACAACTGTCAGAATGGCTATTATCTAAAAGTCTACAAATAACAAATGTTGGTGAGGTTGTGGATGTACACTGTTAGTGGGAATGTAAACTGGTGCAGCCACTATGGAAAATAGTATGGAGGTTCCTCAAAAAACTAAAAAATAGAGTTACCATATGATCCAGCAATCCCACTCCTGGCAATATATCCAAAAAAATGAAAACACTAATTTGAAAAGATACATGCACCCCAATGTTCATAGCAGCACTATTTACGATAGCCAAGATATGGAAGCAACCCAAGTGTCCATCAGCAGACAAATGGATAAAGAAGATGTGATATACACACACACACACACACACACACACACACACACACAAATGGAATGTTACTCAGCCATAAAAAAGAATAAAATTCTGCCATTTGCAGAAAGGTGGATAGACCTAGAAAGTAGTATGCTTAGTGAAATAAGTCAAAGACAAATATTTTACTTTATCACTTATATGTGGAATCTAAAAAATAAAAATGAATATACAGTATATAGCAAAACAGAAACAGACTCAGAGAACAAAATAATAGATATTAGTGGGGAGGGAGGGGCCAAGATAGGGGTAGGGGATTAAGAGACAGAAACTACTATATACAAAATAGATATGCAACAAGGATATATTGTACAGCACAGGGAACTACAGCCATTATTTTATAATAACTTTAAATGGAGTATAATCTATGAAAACACTGAATCATTACACTGAAACTAATATAATACTGTAAGTCAACTATACTTCAATTTTAAAAAAAGAATCAGGGAGTTACATATTATTAAGAGGCCATGGGCCATGTGAGTGCACTACACTACCAAAGAGGAAAGAACTGGTAACCATAATCCCATTTAACACATTTTCTAAACAATCCTGAAAGGTAGGCATTTATAGGCTCTACTCTTTCTTGACAGCTGAGGAAACTGTGCCTCCAGAATTTGTCATTCATGCAGGTCAGACAGACAGTATGTTGCTCTAGCAGAAATAGAATTCAAATCTTCTGACTTCTATAGTTTCTACAGAGATGTAGTTTGCTGACATGTAACTAGCATGCATCTTTAATAATCACATCTCTTAATTATGCTCCCTTACAGGAATCAATTCTCTCCAACAAAGGCCAGACCCAACACTGTCTCATCTGTCAGCATGATCGTAGTGACTATCATTTATTTGGGACCTTCTGCAGTGTTTTTACAAGATATTTTTACTATAACTATGCTAATAAATAATTTATGGTGGAAAACCTGAATCAGAAAACTCTGGCTACTTGAAAACAGACTTTATTAAAAACACCTCCTTTCCCCTCCAACATGTACCCTCCCAAGGCACACACAATTTCTTTGTCTACTCTGAGCCTTAAAGATTGCACAGAGTCGGTGGGACAATGTTGATGGCTGCAGAGGAAGGGGTGTGGAAGAATCAAGGAATCAAGTGGAAGCTAATTATTGAGCATGCAGATTTTACTCTGTTGTGACCACTCTTTGCAATCTAATTGACAAATGGAACAGACTGCAAAGCATCGTAACTAGAAGTCATGAAGAACAAGAAGATACCCTGATGTCAGCAGCTTCCCGTATGTATTCACCTACTCATTGGACAAATAGTTATCTAAGGCCTACTCTGGGCCTTGCAAGGTGCTGGAGCTGGGATACCCCCAAAACAGGACGGTTGATCTCTCCCGGAGATTACATTCTGCAGAGAGTGGTAGCTTGTTACCAAAAAGCAAACAGGATAATTTCCGATTGTACTGTGGATTGTGAAGAAACTAGCCTCGTGACCCTGAGTAAGTCACTGGTTTAACCCTTCTCAGCGGCCCTCGGTGCCCTCATCTGGAAAACCAGAACTGCCACACTGGGCCCCCCTCCCGCCCCCGCCCCCGCCCCCCGCCGCGGTTTCAAGGATTAGGTTAATAAACTGAGGTCTGTGAGGGCCTCGGACTCCCGGGCATCGCCTCCTCACTGTGGACTTTTACCGAACTTCCTTTAGTCCCCAGCAGTCGGGAGGAGGCGCATTCTGGGCCCCTCTCCCTAAACGCTCACCAAAACTAAAACAAAACTCCTGGCTTGATTATTTTCCCAGGAGAGCCTAATAGCCCAGAGGATGCCGAACAGCAGGAAGGGGAAAGGGGCTTCGCGGTTCTTCGTAATAAAATCCCATTCCCCGGCGCCCTAGACCCGGGCCAGGCGCCAGCGCTGCTCGCTTAGGGTGCCCACAGTGGGGTGGAGGACTGTCCCTGCTCTCCACTCCCACCGCGCGGGGACCAGCTGCCGCCTGGCCTCCTTCTCCTCCCTTTGCCACCTCGGAGACAGGCCTGACAGCCGACTCTTTAACAGTCCTGGGGCAGGGTGAGGTGGGGGGACTGTCCCCCCGCCCCATTCCCGCCTCGCGGTGGGTCCCCTCCTTCGCCCAAGAGCGGGTCTAGGCAGCGAGAGAGGCCAAGGAGGCTGCGCCCTCCTACCCGGCTCCGGGCCGCGCTGTGCCGGGCCCCGGCTCCTGCAGGGGTGCTCCGGATCGCGGGGCTCGATTGTGACAGCTCGCGGTTGGGAAGGGTGCCGTCCTTTCTTCCCACCCCCCGCCCCGCAGCGATCCAGACGCCACTCGGGCCTCCTCCTCCCTGCACCTCGCCAGGCCGGGAGCTGCAGGAGGACGGGGCGCAGTTTCCCGAGTGCCCGGCCTCAATCTCGCGGCTGCAGAAGCTGCGCCCTGGGGGCGGGGTGGGAGCGCAGAAGGGCCAGAGGCGAAGGGGCAGTGGGAGCCCCGGCCCCGCGGCGCGGCTTCAAGTTTCCACCAGCAAGCGGTTGTGCAACAGCCAGAAGACCAGGAGCCGAGGGCGCCTCGGAAAACAAGCCGAGCCTATAAACAAAGCCACGTGGCCTCCGGGCTGGGGGGGCCGGGCTAAGAGCAGGCGCCTCTTCCGGCAACAAAGAGCCGCGGCCAGCGGCCCGGGATAAATACGGCGGCCGGGAGAGCAGCGCAGCACTCCAGCGAGCCCCGCGCGCCCGGCGACCCTCCACAGCGCCCCCCGCGAGCGCAGGTACCCCGCTCCGCACCCCCGATCCTGCAGCCCTCCACTCGGGTTCCCTGCAGCCGCGCCCTCACCGGCCCCGGCACCCCGAGCATCCGCCCAGGGCGGCGCGTCCCCAAGGCCGCCGGGCCAGTCCCGTCCATCACTCCGTCGCGTCCATCCGTCGCGTCCGTTGGCAGTGCCATGCCATTCCTCGGGCAGGACTGGCGGTCCCCCGGGCAGAGCTGGGTGAAGACGGCCGATGGCTGGAAGCGCTTCCTGGATGAGAAGAGCGGCAGCTTCGTGAACGACCTCAGCAGGTGAGGGGATCGCCACTAATTTCAGCTGCGCAGAACTGACCCGGTTGGTCTCCGGGAGCGGGTCGGGTGACTGGGACGCAGGCCGGGCCGGAACAGGGTGAGGAGGGAGCCCCTGACCAGAAGGATGGAAGTGAATTGCCCCGGTTTCTGCAGAGGTCGCCAGAGCACGGGATTCGGGGTATTTGGTTTCTCTTATGGTTCAAGGTCAGAGTCTCCAAGTGGGCACGACTCTTTACAGAACCCCGTGTCCCTCTGAGAATCTGACGACAAACGCGGATCTAGTCCCCAAACGCTAAAGCTTAAACACACAACTTCAGGGGTCCCCTGCCTTAAAGGACACCGGTATCGCGCGGTTTGCGGGTCGGGGCGCCGGCGAGTGGGCTGCACAGCTTTCACTCTGAGGTGGCGGGGCTCTGAGCACAAGTCTGGAGACGGGATTGCACACGGGTCCCGTCCGGAGCACCTCCAGGCTCTTCCCACGCACAGGCGACCACAGAGTGGGCAGAGAGGATGAGTAACCAGGAAGGGGCAGCCAGATGGTCCCTGGGGCACCAGCGCTTGCGGGCGGACTTGCGGAGCCATGGTAAGGACTCAGAAACAGCCGCGGAGGAGGGAAGGGAGGCGGGGCATGGATCCCACAAGCCTTCTACTTCTGTAAGGACGGCGTCTTTGCACCTGTTTCCTCGGTGGCCCTTTCGGTCAGTTTTCTGTGTATAGTGAGTGCGCCCCCATTTCAAGTGATGCCTATCACCTGCAGAAAGCCCACCTGGCTTGGGTGAGCCTCTGGACTCAAGTTCCACCTGAGCTCTGTCAGTCTGGTGGAAAATCCGAGGTCCACCGTGCCTGATGCTCCGCTTCGTTAATAACACAGGGAAGCAGCGACTAATGAGTTAGGTGGTCTGGAGTCCGTCTGTCATGCTCTCCACAGATGGCTTCCGGATCGCTGCCATTTGGCCCAGAGGGGATCAGTGCAGACCGCTTACCCTTGGGTGCCTTTATCCCGGGCCTTTGCTGAAAACCACTTCTCCACACCCCCAGACCTTAAATTGACTTCAGTGGAGAGTTCTGTACCTGGGCCAGCTTCCCACTCAGATTTACCAGTGGTTGTTTGGCTGAGCCCCTGGCACTCACACGAAAACTATCAAGGAAAAATCGTTATTGCCTCGTCCTGACCTCCAGAGCCCCACACCTGTTTGTGATTTGTAAAGCATCACCTTTTGTCTTCCAATGGGAAAAAAATATTTAATCTTGTGCGTCTGCCAGGAGAGACAAGAGCACATTGACCTTTATGTTAAAGACACTTTGAAGCAGTCCCTGGGGTGTTTGGGGAGCACTATAAAGAAATCTTATTTATGGAAAACCAGATAATTTACAGGAAAATAAAAAGACCAACTGCTGTCACTAGACTCTTTTAAGGGACTCTAGTTACCAATTAGGCCTAAATTATTCTCCCTAGACTAAAAGCTTATTTTTATTTTAGTAGAGTAGAAACTTCCTTCCTTCCTCCTCATTCCTAAGAAATGAGGATCTAATATTTTAGTGCTTTATTTTTGTGTAACAGTTTGGATTCTTTCTAGGGAGGTGCAGTCATGATCTGCTGAGCTGTGTCACAGTGGCCCACCCAGATACAACTGTAGGATGCTCCTCAGCAGGAAACAGGCCATGGGGTTCAGCAGGAGAGGCTCAAAATGCAGAGCCTCTGGTTCGCATAAACATTCACACTGTATCTGCTCCAGGAGATAAGCGGGTATCACTCCTATTTCCAAGTAAATAGTGGTGCCTCTCCCTCCACAGTAGGGGAGACCTGGAGAAGGTTTTACCTCACCACAAAAGTTTAACCCAGGCTGGAATCAGGTAGCTTCCCACCCCCTCTCCCCTTCTTGAATCGCCTTTCTTTCCTCCATTTTCACGCTTTCTGAGCTAGAACTGTCACCACCACCATCATCACAAACGGTGATCAATATAGTGACCACCGGTGGCTCTTTGATGAGTCATTTGAGGAATCATTTGGTAGCTCCTAGCAAAGCAGCTGGCTGTTTGTTTGCAGAGTGTTTTTTTCCCCCAGCAATTGTAAACAATTCCTTCCCTACTTAGCAATGAGAAGTCTGCCAACTTCTTAAAAGCAGTTGGCCTTCTGAGACCTGGGTTTGTAGTCTCGAATATCCCCACTGTTTTCAGTCTTGGTGATGTTTCCCTGTGATGTCAGGTTTGCGCTGAGCGCCTGCCTACTCAGGTGAAGTTGAATGCCTCCCCTGTTAGGAGCAAAGAAGGCAGGCCCTTTTGAAAGGGAGGGAGCGGGTGGATGTAAAACAGAGGCCTGCAGGGACCTCATGCACTTACTCTGATTCCACCTACCATTCTGTGAGCTGCCTGAACAGGAGAGAGGGATGAGGGTGCACTTGGTGTAGTGCAGCCTGGGGACAGTGTTTTTGTGTTGACCACAGTTTGTCTGCCCCAGCGTACCTTCTCTGGACTCTGCTGGCCATTCTCTCTGTGGTCCAGGGCCCTGTCCTCTTCCAGCAGCAGAATGTTACAAAACCCCATCACAGCTAAGTGCCCTGAACTGAGATCATGGGAGGATTTCAGATAAGCTTCAAGCAGGGCCCCTTGTGAAAAAGTTGAAACTACATAAGATGGAAGAGGAATGGCAAGTGTTACATTCGAGGAAAGAGTTCGGCATGAATTGGAGCGATCCAAGAATGCTTCAAGGAAGTGATGGTTGAGCCACCTCGCATGCAGTCTTCCTCACCAACAACCCCCAATCTCGCCCCAGCCCACCTCCAGGATGAGTAATCTCAGCTCCCTGAGCCTGGGCCACTCTTCTGCAAGCCTGCAGTTGAAAACTCCAATGTTGCTTTCCAGTACAGCTAAGGCTGAACCAGGAAGCAGGAAGTTTACTTCAGTGCCCTGGATGAGTTAGTGCCATAAGCAAATAAAAATAATAGTTAAGATTTTATGAGTGCTTACTGTGTGCAAGGCACTGTTCTAAGAGCTACATACACTAGGCTGTTTGTTTTGCCAGAACAATCTGGTTACTAGCCATGTGAGCTTGACAAATTGGATATGTATTGGAGCAAATTAGCATAGAACTCATTGGCCTTAATCTACAACTAAGCCCTTTGGGGTAGGCCACAGCTTTCTTAAATGGCCTGTTATTACAAATGAAATGAGAAATAGGGCTTTTTTTTTTTTTTTCCTTCCCTCCCTTTATCTCTGCTGCCAAATGGGCTTATTTTGAAATCTTTCACTTTTTCTAAAGTTGTCTTTAAGTATCTTCGTATGTGTGTGTTGACAGTACGGGGCTGGATGAGCTCTTTTTTCTTATTCTAGGCCTGTGCCTATAAAAATCAAGATTAGTAAGAACTGACTATAATATAGCAACTTTCTGGTTATTATTGAATTTAATGAAGAAAGCAGCCTCTTTAAATGGTTTTGCTTATTTGAAAAAAAAAAAAAATGTCGTGGTTCCTAAATGGTGGTGGCTTTTCTTGTTCAAAATTTCAGTTGTAATTTTCCACTGGCTTTGCATTTCCTTGAAATGGACATAATTGAACTCTCAAAATAGCCTCTAACTGAAATATATTATTGCTTAAAAGAAAACATATAAGCAGGCAACACAAATAAACCCCATAGCCCTTCCTTCCAGGCCCTACCTCTGAAGTCCAAAACCTATTGTCTAAGTGAAAAGTGCAGGGTTTCTCTTCGGTTAAAGCTTTTCCACATTCTCCAGTGGGAGAGCATCATCAATTATGTCAAATTCTTCTTAAACTAGCTTTGGAAATGAGTCACTTGGGCTTAAAGCAGGTTATTGTTGTTTCTGTGAGGAAAGCAAGTGCTCAAATTCCTTTGAGGAATGTTTTCAATTAGAAAAGAATAAGATGAAATATAAATATTTAACATTGCTAAGGAATGGTCACAATCTATGGCCCAGGCTCCGAAAACGTTCTGCTAAACCTTAAATGTGTGATTGAGAATAAGGCAGCTTCATTTTATGGTTCTCTCTATGTGGAACTCAGGCTGTAGGCTTTTGTTCATGGTGCATGTGCGAGTTTCCTTTAAAAATAAGGCTTCGTGTGGTATTTTTACACAAAATGGCCTAACTTTGTTTTCTAAAGCTGTTCTCAGCTTTGGTACATCATGGACCAATCAAGTGACTTTCCATCGTTCTCCCTTCTCCTCAGCATTGATTGAAATTTCTTAAATTAGCTCTAAGGGCTCAGAGTTCTGCTCTCCCTTTCTTCTGCCCCTCTTTTCCTGCTGACCTTGGTGCAAGTCAACTGATTGGTCAGTGGTTTTGTGCCTCTATAGCTGTGCAAGCAGACAAACACACACGTGTGACACAAAGCTGGACCCAAAACATTCACCCTGGGCTCACTTAAGAAAGTGCCTCTAAGAGAGCGCATTTCTGCAGTAATCGCTCCTGAAACCTAAAAATATCCTGTTTCCCTCAATGAAAAGGAGAAGGCTAATGATATTAGGAAACTCAGTAAATGGTATTAAGCATGGCCTTCTGAGGCAAGATTAACAAATGACTGATTATCTATCAAGCCTATCCCTATGGGTCCAGAAACACTGAGTATATTGTTGGTAATGTCACGTGTAAGCATGTTAGCAAGATACTTATTGTACTTATTGAAGTGCTACTGGAGAGACCATTGTAGCAACAGGATACTGGAAACTGTCTCAACCCCTCTTTTTTCTTTTACATAATATCCATACAATGGAGAAGTGCAGGTGTACCTCATCTTATCCAACAGATGTAGGTCCAAAAAAGATATAAATTAAATCATATTTTAAATTCAGCAGAAGAACTCAGAAAATTAAAGGCCTCTAATATATGGCTGATGTAAGGGGAAACAAACCCTAATTGATGTTTTACTGGTTGGCATTATAAATCCTGCCTGGCGCATGCCCACGGGGGTTGGAGGGATCGGGGAACCTATCTTCTCATTGTACCTCAGTATTTCTCCTGCATTCCTTCTGTGGAAGCTCTTCAGAGATTTACTCTGAAATCCCATTGCATAATAGAATAGAACTCAGTCAGCCCCCCAAATGACAGCTCAGCTCAGCTTACTGAAGGAAATATGCCCCTGACCCAAGTTGAACTGCACATCTTTAGTGACCTGTGAATTGGCCAGTTCTGTCTTTTCAGCTCTTATAAAGTATAAGTTGTAAATACAGCTTGTTTCATTTAGGACTCAAGGTCTTCACCTCACAGCATGATGCCTAGTGTTAGTCAAGGAATTATATAAAACCTAAACAACTAGTACTGTACACTAAACATCTCCTAGAAATGCAGTCTGTAAGTCAGATTTTTGTAAATGTTTTAAAGACACGGGAGCATGCTAGTTAAAAGCAGCTTGGGTACACTGTAAATAGGTGAATTGTATGGTATGTGAATTATATCTCCATAAAGCGGTATTTTTGAAAAGCAGCTTGGGGTGGATGTTTTTGCAAAATGAAAGTATTGTGTATTATAGTGATACCAGTAACCATTCCTCTCCCTCCCTCCCTCCCCATCCATTCATCATTTTTGCTTAAAATAATGTTGTTGTACCCTGCACGGCTCCTAAAGAGTGCAGGGCTGTGTGTCAAATACAATGGCGGACACTGTTGGGAATTCAAAAGAAGCAGAAGCCCCCGTCCCTGCCTTCCACAGAGATGTGACACTATTTCATCCCCGAAGAGGGAAGACTGGGCCCGTACAGACTTCTTTTGAGTGGTTACTTCATTGTTTTGTTTGAGGAGCATGTATGTTTGTGTTTTATAACGCAGTAAGCTATTTATAGAAACAGCTCATGTTAAAGTCTAGTTGTTAGAGCTCATCCCCTCTTGTCTGTTATTCCTAGTTACTGCAGCAAGGAAGTATACAATAAGGAGAATCTTTTCAACAGCCTGAACTATGATGTTGCAGCCAAGAAGAGAAAGAAGGACATGCTGAATAGCAAAACCAAAACTCAATGTAAGCTGTTTGTTGTGAACTTGAGAAGAAAGCTGTTTGAATATCATTATGATTGGGTTTTGGCAGGGGAACAAATCACACCTCACATGTTTGGCATCCGCTTTCATGTTGACTGTGTCATTCACAGAGGTTACCCGGATCTTTGCACTCAGAAACCTGGCTGTGCATTTTATGAGTGAGATTAATGTATTCTTTACAGTCGTGTTTATAAGTCAGTTGCTAGTTGGGGTGTTTTTTCCCTGCTTGTCACTTATATTTGACAGTTAATTTAGTTACTATTCAGTGGTATGGTCAGCTGAACCAGTTCCAGTGTGTGCTTTCGTTTGGAACTGTGTTTTGAGGCTTTGAACATAGATTTGTTTCTCCCTCTTCCCTTGTATAAATACTAGTAACATTTCTAGATGCTGGATGTAAGTATGAACAGAGAGTATAAAGTTCTATTAATAAGCAGGAATTACTGATCCTTAGTTTATTCCATCTGTACTGCATGGTTTCTTCATATTATCTGTTTTATTTCTACTTTTTATGGCCTTGTTTAACTTGTAAGCTTGGCATTTAACACAAACTCGTACTTGGGTATTAGATTTTTTTCTTTAATTTGGAGCTTTGGTATACTCAATCTGAGTATCAAAGACTTGAAGTGCTTCTGACAAAGTAAATTACAACTCCAATATTTATACACTGCAGAAGTTAGGCATTTGCCTCCCCTTAGATTGTCAGTAGAGTCTTCGTACTTTTTTGTCAAAACTTTTTTACACTTTGGAATAAATGAAAACAAAACAAGTTTAAAATCTTGGGCATGTTATAAATTTTAAAGCTGTGGGGTTTTGGGTTGTTTTTATTTTGTCTTTGTAGATTTCCACCAAGAAAAATGGATCTATGTTCACAAAGGAAGTACTAAAGAGGTGAGCACCCATCAGTTTATTAAGGAGTATGCTTAGCTTTATGCCTCCCCTGACAGGGTAGGGGCGAGACTGGGAAACTACTTCACATCATGACTGTCTTCTTGGATGTGGGTGGTGGAGGCCTGCAGCCCACTACCTAGCCAGGCATCAGAGTTTGGGGCTACAGAGAGAGATGCAAAAGTCACTAGGTGGGCTCCCCAATCATTCAGTGAGATGATGTATGTAGAAATGCTTTATAAAGATTAATATTCCCATCTCAAACACACTATTATAAAGCTCTAGCCTTTCCCTCAGGACAGTGCCTCCCTTTTGTTCTAAGACCTCTTTTAGACTTCAACTCAATTCATTTTAGCCCTGGAAGGGTTAATCACTAAATACAGGAGAAGTTTTCGTGCTCACCCAGTGTGAGGCTGCATGAGCTAGATGCAGAAGAGAATAAGACACTGTAATATCTAAATTTGCATGGCACTTTATAAAACCCTTTTATGTACATTTTCCCACTGCACAGGCATTTGCTCAGATAACTAGGATACAGGCAGTATGACAGATTGATAGAATTTCTATTGCTGTCAGGGACCTTGGAGAACATCTAGTTCGCTCTGTGACTTGAGGCCCTGAGAGGGCCAGGGATACACCCGAGACCACCCAGGTACTAGGAGCAGAGCTGGGACTGAGTCAGGGCTCTCTACACCCAGTGCCTTGTGTGTTCACAGAGAAAAGACCAAAACTTCTTTGGCTTCCTCATGAAGCCTTAAAAACGCTTCTGATGATCACAGAGAGAAAAGCACTAGAGATATGGCAGACAGAGTTGACACACATGGGGCTAATTCTTCCCCCAGGAGTATGTTACAGTGACCAACACACATCACATACCCAGCTCCCAACCTTTCCTTGACAGGCAAGTACAAGTGCGTGCAGAGAATAAGGGCCCAAATGGTACACGTCACGACTTTAGTCACTGACTAAAGCAGCTGTCGGCTGTACTACCCATCTTTGTGGCTCATGGTGGGGCAGGGCGCCAGGGGCCCAGGGGCCCAGAAAGGGCTGATCATGGCACAGGAAAGCAGCAGATAGCCATAGGTTACCTAACACAGCCACCAAGCTTGTCAGCAGGGTCCAGGCAGATTTTTCTGGAAAATTACCTCTGCACCCCCTGTTTTCACATTCAGCGCCATGGATATTGCACTTTGGGGGAAGCCTTCAACAGGCTGGACTTCTCAACTGCCATTCTGGATTCCAGAAGATTTAACTACGTCGTACGGGTAAGTCTCTGTAGATTATCCAGACTCTCAAGTTGATTTGTCTTTTCAGGTTGTCTTGAAGTAGTTCCCCGCCCCACCAAAAAAAAAAAAAAAACAAACTTTTTAGGACCCTGGGGATTTTAAGGAAAGCAGAAAATGGATTCCTCAACTCCCCCCTCCCCCGATGTACTGCAGGTTCCTATATGGATACTGAGAGCCACATAGGATGGATCCATCCATATGGATGTCCCTGAGATTGGCCCCCGCAGACAGGGGCCGCCGTAATACCTCACGTGGGCCACAGTGCATGCAGGCAGCACAGGCTCTGGCAGTAAGATCAGCAACAGAGAATTCAGCAGAAAGCAAGTTGTAAAGCACCTTGGCTTGTTTTAAAAACTCTGTGCACCTCTGACTGTTCTCACTGTTCTTCTTGCCCGGCTTTAGCTGACTCTAGGTGACCCTAAGCCATTCTTGGTTTAAGCCTCAAAACTGGATGAGTTCAAAGCACCCCAGAACTACTTCCTCGTGACCCCCTTCCCCCACCCGCATGTAGTAACAATATTCAGTCCCAGGTTCACTTAAAGCTTGAAACTACCTGTTTGGCTCAGTTGCTTCCCATTTTAAACCCTATGTTGGAAAAAAATAATTTTTTAATGAGCTTTAGCAAAATATTAATGATGAAGGTAGTAAAGCAAGGAAGTCAAACCATGACCTTCAAGTCACTGATTCTTTTTAGTTGGTTGGTGGTGGTTTTTCTCCCTAAGCTCCCTTGTGTTTTTGTCAGTGGTTCCACCTGGGGGGGTAGCAGCTGTTTGGGTTTTAGGATCAGAAGTAGGAGGGAATTTACCCGCTGTGGGTGTTAGTTGGTTGGGTTTTTATTTTCTTTTTCCTGGGTTGTGCTTCTCGGTGCCATGTCATTGAGTCAGATGATTGCGAAGGCTCAGCCAGAGCGATGACATTCAAGCCCCCTTGAGGCCTGGATCATTCACCTGTCATCTGGGCAGATGCAGGGCTGGCCGTCCCAACTGACCTGATAAAAAATCCAGGCCTCTTGTAGGTTAGAAGCTCTGAGCTGAGCCCATGACCAGACCTGTCTAGTCTTCAGCTGAGCCCTTATTCCAGTCCAAAAGGGATGAAAATAAGAGAGACCTTCTTGATGAAATGTTCATGTCATTTCATCAAGACTCTGCCGCTTCTGGGAGGTCACTGTGGCCAGCCACCCAGTGCAGGCTGTTTGGAGTCAAGCCCGGGAAGATCTGGAAACTTGTTGCTAAGACTATGAATAGTTTCCATCCTCTAGGTGTTAGAGGAAGACACCCAGATCTGATGTCTTGATTCCAAACTGATCAGCATTTGGTCAGTTTTAAGACGGTTCTCCTTCCTACCTGTTCTCCTTCTCACAAGAAATAAAGCAAAGGAACAAGGATTCAAATAGTGAAAATCTGTTTCATGCAATTATGTGCACTAACACCTTTCAGCCTTCCATTAACCCTGTAAAGTGTAGGTACTTTTATCATCTCTGTTTACATAAACAGAGGTACAGTGAGCTAAAAATGACCTGTCCAAGGTCACGAAGCTACAGAAGGGAAGAAATCCGGATCTGAAACCTGGGCAGTCTAAAGTCCACACTCTTTAGCTGCTACAATGAGTTCCATATAAGCAGAGGATTGAAAGTAAAATGGCCTGAGGTCAGATCCCAGCTCCACGGCTTTCATGCTGTTTCAGCCTCTCCAACACTCACGTCCCCGGGAGTAAGATGGACTTAGAATAACCTAACTTCACAGGGTATCTGTGAAACTCAGTAACGTGTATGGAAATACTCTGCAGACCAGAATATGTTATTCAAAGTCAGCTACTAATACTTATTATTACCTACTTATCAAAATTGTTGTTTATTCTCCCTAAAAAGTCTTTTCAATTTGGTTGATAAAAAATGTTTTTCTACTTAAAAAAAGAAAAATTACCTGGGGAATCATGCCCTTTGCCCTTGATTAAAACTCAGCATAGAGACTTCCCTGGTGGCGCAGTGGTTGAGAATCTGCCTGCCGATGCAGGGGACACGGGTTCGAGCCCTGGTCCGGGAAGATCCCACATGCCACGGAGCAACTAGGCCCGTGCGCCACAATTAACTGAGCCTGCGCGTCTGGAGCCTGTGCTCCGCAACAAGAGAGGTCGCGATAGTGAGAGGCCCGCGCACCGCGATGAAGAGTGGCCCCCGCTTGCCACAACTAGAGAAAGCCCTCGCACAGAAACGAAGACCCAACACAGCCAAAAATAAATAAATAAATAAATAAACTTAAAAAAAAAAAAAAAAAACTCAGCATAGAGGACTTGTGTCTGACAGTATCTGATTGTAAAATACATCCTGAGCACATTCTCCTAACCTTTAAGTTAAAGAAACTACTGAATGCTTTCAGTTATTAGGTTCAGAAAGGGGGGGGATATTTCCATTTTGGAAAGAACAATCTTTTTTTCCCCTTCACTGTTAAGAGTCCTCTGTAATTTGAGAAATGTCATTTTTATAAAGAGCTTAAAACATTTTAATGATAGGCACCACGTTTTGAGGGTTTTCTTCTAAGGAACTTAAGACACTTCTCAAATACTCTTCTTATCCTTAAACCAACTTTGCAAAGTAGCTTGCCAGTATGTTATCCTCATCTTACTACTTCAGCTTAATGGTTTTTTAATACTACAATGATTCCTCAGTCCCAGTAAGAAACCGAACCAACTTTGAAGCCTTAAAATCTGTTTAACCTCTTTAAAGACAAAGTACATTTTTTAAAAAGGCGTCATGTTCATGCTAGCTGTCAATGTTAATAAAAGAGACATGTAGAGGGAATAAAAGGGATAGCCAACACTCCTATCTCAATGTTATGATGTTTTATCAGCATGAAAATTTTGTGGAACTTTTGGAATCAAAATCTGAATATAAATTGGAGAGGTTTTTATACAGCCTTTGTACCTTTTTTTAATTGGCTTCAGGCTACACTCATTGCCTCTACCTGCTTCTCTACACACCTCCAATGGCTTAAACATAGTTTTAACTGGGTTTTAAAGATGATTTTAAATCTTTAAAAGCAGTAACTTATGAAAGGCCATTTTTAAAAAATGGGTTTACACCATGCCTCAAGACCAGCACATTTTGGAAAGTCCCCTGGGGAGCCAGCGAGGATTCCAGGGGCTGGGCCAGTGGTGGGGTTAGAACCGTAACCACAAGAAAGCAAGTGCTGACTAACCCACCCAGGGCACAGACAGTCCAGCGGAGAGAGTGGGTCTCCAGTAAACACATTAGAATCACATCTGCACAGTAGAATCACCTGTGAAGCTTGTTCCTCTAAGGAAGCCCACCTCTAGAGCATCCGACTTCATTAGTTGAAGGTGATGCCCAGGCACTGCTACTTAAATTTATCCACCAGGTGATCCCAGTGTGTTTTCAAGTTTGTAAACCAGCTCAGAAACTACTTGGGAGCCCAAATGTTGTATTTTGCATAATGAGTTTTTAAACAAGACACACCGAGGCACAAGTGCAAGAGAGGGCTTTAACGCTTTAATGCCAGAATGCTCTTTGATCTGGTCCTCGCAGTGGCTCTCTCTATGGGATGAGAATGTGGCCAAGTACGTGGTAACTGTAGATGCTGTCTTCAGACCAGGAAGAACCTTGAATAGCCGTTTCCTGACCTGAATGAAGTGACCCCTGTGTGCATCAGATCAGGAAGGACAAACAGAAGTTTTCAACCCCACTCTCTCTGTCCCTCTGCAGCAAAGAAGAACATCCACAACCTAAACCAGTGCACATTTTAATTTTTTTCTGCATTACCACCCTAAGTCCATTTGAATGTTTCCAGCAAGATACTGCATTCCTACCGCCCCTAAAAGTCTTTTCCAAAAACATGTTTTAGTTTAAGTTGACTGGTGGTTTGGCAAATGAAAGGCTGAAATATGGCATGATGACTCAAATTCAAACCCAATGCCTTAAATTAAGGGCGTGCTGTTGCCAAGCCCCTGATGGGTTGTGATGTGTAAGGGCAGCCTGGCCCCTTCACCAGGTCCCTCTGCCGCAGTGACCTTGGATTAATTTGGTGCTGCACAGCTTTCCTCTGATGGAATGCGGCCCCTGCCACCTGGGTCTTAAAACTGGTGGGTATCTTTTTCCATTGAGACTAAGAAGCTGGGGTGGAGGGAAGGCGGCCAGCCATTCCAATGGCAACAAAATCAAAAGAACAGGGCGCAAGCCCATTTGAAAGTGATTGGCAGAAATGGTCGGGAATTGTGAGAATTCACTGTGGGGTATTAACAGTGAGGGCCCTGAGCAGGTCCCTGAAATGAATGGTGATTAGGCTGCTAGTGATTTTACCGAAGAAATGCTGCAGCTCTTGGAATTCCGAGCCTTCTCAGTCACACTAAGCCTTTAGGCAAGCAGCAGATCCTGCAATTTCTGGGTGCCCACAGAAGTGGGGGACACTCACAGACCTTGAGGGTGTGACCACAGGATTGGGGGAGTGCTTGCAGAAGTAGGGGGTACCCAATAAAATGGAGGAAGGCTGAGAGACCAGAATAGGGGTATTTTCAACCATGGACACCTGACAGTACATTAATAATTTAAGCATGTATTCTCAATTTATGTATATTCATAAATTCATTTGTAAATCATACACCTATAAAAGGTGCTGATAATGGTACCTACCCCATCGTGTTGCTATAGAATTAAACTGAGTTGAAACACATGAAATGCTTTTAGACAGTGCCTGGTATATGGTGAGCATCAGTTGTTGCTGTAACTATTGTCATCTTTAGGGTTCTAATTACAGGAATTAGAAAATATATGAAAATAGAAATTAAAGATGAAATAAAATATAGAGATTGATTATTTTACCACTTTTCTACCTGATTTTCTTTCCCATCTGACTTCGGAGACCAGAAGATCAAAAATGTGCCCATTTTGTATAAATTTTTTTCTTGAGGATTCAGAATTTAAATATATCCCACCATGAGCCCAGAAATATATTTTATACTAAAACTCTACCTTGTTTCTAGGCTAAGTTAGGTGCTTATTATACAGGGGATATGCTAAATTGGATAGGTGAGCTGCGTTTTAATTGCCAGTTCAGCAGACTTTTTTCCCATCCAAGGAGGGATGTTCCTGAGAGCATGTGACATTGCTCTAAGTTGCTCTGGTTGAGGGTGAGACAGAGGTTTAAGTATCTGTGAGCTAGGATCCGAAGGCCCCTCGAGTCTTCTAAAGGAAGGGCTTTCCAAAGGCAAGGAGGTGACAACGTCCTCTGCTAGGTCCCCATACATCAATATTGCTTCAGGTGAATGTTTTCAAATCCCTAAGCAGGTGTTTTCTATATTAAGTCCATACCATACACCTAGTGTTGCCACAGTCACTTGAGAATCAACTAAGACCTGGCCTCTGCTGGCCAGGAGTTTCTGGGCTACTCTGGGAGACAAGGTACAAGGTAACTGCAGTAGCAAACTGGGTTTGGTCCTGTCTAGGAGAACGGAAGAAGAAGCACTGGAGGCAGCTTCTTGGAAGAGGTAGAACCTGAGATTCTCCTTCCTTGAAGGATGGCCAGGATTTGGCCAGGTGGAGAGGCAGGTAGAAGGCTTTGCAGGGACAAATGGCGTGAGCAGAAACCTGCAGCTGGAAAGAACAGAAGTGGAGGGGAGTGATGGTGGGCCAGGGGTCAAGGGCAATGTGACATCCAACCTTGTAAAAGTGTAGGGTGGGGGTAAGGAGGCTAGAGCAGACAGGGAGCCCAATTTAAGCAGCCTCATTGAGGCAGACAGAGCTGCTCAGATCAATGCGACAGGGAATAGGGCATCATTCTAAGTTCAGAATTTTCTGGAATGGATGGAAGACAGAGAGGCAAGTTGTTCTCGGCTAAGAATACAATTAATTTGTGTAAACTTGGCCCTCAGTTAGAGGGATGTTTCACTTGCAAATAATATTTACCCAATCTTGACATGCCTGGAGATTATTAATGTAGCAGAAATGTTCCCTCTTTCAACCTGTCAGTGTTCAGGCTCAAAGTCAGGACAAAACTTTCCAGGTTTTAATCTGTGTTATCCATTGAGTAAATAAGGGTCTTGGAAGTACGTGGCGCTCAGTGCAGGCAGAGGCACTGCCTGATGTAACCAAAGGTTTATTGCAAAAGACATAATTTTCCTATGGGCACCCAGCTGGCATATCGAGGATGTGAGAAATGGCAGGGGCTTCTTGAAGTTTTTTCCTACCTTTGATAATCCTATGGCTTGTTTTCTAATCAGACATATACCTTAAACTGCAGAGCTCACTGTCATAGGAGATAGAAGAATCAGGGATAAGTTACATTCTTAACAATATTCTATGCAAGATAGAGTATGCTTGGGCAACAGCTGCATGGGCAACCTTGAACTAACAGGGAGAGTAGCTGCTGTTTTTGTTGATGCTTCTGAAGCCCCAGTTGCTTAGTGTCCCTTTAAATCTCTTTAAATATGTGTGTGTATGTGTGTGTGTGTGTATATATATATCTACATATATATATAGATATAAATATATGTATTTGTTAAGTGCCTGCCGTGTGCCAGGTTGGGGTAGAGTGGTAAACAAGATAACCTCTTCTGTCTTAGGTTTCCATCCCAATTAGACAGTCAGCAAGCAAGTAAACAAGATCATTTCAGACATGTATAAATGAAACAGTGAAGAACACTGAAACCATAGTAAGATCTAGGATGGTCCGCAAAGGGCTCTCTGAACAGGTGACATTTGAACTGAGACCTGAGGGGTGGGATGGAGCTGGCATGTGAAGACGTAGCAGGACAAAGGCTGGGAGGTGGGAATGAGCTGAGCCTGCTCCGGGAACCAAAGTCGGGCTGTGTGGACAGAGCAGGGCGAGCTAGGGAAGCACTGGGCAAAATGAAGCTGGACGAGGGGCGAAGACCAGGTCAGGGAGGACCTTGCCAGTCATGGTAAGGAGTCTGGATTTTTTTTCTAAGGGCAAAGGGAAGCCATTTGAGGGTTTCAAGCAGAGAAGTGACGTGAGCTAATTTATTTTTAAAAGTCTGAATGCTATGACGAAGGGAAGAGATGACAGGAAACGCGCATTTTCTGCAGGCAAAGTGAGACAAGAGGGCAGTCTCCTCTCCCCATTCATCTTCCACGCACCACTTCAAGCTGAGGTTGATATCCCTCCGAGACTGACTATAGGATATTGCTTGCAACGAGACTTTTCCTCTACTCAGTATGTCTAAGACTAGCACGAGCCAAAGCTGAAGGGCAGGATGTGGTTTCAGCATGCGGCAACCACCAGCCCTTCCTCCCGTGGCCCAGAACCGGTCCTGTTACTGCACAGCTAGTCACTGCGGATCGGGTCGTGCTGGATCCCCAGGCGGCCCCCACGTTAATGATAGCCTGGAATTCAGGAGGAGCTGAGAACCCTCTTCTCCAACCCCTAGCCCAGTCCCCCACCCCGCCTCTCCTTAAACACAGCCACAAATTACTGGCACCTGGGCTAAACTTTGCCCAGCAGAAAACAAACAGCCATTTTCAAACAATCCATTTTCCTCTGCTTTTTCTCGTGTGGCTAGAGGCAAAGAATCCAACTGGCTAAGTCATCTTGGTAAATAAATTGCTAGATACAGCCCTACTCCCCCTAGGCACACAGCTCTCTTGACACTGAAGTAAAATTAATAAATTCTGTCTTCTTTACCACTAGTTCCACACAATACTGGTTCTGGGTCTGTAGAGTTATGCTGATGTGGAAAGTAGACCTAAATGATTTACCCAAAGCAACTGCCTCATCCTAAATGCGTTATTAACCCTTTCTGGGTATTATTTCTCCCTTAATGTGAAAAGCTGATTACCGGTCCCAGTGTAATACTGATTTAAGATTTCCAGACTCTTTCCTAGAACATAACACTACATGGCATTGCTACTATTTTTAGAGTAAAGTTTGGACCTAGATGCAAATTTGATTGGCCTTGACAAACTGAAGTCCTTTAACTATCAAAATATATGTTCTCCGTTAGACATATCTTGGTCCAAGTCCTGGCTCCACCACTTGCTACTGCTATATGTCTTCAGGTGAGTTGCTTAACTTCTCTGAGCCACAAAATCCTCTTTTGACTAGTGGAGAACCCACTTCAGTGGGCTGCCTCTGAAGATTAAACAAGATGACACATGTAAAATGCGTAGCATGTAGTAAACACCCATTATTGCTAGCAAAGTTAGACTTCATGGTAGATGCAACTATGTAAGCCACAGAATGTATCAACATTAACTTTTATCAACAGACAGGGAGCTACTAAATATATCAGAAACATAATAAAAATGACAGAGAGGAATATGAAAATTTGAAAGCATTTAAGCATTTGGTTGACAATACATAAAAGTGAAATACAGGGATTCTAAAGGTCTCTAAACCAGCTGTACTTTACCCTACTATTCACTATGCCTTCCCTGGCAGTAATTCTACCTAGTAATAGTCTCTGTACTATGATTAAAATGAATGATAATAATTTATTGAGTATATTCTTGCTATCAGGCACTGTTCTGAGTGCTTTATGAATGCATTTCATCTTCACAGCAACTCTAAAGTAGGTACTATTATTATGTATGTTTTACAGATGGGGAAACTGAGGCAGGCAGTTTGGCTCTGGAGCCCTCACTCTTGAACCCTATCATACACACACACACACACACACACACACACTCTCTCTCTCTCTCTCTCTCTCTATCAGAAATTGACAAATTATGGCCCAAGGGCCAAATCTGCCCCCCATGCCTGTTTTTGTAAATAAAGTTTTATTGGAACACAGCCACACTTATTCATTTACATACTGTCCAAGGCTGCTTTTGTACTACAGTTGCTGAGTTAATTAGTTGCAACAGAGACCTTATGACCTCCAAAGGTTAAAATATTTACTATCTAGCCCTTTACAGAAAAAGCTTTACAGAAAAGATAACCCTTGATATCCACTTTAAATTTCACTAAAAGATTGGGGTTCAGAAGGGGAAGAAATAATACCTTATAATAATAATGCCTTGTATTTGGTATTTCCAGTGGGTTTTTACATACTGATCTCATTTAATTCTCATAACAACCCTGTGAAGTAGGTAGTCTTTTTTTATTTCCACTTTAGAAATGAAGAAACTGGGGTTCTGGGAGGTTAAATGACTTACACCACAGACTAGATGGTAAACTCAGTGAGTCTAGGGATCGTGTGTCCTTATCCGCATCACCTATCACAACACTAGGATAGAATGGGCATGCAGAAAATACTTGCTAAGTGAATGACAACTGTAAAGGTCACCCAGCTAGAGCATCCGGGTCTCCTCCTATTCTGGGGTTCTCTCTCCTGACCCCAAGGCTGCCGGACAGTGAAAAGAAGGACTTTCTCTTGACACCGGAATAAACAGAAGGTGATTGACGTGTCATTCTCCTGACAGTTGATCGAGTTTTGCTTCTGTATCTTTCTCTTCCTTAGTCAAAGATCATCTCAGTCAGACCAAAGGGCTTTTTTGTTTCCCCTCAAATGCATAGTCACAGCCTTGAGAATTTTTGTGTCCTTGTGATTGGTGCATTTTTAGACAAGATTGAAACTGATGCCCTCGTGAGATGGTAGTCACATGAAATGGGGGTTTTGGATGGATTTCAGGCAGAGCTCTGCCCGCCCTCCTCCCACCCCATGATGAGTCACTACCCTTCCCAGAGCCGACTCAAGACTTTTGTTTTCTTTCATCTTGCTTTGTGCTGGTCATGTGAGGCTCAGGGTATTAATAGACCCTGGGCTTGGCCTTCTGAATCTTGTTGTTGGTCAAGAAGATAAATGAACGGTTTGGCCAGTCCCTTTGTGCCATTTTTCACTCCTCTCTTGACTGTCACGCGCTGGTTGGTGACAGAGCTGAACTGGAAAGGCAGAGGACAACGTGTCTGGTCACCGCCTGTGGACGTGGCCTCTGCTGATGTTTTGACTTCTTGCCTCTCTTTGTGGGCATTTGGTCAGTTCCTGACGTCCAGCCTTGGATCACCAGTACTAATCTTAAAAACCAGCCTCAGTCTTTCTTTGCCACCTTCCCCCAGCCTGATGACAGCATCTCTCCCTGTGTGTGAGAGAGATACATAAGCCAGGCAGGAAAAGATTTGGGGTCTTTTTTTTTTTTTAACTTAGAGTAAAATTATGTTCAGGAAATTAAAAGTCTGTCCGTGGTTTGACAGGCTCCTAAGGGGCTCTATGGGGACAAAATTTTTAAACAAATGCCTTGGAAGCAGAGGTTCTTTGAATTGCCTGGGGCTTTGGTCCAAAAGTTTCAGTTCTTCTCTGCAGCCCAATTTTTAAAATGTCACTTTGCTAGTTCCCTCAGCCTTGATTCCAGCACCCAGCACAGTGTCATACTTGGTGTTTACTGACCTGAAGTGAAGTTGGGCTGGGGCCTGGCCAGGAGATGAAACTCCCTTGGAAGGTTTCCTAGGAGCAGAGATACAAGCTTTAACATAAAGGGAGGTCCTGGGTCTCTAAATCTAGTTTACTGGCTCTAAGGCTAGTGAGTTTTACTTAGCCTGGTGGGTTCTGGTGCAATTAATTATTTTCACTTTATATCAACCTCTTTTGTTCGATAACTCTGTGAAAGCATGAAGTGTGTTAAGAAGGATCCCGCTGAGCCCTGTCACTCCTTGTGGCATAGTTGGTAAAGTTTAGTTTCTTGAGCCTCACTTTGCTCATCTGTTAACTGGGTTGAACCACATGATCTCTAAGACCCCATTCCAGTCTAAAGTTTCATTTTTTCAATAATAGAATCTTTGATTTTTTTTTTTTAAATCTTGCCACATCTATAAAGAATTTTGCTTTTGAAGGGAAGAAAGATTATGCTAAGGGTGCACCAACTTAAATTATTATCTTTATTTCTTTTTCTTTGGTGATAACATGGGTGGTGGGGAATGGGACGTACTCCTTCAGTAAACCAACCAACCTTTACTTTCTACCTAATTTATGCCAGGCACTGTGCTAAGAGTTTTATGTGCATTCCCTCATTTAACACTCTCACCAATCTTGGAGACTCTAAGTATTACAAGTAGAGATGAAGAAACTGGGGCACCAAGACATTCAGGAATTTACCCAGAGTCACAGAGCTGATAAGTGGTCAAAGCAAAACTTGCACATAAGTCTAAGAGCTACAGGGTTCCTAGCCTCTAAGTAGAAATATGAGTATACACTGTACATCCCTGAATGTCTCTTTCTTCCTGTTATTGGCTTCTTTCTACAGAAAGTTAAGTGCAGTGAAAGATTCTAATTAACAGACATTTTTATTGAATGCTACATAAGCAGGAGATATCTGGATAAGAATTGCCACTTCCTTGAAAAGTGCCCATCGTTGCTGAACTTGAGCTTTTAGGTGCCTTGAGAGCAGTCCCAGCCAGTGGGGAGAAGTTCAAGTAGGGGTAAAAGAATTCCCGCTGGGAGTGATTATGTACAACTCCAACATCACAGGTCATAGGAGGTTTTGTTCCCTTTGGAGAACCTCAGCTTCACTTGCTGAAGTAGGACAAGTAGAATGAATTAGCCCTGGCTGAAGCCAACCTCTTTATATTTAAAAGAAAAAAAGCAATTAAATATTCAGCTTGATGCCTAGGTTTTGAATTACCCCCATTTGTCTTTTACTCAGAGCATCTGCTTTTTATTGCATTGTGGCCCTGCCTGCCATTTATCTCTCCCCGTCAGTCTGTATCTACGTGTCATGTGACTCAAAAGTGAAGATTAGAGGAGAAAAATATCTCTGTAGTCTAAGCCTGGCAACTTCTATTTTTATCCACAGCTGTTGGAACTGATAGCAAAGTCACAGCTCACATCCCTGAGTGGCATTGCCCAAAAGAACTTCATGAACATTTTGGAAAAAGTGGTACTGAAAGGTGAGCTCTCTCTCTCACTCTCTCGCCCCTTTTTATAGACCTGGGGCCGGGCAGATGGGTTTTCCAATGCAGTGGACATGTCATTGGATTTAAGGGAATGTGAGCGGATGGAAATGAATGACTCCAGATGCATTTCAGGGGTGCTGGATTCCAGTTTAGAAAGGAGGGCCATTCATGCTCATGACAAAGGGTGAGACCATCACCCTCCTGTCCTTGTGTTGGGATCATCCATTTGTCCTGCTCTAAGCCTCTCAAGCTTCTTGGCGTAGGCACGTGTCCCAACCTTGGCTGCCGAACCTCTAGATTCCAAATTCCTAGAAAATTGAGCTGTGTACAAGGCAGAATAGATCCATAGACTCTCTGAGCTAGAATGAACTTTACGTCTCTGGCTCAACTGACTCATTGTGTATACGGGAGAAAGAGTGATTTATCCATAATCACACAAAGAGTCAGCCAGACTGGATGAGAATCCAAGCTCCTGACCCCCAGACCTGTGCTTCTGCCACTGATCATCTAAAAGAGACATCACTGCTGGGCAAAAAGAAGCTGCTTTCAGATCAGGTGAGCTATTGGTGCTGGTAGGACAATGAAAAGAGAAAGAGTCTTTGTAGAAAGCGGGGAGAAGAGAACAAAGAGGGACCTAGATAATGGAAACTCTACCCAATAACCTCGAGTGCAGAAGCTCGGCCAAGTGTAGAATAAACACCAGTGAGAAAGAAAACCATATCCCCTGTGGGTGTACCCAGGTAACACGAGCAGAGTAGAGAAGAAGAAAGAACCACTTGTAAACTATGGAGTGTTCTAGTCTCATAAACGTTACTGCTTTTTTTCTTCCCCACTCAAGTCCTGGAAGACCAACAAAACATTAGACTAATAAGGGAACTACTCCAGACCCTCTACACGTCCTTATGTACACTGGTCCAAAGAGTCGGCAAGTCTGTGCTGGTCGGGAACATTAACATGTGGGTGTATCGAATGGAGACAATTCTACACTGGCAGCAGCAGCTGAACAACATCCAAATCACCAGGGTAAGCCGGAGCACCCCAGCCTCCTCCTAGCAGGAACGGCTGCAGCTGGTTCCTCTGCTGGGATGCTGGGCGGGCTCGCCAGGACTTTAAATCCTCTCTGGTGATGGAAGAGTCTGGACAGTTCTGATCGGATGCTTTCCGTTGGGTGCTGAGGGTGGGCTGGGGGACTTTCCGATACAGGGAGGGTGGGAAGAAGAACTTGGCAGAGCAGGATCAGAGTATATGAACAATGACAGCCAATGGAAACGTGGTGGGAAAACTAGGAACTTGACCTTGGGGCCGATGTAGGCTATTTCACTGAAATCTTTAGTGGGATCTGGAGATCTCTGCCCATTTCCTCTTAAAGTACAAGTTTGTTTATAGCTTTAGGATGCTGCCTTGTATACAACAGAGCTGTGATGGCAGTGGCTTGGAGAACTGGCACCAGCCTTCTAAAACTCTAGTTCCAATTATTAATAGTTATGATAAAGGAAGGCTTTGAGTAAAGGCTGTAAACATACAGGTAGGAAAAGACATGAGCAATTCTCACTCAAAGCAAACAAACAAACAAACCAAAAAAACCCCCACATTACCAGCTAAACTACTACCAGTAGTTTCTTTTGGCTTTTAAAACGTAAGTTGGCCCCCAGCTCTTGGCCTCTTAAGAGTGAGCAGGAGGACTAAGGCACACAAAAAATGTGAGAAAGACGCTGGTGTAATCTCTCAAGGCTCCCTAATGGACAGACACACTTAGGCAGCTCACGTAGCACTTGGCTGACTTATCTAATCACTGACCATGGCTGTTTTAAGTGGTTCCGGGACCCAGGGTGATAAAGTTTGGGTCTGCCCCGTCTCTCGAGAAAGAAACATGAAAAAACTTCTTTGACCTCTTTTAAATATTTCACTATATGAAGTTTGCAAAATGCAGTGTCCTTGACTTTACTGTTAATAACCTCTCTGTGCCTTAGTTGTTTTTTTCTTAACTCTGAAACAGGGAATAATTAGAAGTCTCAGAGTTCTGTGACTTCCTTAGAATCACGTAGGCTACAGTACACACACACACACACACACCCAGTGATACCCAACCAGCGATATAAATGAGCAAGTCCCATTAGTCCCAAGGGCATCTTCCCTCCAGCAACTTCGAACACCCATTTAGATGGTCACACTTGCCCAGAACTTGCCTCTGTTCTCTCTGTCCACCTCACAGGAGGCCCCCCTTGGCCACATCTGCCCACATACCTTGCACTTCCATGGGCTTACTTCCCCGAAGCCCCCCTCTATTGATCTACAAACTCTCTTGGGAGGTACCCATTGTAGTTGCTATAACTCTTCATGGAGTGAGGGTAAAGGGGGATCAGAGAAGCCCAGTGACTCTCCCCAAGTGACACAGCTATCGGGGCCAGAGCTGAGGCCAGAACCCTGGGCTTCTTATTCCTAAAACAGCAAAGCTTTTAACATCAGTGGTTTCCAAACTTTTTTTCAATCTAGCTTTCTTCCAACTATTTATTCAATGACCCAGCCTTTTGCAAACCTTTTAAATCCAGTGAAATCCTATGCAGGACAGATCAAACACTGAAGTTCATCTCATCCTCCCCTCTGCTCACGGCACCCCAGCCAGACCAAGCTATTCTCTGCACACTCTAAGCTTGGGCCTGCCTCAGGGTTTTTAAGCCACCTCCCTCCCTGACCATCCAATCTCCTGAAGCCACTATCATCTTACCTTCTTCAGAGCCGCTATTATGATCTGAAATCATCGCATATGTATATTCACTTCCCTGTCTCCTCCACTGGCTTATAAACTCCACAAAGAAAGGACATCACCGTCTTGTTCCCTGCTCTATTCCTTGTCCCTGGACCACAGCAGATGGCAGTCAGTCAGTTTTAGTTGAATAAATAAATGATTGAAGGGGACGCTCCTCCCACCACCTACCTTAAAACTTGTTCAATGTTCAGAGGAATACAGTTGGAAAATATTGCCCTGTATTTACAGATGAGCATGAAGATTTACCAACTGCAGGGTCTGGGACTAGTGATTCAAATTCTCTGTGCCTCAATTTCCTCATTTGGAAAATGGGGGCAGTCATGCCTATCTCAATGCCCTGGTGTGAGATTTAATCAGGTAATATATAGAAAGCACTTAGAACAGTGCCTGACACATAGTAAGTATTGTAAATGCGTCAGCTGTTACTATTATGAAGGGCTCACTCTGTGGCAGGCACTCTTCTAAGTCCTCTAATGTATTCATTAACTCATCTAGTGACTAATTGTAAGTAGGAGTCATCATAATAGCTAATATTTACTGGCCACTGTGCTCAGTACTTCCAGGCATTGTCTCATGAGAAAAATCACACTGAGTGGTTAAGAACAATCTGGCCGGGCCCTCCGCACCAATAAGATGTGGGTTGAACCCAGGCCTGTCTGCAGAGGCTCTACTTTTACCCATGACACTCTACTCCCTCATGCCCTCCTTCCCAACCCTCCTTGGCTCTGAGCTACATTATTTTGAGAGCAGTGCTGGAAGGAAAGATTGAGAGAGAGAGAAGGAACTTAATTACTTCAGTCTGGACGGTATTTTAAAACTTACTTTTTAACAGTTTGGACCAAAGAGAAGTATGTTATTAACGTGAAAATGTTAAGGTGACATTTACAGTAATTGCTTTCTATTTGCCAAAGTTCTATCAGTATTTTCCCAGCAGATAATCTTGTTTTCCTTCAAAATTTCCTATCTAATTCTATGGAGCCAATTTTTATTGGCAAAAATAATTTATATAATAAAGAATGAAGGGGGAAAAAAACTAAGAGAACTGGCTTGTAGGGGAAAAAAATCAAATAGAATCATAGTGTCCTGTGAGCAAGGCAGAGAGAGTTTGGAAGCATGGGGGGTGGGCAGGATGAATATAAAAAGATTTTCAGCAAAACACTTGATAGGGGGAGCAAGAGTAACTTCTTTTTCTTTTATATGTTTATATTCAAATAGAAGAAGGCATGCAAGCAGTTAATCATTTATCAGGAGTAAGGACTCAGCATGGGGTCTGGGCAAGGATTTTGGAAAAGTTCAGGTTTGAAAATTTGAGAGTGAATTCTGCCAAGTGGACTTTAATAGGAGTTCATGTAATAATTGGCCTGGGAGTTTTAACCAAAAAAGTAGATGCTTTGAAGTGCTGGAAACAAAAAGAAAATCTCATGGCAGTTTTATTGGCTCATACGATCAGCAGCAGATGATAAATGACAAATAGGTCTAGGACCTTCTGCAGTCCGGCAAAGTCCTGAATTTTGCAAACAATTGAAAGTTCAGCCCAGCAGCCTGAGCAATATAAATTGTCGAGTCATAGACACTTCTGACGAGTCAGGAGGCTGAAGCTACTCCAAGTCTGAGATTGTTGGAGCTGGAAGGGATCTTCAGAGACTTCTACTAAGCCAATTCATTTTGGACACAGGGAAACTGAGACCCAGATTTCCCAAGGGCACTTGGGATCCGGATCTGCGGCTCGTGCATCCCGTGTCCCTCCCATGCCACCTCCCATTCTTCTCCATCGTCCAACTTCCCAAGCCGCCCTGCCACTGCCCATCTTCCCTCTGCACGCCTGTCCTGCTCTGCGGAGACGCGGGAGGGAACTGCTGAGACTGTGTGTCCCCCTGGAATCCTGTGTGTTCCAGCCTTGATGTGCCTCGTACAGAGTTTAGTTCCCTAAAATTTCGAGGAGGGAGCTCAGTACTCATTCCCAGGATATTTTCCCCTCAGCTAAGGAAGGGTTTCTTCATCCTGTTTTGTTTTTTTTGTTTTTTTGTGTGACCTCCAGAGGTGATAGAACACTGAGCTAAAAATGTCAGTAGTTCAAATTCAAGAGCTCACCCAGGACTAGCATGGGAAGGACAAAGAACCATGGTCTCGAGCGATTTGTGCTGACTTCTTATCCAGATGGCAGCAGCCAGTTGCTGTTCAAGAAATAGCAACAAATACTACTGAGGACCTTCTGTACAGATTGTTCCCATAGCACTTGGCGCTTACATCCTTGATGGCATTTAACCTTTGTCCTCTAATGACTTGCTTATATTTCTGGGTCTCTCGCCCATTGCAGCAGCTCCGGTGCCAGGCATAATAGGTACTCAGGAGAGGGGTTTTGTGCTGGGCTAGTCTGCAAGGGATACAAGCTTAGACCTTGCCTTCCAGGATCTGGGTCTGGGTGGAATAACATGAGCTCATCAGAATTTAAACATTAAAGGGCTTAAATATAAATTCAAGGATATGTAGAAGCAACTTCTGCAGAAGCTCACGATTAACTGCCAGTGTGTTCTCCACAGACCAATAGTTATCAAAATGTTCCGTGCAGCCCTAGGTTTGAATAGAGATGCCTCAATGGATGATGGATCTTAGGCTGAAAGGTTCTTGACCAGCCATTCCCAAAGCGTGCATACACGTGTGTACACACACACACACACACACACACACACACACACACACATCAGTATAGAGTCTTTCTGTTGTTGCTGTTTGTACCTATTGAATTATTTGACTTTCATCATTCCACAAATATTTATGGAGTGCCTACTATATGCTAGCACACTTCTAGACTCTTCTAGACATAGCAACGAAAACACACAAAAATTTCTGCCTCCGTGGAGCTTAGATCCTAGCAGGAGTGTTCCATTCAAGCTTCCTTCTGCAGATGGGTTACGTGACATGACAATAAGAAGTTGTTGCAAAAGGCACCTGAAAGAGATCCTAGGAATTCTAGGAAGATGTAGTGGCTAAGGCTTGAGGGAGTCACCAAAGTAGAAAAGGCCTTTCAGAGGAAGTGAGTTTGAACTGGATGTGAAGAAGAGTCACATATGGACAAGCAGAGGCCCGGGCAGAGTGAGGGCCTTGTGGGCAGCGTGTTTGGGGGCCGGTGAGAAAACCTACTTGGGGAGATCAGTGGTCACAAGGAGGCGGGCAGTGAGACCCGAGGCTGGAGGTGCTCTGTCCAGGGTAGTGAGTCCTTTGGGGAGGTAGCGAATATTGTAATTGAGTGAAGCACAGGAATCCAACGTGCGCTATTAGGGGAATCTTTCAGAGCAAAAGTGTAAATAGATGAAGGGGATTCAGAGGTACAAACCTCCAGGTATAAAATAAATGAGCCATTGGGGCTGTAATATACAATATAAAGAATATGGTCAGTAAAACTGTAATCACTTTATATGGGGACACATGGTTACTAGACTTATCGTGGTGATCATTTCATAATGCACGCAAATGTCAAATCACTATGCAGTACACCTGAAACTAATATAATATTGTATGTCAACTACAGTTCCATTTTTTTGAAAGCGTAAAGCCTTGTGCAACTTAGGAAAATCCCTCTGGCACCATCTGCTGGAGCCGCTCCAGACTGTTCTTTGCGGGTCTCAGTCATGGGTCCTGTGTCTGTACTTAGAGCAGAGAGAATTGCTGCTTTGATCTCTGATCAATAAACCACCTTGAGGCTGGAGGATGAGGGGACAGCTGCATCCTGGGTGTCACCTGGTACATAGCTACTCTCTGCCCTGCAACTTAACATAACCCTTCTCCCCACAGCCTCCCTTCAAAGGCCTCACCTTCACTGACCTGCCTTTGTGCTTACAACTGAACATCATGCAAAGGCTGAGCGACGGGCGAGACCTGGTCAGCCTGGGCCAGGCGGCCCCCGACCTGCACGTGCTCAGCGAGGACCGGCTCTTATGGAAGAAGCTCTGCCAGTACCACTTCTCCGAGCGGCAGGTCGGTGCAGACCAGTGGCCATTCTTCCTTCTCTTCCTCTCTGCTCGCCACCCTCAAGCTGCCTTGGCATCCTTCTCAAACCCACTCTCCAGGGCTCCCTGGTTTGACTAGAAAACAGTTCAAGGAGTTTCTAAATAATATCTGTGAGATTTTGTTTCTGTGTTTCAATAGGAAAAAAAAAACCACCTTATATTCTTAACCTAGTCCCATGTTACAACTTGCTCCAAAAAAAATTCATAAATTGGCACCAGTCCTTCTTTTCTCTAACACAATAACTTACATTTTTATGAGATTTTACAGCTAAAGGACTTTTACTGATGTTATTTCATTTTGTGTTAATGGCCCAGGGAAGGGTAGATATCATTATGCCCACTTCAAACGGATGGAGGGACTAAGGCCACAAGTGACTAAGTGACATATCCAAATTAGTAGAGCGCTCTCTAGGCGGGGAAACTGGCCTTGGATTTGAATTTGGGCCTTCTGACACCAGCTCTAGGCCTCTTTCCCCTCCGCACACTGCCTCAGATTTTTTTTCCAACTTCTTTATACAGAAGTGTGAGCTCAACAAGCTCTGTTCACGAAACCACTAATATTTCGATATAAAATAGAGCCATTGTGCCAAGCAGTCACTGCATCTCCCTGGAAATAATCACTCGAGTCTACAGCAAAGAAAAGATTGAAGTGGTTTATTGAGATCACCTAAACTTTCAAGACCATCCAAATGCAATTTAGTACAGGTCACCAGTCAGGCGTCATCAGCCACCTGTTTCTTTTAAGGACTGGTTAAAAGCTATTGTTTCCTTCACTAGGTAGAGCTCAGAAGCTACTTCTTTATATCTTTGCTACTTTTCCCCTAGCTGTTGCCAGGGTATAGATGAAAAAGGTGGAAAGGGGGCAGGAGCAGAACTTTTCTGAACTACTTTTATTTGTTTGATATTTAGATCCGCAAGCGATTAATTTTGTCAGATAAAGGACAGCTGGATTGGAAGAAGATGTATTTTAAACTTGTGCGCTGTTACCCACGGAAAGAGCAGTATGGAGACACCCTTCAGCTTTGCAGACACTGCCATATTCTTTCCTGGAAGGTATATGTCTTGGAGGTCGTTGCCACACATCCCCAGCCCAGCCCCTAAGAGCCAATGGCGCCAGCACTGTGTCGCCAAATGCTTTCCTGCTCTTCACTGTTGTAGCCCCCAGCTGAAGGTGAAGGTAAAACTGATTCAGCCCCTGGGGAAAGAAACTTTCAAAGACCTTCATTTCCTTCACCCCGCTGTGTTTATTTTTTTCTGCACCCCCCCCCCAAAACTCCCCCATCGCTCTGTGCACAGGTGCGCGCGCGCGCGCGCGCGCACGCACACACACACACACACACACACACACACACACACCTCTTTAGTTTTTCCATAACACAGGGCATTCTTGACAGAGGAATGTTGTTTTGAGGTTGGGCAATGCCTTACTTAGGGTGCTACAAGCCAATGAGATGCTGCCGAGAATGCCCACCTAACCATGATGTTCCTTTCTAGGGCACCGATCACCCGTGCACAGCCAATAACCCAGAGAGCTGCTCCGTTTCACTTTCACCCCAGGACTTTATCAACTTGTTCAAGTTCTGAATCCCAGCACATGACAACACTTCAGAAGGGTTCCCCTGCTGATTGGATGGTTGGAAATACAGAGTTTGGATGCTTCATTTGTAAATAGTGTACATTTTAGACACTGGCTCAAAACTTCTGAGATAAGCCATTGAGAGGACGTTGGAGGGGAGAGATGCAGTTGCTGGCTGCGAATTTAAGCATACGGACTTCTCATTAGAATTGGTATGGAAAAGCAGAAATACTGTAAATAAACTATTTTTCCTAATGATTTGCCAGCAAGACTATACGGCAGGAATTCTATTTCATCGGTGAAAATGGAATTCTCTTGACGTTCACTGAGACTCTTGTACAGTTCCCTAGAGATGTGGGAGAAAGGGGCAAAACTCAAATACAAGATAGAATGCTCTTTGTTTACAATGTGAAAATGTGTTGAAAAAAAGAAAAAAGAAGAAAAACTACATATGAGAAATCCCTGGGCTTTGGGTTTTGATCTGGGGTTTGTTTTGAAAAGGCAAAGGAAGAACCACTCATCTTAAACCCGCATGGGTATAGGGCCTTATCTTCTGAAGATACCACACAATAGTCTACCTCGGAAAGCTACAATACTCGCTCTGACAAAAGTGCGTGGTCCAGTAGGCAGTCTCTGTTTTTCTTGTTTCTTCATCATATAAAAAGTGATTTAAAACAGGAAGAGATATTGGAGGCAATCCTCATCATGCTTCAGGCTTCCTTTTTAGACAAATGGGACACTCTTTGGGGTTGCCTCTTTTCTAGAACAACCCCAAAGCATCGATGCCTTTTTTCCTTCCATGTTGTAGCTCATTCGGGACAACATAAGGCCAATTAAAAACAGTTCAAGAGGAAATCCTGCCACAGAAAAGATGGAATTAGTCACCCAATAGCTGTGAAGACTTTCTTATTCCTGTTTAACTTCTTGGCTTGTCTGGGCTTCCTGGGGTATCTTCACGGATAAGCCTATCCCTGGGGACTGTTTGGAGCCAGAGTACTGATAAAGGCTTGTAAAACAGGTTTTACATATCAGCTGCTGTTCCTCTTGGTGGGTGACGAGTTGAGGAGTTTTCTTTACATGCAACACCAAAATTTAGTCAACCTGAGGTAGGGCTTCTTGTAAGGATGATAAAGTAAAGCCTGGCATTCCAGCCAGATGGGGAGCCAGAGGTACTATGAGTTCATCCTAAACTTGCTCCAAACCCCAGGGGAACTTGCTAGGCCAATACCAGCAGGTAACTATGTGGAAGAAGGAAATCTCAGGACTTAAGGAGTCAATATTCCTGGGAGGGAATGGGGGATGTTTTTGTTTTTTACTTTTTATAGAACTTTGCTTATCTACAACAATGTACATATTTTTGCAATTGTATTTGCTTTCCTTTTTTTCTGGTAAATAAAGTGGCCACCCAGCATGACCTTGGCACATAAGTGAAGCAGAAATAGGAACTTGGTTCACATTTACGTTGAGGAGCAGTGTATTCTTAGCGGTTGAATTTGGGGTGACCTGAAATGGGGAGAGATGGTTAAGAATGTACAGAGACAAGCCAAGGGACCAACTAGTGATGTAGGACCCCTTCACGCCCTTCCCTCAAAGCACAACCCAAGTACCAGCATCCGGAAGGGAACTCGACCACTAGTTGATGTTCCTCACTTTGCAAGGTCTGTGCCTACACCAGGATTTCTTAATATCTTTTTTCATCACCACCCCCCTGAAGAAGAAAAAAGTAAATTGTTTATTTCAATTCTGAGCAAAAGTAAATACTGAAGAATAAGATTTTGTTGGGTAAGGTTGAGCTTCGGAGGGCCACAAACTACTGTAACACCTCTTCTCCCCCCGAGTCAAGGTCACACTGAGAATGCAGGGTCCAGACCATGGAATAAAAAGCTCTGTCTTCCATAATTCAGGCAGTTTCTCGCAAAGGTCTCAGCTTCCTTAAAGATGTGAGTGGAGCTGGGATTGTCGTTGCTGTGAGGGCTCTGGAACCTTTGACTCTGGCATTTTTTGGCGTTCATGGCCTTCCACATCTTCCCCCCAACTCATGACCTCCACCCCTCCATGCTGATGGAGCAGATGGAGACTCCGCGGCACCTTCAGGTTTGCAGTCCCAGAAATGTCGCCCGCTTTGACTGTCAGCACGAAACTGGCGAACCAGCGTCACTTGGACTGTCCGTGGTGCTCACGACCGCATAGCGTGCCCCAGGCAGCAGGAGCGTCTGTGCAAAACGACCCTACCACAAGGGATAGGCTTAACGGTCTTCTGAAATGTCTACCCAGATGGTGACTCGGGGCTCTCCCCATCTCCTTTGGCATAATTGGAGATGGTGTGTGACAGAGTCAAGGAAAATTTTTAAGGAAAAGAAAAGAAGAAACCAACATTTGTGGTTCCCTTTCATTGGAAGAGGAGAATAAGGAAGGAAATGGCAGGTGGAGAGGGAGAGGGGAAGGAATAGAAGTGGCGTGTCTTTGATGCTGTGGTTTGTGGGAGGGCAGTGGGGAAAAAGAGCACAGAGGGTGTGAGCATCTGTGTTGGTGCCACTGGGTGGCTGTGAAGCATGGCCAGAGCCTCACGTATAAGTAAAGCGAGTTAAAAAGAAAATGCTTGTTCCCTGGGCACTAATCATCTATAGAATTTCTATTGGCAAACCCTCCCAGGACAAAGTGACCTAAAAAACAAAAACAAAGAATCTCTGTCTCAGAACTGCTGTTCTAAAAGCCAGAAGGGACATGATAATGGAAAGTGCTGGAAGAGACAGAATGCTCTACTGTCTTTGCTGTACCTACCTACCCCCACCCCAACTCTGTAGAGGAGAATTTAAAATTGATGTCAAATATGAAAGTAATCTGGACTTCCAGAGAAGGAAAGAGTTTTGTCCAGGACAGTGGAAGCCGAGCCACGGGGATGTTATGCTTTGGTTCAACACGCAGGTTTCCGAGCAACGATCCTAGAGTTTCTTGAGAAGAAGGCACAGCATTTGAGGAAAGGAGAATATGAGAAGCTTAGGAGGGCTCAACTTATAACAAGATGAGACATTGTAAACTAGATGGTGTTATTACTCAATGCTGTTACTTTTAGTGGATGGACCAGTCATGTGGGAGGATTGTGGCAGAAACTACAATGTGAAAACGTCCCCAGTTTTGAGATCAAAAGGGTCAGCTGTAAGGTGACCTATGTTTAGTGATGATCCATTTTATATTGAAGTGGCTCAGAGGAGATATTGATATTTTAGATGCGCTGCAAAACTGTCAAGGCAAGAACGGGCTTCACTTGGCAATGGTGAAGGAAGGTAATAAGTGTGTATTGCCTTATTGCCACAGTTCTCTCTTCAAAAACTGTTTGGGAGCTTGCAATTAGCAGAGGCTCCTTGTTTCCAGTTGTTTTTATGTGGGAGAAGAGAAAGAGCTTGGAATTTCATTTGTCTAAGCAAGTGGTGTGATTTACAAGAAGTTCAATCATTTCAAAAGTATATCATTCTTAGTGTTCAATACAATGTTTATCATAAAATAGGCACCTGAGTTTATATATTCCTGCCAGGCTGAAGGGCAATTATGTCTTGCTATGCAAACACGCTATTTTACGTGTGAATTTTTTTAACAGTAATTTTATGTGTGAATTTTTTTTAAACTAAACTCTATCATCATTTTCTATGTTGACATCTGTTGTTTTTTGTGTTTTTTTGTTTTAATCTGTTTCCAACTCTCCGAGTCTGTGAACCATCCTCTGACTGGATGCTGGCCTAAAATCCTATTAGTGTTTAAACAGACCTCAGAAATACCCTGAACCTCTAGGCAAACGCAGAGATGGAGCTCTTTGATATATCTTGGGCCCTTGATGTCTTCAACAAACAAGATCGTAATTCCTTTAAACTCAATGTTTTCTGTAGATGCTTTCTTCTCCGTTTTGTTTAGGAGAGTTTTCCAAAGGAAGGAAACTCCTCCCCCAGACTTGAGCGCTGGGAGGGAGGTTAGAAACGCTGGAGTCTGGCATTTCTTCTGCCTTTCAAAATGAGGTAGTGGGTCCAGAATATTCAGGTGACATGCCTCAACCCACCTGGCGCTCAGCAGTGGACCTGAGCGTAAACTTGGGACTTTCTGAGGCCTTGACTTTGTACCCCCTGCCCCAGCACCTTTTGTTGTGGCTGGACACACGTGACAGCTGAGCTGATTCTTCTCAAGACCTTTGCTGTGGAAGGCACGTTCGTGTCCAGTGTTCGGTGTCTGGCCGTTAACTTTTAAAGACATTTTAAGTCCCTGATTCTTCCTGGAGAAGTTAAGGAGTTGCTTAACATTGTTACAGACCTCTGACTCTGCTGTGAGTACGGCATACTAGTGAGTACAATCTGCTTGCCACAAAGTAAGCAGCATATTTTGACAAATTTATTTTTCCCTGGATAATTAGATTTTAATTATAAAGGTGGCCCCTGAGACAGATAATGGCTGAGCAGCAGCTGGCTTGCTTTCTAGAAACTGAGGTTCTGATGGTAACCAAGCAGGTATTTCCTCTCCCCTTAGACTAAAAGGTACATTTAATCCATCCCTTCCATCTCCCTGGTACCTGCTGTGAGATCCAATAAGCTTCTACCCAGTGGAAGATCACTCTATGCTAAACCTCACAAGCAAAGGGGGATTGTTCCATGAGGCAGCAAGGAGCAAGGGACCACGATATTCATGACTTTGTCTGCTAGACATTTTTCAAAGTGTCCTTGAACTCAGCAAACAAAGCTTTCTGAGAGATCTCTCAAAACTCAGGCCCTGCTCCGTCTGGCCAAAAGTGGATGGCTGCTTCAAAACTCTGAACTTCTTGAAACTCCATCTGCTACAACATTACTTCTGGAGTTTGAACATGACATTTTCTGTCTTTGAGTGTAGAAATGTTTGTTTAACTAATGATACACAAGTCTGTTAAACAGAAGGCTCCAAGCAGTGCTCTACACTTGAGAACACTTGGCGCCATCTTTATTCTACCAAGTGCCAATCACCCTAGCCAGAGGGGGTGTATATTAAAGTCCATATCCTAAGCTTTAGAAGCTTTAAAGTACTTTTTTAATTAAAAATACAATAGGGGATTGAACATTTTAACTAAAAGTTTAAGGTTAGACCAATTACATGCAAAGATGTTTATTTAATATTGTGTGAGCTGAGTCCTTCTGTATAAATTATTTGCACTCTTTTCTTGCATGATGAACTGATTTCTTTTTTTATAGTTGTTTGTACCAGACGGTGGCGTATTTTTGTAAAAATTTTTTGACACTGAATTGCAATAAATGTTTTTCCAACAACACACACTGGTGCATTTTTGGTGCATGTCAATTCAAGTTGGTTTTTTATCGAACTGAGTATGTTTATCTTTTGCTGAGTGAAAGTTATATTCCTTCTCCCAGAAACTTATCATCGTTGTAAAAATTTCTAGGAATACATAGAAAACTAAGCTTGCTGCTGAGTACCAACCTGAATCAGAAATACAGTATTATGCTCAAATGGGGTATTTCCACTTACTATTCATATAATAGAATGCTTTGGGAATAATGAACTTTAAAGTCAGTATTAATTTACTCATCAACAGACATTTATTGAACAGCTACTATATGCTACACTGTGCAAGGCACTGGGTATAGGATGGTGAACAAGACAGATGGGGTCTCTATCCTAATGGAATTTAGATTCTAGTGGGAAGGAAAAAAACAAGTAGGGGATGAATTTAATTTGTAATAAGTGCTATGAAGGGAATAAACAAGGGACTGAGATGCAGAATAACAAGGTGGGCTGGGGGTAGGGGGGAGCTCTCTGAGGAAGTGATGTTGAAAGGTGAGAAGGAGCCAGCCTCAGAAGATGAGGGCATGAGCATTCCAGAAAGAGGAAACGGCTTGTGCAAGGTTCAGATCATGGTCCTGTCACTTACCTGCAGTGTGACTTTTGTCACCTTACTTAACACCCTTCTCTGTGTCAGTTTCCTCGACTCTGTTGATAATAAATCTATTGCTATGGCTGTGAGGGTTAAGTGAGCTAATACATGTAAAGTGCTAGGACCTGGGCACATAAAATATGAGCTCAGTAAATGTTAATAATTATGATTTCCTGAGCAGCAAGAGAGAGAATCGGGTTAGGAATTGCACTGCATTCCTAGTTGGGTATAATATGCTCAGGTGACTAACTCATGGATGACAGACTTCCTCGACACGTTTACTCTGGAACCTGCCCTGATCCTGCCACTAACTCTCTATCAGAAAATGACATAAAATGCACCTGAGGATAATTCGAGATTTTTTTTTTTTTTTTTAACTCCCAACAGGATCACAAAATCTCACCATTCCCTACATATCCCATGCATTCTTTGCTCAGGCCGTTCCACCTGCCTAGAATGCTTTTCCCAGCCCCTCTGTCTGATAAGCATCAATTGCTCCTTAGGACCACCTCCTGGCTGAAGCTTCCTCCAACTGAGAAAATCCGTATCACTTTTTTGCATATGGACTTTGTTACACTGTAATCTTATTTGTACCTAGCACAATGCCTGGGCTGAATCAATGAATAAACCCACGCACAGATTCATAAAATGCTTTTGAAAGTCTCAGGACCACAAACTTACCCTGGGCTAGAATAAGAATCAATGTGAGCTTACGTGCTTACAACTATTTATAGTGCCTTGGTTAAAAATTAATGGTAGTTGAAAAAGTAACAAATGTGGAAACCTAGTGTTCATTAAAGTTTCTTTTAAGTTCAACTAAACCTTTACAAGTCTAGTAAATTTTCATACGAAATAAGAGGGCCTTTTATTACTGTTTGATAAACTCACACTGGACAGACTAAACAAGTCCCTTTTACAAACAATAAAAATTCCTTTAAACATTTTAAAGCTGCAATTATAACTCTAATGCATTTGCTTTTTTAAAAAATAAGCACTTCAAATACCTGCTCAAAGAAGCTTCAACCCTAATAAGCAAAACATTCCCAAGTAAATTAATAACTTATAAATTTAGTAAACATAAATATATCTCAAATTCTCTAAAAAAAAACCTAACATTGTTAAAGTTAGTGAAATTTTTATACCTTTCCATTAAAAATCATATCTTACACTAATAACTTATTTTAAAATGGAAAGCACAAGGCTGCTATGATGGGCAGAATAATGGTTCCCCAAAGACACAAGGAATGAGATCGAAGTCTATAATCTGGAAAAGACAAGGAAACCATCAACCCCGAGAGCCTACAGAAGGGAACCTTGCCCTGCTGACACCTTGACCTTGGCCCAGTGAGACCTGTGCCAGACTTCTGACCTTCTAATGAATTTGTATTAAGCCACTCAATTTGTGGTAACTTGTTACAGCCATACAGGAAGCCAGGACAGTGCATCAGACAGACACTCTAGCTCTGCCCCTTCAGACAAACTCCCACGGATCCTTCTGCATGTCCCCCATCCCACGCTGAGTGAGGGTCTGTCTGCAAATGAAAGGCACGGCCTAAATCAGCAGCAAGTTATCTTGGCCGCCCTGATACGCGGACCTGCAAAAACTGGACAGAAGGGCTCTGCCTGTCGGGGACAGGTGTCAAGTTGCCTCCCTCCCATTCTACATGGGCTTCATTGAGGCTGACGCCAATCATGTTTGTACCCAAGAAGCATCACAGAGAAGCAGCATTTCAAATTCTCGCCAATGTTTAAGCCATGTTTATGAAGCAGCAACGTCCTGGGCACCGGAACAGCCATTCAGAAGTGTGAACCCAGCACTTGCCCTCAGAGAACTTTACCGACCTGGTCCCCAGGCGGGCAAGAGAGTGGACGTCAACCACAACATACGATCCAAAGTTCCAAGTGCCCTAGTGAGGGACAAAGTACCAGAGGAATTCAGAGAGGAAGAACTGAGTTCGTGCTTCTGAGAAAGAGAACAGTGCAGCATCAGACACAAGCCTACTGTATGCTCTTCCTTAATCAGTATGAACAGGGCCTCCTCCTTTGAAATCTGGGAGCCAGGGACTGTGGCTTAAGAGCCAGAGACCAAGACTTACCACCCAAGCCCATTTGGTGGTTTCAAATGGTTTCTTGAAAACAAAAAACGAAACACAAAACACTGAAGTTTGGGCAGATTTCCCTTTTGGAGAGAACTAAAGCTCTATGTATTCCCTGGGGTCCCAGTGCCTGAGCCTCACCAGTGTTCTAGAAAACTAACAGAAGCCCAAATGAACCCCAGATCTCTTCAAGGAGCCCTATAGTGGGAATTTTATGTGTCAACCTGGCAAGGCCATGGTGCTCATTTGTTTGGCCAAACACCAATCTAGATATTGCTGTGAAGGTAATTTTTAGATGTGATTAACATTTAAATCAGTAGACCCTGAGTAAAGAAAATTACCCTCCACCATGTGGATGGGCCTCAGCCAATCAGCTGAAGGCCTCAAGAGGAAAAGCCTGTGCCCACCCCTCAAGGAAGGAATCCTGCCTCCAGACTCGAAACTGCAGCATCAGCTCTTCTCTGGGTTTCCAGCCTGCCGGCCTGCCCTGCAGATTGTGGACTTGCCAACGCCACCACGACTGCATGAGCCAATTCCTTAAAATAAATAAATTCTATAGATAGACAGATTTTAAAGAACAAAATATTTTATTTTAAAGAGTAAAATCTATCTCTATGTTAGGGGAAACACTGACCGAAGCCGCCCGCCCTGGCCAGGCAAGATAGTAGCCACTTGCATGAGTCATCTTACAACAGGAGGTCCTGGTAAGGAACGCAGAACTAACAAGCTACCAACAACCGGAAGAATTCGGGAGAGGTCTCAAGGAGAGAGGAGACGCCAGTCCACATGTCCTACCAACCTCCCAGAATCCTCCTCGCTGGAATCCATCTTGGCTGAGTGATGCAAGCGCCACCAGGAAGGACCCTGAGTCAGAATGACTGGCCTGAGACAACCTGGAAACTAACCCCATTCCCATAAAACCCGAGACTGCGAGCCACGTGGCCCAGCAGTTCTCCTGGGTTCCCTTACCCTGCTGCTCTCCACCCGGGTGCCCCTTCCCAATAACGTCTCTTGCTTTGTCAGCACATGTGTCTCCTTGGACAATTCATTTCTGAGTGTCAGACAAGAGCCCACTCTCGGGGCCTGGAAGGGGTCCCCTTTCCTGCAACATCTATATATCTATATCTGGGGGAGGGGGGTACTATATATATCTATACAGAGATGGAGAGAGAGAGAGAGACATCCTATTGGTTCTATTCCTCTGGAGAACCCTGACTAATAAATACAAGCTCCTAGAAAGAGAACAAGGGCAAGGAAAGTCTAGAGGAAGGCTTTAGAGGGCAAGGGAGAAAAACCAGAGGGAGAGCAGAATCTAGTGGCTACAAGAGGCAGTTAGCCAGCTACCACATTGTGAGAAATAACATTTGGCAGATGCCAAAGAGTGCAAGGAAACAGTCACTCTTAACCCACATAAGAGTACTTGAGTGACTCCCCTTTCTTTGTACTTTTTAAACTTGTATTCAATTGTTTTAATTTTACTTTGCAATTTCGTTTTTTCTTAATTTCAAAATTACTCCAAGGAGCCCCTACTTCCTTCAGAGAGGCAGCAAGGCATAGTGAGCAAAGAATCTGAAGCCAACCTGCCTGAGTCTGAACCCTGCCCTGCCTCTTCCTGGCTGTACCAGGCACTGTACTAAACCTTGACCTGCCTCAGTCCTCTTATCTGTAAAATGGGGATAATGACAGTACCTACATCATGGAATTGTTGTGAGGAGTAATTGAGTTGCTGCATTTTACATGATTAATACCTTTTGTGTGGTCAGAGCAGTGCTTAACACATAAGAAGCTTTACATAAACATTTGTTATTATTCATAAGCCCACTATCTTTCTTTTTTTTTTTTTTTTGCATTATGTGCTCTAGGCAGAAAAGCCATGTAGCCTTCACTGTCTCTAAAGAGAAACATAATAACTAAATCAATGACCCCCACAATTCTAGCCTTTGCTTATTGTTTAAAACCAGTGGTCTCCAACCATCCCATCAATAAACATTTTTTAAGCATGAACCCAATATATGTGTATTTATTTATCTATCTATGAAGTATTGGCAGGCACTACTATCATTAATATTTCAAAGCATAATGCACACATAGGAGGACAGTCATCATGAGTAATAATGGACGTAAATCGATATTTCAAGTAGTTGTGATCATTATGAACTTTTTGGCCAAATTTTAGTCAGATCTCATTAGCTTATCATTAAGCTAATGCAGCCAGTGAAGAGCCATATTAGTGCTCACATTTGTCTGTTCCTTTGCATCTGCAATAGTAGTATCGTCATTCTGCTGTTTCTTTGCGAGAAACTAGGAAACTTCTTAAACCATTTGTCCATTTTGTGAGATTTTGTTTATTTAAAACTAGATACTGTAATCCATAAATCCATTTAGTCAGGCATACAGAAGTTACAATATGTCACAGTACACTGAAAACAAACGATCAACTTTGGGTATCACTGGCCTCCGCTCCCCACTGAGGCCACGGTGCCTTGGGTACTGACTGACCGCTGATGGATGGACAGAAAGGACCACTGTCAATCCAGACATTAAACATTTGTAAAGCTTTTGTGCTGGTTGTTCTCTTCTTGTCCCCGAAGATCCATTCTCCGCTCCTCTGCCTAGCTCAGCACCCTAGAAGACTGACCACAAAGGGCTGCGTCCCCCAGACTCTTTTGCCAGTTGGCATCTGGTTGGGTTTGTCCAATGGGAGGTGCTGGCAGAGACCAGGGCAGAAAGAGAAAGAGTTCAGGGTCCTTCTTGCCTGCTCTCTCCTGACTGGCCCCTGGTCTCTGGCAGAAGCTGCAGCCCTCCTCCACATAAACCCTCCTTATGGCTCCAGCCATCACGAGGCCCCTCCTCAAACCTGGGAGAAGTAATTTTCCTTGTTGCTCATCTCTGGGGGCCTCAGCATCTTTTGTGTTCCCTTAACCCTGCCCACACCTGTCTGAGTAGTCCCTTCAATGGAATTACACGAGATTATTTCCTGCCAGAAGCCTCACAGATAATTTCTTTACTTCTTACTCTTTAACAGAGAAATCAATGGAAGTTTTCTTTTTTTTTTTCCTTCCAGCACCTCACTTTGGAGACCACTGGTTTAAAGAGCTATTCTGATGACTGAGCCAAATCACTTTTCCTGACCAGTGTGAATGGAAGCCTTAGATTCCCATCACTCTTTGCTCAAGCCAACAAACGCAGGCTGAAAAGAGGTGGGCTCACAAGATGAGCCCCGGACAGCCGGTCAGCAGACTCAGCTTCTACTCAGGGCTGTCACAGCAGGGCTGAACCTCAGGGAAGTCACTTCTGTTCTCTTAACTCAGTTTCCTCATCTTTAACAGGCAGGTGGGTTGGATTAGCTAGTCTCTAGGTCCCTTTTAGCTCATATAGCCTTCCGTGATTTTAGGAAATCATATAATAGTTCAGAGGAAACGATGTTATTTTGTCTTTTTATTTCTTGTTATTTTTCCTTCAACACTCTCTCCATCCCCTCCCAACTCCCACAACAGGCACATATACACTCTTTATCAGAATTTTTCTTGGGTGAAAGTCCTTTAAATTTTATAAACTCCAAGGTAATAAGAAATAAAGGAAGCCCAGCTGCAACATCAATAATAAATTGAATCCTACTCTTTCCCAAATGCTTTCAAATACATTTTTAACTGCCATAGCAACCCTGTAAGGTAGATACAAGTATCATCCTCACTTGACAAATGTGGAAACTGGGGATGCTCAGAGAAATTATATGATGTGTTCAATATCACACAGTGCGGCAGGCTGGAGCTGGCTCATGAGAGCTGAGCTGAATGGATTCATCTTTTTCCAACCTCACACTCAGTGGCATGTTGGTAAATTAAAATCAGCCATAGTGGGGATATTTATACCTCAGAAATCAGCAAGAGCTACAAATCAGAGCTTTTTTTTTTTTTTTTTTGAGAGAGAGCTGATTTTTAAACATTTACTATCACCCACTCTCGACACACAGTTACTAAACCACAGAGGTAGGTTTTAAGCTCAGATCTGATCCTAAACCTGGTGTCCTTTTATGACTCTACAGCTGTCCTTCCCACACAGCATCTAGTACGATATCTTGTGAAGAGTCTTTGTGAAATACATATTTCCTGCACCAGGTGCCCCGGGGTCTCCAGGCTAAACCCTCATTAGCCTTGCCATCCAAATGGTCTTTCTTTTAGAGGAAGACTTGCCAGCAAATAGCTGAAAGACTGCTTGGCTTGTGTTCATAACCCTGGCCCTAGTAGACGGGAAGAGATCACGTACAGAGCACAGCCCTGCATCCGTTTCCCTCCTATGTACGAACACAGCCCCCTCTTCCCCTCTCCCAGTTAGGATGCGCCCCTCTTTCTAGGTCGGGCATTTCACAACTCTGAAGTGCTTTGACATGAATGCAATTTTTTTTGAACTATAATTGATTTACAATATTGTGTTAGTTTCAGGTATACAGCAAAGTGATTCAGTTATGCATATAAATATATATATATATTCTTTTTCAGGTTCTTTTCTATTATAGGTTATGACAAGATATTGAATATATAGTTCCCTGTGCTGTGCAGTAAATCCTTGTGGTTTATCTATTTTATGTACAGTGGTGTGCATCTGTTAATCCCATACTCCTAATTCATCCTCCCCCATTGCTGCTTCTTTGGTAACCATAAGCTCATTTTCTATGTCTGTGAGTCTGTTTCTGTTTTGTAAATAAGTTCAGTTGTATTATCAAAAGTGATATTATATGATATTTGCCTTTCTCTTTCTGACTTACTTCACTTAGTGTGATAATCTCTAGGTCCATCCATGTTGCTGCAAATGGCAATATTTCATTATTTTTTGTGCCTAATTAATATAATTTTAACTTGAAAAAAACAGAGACGGGAGAAACCCTGAATTCAGGCAACCCTAAAAGCATGAACTTCATAGATTTAAGGACATTAAACCTAACAGAGATCTCAAGATGTGATCTGGTCCCGCTTCTACCACCTTCCTAAGGCTTTACAGATGAGACAACTAAGGGTTAGAAATGCTAATTATCTGCTGAAAACAGGACCCTACTCTGTAATTTGCTAATTATAGTAACAGGATGTTGAGTATCTCTTGTCCCAGAACTTTGTTGTGGGTTTTTTTTTTCCCATTATGTGTTAATTTTAACTAGTTTAACTATCACAGGTTACCTCACTTCCTAGTTCAGGGGACAATTGTTTTTTTCAAGTACTTCTCACAGGGGCCACATTCCTTAACTCAAAGAGCAGTTGCCTGGGCATATAATTGAGGAAGAAACTCTAGTCACTCTTTTTAAATTTCTGAACACAGTTCACAGAGTCATAGGTACAGGGGTGAAGGGACATACATTAAAGAAACACATTAGACTTTGTGGTCTATTTCACAGAATCACTTATGACATAAAGTGTTGTGTCTCCTATATTATCCCTGGAAGATTTTTTTTAAGTTGGAAATGTCCCTACTTTTGTTTTGGTTTTTTCCCAGCTTTTTTGAGATATAATTAACATATAACATCATGTAAGGTTAAGGTAAAACAACATGATGAATTGATACACACATATATTGCTAAATGATACCACAATTAAGTTGATCATCTCACTTAATTACCATTTTTTGGTGTCTGTGGTGAAAACATTTAAGATCTACTCTCTGAGCAACTTTCAAGTATATAATACATTGTTAACTAGAGTCACCAGGCTGTACATTAGAGCCCCAGAACTTATTCATCTTATAACTGAAAGTTTGTACCCTTTGACCAACAGCTCCCCATTTCCTCCACCTCCCAGCCCCTGTCTGTTTCTATGAGTTTGGCTTTTTTAGATTCCACATAAGTGAGATCATATAGCATTTGTCTTTCTCTGTCTACTTATTTTACTTAGCATAATGCCCTCAAGGTCCATCCATGTTGTCACCAATGGCAAGATTTCCTTCTTTTTCGTGGCTGAATAACATTCCATTACATATTTTTAAATATATTATATTAAAATATATATTTCATATGTAATATATATATTATATATGTATATATTTATATATCACATATTCTTTATCCATTCGTATGTTGATGGACACTTAGTCTGCTTCCGTGTCTTGGCTATTGTGAACAATCCTGCAATGAAGTCCCAGAACTTGGGATAAAACCCAGTGCAGAGGACAAATGGTGCCGAGTATCCTGACATCCTAAGTTCAAGAGCTGGAGCCAGCCACCAACCTGAAGGGCTTATGGAGAGGCCAAAATCAACTCGACTCCCTCCATCCTCTGAATCAGTGTAATAGGAGGAGTGAAGAGAAGGGAGGACAGTGCTCATGGAAAGAGCCTATCCCCTCGCCTACATCACAGCAGGGACTCCAGGAGAATCATTCATAAAGCCCAGGAGTTCCAGTGATCTGCAAGACTGGCATTTCATTCCCCTACAGATGGCTGCTTGGGCAACAGGCTTGTAACTGTTACCTGGACAGCGGAAGAGAGACTTGGAGAGGACACTGGCCTGGGAGATGAAAGGGCAGCGAGGCACCTTGCCATGTCCCCAGCAGCATACAAGGGTGTGCAAGTTTCCCCTGGGTGGAGTGGACACTAAGAAGGTAGCTGGGCTTGAGTCATCTCCTCTGCAACTCGTTAAGAGGGTGTCTCCCACGTCAGTGCCTGCAGCAGCCACTGAGGGGGCGGGGACTGAAGCGGGGTCAGGGGAAGAGGTTGCACAGGAGGCAGCTCTCCACGCCGGGAAGTGGGGGGCGACAGACTCCCAAATGGAATTCCAAAGGACTGGCTCTCACAAGCCACGGGAGCCCCAGCTTCGGGCACCTGCCCCAGAGAGGACCAGCTGCAAATCAGCTGGAGATACAGCAACAACCCGTGTAGAGAGGACGGAAACCTCGTCCTGGACTGCTAAGTAAGGCGAAATCTCTGCCTACTCCCCAATGCCACCCTCCTACCCCCCCCACCTAAGCTCCAGGAGGAGAAACAGCCACGGGGAAACAAGCAGCCGCTGTGCCCACAGCCTCCCCTGCACTGGCGGGGAGGGGAGGGGAGCTACGCAGGGAGTCTGAGAGAGACGTTATCAAATAAACCAGGCTGAGGCTCAGGACCGGACTGAAACTGCTAATAACCAGCAGGAACTGAAAAGCTGCAGAATTTGGCCTGAAGGTCATCAAGGAAGCTGTTCCCATGAAGCCTCAGAAAGAGCCATATAAAACAGTTGGGAGCCAATACTGAAAAAATATGTATTTTCATGTTGATGCCCCAAAGTGACACTTCTCATTAAGCTACTTCCAATGTATTCAATATCATCGCCTACTGTATGCCTGGTACTAGGTCTATTGAGGCAAAAAAGACAGCTAGAGTCATTGTATTTGAGGAGCCCACATACTTACAGGGGAGAGCCGGCATACAAACCAGTAATTTTAATATTATACAGCCAGGTATACATGAGGTTCAGCAAAGACACAAGAATATTTATATTGAATAGGCTTTTTCCGTGTTTCAATTTCCTCATCTATAAAACAGGAACAGTGACAGCGCCTACCTCATAGGATGGTTGGTTGGATTAAATGAGCTATTTTATGCAGAAAAGTGCCTGGCACAGAGTAAGTTGAACACTTGTTAGTAGTCAATATTGTAGTTATTATTGTTACTTTTATACTGAATAGCAAGGCACTGTTCTAAGCGTGCCAAATGGTTGCTTAATCTCAACAATTCTGTGAAACAGGTACTACTTATTATTCCCATTTTACAGAGAGAACTGAGGCAAAGGAGGATGAGCAGCTTGCCCAAGGACACACAGTGGAACTGCAATTCAAACTTAGGCTGTCTAAATCCAGAACCCGCACTCACTGTGTAACATAGGAGTTAAGACTGCCCGATTTTGCTGGGCACTTCCAAGAATGCAAAGGCGAAAGTACTTTTTCCAAAACAGCAACCGATAAAATGTAGTCCTAAAATAACTTGCAACGAAAAAAGTCTGGCTCTGGACTCTTTAAAAACATTCGCACAAATTTTTAATCCAATTTTAAATTTGAAAAGGCAAAAATTATCATGGGGTCCTGTGCATGCAGACATGAGTTCGCTGGTCGATATGGCTGGGGCCCCTCCTGGCATGCTGATCTGTCAACACTGCCTCTGGCTCTGCTGCAGAAAGCTGCATGCTGCCCCTCGGCCAGGTGCCTGTTGTGATTTGGATGCCAAGCCCTCCAAAGGGGAATTTCAGGTCCTCAAAATGCAGCCTGGACAAGCTAGGCTTGCTCTCCACGTTTATATAACCATCCCAGCTCCAAAACAAGAGATGCCGGTACTCTGCAATTACAGGCTTGCAGGCCTCTCACTGGGGAGAGACAACATGGGTTATAGCTCCATCTGCCTGTGGGATCCAAACTCTGTCTGGAAGCCTAAGAAAGCTCCATGAAAAGCTCCATGAAATAGCACCACCATTCAAAACATCCTTTTTTATTAAATAAACAGAATTTGGCTGTCCCAAAACTGAGCATGGCTGTAGCATTGTAAATGATATCATCTCATCTGGGTAGCATTTTGTTAAAATTGAGAGGCTCCGATAAAAGTTCCTAGCCACAAAACCCACCCTTCAAACATGTTCTTTAATCAAGAACAGCAAGAAAAGAGTTCAACTTGAGAAGTATTAAAAAAAAAAAAAGTTCATTAACCCACACTATGCATCAGGATTCCAGATATCGAAATCTTGTTTCTCTTTTACGCACTAAATTGTGAGCTCGTGTTCACTGTTCCCATGGGGGGTTGGCGATCCCAGCTTTCAATTAATTCTACTGCATTTCATCAATCCTAAGATTAACATTCTTTTCATTTTTCATATCTTTGAATTCAGGCTGCATCTTACAATCCACGGCATCTTAGATATAATGGAACACAGACTCATGATTGAAAAACATGTAGCCCATCAAGTCTACTTTTAAATCTCTCCCTGGTCAGCCCCTCCTCTCCTTCTCCACTGCCTTCCCCCCGACTAGGGCCCTCAGCATCGCTTGCCTGGAAATTTACAAGAGGTGCTTAACTTGTCTCCCCATCTCCAGCCTGAACCCCTCCAACATATCTACCTTGCTGCCCAAGAGATCTTTCTAGAACACATTATCTAATCATAGCACTTCCCTGTTTATAATCATTCAATAGATAATTGTCGAATCTGAATAATAGGTAAATGAAGATTCTTTTTGCCACTTCTTCTGATTTTAGGTAGGTGTCTTAGTCTCAGGCTGCCATAACAAAATAACACAGTCTGGGGCCTTTAACAACAAAAATTAATTTTTTCACATTTCCAGAGCCTGGAAGGTCCGAGATCAAGGTCTGGTAGGGTCCAGTTTCTGGTGAGTGCTCTCTTCCAGACTTGCAGACACCCATCTTCTCACTGTGGCCTCGGATGACAGACACTTGACCTCATTTAATCTTAATTTCCTCCTAAAGACCCTATCTCCGAATACAGTCATGTTGGGGGTTAGGGCTGCAACATGTGAATTTCAGGGGGGGGACACAATCCAGCCCATTGCAGTAGGTTTGAAAACATACATAATAAAATTTGTAATGCATCACCCAGACTATTAACAATGGCTACCTCCGGATGGGGGGAACGGGGGTGGGTGAGCGTGATTTCAATGGACCCAGAAGAGAGCAGTGAAAGGGGACTTTCACTCTTATTTTTTTTTAAAATAAATTTATTTATTTATTTATTATTCATTTATTTTTTTATTTTTGGCTACGTTGGGTCTTCGTTGCTGCACGCGGGCTTTCTCTAGTTGTGGCGAGCGGGGGCTACTCTTCCTTGCAGTGCGCATTGCGGTGGCTTCTCTTGTGGAGCACGGGCTCTAGGCGCGCAGGCTTCAGTAGTTGTGGCACGTGGACTCAGTAGTTGTGGCTCACGGTCTCTAGAGCACAGGCTCAGTAGTTGTGGCACACGGGCTTAGTTGCTCCGCAGCATGTGGGATCTTCCCGGACCAGGGCTCAAACCTGTGTCCCCTGCATTGGCAGGCGGATTCTTAACCACTGCGCCACCAGGGAAGCCCTGGACTAACTTTTAATTCACATCATTTGCTTTGGAAACTTGCTGCATCCCACTGAGGGGCAAATCAGATCTTAGAAACAGGTGCATTGACATCATTTATCTGCACTATAAAGATATGAGGCAAAACCAAAGAAGTTTTTGAAGGCTACGCCAGAGAGAACTCACAAAAGAGAGGGCTGAGATAAGCAAGGGCAGCATGCCAAACGTCCTACTTTATTATAAGCTCCAGATTAGGAGCAAACCACTCAGCTTGACAACCTGTAATGGGCTGGATATCTTCCATTTGCTGCTCCAGATCCACTCTCCACTCCTCTCCACCCTCTTTGTCACCTGAAAGGCTGACCCGTGCGAACGGCATCTGTGGATCTCTTGCCTGTGGCTTCTAGTTAGATCCGGCCAATGGAAGGAAGACAGAGATCTGGAGGCAGAGGCAGGGTGGAAGGCAGCTTATTTACTCCTGCCAACACCTCCCTGTGGTAATTAACTACCACAACCCTAGAGGCGTAGAGCAGCACACATTCATTATTTCACAGTGTTCTGCAGGCCACAAGTCTAGAATGGGTTGGCAGCGCTGGTTCCTCCTGGAGGCTCTAAGGGAGAATCCACTCCTTTGCCTTTTCCAGCTTCCAGAGGCTGCCTGCTTTCCTAGGCTCTTAGCCCCACATCTCTCTGACCTCTGCTTCCACCGTCGCACTTCCTTTTCTGCCTCTTGAGTGTCCATCCTCCACCCTAGAAAGGATGCTTGGTCCCAATGGCACTCTCATCCTGTCTAGCTCATTCTCCACGCAGCAGCAAATCAGATCATGTCACTTGTGTATTTAGGACCCTTTGGTGGGTTTCCGTTACACTTAGAATAAAACCTAATTTCTTACCAAGGGCTGGTAAGGCCCTCCATGATCTGTCCCGCCTATCTTTCTAGACTCATCTCACCCCACTCTCCTTGTTATACTCCAGCCACACTCACTGTCTATCAAGCCCTTGAACTTGTCAAGTTATTTCCCCACCTCAAAGCCTTTGTACTGTTTCTTCTTCCTAGGCTCTTTCTTATCATCAGGGCTTACATGTCACGTACTCAAGGAAGCCTTCCTTTAGTTCCCCATGCAAAGTAGGGTCTGACCTTCCTCCCCCATCCCAACTCCATTATTCTATATTTCAACCCTTCGATTATTTCCTTGGTGGTGCCTATTACAATTTGTAATGATTTCACTTGCTTGTCTTTTTTTAAATATTTATTTATTTATCTGGCTGGGTCGGGTCTTAGTTGCAGCATGCAGGATCTCCATTGCCACGTGTGGGATCTTCGTTCTGGCATGCAGGCTCTTTAGTTGCGGCATGCGGGATCTAGTTCCCTGACCAGAGATCGAACCCGGGCCCCCCTGCATTGGGAGTGCGGAGTCTTAACCACTGGACCACCGGGGAAGTCCCTGTTTGTCTTTTTAATGTATTCTCTACTAGATTGTAAATCCATGAGCACAAGGATTATGTCTTACCTAATATTGTATCCCTAACATCTTGAGTGTGACAAAGCAGACCCTTAATGTAATATTTGCTGCGTGTGGTATACGGCCATTTCTCAGACTCTAAGAAGCAATGGTTAATAAAGCCAAAATTGTAGACTTTATTGCTGTGTGAGCCAGTTTCCTTTACTTGTTTACGAACTCTCTAACCTGACCAGCTGATGCCATCTTGTATCCCCAGCCCCACTATAATGCTGCAGGTAATAAATACATTAAATAAAAATCCTTACCATCACTATTCAATTCACTCGATTCAACAGCTACTTAGAAGCACTACACACTGTGTATCTTACAAGGAGAAGGGTGAGGGTGAGTGTCATCATCTACTTGTTTTTTGTTGGGTTTTTCAAGTTTAAATAATTTTTATTTGAGCACTGATTTTACAAAATGTGATAGATAGTTCAAAAGGTGAACTAAATTTACAACTTAATTTGTTCATGTAAATTGCTTTCAAAATACATTGGAGCTAGATGTGTATATAAGATTTTACATGTGTTTTGGAAGAAATCACACAGAAGCAGCTGCCTTTTTCAATAAAAACTTGGCCAGTTTCACATCTCTTTTCATCAGTCCACCACAGTCATGTGATTTGAGAGTTATCTGGACCTTGTTGTACACATTGAACCACTCCAGGTGATGATTCATCTTCTCTGTTTGTAGGGCAACTCAGGACATAAAGCCAAACGCCTTGGATAGTTACTCCTCCTTCTCAGACTTGGCTTCCTCACATGGGAGGAAGGGGGTGGACCAGTGATGTGTGTGACCCACTGTGTGACTCGATGACCAGCATAAGGAGATAAGTGCTGTGTTCCCTGATTAAAATTTTTGAAAAAGAACTCTTTGTAGATGGCCTCTCTCTTAGTTCCGACCATCCTGCTGCTTTAAGGTCAAGTGTAACTCGGTGCCTCTCCTCTGCTATCAACCAGCGCGCATCTGTGGACTTCATGGCCGCAAAACAGAGCGTTCATCTTCTCCATCATCGAGTTATTTTACATTTCTTCTATTAAAGAATTCCGAACTGCCAAATGGGCTCATGGCCACGAGGCTCTGGCTCCTGCCTCTCAGTGCAGCGAACCCTGTTTGTTTTGCCGTTGTCGCTGCTGTTTGTTTATCTGGCCGCGCCACAGGGCATGCATGATCTTAGTTCCCAGACCAGGGATCGAACACGCGCCCCCTGCATTGGAAGCACAGAGTCTTAACCACTGGACCACCAGGGAAGTCCCCTGTCATCATCTACTTGTAATGAAGAATAGCATTACTTTACTTATACATGTAAATAATAGCAGGAATTAGTTACAATGCCTATTATGGGCCAGAAACCATGATAAATTTGTTATATACATCATCTCATTTAATCTTCTAAACAGCCCTACTACAGTATAGCATACCAACTAAGAACATAGGGTCTAGAATCATATTGATTTGGGTTCAAATGCCAGGTTTGCTACTCTTGCAAAGTTCCTTAACTTCTCTGTGCTTCCATTTCTTCATGGGTAAAATGGGGCTAATAGTAATAGCCACATCTTGTTAGGGTCGTTGAGAGGATTAAACGAGATCACGTATGTGAATGTGCTTAGTTCAGTGCCTGGCACATAGAAAGCATTCTACAGATGCCAGCTGCTTCTTCTTAACTTGCTCTTCTGGGGAACACTGTATGTCCTACAGCATCACACGATGCGACCAGCACACAGGGAGGGAGACTGGGTTAGCCAGGCTGAGTTCCTGCCCTTTAGAAGCACACCATCCGAGACAGCTGTGAGCACACACTCAGAATTCAGAAGACAGCAACATGTTCCTCCAAATGGCTGTTCATTTCATAGGCCAAGCCCAGTAAACCCATGTTCTCATTTCCTTTTCCACCAAAATAGCTATCTCTGGTCCCTGAAGAGGCCTTGGATTATTATAGTTCCCTAAATGCCCTGAAATTCTCAGGAGAGAAGGAATGTTCTTTTTTTTTTTTAAAGCAGGCACAGCTTGGAGCTAGAATACAAAAGGTTAAATTATCTTAAGCTACAACAATGTAACTCATTTCCTGTTTTTCTCAACTGTCTAGACGCAGATCTCATAAGCATTAGCCATGAATCCCACCATCAGGTTAAAAATAGAAGGTTTAAATATGAAATGCTCTTGAGGGGAAAGATTGTAGGTTTCTACCTTCATCCGCAAAATGACTACTTTGAAACAGGATATTTTGTCTTTGTTGTTAGTTTTTCCATAAGTTCTGTTGAGCTGTATTTCAACAAGCAGGAGTGGAGAACACCTTTTTTCTAAAGAATATATCTGCCCCTTGTTGAAGAAAATGTAATTTTCCCCATAGATTTTTAAAAGCCATCTGAAGACATACCTTATAGCAGCTTCTCTTAACAAGGAATGCGGTCACACTTACTTTAAAAATTTCATGTTATTGTGCAGACCAACATTTAGTCCCAAATAAATTTATACAATATTGCATATAAATTTGACGTTTTCTTCTTCTTTTATATCTTCTGCTTCTATAAAGTTTGTCTGATATTTTGTTTATAAAATATAATTTTTCTGGAAAACATATTTTTAAGAAAACTCCTTTAATAATCCCTGAGCAGTGCTACACAGGTGTGGGGGGATCTACCGTGACAAGTTTCCCAAATTCACTGGACCACAGAGCCCTTGCATCCTGATGAGCCTATTAACACCTCCCAAAACAGTATCCCATGGAACACCAGTTTAGGAAACACGAACTGGATACCTCTATGATTTTTTTTTCTGTTTTCAGAATTCTATGAGGTTAGGTCTCTTCTCTAATAACCTCAGCTATGTGAATCATAACATAAAACTGAAAGTAAACAAGTACTACTGACTTTATTTCAAGTAAACAAGCAATATTGTAATGTTCTCCTTATTTGGGGGAGATGAATAGAAGCGTAGCTTGCAGATACTCATGCATTTACTTTAGAATGAAAATATTCATTATGGCTTTTCATATTTATACAGATTCATACTGAAATAAACGTAGATGTGTGTGTGTTAGTATACATACACATATTTCCTAGCTCTGTCCACTGAGAGGACCTAGAAACAATGACACCCCAGTAGCAATGAGCACACCCACCACCAAGATCGTGGTTTCTAAATCCATTCTCCAACAGAAGGAACTAGTACTTTTCGGAAAAAAGGTTGATTCCAGGGTTGGGGCAAGGAAAATGCAAGATGAGCTTAGAAAAAGAAGGAAGTGCCATAACGTAAGATGGTACACACAAATGATAGAGTATGTTGAAAGGATACAGGAGCCAAGCTGATTATGCTCCTAGTGGCCAAAACTGGAACAATTTGAGCAACAAAATTAATAATGATAGTATTAGATTATAACCCATAAAATAAAATGTGTATAAGCTCATTCTAATATAAATAAGTGGGGGAGAAGGAACAACTCTTCCCTAGAGAGGAATTCCAATTAATAAATATAGTCATGAAGGAAACAGAAAATCTCCAGTAAGCAAATACCACGTTAGTAATTGTTGCTGGCAAGAATCCTCCACAGATGCTAAAACTAGTGTGCAAAAGTACGAGAAACAGAATATATTCATAGTCTCAAAGTATCTCCCCAAGATATTTGTTAGCTACAAAAGGTAAAACAGTAACTTAAAATGGAGAAACCTGACAAGTATCACTTTAACCAAGAGGTCAAGGTTAGCAACACCAGTTATAAAATATATTGGTGTCATGTACCTCCTGATATGGTACATGGTGGAAGATGTAACATTACTTCTGAGGTATCCTTGCCGAAACTGCATTACCTCAGTTTAATCAAAGAAAACACAGACAAACCCAAATTGAAGGACATTCCACAAAGTAACTGATGAGTTCTTTTCAAGTGTCGAGATCATGAAACACAATAAAAAACTACATTAGAGAAGACTAAGCTAGTCTCATCTCATAAATTCACTGGATTGCTATAGGAAATTGGAAAGTTAAACAGGAAAACAAGCAATTTCAAGTAAGATCTGTAATTTACTTAATAGTATTATATCAATCTTAATTTCCTGGTTTTGATCATCATACTGTGGTTAATTAAGATGTTAACATTAGGGAAAGCTAGTGAAGCATATACAGGAATTCTCTATACATATGATGAGATGTGCTCATCATAAACTATAAAAAAAAAATTTTAAAGAAAAAGATGAGGTCATACTGGAGTAGGGTGGCCCTTAACCCAATATGGCTAGTCTCCTTAGAAGAAGAGGAAGCAGAAACACACAGGGAGAGGACAACAATGTGACTTTGGAGACAGAGACTAGAATGATGCATCTACACGCCAAGGAATGTAACCACCAGAAGCTAGAAAAGCCAAGAAAGGATTTTCCCCTACCGGTTTCAGAGGGAGCATGGCCCTGATGACACCTTGATTTCAGACTTCGAGCTTCCAGAATTGTTAGAATTTGTGTCAGTTATTTTAAGCCACTGAGTTTGTGGTACTTTGTTATGCATGCAGCCCTAGGAAATGTATACAATTGCTTTAACAAGGCTAAGTTTACAAAAAGGTCATGTTTCTGCCCTCCGAAAGTTTGCATTACTAAATAAACAGATACAGTCAACATAGGTACACTTTTAAGTATCTGTGCTGGTTATTCACCATTTACACACACTCTCCTCCATTCCCTACCTTTCTGTGTGGCCTGGAGGGGCTGATTCTGAAGGACTGCAGTGTCCAGGCTCCTTTGCCCTTAGCTTCTGGTTGGGTTTGGCCAAAGGGTGACAACAACTGGGAACTGGAAGAAAGGATATGGAAGGTTGGATATTTCCTGCTCTCTCCCTGCCTCAGTGTTCTGGCAATGTCTTCATCTCTCTACTACTACAGCTCCTGCTGGGCCCCCTGCCCAACTCACAACTGCCACCTGCAGCTCTGAGATCCATGATACAACTTCCTCCCCTGCTCCTTCAGGCCTTGGCGCGGAACAGCTTCCCTCTGCTGCCAGCCCCTGAGAGCCTCAACACCCCTATTGGTTCCTTTTATCCCTGCCTATTACGGGCTGCTTCTTTCTGTCCCCGCCCCCCAATTTCATATGTTGAAGCTCTAACCCACAATGTGATGGTATTTGGAGGTGGGACATTTGGGAGGTACTTAGGTGTAGATTAGGTCATGAGGGTGGGGTCCGCATAGTGGGATAAGTGCCCTTTTAAGCAGAGCAAGAAAAACCAGAGGGACTTCCCTGGTGGTCCAGTGGGTAAGACTGCGCACTCCCAATGCAGGGGGTCCGGGTTTGATCCCTGGTCAGGGAATTAGATCCCACATGCATGCTGCAACTAAGAGTCTGCATGCCACAACTAAGAAGTCTGCATGCTGCAACTAAAAGATACCGCATGCCGCAACGAAGATCCCATGTGCCACAACTAAGACCCGGAACGACCAAAATAAATAAATAAGTATTTTTTAAAAAAAGAGAGAGACCAGAGCTTTCCTCTGCCTCCATGCAAGGAGAAAGAGGGCAGTCATCTGCAAGCCAGGAAAAGAGCCCTCACCAAGGCTCTGGTCTTAGACTTCCCAGCCTCCAGAACTGTGAGAAATAAACATCTGTACTTTCAGCCACTTAATCTATGATACTTTTATAGAAGCTCAAGCTAAGACACTGACTCACCTGGGTTAACAGTCCCTTCATTAAATTGTCTTCAAAATCCTGGCTGAGTGTACCTTAGATTTTCCTTCCAAGACCCTGACTAACAGATCGGCCATAATGTAAAACCAAACAGATATAAACCCGGCCAATGCTGGACTCTGTCAGGGTGACTCATACCTGCAGTTTTCCCTTCTGGGCAATGGATTTTTTAAATTATTGTATGAGTTACAAGGGTCCACTCAGGTCCATCCAACCTAGAAAACTACCTTTATGAATAACTCAAGAAGTGCTTTAACTCTGGGCTCTAGGAAGACCACAAAATAATGCATTAAAAATGATTATAACATTGTAAATCAACTATATGCCAACAAAAATTTTTTTAAAAAGTGACTGGGCCCAACACTCTACAAAATACATGCCCAATTCTCCTCAAAACTGTCAAGGTCATGAAAAACAAACAAAGATTGAGAAACTGTCACAGACTAGAGGAGACTAAAGAGACACAACAACTAATTCAATGTGGTGGTATCCTAAACTGAACTGTAGAACAGAAAAGGGACATTACTCTATTTTCTGTGTTTCTTGAATGGAGCACTTAGGTTATTGAAATGAACCTTTGGTTTCAACCAGAGTGGGATATGTCTGGGGAGACCCTGAGAAATAGCCCTACGGAGAGCAGCTTCAGATGGAACACAGACTCCTTCAGACATCTGGACGTAAGCCCCAGCCTTAAGCCCTCATCCCTTTCATTCTCCAAGCTACAAAATGGGTCCATCTCATCAGGTATTAACCCTTAGCAAAGAGCAGTGGGCATGAAGGGTATCTGGGGCCACGGTAAGAATAAGCTCACACGGGCCCTTCAGAGCATGGACAGCATCTCACAGTCTCTTTTTCCTCTCCAAATTCCTAGCAGAGGTAGGGCCAGCACACACATTTTTGTTGATGCTGCTAACAGAAAATGAGATTCTACACAGAAACACACATAGCAGGCTATACAACATGGATGAACCTCAAGGGCACTATGCTAAGTGAAATAAGCTAGTCACAAAAGAAGACAAATACAGCATGATTCCACTTATATCAGGTATCTAAAGTAGTCAAACTCACAGAAACAATAAATAAATGGTGGCTACCAGGGGCTGGGGAGAGAAAGGAAAAGGGTGTTGTTCTTCAATGGGTAAAAATGTCCATTTTGCAAGATGAAAAGGCTCTACAAATCTATTTCACATCAGTGTGAATATACTTAACACTATTGAACTGTATACTTAAAATGGTTAAGATAGTAAATGTTATGGTTTTTTAAAAAAATAAATTTTGAATTCATTGATATTTGGGGGTTGGGGAGAAGGCATATTTCCTTGTTTGGGGCCTGTGCTAGAATCTTTGTCTCCCAAGGTCCATTTCCACATCATCTCTTGACCTCATGGCCATCTCCTTGCTCCTGGTCCCTTGCTTCATTTGTTTACCTCTCACTCATAGCCCTTGAACCTGTCTCTTGTATTCACTGATCATCTGGACTTCACCTCTCCCTTTCTTTCTTGTCCACAAATCCTACAGGTTTTGGTCTTCTTCTAAGTACGCCCGGGAACCCCCTGGAAGCTGAATGTGAATAGCCAGTAATCAACTTATTAAATCAGACCCTTAACAATATTCTGTATTCAAGATATTAATGTCAAGTTTAAAGAGATTGATAAAACACCTAATGCAAAAAGTGCCATATTACGAAAGCACTTTAAAAATTATTCCAAACATGAAATAGCATTTAAACTCCATTATACTAACAATCTTATGATATTAACTTCCACGCATTATCTGGTGGGAATGTAAATTGGTACAAACCTTTAGAAAAGTAACTTGGCAATATGTTTTGAGAATCATAAAAATATCCATGCCCTTTAACCTATTAACCCCATTTCCAGGAATTTGCTCGAAGGAAAGTATACTATAAAAGAAAAAAAAGGCTTATGTATAAAAGATGTTTATTTCCAAGTTATTTATGTAACTGCTGGTGGACATAATCAAAACATACTTTGTTTTTCTCCCACCATCCCTCCAAAAATTTATTCGAGGGGGAGTGCCAGTAGGAGGAAAAAAGGAGCTTGTCCTTGACTCCATATGACAACTATTGCAGGACCCTGCCTGCTCTGGTCGCTTCCAAGTAATGACAGTCTGATGTCACATCAAGTCACAAACATGGTCTTAAGAGAGTAATTCAATGTGTCAGGTCATTATATTAATCAACAATTCAGTGTCATCCCAACGCTTTCCTCCCCCTTCCCAGCTAGAGCCAGCAGTTCAGTGACAGGTGTCGGGGGGAAGGGGGTCTCATATGCAATTTCTTCTCTCTTCCACTACTCTTTCACATTCCCTCCCCCACTCACTAGCTGCTGTTTTGGATCCCATGTCAAAGTACCAATGGTGTAGAGGTAAATGGTTACGTCTGGAAATACTTTAATTGGCTTGTGACTGGCACCGTCGTTAAGCCGACTTCGTGCTCTCTGGGCTTCGAAGCTATAAAAAACTGCCTCTTGCTTGTGCACTTTCCATGGGATCTTTGGAGATCCCCATCTCTGGGGACCTCTCCAGTTTTAATTCTCAGGACAAAGGAGAAGCATTCCCTCCCAGCTGCCACTACCCCCTCTGCCCCGGGCTCCCTGGCAATCCTCTCCATTCAGACTTCACCATTTGATTTCCTCTCACCCTCCCAGAAAGTCTGCTGGGCAGGACTTAAAATGACTCCCACTGGGACTGGATAAACTATATATAGGTATACGATTAAATACTACTAAGCTATAAAAAAGAATGAACTATTGATATGCGCAACAACATGGCTGGAACTCAAGGCTGTTATTTCTGCTGAGTGAAAAAAGCCAATCTCAAAAGGTTACACACTGCATAATTCTGCTATGTAACACTCTTGAAATGATAAAATTATAGTGATAGAGAAGAGATTAGTCATTGCCAGGGAATAGGGTCCACTGGAGGGTCTGACTGCAAAGATGGAGTGTGAGGGAGTTTCTTCCTAGTTATGGGGCAACTATGTATCCTGACTGTGGTGGTAGTTACATAAATCTACAAATCTATACACGTGATAAAATTTCATAGTAACACATACACACGTGCATGTAAAAAATGATTAAAACCAAGACACTGTACCGATGTCAATGTCAATTCCCTAGTTTTGAAAATGCACTATGGTTATATAAGATGTTATCATTGGGGAAAGCTGGGTGAAGGGCACACGGGAACTGTTTTATTTTTGCAACTTCTTGTGAGTCTTAGAGGATTTTTTTTTAATATATTTTTTAAAATAGCTCTAGCCTAGTACTGTCTCTCCCAAGTGACTCACATTTGAGTCCTAGGAAACACTCTCTCATCCTTTGCCCCAACAAACCCTGGGAGGGCAGAACCAAACACCACCCTCTGTGTCCTGCTGCCACAGGCCAGTTCAGCCACTTCTCTTTGCCCCCAACAGTAGAAAAAAATATCTCAAGCTCAATATGTGGTCCTGAGGAAGCCCCCATCATACACCTTCAGATAAGGAGGTAGCACCCTGGCCTTTCTCCTGGGGAGGGAGGGAGGAGTCCCAACATGCAATGCTCTCTCCAACAGCATCTCTCCACCCTCCGCCCGTTTCCACACGCCCACTTGTGTATTCAGTCTGGCTGCAGGGATCCAGGACTTAGACGACAGGTCCATGAGAATTCCCCTGGTGCAGTGGATGCTGTGTTCTCTGCCCAGATCTCCCCCCAGGACTGAGGCCCTCACTGCCACCCTGAGTCTCTTTGAAAACTGGTCTAAGCTAGCTATCTCACCCAAGGTCATGGCCACTTCCCAGGGGCAATCTGCATCCAATGACTGGTCTGTGTAGAGGTAAAAAGACCCAATCTCCTTGCCCCAATAGGGAACAATTCTGCAAGACCATCTCAGCTCCAGAGCTAACAGAGGGCCAGCTGAAGCCTTTGTAGTGACTGCATCAAAGTTCAACTATTCCTTCTTCCAGCGCTACTTCCTTTATTCCTCCATAGGTGTTGATCCCCAAACACTCTTCAATTAACCTCCTGTACAAAAATCTCCATCAGGAGGCTTTTCCGGGGAACCTGACCTGGGACACGTGGTGAATGCCATATCTGATTATCAGTCTCACTCTCACTTTGCAATCTGATATCTATTGAATTGGTGCCTGAGTCAAAATTGAGAAAGGAAAAGCCCCGCTTAACACCATGTTATGCTTATAACAGGAATAACCAAAGAGAAATTTATTAATAAATCATGACAAATCAGCTTCATGGGATAGTAAATAGCCAGTAAAAATTATGAACATTTTGTACCAAAATATTTCAGAAAAATGACCATGATCTAATATTAAGAGAATACAAAATTGATTCTGGATCAAAAGAAAAGAAAAAGAAAAAGCAATAAAGGACATCTTGGCGATATTCGGGGAAATCTGAATATAGACAATGTATTAGATAATACGGTTTCATCAATATTAACTTCTTGGACATGATAATAATAGTATTGTGATTAGGCAGAAAACTGGTTTTGTTCTTAGGAAATCCTATTGAGAAAGAGAAAGAGAGAGAAGCTCTTTCCGGTGAAGAGCAAGAACTCACTCCCTGTAGCAGTGTTATTCCCATTCCTGTGCTCAACGCTCCCCCTTGTGTACCAAGAGAGCAGAATGCATTCATCAAAATGCATTTTAAAACTCCCCTGCACAGCGGGAAGGCAAAACTCCAAGACTTCTAGAGAAGGCAATCAAAGTGGGGCACATTTTAATGCACTCTCTCCAAACCCCTAACCAACAGTGTAGTTCCCATTCCCCAGTTTGCTGTCCACGTGTCAAAATCTGAGCTTCAGTTCTGGTGGAGGGAGAGTGTGGTTGGCCAAGGGGTGGGGAGGAGGGTACCTGCAGCCTTGCCTGTGAAGGTCATGGGCTCCAGAGTCAAATAACCCGGGGGCTAAATCCCACTTGGTTCACTTCCTAGCTGGGTGACCGCTTTGAGCATCAGCTTCCTCATCTGTGAGGCAGGGATGACAGCAGTACCTACCAAAGGGTAACTGGGAGGATTAAATGCCATAATGCAGCCCAAGACATAGCCTAGGGCTTGGCCCATGGTCTAATTAAAGTTCAGTAAGTATTAATCAATTTTTATGATCTACTAACCTCTTCTTGAGAGATCCTTAGAAGTCCTACTGCCTTGTAAAGCACAGTTTGAAAAATACTGCACTGGAGTATCTTATTTGTAGAATTTACTCTTGGGTGAGAACCCATCTTATGATTTTCCTACAAAGCTAAGATTACTCATCTCATATTAAAAACAGAAAATAAATTAAAAAAAAGAAACTCCCCTTACATGCACTGAAAAGGACTATTTCGTTAGGTTTATCTTTCCTCGTAAGTGATTTCCAGAAAAAGTATTTTTTTAGTTCTCCACCAATTTTTCTGCTCACCGCTGTGCCTCCTCTGGGTCTTCTGCTTTTGACCCTCTCACCATGGTCTCCTTCGAGGCAAGTCACCCTCAGGCCCCAGACCAAGACGCCTGGAGACTCTCATCCTCGCTTCAGTGTCATGCACCCAACTGCCTTTGCCTCCTCCTTCCTCTTGCTCCATCTCTTCCTTTCAACAAATCCTCACTGGGCATCTATCTGTGAAAGACACTGTTCTTGTTGATCTTGGTTACAAAATGATCGGGATCATAGTTTCTGCCTTTTATTAGTTTATACTGGAGTCTAACTGGCCAGACTCTAGTAGGAAAGCCAGACATGTAAAAAGACTCAGGGAGTTGTTACAGCAGATACAAAACATGGTTAGCAGAAAATAACATCAGGAGCCCACCGGGTTTAGGAGAGCTGAATTAAAATCCTAGATTTCCTACAGACTGGATTTGTAAGCTTGAAGAAGTGAAATAACCTCTCTGGGCGTAGCTAGTATCATCTGTCAACTGCCTTAGGCTGGGTTCCCCCAAAGCAGACCTTGAGACGGGGGATCCCAGGAAGCACCAGCAAGGAGTGGGGAAGTGAGTCAGGAGAGGCAAGGAAGCAGGTTGCTGAGCAGGTGTTGAGTGGGTAGCGGGGGCTCGACCCTGCTGGGGACCCCTGGGAGAGGGTGCAGCACCACACTCAGAGCTCTACCCTTTGAGGAGAAAAAAAGCAGAAGCATTTATCCACCAGCTCCAGCACATCAGCAGTTGAAGGCTGCTCCGGGCGTGTTAAGTCCTGCCTGCTTCCAGCCTGCCTGAGCCAGGGCCAAGTGCATTAGGACCAGGGAAAGCCCTTCACGGACGCACAAGGGCTTCACTCGGGTGAGGAAGAGTAAGGGGAGATGGGCACTATAGGGGAGGGAGGGATTGACAGCATCTGCTACACCTTACAGAAGAACTGTTTTGGCGGACAAATGTGAGACTCGGGAAGCCCTGAGCAGAGTATGTGGCGGATGCATTAAACGCACCCGAATGTAAAAGTACGATGAAGCATCTCCTCTACGCACCCCTGCATGATAGGGCATCTTAAGCATGCACTTATCTCCTTGCTTCCTCATCAACCTTCAACTGCTGTGAGCCCGACCAAATCCTCAAAACAAAATCTCCCAGACCCATCCTTCCTCCCATTTCCATGATGGTCTCCATAGTCCTGACCCCCATCTGTTTGCATGCGGAGGCCTCTTCCCTCTGGTCTCCCCTCTGCCAGCCCCCACCTGACAATCACAGCTCAAGGACACCCTACAAAATGCTAGTTTCCCCACATCTCTCCCCTGTTTAAGAGCTTGTCCCCGTGGCCCCTTTTTTTCCTACAAGATTAAGCCCTGAATCTCATCTTGAGGTTCGAGGCTCTCATGCAGTAAAGACACCCCACATTCCAAAGACAGGCCACCCCATCACTTCCCTAGGCTCTCACTTCTATAATCCACCCAGCATCTCAGTCCAGAGACCAGCTTGAGAAGCAATGCCCTAATTTCGTCTTTGGATTTATTCCAATGTGACTGGACTGTCATCTTAGGGGGTAGTAATTCTGGAGTCAGACCCAGGTTCAGATCACGTTCATCTGAGTAGTAACTGTGCTCCTTTGGAAACATTGTCCACGCCTGTTTCCTCATCTGAGAAACAGAGATAATAATAATCCCTACTTCATAAGGCTGTTGTAAGGATTAATCTTTTTTTTTTAACATAAATTTCTTTATTTATTTAATTTTGGCTATGTTGGGTCTTCATTGCTGCACGCGGGCTTTCTCTAGTTGTGGTGAGCGGGGGCTACTGTTGTGGTGCGTGGGCTTCTCATTGCAGTGGCTTCTCTTGTTGCGGAGCACGGGCTCTAGGCACGTGGGCTTCAGTAGTTGTGGCACGTGGGCTCAGTAGTTGTGGCTCGCGGGCTCTAGGCACGCAGGCTCAGTAGTTGTGGCGCACGGGCTTAGTTGCTCCGCGGCATGTGGGATCTTCCCCGACCAGGGCTCAAACCCGTGTCCCCTGCATTGGCAGGCAGATTCTTAACCACTGCGCCACCAGAGAAGTCCAAGGATTAATCATTTTATACACAATCAGTAACTTTGACCAGTGCCTGCTACAAAATGAGTGCCCAATAAATGTTGGCTATCATTATGGGTTCCCGCAAGGGGTAATTTTAAGATTCTTAAGAGAAATCAAGAGACATCTACTAAGAAGGTTTTCTCTCTGCATGAGTTCACGCTTCCTGAGCCTTCCTGCACCCAAACTGCAGCTCAAAGCCATATAAGGCACCGAAACACCCCTCACCAGTGCACAAACAGCTTGTCAGCCAGTCACTTAAAGGTCTCACCTTTACTCACAGCAGTCAAATCAAAGGTTAGAACCGCTGGACAAAAGGCTAAGAGCAGTATAATAGAAAAACAATTTGGGGAATTCTTCCTCGTTCCTCAGTCTCTCGTCATGTGAATACTGCCGGCAATTTCTGTAAGTGTGTGTCACACATCCCGGCTTTTTGTGCTGCTGGTCAATGCAGCTTTCACTACAGAGAGCATCTGAGGCTTTATCTGTTAAAAGCTGTGTTTGTTTATTAAAAAACTAGTCATGTGGGTAAATGTGTGAGTGAGGGAAGGTGTGGTTTATATATTTTTTATTTTTAATGAGTAATATATTCACGGGGCTCACAACTCTTAAAAACACAAAGGGATATACGATGAAGTTTCCCTCCCTCCTCTGACACCAGCCACCCAGTTCTCCTGTCCAGAGGCCACTAACATTACCAGTTTGTTTTGGATGTTGGATATTCTTTCAGATATTCTGCACAAATACATATTTTTTCTCTTTTAGTACATACTTTTTCACTTGCTTTTTAAATTTAATTTTACTAAATATCTAATACAGGCAAAAGAATATAACATAAGCTTAAGATAAAGAGTAAAAACACCACTACTCAGCTTAAGAAACATAACCTTCCTCATTTGTTTTCATAGCTTCATAATGTTTTCTTCCATAGCTATATTATAATTCATTTCATCAGTCCCCAGTGGGTGAGCTGGTAGGTGGTTTCCAATGTTTTGTTGTTACACTGAGTAACCTTGTTTATCCATCATCTTACATATGTACAGTATATCTGTAAGATAAATTCCTAGAAGGGGAATTACTAAGCCAAAGGTATGCGCATAGGTCATTTTTACAAATAAATTATCTGGATTGCCTTCCACAGAGTTTGAAACAAATTGATTTTTTTATTTTTGAAAATTTCCAAGATGCCTAGAAGTTTAATAAGTGCCAACATCATTTAAGTGACAGAGCTAAGAGGATGGGAAAGCGAAAGGGTCACTTTAAAGTGACATTTTTTTTTTTAAAGGATGCACTAAATATCTTTTTTGTTTCACCCTGAGGTAATCATATAAAACAAGTCCTGGCTTCTCCTTCAATACTCAGTAAAGAGTCCAAGTATATACTTTATTCTGGTTTAATTCCTGTAAGGATTAATATTGTTCAGAACTGACCAAAATAATTATTTCCCGTAATGAGGTAATTATGTAATCAAGTTCAGCAACACTTCTTTGTAATTTTGTTTACTTAAAAATGCCTAATGCAGGGCTTCCCTGGTGGCGCAGTAGTTAAGAATCCGCGTGCCAATGCAGGGGACATGGGTTCGAGCCCTGGTCTGGGAAGATCCCACATGCCGCAGAGCAACTCAGCCCGGGCGCCAGAACTACTGAGCCTGCACTCTAGAGCCCGCGAGCCACAACTACTGAAGCCCTCACACCTGGAGCCTGTGCTCCACAAGAGAAGCCATCGCAATGAGAAGCCTGCGCACCTCAATGAAGAGTAGCCCCCACTCGCTGCAACTAGAGAAAGCCCGCGGGCAGCAACGAAGACCCAACACAGCCAAAAATTTAAAAAAATTTTTTTAATTAAAAAAAAAATGCTTAATGCCTTAGATATTTAAGAAGTATATCTTGGGTTCCAAATTTTGAAATAAAAATCCCTGTGATATATAAGTTCTCTTGACATTCAATAGCATCAGGAACAAGCAGGATGACTATTAACTAAAGTATTTATCTGGAAATACAACCACTGTCAGATTATAGGAAACTATGAAATGGAATGTCACAGCCTCTGGAATGTGGCATTGGAGATTCATGTAAATAAGTACAGTGAGTTAGTGACTTACTCAAAGCCAACATTACTTCTAATCACGAATCCATTTACAGCAAAAGAAGTAAGTCAATGAAGTGGTGCCTCCAGGATTCTCTGGTTTTACAACGCTCCCCATAACCCAGAAGTAGGTGATCTTCTGGATGGTAGAATAAATGACCTATTGAAGGCTGAGGCACAGTACCAGCTGGGAGACACCACCTGGTGATAGTGAGGTCCTGTCCTCAAGAATGCAGTAAGCCATGACGGTGCTGCCAGAATTCATGGGTCCAGGCACCAAGGGAGAGTAGTGAAGCATCTCTGGCTGCTACACCCAATGACCCTGCTCTCCAAATGTTTGTTTCCCTTCTCTGTGACTCTGAATCAAATCCTTTTTGGCTTCAAGCAGCAAGAGTGACTTCTGTTACCTGCAACTGAAGCCTGACTGGTATGCTTACTGAATCAGCATCCCTCAGGGAGGGTTCTGAGCATCTGCCTTTTTTTTTTTAACAAACTCGCCAACAAATCTTAAGCTCAAAAAGTTTGAAATTAATTGATAAACATTGTTTGCAGTAACTACAAAGTTGGTTAATTCAGGTAGATAGCTTTGAAAGACACTTTGCCCAGGCCACGGGGAAACTGGATGCCCCATTCCTGCCCCACGATAGAGAACACCTCTCTAGCGACTGGAATTTGCTTACAGAATGTGGAGGTGAACTGGGAACTGGGTAAAGATGATGGCAGCCTGGTCCTAACGTGGGATTATCTGGATTCAAATCTTGCCTCTGCCACTCACTAGCTATGTGGCTTTGGGTAAGTTACTTTAACTCACTGTGCCTTGGTTTCCCCATCTGCAACATGGGGAGAGTAACAGTTATCTACCTTACATTGTTGTTTTAAGGATTAAATGGGTTAATACACATACAGGACTTAGAAGGCCTATCTAGCACCTACTAGGCACACAGTAAGTGTTAGCTATTCAAAACATGTTACCTTCAGAGTTATGAAAAATTCCCTCTCCCTCTCTCAGACACACACACACAATCTCATCTGAGCCTCAAAATAACTCTTTCTTAAGTGAAGCAATGAAGGCCCAGAGAGGTTAAGTGACTTCCTCAAGGTCACACAGCAAGTGACTAACAAAAGCACAGCTACAGGGCTTCCCTGGTGGCGCAGTGGTTGAGAATCTGCCTGCCAATGCAGGGGACACGGGTTCGAGCCCTGGTCTGGGAAGATCCCACATGCCGCGGAGCGGCTGGGCCCGTGAGCCACAACTACTGAGCCTGCGCATCTGGAGCCTGCGCCACGCAACAAGAGAGGCCCCCACAGTGAAAGGCCCGCGCACCGCGATGAAGAGTGGCCCCCGCTTGCCTCAACTAGAGAAAGCCCTTGCACAGAAACGAAGACCCAACACAACCATAAATAAATAAATAAATAAATTTTAAAAAAGCACAGCTACAATGGGGACTAAGGACGCAAATCTGATTTTTCCTGTATTCTGAGTGCAGGCACTAGGTCTCCTCCACACCTGGCCCCGAGGAGGTCACACGCAGCTCTGCACCCTGTGGGCCTTGGGTGGGAAGTGACTCATCCATTGCCCGTGGTTCTAGAAACGGTGTGTGCCAGAACAGTAACGTTATTAACATTTTGCCCCTCAATTTCTTTCCAATGTTCTTCCCAGAAATTGCTCTAAAATACCAGATCCCCATGGAAACCACAGGAAAGATTGCCTACTGACTCTAAGTGAAATTCTGCTACAACTGCTCCCTTGATAACAAATGGATGTTATTAAAAGCCTGGCTCTAACAGATGCCTGCCATAGCTCATGGTGAAAGCCATGCTCTCCTTGGACTGAGAGGGTGAAAGCAATAGTTAATTCTCTGATGCCAGGCTATGTGGTCAGCTTAGAAGAAAGAAGGAAAAAGTAATGTGATCCCCAACTGTCACGACCAGACACACAGGACAAGGTGCTTTCAATGTATGTTTGCAACAGGTGACTAGAGTGAGGAACCCACCAAGAGTGTGACAGTGACAATGATTCAATCAACTCGTGATAATCTCTGCTATCTCTGGAAGTCATCTGTAATGTGCTTTCTAGACCAAAAGGTGAAAGAATAGTAGGGCTTGGAGTGGAGGCCTACGAGACTGCTAAAAAAAAGGACAGTACAACCTAAACGAGAATTATATATCCTTTCTAAACAGTACTGTTTGCAAAAGGACAGTATAATCTGAAAAAAGAACAGAATCCAGTCAAAGGGGAAAATGCAAAGAGCAAGAATTTAGCAGCACTTTTCCAGCATTACCCAGAGATCCTGCGGGGGATGGGAGGAGACCTGACCTTCCAGACCCCTGCAGTAACAGGAATTGTTCCTTCATTAAATATTTGAGGCACGTTTGTTGAGTGCCTACACTGTGGCAGACACTGTACTAGGCAAGGCAGAGAGAGCTCACAGGCTAGTGAAAAGAAATTGAAAACAGACTTTACACAAATAAATACACAAAATCATTTCAGATAGTGATAATTGCTATGAAGGAAAAAAGTGGTGAAGTAGCCTGACGCTGACTGGGGCAGGCAGCTTCCGACACATGACCAGGGAAGGATTAGTTGACCTGTCAGGGAGCTAACAGCCAAGAAAAAATATGGGGGGAAAGGGTCAAATCAGAGCAAATGGAATGTGAGGTCCTTAAGGAAGGAATGAGTTCATCCTGCTCAGAGACAGAAACCTCACAGGGGAGGCAGGACGGGGAATGGCTGGGAGTGGTGGAGCTGGAATCACAGAGGCAGCCAATTCAGACCACGCAGGGCCTTGTGGGCCAGAGTAAGAACAGCGGATTTTACCTTAAGTACATGTTGAAGCCAGTGTGAAGTGGTGGTGCTGGTGGTTTTAAAGAAGGGAAGTGAGATGATCTGGTTTACATTTTTAAAAGATCACTCTGGCTGCTTTGTGCAGAAAACACTGAAAGGTGGGAAGGGGACAAGGAAAAAAGCAGGGAGCCTATTAGTGGTTGTGGCAAGGCTTCTCCACGACCCGGATGAAACACAGCCGGCCCGCTCTCCACCGGTTCCACATCTGTGCACTTTTTTTTTTTCCTTAAGTTATTTTTATTTATTTTTTAATTGGGGTATAGTTGTTTCACAATGTTGTGCTAGTTTCCACCATACAGCAAAGTGGAGTTCCCTGTGCTATACAGCGGATTCTCATTAGTCATCTATTTTATACATACTAGTGTATATATGTCAATCCCAATCTCTCAATTCATCCCACCTCCTTTTCCCCCCTTGGTGTCCATACATTTGTTCTCTACATCTGTGTCTCTATTTCTGCCTTGCAAACAGGTTCACCTGTACCATTTTTCTAAATTCCACATATATGCGTTAATAGACGATACGTTTTTCTCTGACTTACTTCACTCTGTATGACAGCCTCTAGGTCCATCTGCATCTCTACAAATGACCCATTTTTTATGGCTGAGTAATATTCCATTGTATATATGTACCACATCTTCTTTATCCATTCGCCTGTCAATGGGCATTTAGGTTGCTTCCATGACCTGGCTATTGTAAATAGTGCCGCAATGAACACTGGGGTGCATGTGTCTTTTTAAGTTATGGTTTTCTCTGGATATATGCCTAGTAGTGGGATTGCTGGGTCATATGGTAATTCTATTTTTAGTTTTTTAAGGAACCTCCATACTGTTCTCTATAGTAGCTGTATCAATTCACATTCCCACCAACAGTGCAAGAGGGTTCCCTTTTCTCCACATCCTCTCCAGCATTTGCTGTTTGTAGATTTTTTGATGATGGCCATTCTGACCGGAGTGAGGTGATACCTCATTGTAGTTTTGATTTGCATTTCTCTAATGATTAGTGATGTTGAGCATCCTTTCATGTGTTTGTTGGCCATCTGTATATCTTCTTTGGAGAAATGTCTATTTAGGTCTTCTGCCCATTTTTGGATTGGGTTGTTTTTTTGATATTGAGCTGCATGAGCTGCTTGTAAATTTTGAAGATTAATCCTTTGTCCGGTGATTCGTTCACAAATATTTTCTCCCATTCTGAGGGTTGTCTTTTCATCTTACGGTTTCCTTTGCTGTGCAAAAGCTTTTAAGTTTCATTAGGTCCCATTTGTTTATTTTTATTTCCATTACTCTAGAAGATGGGTCAAAAAAGATCTCGCTGTAATTTATGTCAGAGAGGGTTCTTCCTGTCTTCCTCTAAGAGTTTTATAGTGTCTGGCCTTACATACAGGTCTTTAATCCATTTTGAGTTTATTTTTACAAATGGTGTTAGGGAGTGTTCTAATTTCATTCTTTTACATGTAGCTGTCCAGTTTTCCCAGCACCACTTATTGAAGAGACTGTCTTTTCTCCATTGTATATTCTTGCCTCCTTTGTCATAGATTAGTTGACCACAGGTGCGTGGGTTTATCCCTGGGCTTTCTATCCTGTTCCATTGATCTATATTTCTGTTTTTGTGCTAGTACCATAATGTCTTGATTACTGTAGCTTTGTAGTACAGTCTGAAGTAATGGAGCCTGATCCCTCCAGCTCCATTTTTTTTTTTCTCAAGATTGCTTTGGCTATTCGGGGTCTTTTATGTCTCCATACAAATTTTAAGATTTTTTTTGGTTTTAGTTCTGTGAAGAATGCCATTGGTAATTTGATAGGAATTGCATTGATGAAATACAGCCGGCCCGCTATCCACAGGTTCCGCATCTGTGGATTTCAATCTGCAGTTTTCCATCCATGGTTGGTTGAGTCCACTGATATGGAACCCATGGTTACTGAGGGCCAACTGCATTGTCCCATTCTACATAAGGTACTTGAGCAACCATGGAGCGTGGTATCCGTGGGGGATCCTGGAACCAATCCCCCACAGGTACCAAGAGATGACTATACCTCTGGGGGTATCCAGCTTTCTTTCTTCCATGTCAATGCTGAGGAAGGCTGCATGAACCAAGGGATGCATCTAGTCAAGAACGGAGCAGTGTTTGCCCTGCATGAGAACAACGGGCCGGAGGACAGGTCTTTGATGTCCCTAGAAGTCTCTCTGGAGGGCTAGAAATGGTAAATTTGTTCATTATAAAGGAAGAACTGGGTGATGGCCAGGTTCAGAGCTGTCCCCCTTGACCCACGTCCCCCTCCAGTACTGCCCCACTTCTCTGTTCCTTTTACCATACCACTCTGCCTCCTTCTTCCCTTTCCCTCCTGAACCATTTCAAGTAGGCTTTCATCCCCATCACTCCTCTGAACTTGCTCTGAAGACCTCTGAAGACACTGCCAAAGCCAACGGTCATCTCAGTCCTCAGCTTACTGAACTGATCATCAACATCTGATGTGTCAGAGCCCTCTCTCCCTGCTGAATCACTTTCTTCTCCGAGCTTTCCTTGTCTTCTCTTCCCTCCCTGACCAACCCCTCCCTCTGTCCTCCTTCTGGTGTCTCTTCATCTCCTGACCTCTAAACGTAAAAGCTCCCAGAGCTATGTCCCCCTACTTCTTCTCTGTCTTCACTCATTCTCTCAGTGATCTTACTGAGTCCTGTGCCTTTAAATACCGTCTATTAACTGAGGTCTCCCCATTTCATATTCCCAGCCTGAACATCTCCCCTGAATCCCAGTCTCCTTTATCCAACTCCTATCTGACATCTCCTCTTAGACATTGAACTGGCATCTCAAATTTAAGATGTTCAAAATAAAACTCCTGATCTTCCTCCCCAGAAGTGCTCCACCCACAATCTTCTCCAATTCGGTAAATAGCAACCATTCTTCCACACATAGTGTGTGTCCATTGTCTGTCTTCTCCACCAGAATGTGAGCTCTATGAGTGCAGGGGCTTGTTTTCTTCACTGCTGAATCACCAGGGCAGGAACAGTGCTTGGCACATAGTAGGAGCTATTTGTTTGAAAGGATGAAACACTTCCTCAAGAAGCCTCCCAACTCCCTTTAACCAGCTAATTTCCCTCATTACATGTTCTCATAGAACTGGTACCATTCCTTGACAGCACTTTCACAGTTGCAATTGTACAGCCATCTGTGTGATTCTTTGATTGATGTCAGTCTCCATCATCAGCCTACAAGCTACAAGAGAGCAAAAGCTATTCTGGTTTCCGTTACCAGCATCTAACCTGGAGCCTGAGGTTACAGAGTAGGCCCTCAATAGATAAAAATAATAATAAATATTGTTAAATGAATAAATAGGTAATACAAGCTATGTGTCCTCTCTCCAGGAAAATATACTCATATACACACTCAATGTGTGTTAGGACTCCAGGTTAGGAACCCTTTGTCTTAGTCCATTTGGGCTGCTATAACAAAATACCACAGCTGGGTAGCTTATAAGCAACAGAAATTTATTGCTCACAGTTCTGGAGGCTGCAAGTCCAATCAGGGTGCCGGCAAGGTTGGGTAAAATCACAGGTCGCAGACTTCTCGTTGTGTCCTCACAGAGCAGAAGGAGCTCCGGGGGATCTCTTTTATAGCACCACTAATCCCATTCATGAGGGCCCCACCCTCCTAATCTAATCTAATCACACACACACACCCACCACCTCCTATTACCACCACCTTTGGGGGTTAGGATTACACTATATGAATTTGGGGAGTGGGGTAGGGGGGATACAAATATTCAAGCCATAGCACCCTTGCTATATTACAAGGGGCTAAATTTACTCTGTGGTTCACCATGGTGAAATACAGGGGTATTGTGTATTGTTCCTTCCCTCTGTCTCTTCAATCATGGCACATAGGGAAGTAGATACCCTGACAAAATGTTCTCATTAGTTGGGACACTTCTGAATCCTCTTCTCAGAAACAGCACAAATAATGTCCAAACAGGATTGGGAGGGAGCACAGTGGGACAAAGGGCAAAAGAATAGGCTGAGAGAGAAGCTCTCCCACAGTGCATTTCTGTCATTTCTCTGCCAAGAGAAAAAACGGTGGTAATAGTTGTCTCACAACCAAATTCAACCTAATCGACTGGCTGCAGCTGTTTTATGTGCACAACTACACATCATTTCATCGATTTTATAACTAGCAGCACTCATGGAAACACACTGAGAGAACCTCATAAATATATATTCATTCATGTAGCAAATGTTTATTGAGCATCTACTGTGTGCCACATGCTGAAAGATAATGCAGTATGGGGGACTACTTAGCACTTTTTGCCCACACTGAGTATCAGAAGCTGGTCTATAATATTTACAGCACTCAGTCTGAACACCTCACTGCAGTTATAACTAGACAGCTTCTTTCACTCAGTGTCTTATGAAGGTGGCAAAAGGACTTGCTCAGAGAAACTGTCACTAGCCTCCAGAATGAGTACTACAGACTCAACTATATATTACTGATACATACCTACAGCTACTACACAGAAGAGGCAGTGGTGCCAACATAAGTCTCCAGCTCTTGCTCACTGAAGAGCTGACGGTAACCCCTAACTAGGGGAACTAAGTGAATAATTCTGGTTCAGGCTGGATTGGTCTTTCTGGTCCTAGGGATGCTCATGTGTTTCCAAATTTTCTGGTTCTGTACTGGAATAATCACTTCTTCCTTCAAGATCCTTTTAAGTAATTACAGAAAAGTCCTTCATTTTGGCTTATATATTTGTTCAAAGCGCAATCTCTAAGTGCCATGTCTTTACCAAAAGATTTCTATACAACAGGCTCCTCCAAGGCCGGCCCTCTGCTTTACATGCTAATGAAAGTGAGGTAATAAAAGACATACTAATAAAGGACAGAGGTTCTGTCCCTTGAACCTGAGCACTCTGCATGTCTTCTCTTAGGACAGTTCTGCCTTATTCATCAGGGCCTAACTTTGCAAATAGTAGGCATGTAATACACGCTGGGTGGGTGGATAGAGGGAGGGAGGGAGGGAGGGAGGCAACCTGCCTGTATCTTCTAACTCCGTTCTCCAAATGTATTCAAGGCAAATGACTATGACTTCCCCTTCCCCGAATGGTAAGTACCTGGTATGTCCCAGGCTTCCAACCACCAGTGAGTACAAACTTATCACTTTTATAGTAATCCCAACTCTTCATGATTTAAGCACATACTCACCAAAACTAAGTCCAGCTTTTTAATAAGCATTCTTCACCAAGAACTTCTATGAATTGTCAGGGGTGCTTGCTATTATAAACTGAATGTACGCAAGCCCCCCACTAGCTTGTGAATCCTATATAAGGTTATTTTCTACTTCAAAGTTCTGATGAGATGGAGACACGCTCAGCCTCCTCACCTTCACAAGCCCCCATGCTCCCCGCTGGCATCAGCATCCTGCTCAGGAAGGCCCTCCTCCCCTCTGCCTGGTTCACCCTGGCTGTGCCCAACCCCACACGACTCCCGGAATTCATCACAGACACAGAATCGACCACTGACCGACTAGCCTTGACCACTGATCAAGGCAGGCTTCACTGAAGATGAAGAAACTACCACTGACTTGTATTTGGAGAACGTGCAGACTTTTGCTGTATCTACTGAGGTGAAATTAAACACCCTGAGCTCTGAGGAAGAAGTCACTGAGGCCACCGTTGATTATCATTCTCTTCCCACAGAGAACTTTCGGAGTAAAGATTGGAGTAAAGAACTTCGGAGTAAAGAAGATGTCATTGCTGGTTTTTCTGAAGAGCCTATGACTGAAGCCCCAGATGAGCCCAGCATCCTCATGGGAAGCAACGAGTCCAGCTCAGTGTTTTGTTTTTTTTTTTTTCAGAAAATGAAGCAGATTCTCCACTAGCTGTGACCATCACTCTACTAACAACTTTCTAAGAAGATTCTGAGCTTCTGAACAAGGTTACCATTCCATTATAGGAGTTTGAGTAACTATAAAAGAATAATGAGACATATGACGATAAACAGAGTGGCAGGAATTGTACACAGACAGAAGAGGGGCCTCTCTTAACCATGCCCCCATTTAACACAGGCTTAATAAGTGTTTATTTGAACTGAACAGCAACCAAAAAAAAGTCCTGATTAAATGGGGATTCACAGAAAATCAGAGCCACAGCCTTCACGCTTTATCGTGCTTCTGCTCTGTTGCTCTGAGCCAACCACTCAACCACCAGAATTCCAACCTCTCAGGCCACTGGCCTCCACTGTTCTCCTTTGATGCCCAAGACCAGCTACTTGCAAGGTTCCCAGAGAGCCGTGTTGGGCCCCTAGTGACACAGTTCTTTCCCTTCATTCCCAGAGGACAGGGCTTTCAAGAGGGTGAGAGAGCAAGGAAAGGGGTGCACCGCATGAAGGGTGAGCAATGAGGAAGCACACCTCACGCTGTACCTGCCACCGGTGGTCCCTCTAACCACCAGGCCCCGTTGCCAGATCTGGTCCACTCAGCCACGTGTCTTCCTCACTCAAGAGTGATTTTCCCTCAGGAATCTGTTTTCCTCTCCTCTAGCTCAGATAGCTCTGAGGACCCCTAGTCCATCAGACAGGCCCACACATGTCTGAACTGTAAATGAGGACAGGATTCATTTGGCTTCTTTCCCACAAGGCTCTCAAACCTCATGCAAAATAAGAGGTATGGATGGATATCTGTGTTCAGTGTTCCTGAACATTCTGCAAAGGGCAATAATCCCACAAACACTCCAGGACACTTAAGGGGCAGCTTGCACGAAAACACCGAGGATCTAACTCCACATGGAACATCACAAAGTCTCATTTCCAACCCAGGAGAAATACCCTGTGACAAGTCCTGAATGGGCATTGTATTAACTAGGGAGGGCTAAACTGCAGAATCAAGACTCACCAATGACTCTGTGACTTAAAAAAATACACAAGTGTGTCTCTTATGGAACAGTTCTACAATATACTTTTCAGGCAGGCCTGCAGCTCAGCTCCATAGGGTCATTCAGGAACCCAGGTTGATGGTGGCTCTGCCATCTTCAGTGGGTGGCTTCCAAGGTCATTCTAGTCACCATCATATCATCCAGTAGGAAAGCGGGGAGAGGTGTGAAGGAGTGGGTGGGCAACGTCCCACAAGTCAGCCCTGTAAGTGACACACACCCCTCCCCTTACATTCCTACGGTGAAAACCTGGTCACATGGCTATACCTAGCTGCAAAGGACACTGGGAAATGTAGTCCCTGGCAGAGCAGCCACAAGGCCAGCTGCACCTCTGTGACTCTGAAACAAGGGACAGCAAACTGTAGCCCAAGGGTCAAATCCTCGAGCCCCCACATTTTATAAACAAAGTTTTCCTGGAGCCCAGCCGCATCCATTCATTTATATATCGTCTATGGCTGCTTACCAGCTACAAAGGCCGAGTTGAGCAGCTACAGCAGAGATCTTATAGCCTGCAAAGCCTAAAATATTTACTGTTTGGCCCTTTATAGAAAACATTTGTATCCCTTTTTCTAGAAAAAAAGGAGAATGGATTCGGTGGGACAATTAGCAGTCTACACCTCCAAAATTTATCTCAGAAATTGCTATAAAGACACATGGCCAAAAATACTCCTGGAGAGCGGTCCCCGCACCGCGATGAAGAGTGGCCCCCACTTGCCGCAACTAGAGAAAGCCCTCGCACGAACCGAAGACCCAACACAGCCAAAAATAAATAAATAAATAAATAAAGTAGCTATTAAAAAAAAAAAAAAAAAATACTCCTGGAACCTTTTTTTTTTTTGGGGTCATAACAAAAGACTACAACAACTTCAGGACTGTTCAATTATGGACCATGCACACCACAGAATACAATGTATCCCTTAAAAGGAAAGAGGAAATTCAACATGTAATGATTGGAAAATATCCAAATATATTAACTTTAAAAAGTAAAATGCAGAACAATACTTTTAGAGTGTTACCATTTGTGGGAAGAAAAAAACCCCAGAATTTAATACATAATGCTATATGCTTCCATGGGCATAAAAAAATTCCTGTAAGGATAGAAAAGAAACTGAAAACAGGTTGTTTCTGGGTAGGGAAATCAGAAAACTGAAGGTAAGAATGGGAGGGAAGAGTACTTTTCACTATATACCTTTTTATATCTTTTGCGTTTGTACAATGTACATGTGCCATCTATTTTTAAATAATCAAAAATTAAACTGAGAAAAACCACACACAAAAAAGCGTTTGTCTTTACTTCCACTGCTAACAACCCCTTCTTCTGAAAGACACAATCACTTGTAAAAGCCACGGTAATACCCACAATCAGGTATAGTCAGTTCTATTGACCTGGGAGCCATTTTATATTGTGTTTTGCTTTCCCGTCAGATTCTCAGAGATACCTTATTTCTCTTATTTTCATAGTCAACTACAAATTCTATTTTAGTCCCCTGCTTTTCTTGAAAGTTCCTCTTTCCAAACAGCATTTATCAGTATTTATTCAGTTCTCTCACACATATTGAGTATAAAGAGAAGCAAATCTGACCTCAGAGAAAAATTAAGCACAGAGAGACAAAAGAAACAGTTCCTGATAAAATCAACAATTCTGAAGAAAAATCTTGCAAGGGAGCTTACCTTTCAGTTAAAAATGACAGCGATCCAACTCACACAAACTGAAGAGAAAAAGGAACCCACTGGTTTGTATAACTGGCAAGTTCGAAAATTGGGGTTGGTTTGAAGCAAAGAAAGATCCAGGCACTCAGAAATGTCCTTGGGGCTCCCGCTCTGCTTGGGTGCATTATGCAGGCAGGCCTTTCTTCTGTGGCAGTCAAGATACCCACCAGCAGCCCCAAACTCCCAGGGGCCCTAGCCCAGCAGTCCTGATGGACAGAGAATTATCCTCTCTTAATGTCAATACAGCAATTCCAGAGAACACTGTGACAGGCTATTCCTAGACTTGTCCAGGGGTGGGGTCCAAGCCTGGCCCGGTTTAGGCTACATGCCTCTATTTATGGGCCACTAGGACTATATACAATATATGATATACTCAAAGAAGAGTTCCCCAAAGGGCACTGTAGGAGTGGTAGGTAGAAATAACAGATGTCCTCTATTGCTTCTAATAAGTCATGACAACAGCCACTGGATATGTTAACATAACTATAAACCTTGCTCATCACACTGATTAGAAATAGGGGGTTTTCAATTTCAAGGCAAGGTGGCTGGAAAGTTCAAACTTACACACACAAGATTGTCTGACTGGTCTGCACTAGACATAATTTTGAATACCAGATTGGAAACCTGCTCATAAATTGGCAGGAGAAAAAAAAACCCAAAAACCAAAGCTCCAAAAAATGCAATTTGTAAATCAGATCACAATCCTTTGGGGTCTCTGAATTCTTTTTGCTCAGGGCAAAGTATTTCTGTGGTACAACCTGCCAAAATCTATCTTCGTTATTGTAGTCACATACTTTTTAAATGACCATCTGAAACTCAACAAAGTTATCTAAGTTTAGGGTCTATATTTAACTCTAAATTATAAAAATAATTTAGATTGTATTTGTATTCCTCTTACCGAAGTTGATTCACTTTCTCCCAGCATCTTCCAGGTCAGCCGAGCCAAACGGATATATGGTCTTTCCTTTGACTGACTGACTGACTGACTCCTGAGGAAATGACTGCAGGTGTCCCTCCAGAGCACAAGGCAGAGGATTTGAATGGAAGTTTCTGGGTAAGCAGAAGACTCATCTAAGAGCAAAGGTTTGCGCAGCCCTGTTATAAGAAATTTGCTCATTTTTACAACAGAACCATGAGGACGTGAATGAGAGCTAGTGCTATATGCTGGTTTAATACGAAACATCTTTTATCTGGAATTATATGATGAAAGCCAAATTTCCAAAACATCTTCAGGAAGGAAGACTGATCAATGTGTTTTAAAGCAATGGTTCCCATCTATAATTGAGACATTCTTGGGTATCCCAGATTATCAAAGAGGGACACAAAATCTTCAAAACAAAATTAATTTAGGTCAATTTTATTTAAAAACATATATAAATAGGCCAAACAACACTTAAGCCTGAGAGGGCTGCGATCTTTGCTAAGAACAGAATGAATGGTCCAGAAAGACTAATACTTATTGCTGATTGAGCTCCCAACGTCAGCCCTCTTCAGGCAGCAGCACAGTCACTAGCAAACATTTTATGGGCACCTTTTATAGGCATTAGAGATTCACAGAGCAACGGGCCACAGCCCTGCCCTCAAGGAGCTTACAGTATAGCTGGAGAGACATGAACCATCCAAAACAGACACAAAGTCCACACATTTATCATAACAAAAGCAATTACTGGCATAAGTCTTCACATTTTTTAACAAATGAGCAGTAGGAATATCTGAGCAACTACATCAAGTTTCAACCTCACATACCAAAAAGAAATTGTTTCTATTTATTCTTTTGTTCACTTATGCTTCAACTCAATTGAATTAAAAGAGGAAACCATAATTCCAAGCCAAATGTACCATAATGTTTGCTGTCTCAGATGAAGGGGTGGATTGTTCACATCCTAGAATTTCTCCATGGCACTACATCCAGAGGTCAATTTCAGTAGTTCTGACTGCCAAACCGATGTACAAATTCAGACAGTGAGTAGACGGCTCCCCATCCTACCTCAGGATCCATACTGATAAAATCATTCAGGTTCATTTTGGAATCTACAAAAATACATGAAAGAAATGTCCACTGAAAGCACAATTCTGGCTTAACAGCAATAAAACAACCCAGAAGACCAAAAGTAGGGAAAATTATTCAAATGTTTCATAAGGGGTCAATATCACATCTCTGGTATTCTTGTCTCAAATGTATAACATCAATCTAATCATGACAAAACATCACACAAACCCAAACTGAGGGACACTATACATAGTCAATGACCAGTACCTTCAAAAGGGTAAAAGTTGTAAAGAAAAACAATAAAAATTAAAATAAATAAATTGTCACAGATTGAAGGAGAATGAGATGAGGAGACATGACAACTACATGTAATATCCTGGGTTAGATTCTGGACCAAAAAACAGAAATAGGGGGAAAAGTTACAAAATTTAAGTAAGGTCTGTAAGTTAACAGTACTGTGTCAATATTTTCATACTGATTTATTATTTTCTTGATTTAGATAATTACACTATGGTTTTCTCAGATCCCCCTGGAATCTGAGTAAGAGGTATACAGGAGCTCTCTGTACTGTTTTAACCAATTCCCTAGCAGTCTAAAGTTATTTCAAAATAAAAAGTTAAATGAAAAAATGCATAAATAAGCAAACTGCCAGTTTACTGGATACAGCTGCCAATTTATAGGAAATACAGAGGATGAAAAAGAGATACAATCAGCAAAATCCAGACCGTTTCTCCCAGATTCATTTCTTCAACAAATAAATTACAAGAAAAAAAAAAAAAAAAACAGAGAGTGGGACTAGGAATCTCTACATATTAAAAATGACTCTAAAGAGACATGCCAACCAAGCACGATGGGGGGGTTGTATCTGGACCTTGATTCAAATGAACAAACTACATGAAAAAAGATTATGACTTCATGAGATAACTGCGATAATCTCAACACTGACTACAGAGATATAGGTTGATTTTAAAGAATTATTGTTAATTTTTTTAGATGTAATAATGGCATTGTGGTCATATATTTTTTAAACTAATCCTTATATTTCAGAGATTCATACTGAAATATTTAGAGTTGAAAGGATATAATATCTGGAATTTGCTTCAACACAATACAAGAAGGGGGAAAGTGGATGGGATATAGGTGGATGGGATATCAGCCGTGAGCTGATAAATGCTGAAAGTCTAATATACTGTTCTGCCTTGTTTTGTATATGATTTAAATTTTCCATACTACAAATTTTTAAGTGTGTACAGAGATGCTTCTACTCGTCAAAGAACTGTTATGGGAACTGCACTTCCACCACAGACTGTCAGAAAAGTGGACAAAATATATTTAGCGACTGTTTCCAGACACTAGACAATGGGCAACACACGACTGACTGCTAAGAAAAGAGAAACAAGGGCAGGAGCTGTAGGATCCCTCCAGCTCACTGCCCGGGGGGCTGTTTCCAGACCACAGCACTGAGGCAGGGACACAAACAGCATGGGAGTTTCCCGCTGATGGGAAGACAGAGATCCAAGTTCAGGAGGGCCTGGCAGCTACATGTGAGGGACACAGTGTGGGAGAGGAGAGAACTACGCAGAGAGTGTCCCGGATTTCTGCAGAGGGAACTCACTCCTCTACCCCTAAGTCTTTGGTTAAGGACTAATCTCATGAGGCCAGGAAAGAAGCACCAAAAAGCAGTCAGTCTAATAACTCCCAGAACTTCCATGGTCCCCACCAGCCAGGGTAGAGAGAACTCATAACACATGGGCACTTGACAGAATCCTCAGAAGGGTCACACCAGAGCAGTGGGGCTAAATTAGCCCTGGGTGAAAGGCTGCTTTGAACTAAAAAAGCCTAAAACCAAGCCCTGAAAGGATCCAGCTGACCCCCGGGAATTTAAGTGCATGCCAGAAGCAAAGCCAACACTGTTTTTAAAAGTACCTCAAATTCACAAAGCCCGGCACCCAACCAAGTATTACGAATCACACAGAGAAACAGGAAAATATGACTCAACACCAGGAGAAAAATCAATCAACATTCACAGACAGAAACGACAGAGATAACAGAATCAGCAGACAAGGACCAGCTATTATAAACATGCTCCATATACTCAAAAGGGTAGGGTAAAACATGAGCATGACAAAGAGGGAAATGGAAGATATTAAATCAGCCCCAAATGGAATGTCTAGAGATGAAAAAATAAAATATGTACAATGAAAAAAAAAAAAGCACTGGATGGGATTAACAGCAAATTAGTTAATGAAGAAGAAAAGATCAATAAATTTATAGACAAAACAATTATTCAAAATGAAGCACATACAGAAAAAGTCTGAAAAAACATGAACATCATTGACCTAAGAGAAGTAACAAGCCATCTAACATACATGCAGGGGAAGGACAAGAATTTTTTTTAAAAAAGGGGAGAGGTCAGAAAATATATTTGAAGAAATAATGGCCAAATGTTTCCAAATTCGATGAAAACTATAAATCCACCAATCTAAGAATCTTAACAAACCTCAAGTTGAATAAGCCTAAAGAAAACTATGCTACAGTCCATCATAACCAAATTGCTGAAATCGAGAGATAAAGAGAAAAACCTTAAAAAGCAGCCGGAGCAGGGAAAAAACACACACTACATTTAGAGAAACAAACACAAGAACAATGGCATGCTCCTTGATCAGAAACTAAGCAAGCAGAGAACAAGAGAGAGACACCTTTAAAAAACTGAAAGAAAAAACATGTAAAACTAGCATACATTACCCAACAAATATATCTTTCAAAAATGAAGGTAAGCACTTAGGATACAGAAAACTAGAAACAGAGTCACTCCCACCCTTACAACAAGAAAAGCTAGATCATCAGCAAAAGCAGGACTTCTGTTGAAGTCATCAGAGAGCCAGGGATGCACGATGACCAAGGAATCCAAAATAAAGGAAAAACAGGCACCTCCCAGGAGAGATGGGGCAAAAGTTCTTGCTTACCTGGGGTAGATGCCAGACTCCATGCAAGTCAGCTAAAATCTTTAACAAATGGCTAAATGAAACCTCAACTTCTGAAATACAACTGTATTCATTTTCTAGGGCTTTTTAATGTAAGTAAATAAAGATGATTACGATCTGCAGGCATTCATTACCTAATAACATATAAAAATAAAATAAGAATTTTTTTAATTTTTAAAGATCAACGTATAACAGATCAGCACTTGCCTATAATCTCCCCAAGAGGCACTACAACATTTCTGTTTACATAACACTGGTCCTCCAGCTGGGCTCAAATTAGCCAGTGTTACTATAACACGTCACCTGAGACAAGGAGATGCGAGGTAAACGCGGACAAAAGGCAGCAAAGGGCTCAGAAAGAGAAGGGAACAAATATGGTAGACCCTATAACTCAGCCCAAGACTTGGGAAATGTCCTTAAGAACTGAACCATCTGTGGCTGGTACTGGAACTGAGCCTTCAGAGCAAGGCTGCAAAACTGTGAATCTCCGTTTCCTTCTTTTTTCAGGGAGGGGAGAAAAAAAAAAAAGAGTTCCTTTATTTAAAATACACTAAATGCTGAATTGAAAATAGTGGGCCTGCCGACACATGACCACCAAAATTATTAAATGTATAGGCTTAATTATAATGTGCAACACATCAAATGTACTAAATTTTAAGCCCTAAAGGCCAATTCCATAACTAAATGCAGGGGACCAAGGAAAGCTGCTATGAAAAAAACAAAGCTGCATCAGTTTAAAGTTTGATGTCTTCTTGAACCATTTTTTTTTTTAACCTTTTTTTTTTTACAAAGCAATACTAATTAGCTAAAGGTAATTCCCCTGTCTCCTAACTTCAAATACATTCCTTTGATAAATACAGGGCTTGAAGTAATGGATTTACCACACAAGAGACCATGAACATGTGGTTAAATTACTACACGAGAAACCAGTATGTTTATCCCACATTCAGAGCAGATTCCTTTGAGTCCCAATGTCAACCTCAGGAGGCCCCTGACGAGCTAGTACATAGAAGGCAAAAAAAGATACCGCGCTCCCCGCTCCTGAGCACAGGGTACTAATGGAGCCTACTTCCTTCCAGCTGGGCACCGGGGGCAGGCGGAGGGCTGAACCTTCACGCGCTCCAGTGCACGTCTACCAAGTGAAGAGTAAGTGTTAATAAGATGTGAAGGGGTTGGCACAAAGCCTGGCACCTTTGCCAGGCACCTCCTGGGAAGTAGTCATTAAAACCCAAAGGAACGACCGGGGCTGACAAGGTGGTGTTTACTGAAGGTCCACGATGTGTCAGGCTCTGCGTTAGTGCTCACGTGTAAAAGAGAAACGGGGAGCCGTGCAAGCATTGTCCAGACCACGCCGCATAGCAGGGTTTGTGAGACTGAAAGCAAGACCCATGATGCCCCTTCCTGACCTGAGCTATCCCAATTCTAATGCTGAGGCTGGGAACCAGGTTGGTGAACCCAAAGTAACTCCAATATAAACTTTAAAAATCATGAGAGCTTTTCACAGAGAGCCTCAAAATTCAGAGTTGGAATCCTCTTTCAGTGTTCACTCACTTCAAATATACCAAATATATTTTTTACTTTCTCCCGTGCTGAACTCTGAACACTAATGTCCTATTTTTCTGGCATCCTTCACGGCTTACAGAGCATTTTCACTCAGATGGTACATCCTTGTGAGGGGATGTTCCACCAATAAATGGCAACGTTGCGAATTAATTCCCACCATAAATAATGTTTCCAACTCAGGTGAATGCCAAACAATAGTAACACAGTGAAGAATCTTTTACCTACTTAAGTCTTGAGAAAGCACATAAATGAGATGAGTGGGGCAATAAAACCTGCTAGCTCTCACCTCCTTCTAATGCAGATTTTGTCACAGAGCCAGTGAAACGACATTTCACATATCCCAAAGATGCACTGGGGATTTCCTTCACCATCACGTGACACCCACCACGGCAAGGCGCTACCAGTCCCACCGCTAAGCGGCACAAACACGCAGATCTCCCCAAGTCCAGGGCGCGAGCAGCAGGTACACCCAGCACTCCGGCAACGGGGTCGTGGTTCGGCTCCCTCACGCCTTTCCTCTCCCATGAGTTCTGGCACCTTCCGGTCCTGCGCCCTGTGCCTTCATTTCTGCATCTGATAAATGTAAGAACTACACTCCCTCTTACCTCTCACCACTCAGGGAGTCTTACCCGAAGAACAACGCGCTTCTCGTCCCTGGTTAAGGGGCCACGCTCATCTGCACAGTGATGGGCAACCCCTGTGAGAGGGCGTCCTTGGCTCACCTCCAGTCTCAATGCAGGGATATGATGGAGGAGGTTCTCTCCAGTTTCCACTGGAGTCTTTCATGTGAGATCGGTCAGAAGCAAAGTTCTTCAAATAGGAATCTGCGCGGATCACTCTAAATTTCCTGTACATAAACCAACATTCGTTTATATCACAGTTGAAATTCTAACTCAATTCTCATATAGACTCATTTTCTATGACATGCACAAAACTAGACAGGCATTTTTGTACTATTAGTGATACACAAATATATATGTAGCTTTAATACCTGTTAAAGATGCCATGAGAAATGATCAGCTGAAATCCCAAACTACAAAGGCATGGAAGTGTACCCGGTTGCCTTTACTTACTCAGTGTATATATGAGGGGCAAAGGGCGTAATTTCCAGGTGCTGCCATCTCAGCCCTCAGACTTCTGTCATCACCAGGCATCCAGCTCCGCCACCCCACCACCCACCCACCCAAAACGAAGAGTATGAGAGAAATCCCCAAAACGACTGTTAGAAAATGTTCTGGATCTCATCACACAAATTTTTAAAGACTGCCAACCTTTTATACAACGGACAACCTTTAAAACTTTAAAACATTTTGAATTTTCTGTAGAGCACATGATTCTCAAACATCAACTCAATGGTGAAGCCAAGACAAGTGATCTTTACAAAACCAATGCAAAAACAAACACACAAAGTAACGCTGTCTAATTGTCAAGGCCCAACTTCAGAAAGTAGGTAAATCCACCCTGAATTTCCTCACCTTCTGAACTGTGGATGGATGTCCTCATCAGACTTAAAGGCATCTTCCACGTAAGTATCAAAGGGGCAGGGAAATGGCAGAACAGTGTCAAGATCATAAATGAAGCTCTGTCCTCCACTTGAAACATGAAGCAAGACAACATGGTAATCCTAGAAGTAAAAGTTGCTGAAGTTAACCAGGTTACCTTATGATGGTGAATTCCAAGGTTATAGTAATAATGCATATATATCATCAAAAACAGATACAAGGCACTTCCCTGGTGGTCCAGTGGTAAAGAATCCGCCTTACAATGCAGGGGACGTGGGTTCAATCCCTGGTCAGGGAACTAGATCCCACATGCTGCAGGGCAACTAAGCCCGCGCGCCACAACTACTGAGCTCGCGCGCCTAAACTACAGAGCCCGCGTGCCGCAAACTAGAGCCCATGCGCTCTGGAACCCGTGCACCACAACTAGAGAGAGAAAACCCGCACACCACAACTAGAGAGAAGCCCGCGTGCACCAACAAAAGATCCCACATGCCTCAACGAAGATACCACGTGTTGCAACTAAGACCCGACACAGCCAAAAATAAATAAATAATAAATCTTAAAAAAAAAAAAAAGTTGAAGCCTTAAAAACAAACAAAAAAACATATACAAGACTAAGACAGTCCTCCTTATAATAGCAAAATAAAGCAAACACAAAACCCTGAAAGCAGACCAAATGTCCAGCGACAGGGAACAGTCAAATAGTGGAAATGTTCATGTACATTAAATGTTCACCTTTCGATCCAGCAATTTTACCATTAGGGATCCAGCCTATAGAAGTCTGGCCACATGCATGTAAGGGTATATAAACAAAGAAAATCTCTGCAGCACTGTTTATAACACTGAAAATTCAGAAGCAACCAGAAGTCCACCAAGAGGGGAATGGTTAACAAATCACGATGCAGCCATAGGACGGAGTCCTACGCAGCTGCTAAAGAGAAGTAGGTAAATTTTTGTGGAAATTGGACTAAGTCCATGTTACACAGTTGGATGGAAAAAGCAAATTGAAGATTATGTATTATACATTATTTTTTAAATTTATGTGTATATAAAGACAGACATGTGCATTCAGAAGTACACATGCATGCATACGAGTACAGAGAAACAAGTCTACAAGGATATTCTCCAAACCATTAACAAAGGGGACAGCTTGAGGTGAGCCTGGAGAGGGGAAGGACTTTAAAATGTGGTTGTTATTGTTTTTAAGTCAGCCAAGCCCTAATCTGTAGCCATTAAGGAAGAAGAATACAGACAGCTTCTCCTGCACAGCTGGGTCCCAGCGCACATGTGAATTCTCACTCTCACTCCCGGACACGGGGCACTGCCCAAACCAGCTAAGGGCTGGAAGGGACGTCAGGGAGGTTTATCAATGGACATGAGGGCAGTGTGATGCTTAGAGCTCCTCAGAAGAAAAACGCGCTCACAGAGAACAGCACTGCGAGATAAAAAGTTCAATCACATTAATACAATGTTAGAAATACCATCTTACATTTCTAGTACTTCAGAGCTTACAAAGCACTTTCTCAAACGATGTTTCATTTGACCCAGTGAGGTGGGGAACATAATTGAGACTGGAGATGTTGCACCATCAGAGCTGAAAGTGCTTCCTTTGGCTCCAGTTCTATCTTAGAAAGCAGAATAGCATCGGAAGCGAAAGCTTATTCCCTGTCCTCCCCTTAATGCATCCTACCCTCCAGATACATGAACTAAGCGCCGCTCCCCCGGTAACAGTCCACGACTCCCTTCCCCCAGGCGTGCTCGTTACTCGGCTCCATCTGCATCACCTTCTCCTCCGCTCTCCGCACATCTATCACTCAAGCTCCGGCTCAGATGCTTTCTTCCCCATGAGCCCATCTTTGATCTTCTCCCACCCCTGCCAGAAGTAGTCTCCGCCGTATCCAAAATCTGTTTCTCTCTTGACGTCTTCTATGCTGTATTACTGTTTTGTTGGAAATATGTACTCCCTATTTTTTTGTGGGAAACCATGCTATTAAAATACAGATACGAAGATGAGAAAGATAGGTCCTTACCCTCAAGGAGTTCCTAGAGAAGCGAGTGGGAAACACAAGTCAACTGCTGCAGACCAACGAGATGATGAGGTAATTCAGCGGAGGTGGGAGAGCACGCAGGCAAAGGCACCTGAAGCGGGGCCACCTGGCTCAGCCTCAGCCCCACCACCAGCCAGCTTCCTCCTCTATAGGACGGAGATCACTGCGGTGTTTACCTCACAGTATTACTCACAGTATTACTGAGAGAATTAATGAGACTACTATGTAAATAATCAGCCTTATAAAAAGCCAACCAAGGTGTGGGGGGGTGGGTGTGGGCGGGGAGGAAAAGGCAGGCAACTGCTAAGGAGCGTTTCACTGAGGAAAGGCTGCCGTCACTGCCTCTTGCCTGAAGGGGAGAGCTTCCCAGAAGGAGGACACAACTTGTGGAAAGGCACAAACAGGGACTTCCCTGGCGGTCCAGCGTTTAAGACCCCACACTTCCACTGCAGGGAGCGTGTGCTCATCCCCTGGTCGGGGAACTAAGACCAGGGAACGAGGTGCAACCCAAAAAAAAAAGAGAGAGAGGAAAAAGCATAAACAAGGAATATCCTTCTGGTTAGCTCGGGTCCATATTCCTACTTAACAGATGGTTGGTGAACTCGAGAGGGAAAGCAGGTCTCAACTAGGAGTCACCTTCACGGCAGAGATGGGGAACCAAGGAATGCAGATTCCAGCAATAGCCTCACTCTCTGAGTTGGGTACAGAGCTTGTCCAAATGCCTGGAAAAGACCCAGTGGGGCTAGAGGCAGGGATGTCCACTTAGAGAGTGATCTGTTCCTTCAGGGATCATGCCTCTACCCACTTAGGGAAGCCTACCCATTCCCTGCAACAGAACAGCAGTGAGACCCAGATCAATCTGCCAGAGACTTACTCCACATAGAAAATCTGTGGGGACACTTCCTGAAACAAGGTTCCCCACCCTGAGCCGCCATGAGCTGCTGTGTAAAGGGGGACAGGTCCTTTCCCTGCGAGTTTCCTGAAGACAGGAAGCAAGACTGTGACTCAAAATCAGCTGAGCACTTCAGCAATGGGCATGATTGCTAGGGCAGATGGACAGTACGCAACTGGGGTTATTGTAGCTCTGCTAACAATAATAGCTAACTCTTCTAGAGCACTGGTACCAGATACCAGGACAATGCTTCAAATGCATTATCTCACCAAAGCCTCCAGTGACCAGAGGAAGACACCGAAGAAAGAGCGTAAACAACCTGTCCAGCTCACACAGCCCACCAATGTGAGGACTGGGGTTTAACCCCAATGTGTCCGACTCAGCCTGCACTCCTAACCCAACACTGCTGGATTTGGGCTTCAATGTTAGAGCAGCGGATCCCCTGCTGGTGAAGGAAGCAAGAGCATGAGGCCAAGGATTTCAGTCTATTTTGAGCGTGGCATATAAGAGGCACTCAATAAATATATGTTAAGTAAGTGAATGAAGCCAATTCAAATGATATCTTATTCTAAATAAGCATCAGAAACCCGATGTTTGTTGCATTATCATGAATGGAGTTTTACTTTATCTTCATGTTTCTTAGCATAAACAATTCCATTCTTCAGGGGACCAGTTTAAGGTGACATATGGATGTGTACCGGAAAGGACCCAGCCCTGACAATGATCAGCTAAATGACCCTGAGCTAGTCACTTTGCCTTTCTTGGCTTGTTTCTTCACCTGAAAAATGAAGGGGTTGGAGCAGATCCATGTTTTCCAAATGCCAGTCATATTCACTCAGAAGTTTACTAAGAACACTAACTCCTGAACCTCTAGATCGACTAGATCAAAAACCTTTATTTTTTTTTTCTTTTTTCTTTTTTTTTCTGCCATGTCGCACATCTTGCAGGATCTTAGCTCCCCGACCAGGGATTGAACCCAGGCCCCTGCCAGTGAAAGCCCTGAGTCCTAACCACTGGACTGCCAAGGAATTCCCAGAAATCTGTATTTTTAACAGTCTCTGGATAATTCTACTGTGCAGCTGGACTAGATACTGCTCAAGTTCCTTCCAGTGCTAAATAGACAAGAGTCTAGATAACAAATATATCTGCTACATCAGCCATTTAAAATCATTCCTATAATAATTTCAAAATTAAAAGAAAACATGCCCATAAGTGCTTCTACCTTAGACCAAATAACATCTATCGTCAGGAAGTCAAATTATTAATAATTATCATAGTCTTTCTCTACTGCCCCATCATTTCTGCTCTACCAAAACATAAAGACCACTCATGGATTACAAGTACTATTGCATCAGAAGCTGTCTGTGTTGACCATCTTACCCAGATCACAGGTCCATCTCCAGGTCTTGCCTGCTGTTTCCAGATAGGTATCTACAAAATACAATAACTCTCCTAAGCCACAACTTCAGTTAAACCACTACTAAATTCTTTAAAGCAATACATACATGAAAAATAAAATATTTCTAGGCAACCAACAATCAAGGTGAAAGAATGAATGGATAAGAAGAAATCCAAATCCTTCCAAGTGTCCTTAACAATGAAGGAGCAATAATTAATTACAAGATGTTTTCTGGAGAGTAGAAAGAGACCTAAACTAGGAATTTGAATTCCTGGCAGGTTCAAATCTTGCTTTCCCACTTAATTATTCATGGGACCTCCCTGAGTCTCTATTTCCTCATCTATAAAACAGAGACAGCTGTCTGGACCTTGTCTACTTCACAGGGTTTCCACTGGGATCAAACAAGATGATGCTCGCAAAAGTGCTTTACAAAATATTAAGGGCTTACTTTTCTTAATACTTCATAGAAGTTTACTACAGTTCCATTAAAACTCCAGAAACAAAGAAACCTTTACTTCAAACCTGAGAATATGTGCCTCTAACTTAATTTAAAAATTAAGTTTAATTTAAAATGCTCTAACTTAATACCTAAAGAAAGTAGATTTTATTTGCATAAACATACCATCACATATTTCCTTATCTGCAAGTAAGGGACTAAGCTCTACTAACTCAACCATGTCCTGGTAGGAAAAAAATCTCATTCAAAAACAAACTTTAAAATGTTGCTGTGTTTTATAAAGCACATTTTAGAACAGTGCTAAACCCATGGTCTATTTAGCTTCTAATGTAATCTTAAATTTCCACAATCACTCCCCAACTTACCATCTTCCTCTCATTAGATATGAAGACAGCATAACACTCTTCTAAAGGATACTGGTCGTGGTTTTTGATGTATTCACAGAGCTTCCAAATATTTTCTTCACTGAAATAAAGTAATTGTTTAATCAATATAATTAAGCAAGAACGCTCTATGTCTTTCAAATTTGAACAAAAGACTGATAATGACATTTAAAAAAATTGGTAGAGACCTGAAACACCATCTCATCCAACAACTGGCTAACAGTTGAACCTTCTCAAAAACATCCCCAGCAAGGGACTTTGCTGGTGGCACAGTGGTTAAGAATCCGCCGGCCAATGCAGGGGACACGGGTTTGATCCCTGGTCTGGAAAGATTCCCACGTGCCGCGGAGCAGCGAAGCCTGTGTGCCACAACTACTGAGCCTGCGCTCTAGAGCCTGCAAGCCACAACTTCTGAGCCCACACGCCTACAGCCCATGGTCCGCAACAAGAGAAGCCACAGCACTGAGGAGCCCGTGCACCGCCACGAAGAGTAGCCCCCCGCTCGCCGCAACTAGAGAAAGCCCGCGCGCAGCAACGAACACCCAACGCAGCCAAACATAAATTAAAAATTAAAAATTAAAAAGCTTTAAAAAAATAAATCCCCAGCAAGCTGTTACCAACCTAAACTGCGCATGGACCCCTCTGCAGACGCAGAGCTCGTTACCTCTGTCAGCAGTACTAGGGTATGGAGGCATTTAATAAACTACTCAAATGCTATGGCAATATTCCATAAGCTTTGAGTCCAGGGACTTGAGATACAGCTGGAACTCCAACTCAGCCACTCACAAGGTAAGAAGTTTTGGACATCTTGACCTCCCTGTGTGTCTGCTTTTCTCCTCTGTAAAATGGGTATAATCACATCATAAACACTCAAGAAATCTTAGTTAACATTGGTTTCCTGCTCCCCTTTGGAATGGGGCAGGATGGGTATTTTGTAGGAGGACTCCTGACTGGAAAGTATCGGGACAGCGATGTGATATGTCCAGGAATTCTTTTGGAGGGAGCCCCTTGTGAGTGGTATTCCCTGAGCCTCTCCGGTAAGGAAGAGGTCCTGACTTTTAGAAAGTTCTTCCTCATACTGAACTGAAATCCACCTTCCTTATACTTCTGCCCCAGATGAATCTCTTCTATATGAGAGGCCTTCAGCTATCTGAAGCAGTGGTAGAGCCCTCCAAGTAAAGCAGTGTCCAGTGCATCAAACCAAGCCACACTGGTAGCCACACTCCAGCATGGGCAAGCCCAGTCACTCCTGGCAGTATTCACAGCCCAGGCTTTGGGGTCCTGTCTTCTTCTAATGAGTCACACAGCACCTCCGCTCAAAATGAGCTACACCAACACCCTGCTCACACAACTGACTCGATTTGTCAAAACCTAATTTCCAGCCACCTACACCATGCTACCCGAAAATGAGGCAAGACACAAACGGCACTGAGGACTGGCGCCTTTCTGTGGAAAGACACACTTTCCCTTCAGTCTTGCTCTCGTCCACCTGTCTCAACGCTCCATACAACTAGGCTTAAAGTACCGAAGTTGAAGAAACATGAATTGTGGACACATTCCATTTCTCTCAAACAGGAAGGGTCAAAAAATGTTTTTCCGTGTGTTCTTTGTTACCCCCTAGAAGCTCACAGCCCCAAGTTCATGAGCTGATTTGGTTGCTTCCCTCTGCCTTGGTTCCCTGTGAGTTTTGATGTCTTAGTGACTTAGTGCATAGAAGCTTCCTCCATATTTTGAAGCAGGTCCCTAAAACACTGTCTGCATGTTCAAAATAACTGAGGACTTGTAGATATGAAGATACACAGGGCCCAGTTTGTAGCAGCAGGTACAAAGGGAAAGAAGAGCAGCTGGAGAGAGAGAGAACGTGTTTTGTACATAACGTCAAACAAATACTTGTGAACATGCCTTACACACATCCTGTAAGTGTCGAAATAAAAAGCATTCTAAAATAAAAAAAAAAAAAAAAAAGTACCGAAGTTGAGCGTCTGTATTTTTCTATGATTTTGTTTTTCCCTAAAACACCTAAGAAGCCTTAACAGAAAAAAATGGTGGTAGAGGTACCAACAGGAGATTGCTACTAATTCTACAGGATGTGTAGCACGGAGTAACAAAATTTTACTGTTTCAATGTGACATGTAACACGTAGTAGCTAAAATTTTTTTAATCTGGATGTTCTCAGACCAAGTTTTGAGAAAACATTTGTCTGCCCATCCTATAGACATTTTGGAGAGTTGACCACAAAGAGCCTGTGATGTACAAAGCACTGTGCTAAGTGCCTGGAGGATGTAATGATAAATTAGAGCTCACAGACGTTCAGAGGAGCCCTACAGATCCATAAATAAGTAAGCGTCATAAAGGCCATAGAAGATGCATAGAGCAAACACAGAGGAGGGAGTCATTAATTCTGAGGGATACAGGACGATGGAGGAGGTATAGGTCAGTGGGTGCTCCCTGATGTTCCCCTTCCCCCTCCCAAGAATGGGCACAGAGTTAATCCAAAAAGTTCCTGAATGCATATGTACCACAAGCACTAGTGGTAGGCTGAACACACATGTAGCCTGGACATACTCTGCTATCACTTTTCAAGTATGTGCGAATGTTACACAGAGAAAAAGCAAAATTAAACATGAGTTACTGAATTTGCAATCCCTTTTTCTGGATTTTTTTTTGCAAGAGTACAATCAATATTATGGAGGAGGATCTCGAGACTTTCGATGCTAATAAAAATAAGAGGGCCTTATCCTTGGAAATGCTGGGAGTCACTGTTGGAATAGAAAGTGCCCTGGATCGGGTGTGAGTCCTGGAACTCATTTAACTGGTTTAAAAAAAAAAAAAAAAAAAGTGGGTGATAATAATGCCCCAGGCTGTCAGTTGATTATTTGGGTAGCAGAAATGCTGACAAAGCAGTATTAGGGCTGGGATTCTGCAAGGGTTAACGGTGATGGGCTGAGGTCACAGAAGCATGCAGAAGGGGAGAATCCCTAGCACACAGCAAGTGCTCAACAAATGTTTGAAAAAATCCAGAACAATTACAACAGAATCAAAAATGCTTTGCAAACTGCACAGAGCCACACAAACATTGGCTTCCACTATTATCATTAAGTTGGGTCTTAAAAGATAAGTAACATCTGACAGAGGCTAACAGTAGTAGAGGAGAGGCATTTATTTCAAGTTAGAAGCATCTGCAGGAGCAAACGTAGAAAGGTGCACCTACCTGATGTGTTCAGACAGGGTAGAGCGCTGGTTCTCCATGAGAGGCGATTTTGCCCCCCAGGGGACATCTGGCAATGTCTGGTGACATTTTGGATTGTGATAGACTGGGCGAGGGTGGTATGGGCATCTAGTGGGTAGAGCCTGCCATACACAGGACAGGCCCCCAAACAAAGAATTTCCATGCTCAAAATGTCAACAGAGGCAAGGCTGAGAAACCCTCGGGTAGAGCAGAGACGGCAGGTTCACAATGAGGTCAAAGGAACAGGTGGTGACCAGATCTTCAGATGGCTTGCTACACTCAGATGACAGACTTTATTGTCTAGGCCTGAGTTCCTTGAAACGTGATTGATGGACCAAACTCAGACTCCTCTACCGTGCTGCTCACATATCCAGACTCTCTGGGGTAGGACCCTAAATCTGCATGTTTTACAAGCTCCAGGTGATTCTCTGGCACGTTCATATTTAGAATGGCTTTGAGCAGTGTGAAGCCAGCTGAAGTTAAAGACCTAATGGGCTAGTGGAGAGCTGGGCAGAGATGCTTGTTAGGAAGGACTGAAACAGGCCCCAACGGCCAGCTGAGGAGGGTCTGGCCCATGGCTGAAGGAACTATAAGGAGACGTTCTATTAAAGAGACATTCACCTCCTCCTATTCTTCCACGGGACTGCTCCACTCGAATCGTGGAGGCCTCCTTGTCGTTCCTAGAATACTCTCGCACGCTTCCTTCTGAGAGCCTCTGCACCTGCTGTTCCCCCTGCCTGGCATGATCTCCTGCCAATACCCACAAAGCTCCCGCCCTCTCTTTTTTCAGCTCTCTGTTCAAATGTCATTTTATAAATAATATCTTTTGTGGTTTCTGGAATACAAAAGAATTTCTTAGGGATCTTTTTTTAATTAACATCTTTATTGGAGTACTAAATAAATAAATAAATAAAATCTTTAAATATCCTAATAATATAGTGAGTCATCATCCCTTACCTTGTTCTATGTTTCTCATAGCACTTAACACTCCCAAACATGGTTAAACTTGGTTTTGTCTGCTTTCCCCCAACCAAAATGTAAGAAGTACGAGATCTTACCAGGGAACATGTCTATTTTCTTCACTGCTGTATCTCTAGTGCCTAGAATCATGCATCACACGCTCCAATAAACATTTACTGAATGAATGAATAAAACAATCAATGGATGTTAGGGACAAGAACTAACAGGACTGAGGTGAGAGACAGGGCAGAAGTAAAGTGCAGAAGAAGCATGGTCCCACCATTGCAGAGGTTCCAGGTTCAGCACCACCACTGGCTAGATGTGTGACCTTGGGCAAACAACAGGCCTCTCTGTGGCTCAGTCTTTTCGTGAGGAGAATGATAACAAAAGGCCTATCTCCTAAGCATGGATGGAAGTACTCGGCACTAGGCTTGACATGCAGTCAGAGCTGAACAAATGGGGAGCTCTTCATAGCAGCGGTTTGGTGACCATCTGAAGGAGGGAAAGGTAGTTTTAGAGGGCCCTAAGGTTTTTTGTGCAGGGACTGGAAAGAAGTCATTATTCAAGCAAGGGAAAGGTAGGTGGGAGAGTGAAAAGGACCAAGATAAGAGTGGTGATTCAGCCACAGAGGTGGCCTAGGACAGGGGTACAGTGTGTGGACTCCAGAGCCAAACTCTGCGTGTAAATCCCCATTCCTTCACTCACAAGCTATGTGGCTTTAGGCAAATTACTTGCATCCCTCTGTGCTCCAATGTACTCACCTTTAAAATGGGGACAACAGTACCGACCTCCTCGTGTAACTGTGGGGCTCACATGACTTCGTTTACATAAACGTCTCAGAACAATGCTTGGCATACATCAAGTGCTACGTGTAAATGTAATCACTATTATAATGACGACAAGGCGGTTCAGATCCTGGTTTCTGGTACAAAAGGACCTGACGGGCTGCTATTAGCTGGGTGATCTTGGGAATGTTACTGTAAGATCTTTGCGCTTTCATTCTCTTCCAAAATTAAGATGACCTTCACATCAGTGTGAAACCACGCAGGCTTCAGCAGAATAATTTCCAAAGGTTCTCTGCGGTCCACCCTCCACCTCCAACTCCCCTTCCTGGCCGCCCAAGCCTTGAGATCTGCTGACAAACGTCCAAGCGAAAGGAGCCGGGGAGAAGTAACGCACCACCGACCCTACCACTCTGGCGAATACCCACTCACCCACCCAAACGCCCACACTCGACTCAAGGAACAAGGGCTGCAACTCCCGCTCCCTCCTCCCCTCAAACCGGAAAACTCGCCAGCCAAGGCCCCAAGCGCCCCCGGGGAGGGGCCGGGAAGAGGCGGGGCCCGGCTGCGACGCCGCGGTCGAGCGGGCCAGGGAGATGCCGGGAGCCGGCCCCGCGCCCCCTCACCAGTAGCAGCTGTTGTAGACACAGGCGTCCCGCGGGGGGCTGGCCGGCTGGTAGTGGGCGGCTGCGGCGGCGGAGACGTCCCCTTCCATGGTGGGCCTCGGCACAGGCCTGAGGCGGACCGATTGGACCAGCCCCGCGGGCGGGCTTCAGCGAAGGCGTCGGCGCACTACGCGCAACGAGGGTTCGGGGGACGGAGTGGGCGGAGCTCGAGGCCGCTGGTGGCGTCCCCAGGTGGTGGGGCCTAGGGCAGGGTAGGCGGAGCCTGGGCGAGCAGGCGCGCAGGATCCCCGCGCACGGAGTTTGAGGCGCGCGTTGCAGATTCCGGAAGGGTGGAGCCGAGGCGGGGGGGCGGGGGTGGTGGTGGTCAGTGGGCGGACGCGAGCTGCCCTGGGTTGGTGGGGCAAGTCCTGTTGGGCGGAGCCTGGGCGGGGCGAGCGACGCAAAGTCCCGGCGTGCGAAGCTTGGAACGAGGTGGGCGGAGCTCGAGGCGCGCAGTGCTGGTCCCGTGAGGGTGGAGCCAGGGCGACGTAGGCGGATCCGGGGTTGGGTGAAGGCGTGAGTTCACAGTGGGCGGAGCCCAGGGCGAGGAGGACAGCGTGGTCCCTGGTGGGCGAAGCCCCGCCAGTTGGGTGGGGCCAGGGGCGGGGCGGAGCGGCACGTGGTCCTAGAGCGGCTGCGGCGCCAGGCTTGGTGGAGGTTTTGGGAACAGCGGGGTTGTAGTCAGCGTGGGGGAAAAGGGGGTCACCGGCTGGCCGCTTGAGAGAGGAGTCAGGGGAGGGCTTGGAGTTGGTAAACGGTGCTTCGTGAGTCTCCGAGGAGTCTGAGACCCTGTAACCTGTTGCCGGCTGTGGCAGATGAGACTCGGAAGACTCCACGTGTGCAAATAAAATAAGAGGACCTCTGTGTGAAAAACAAAGGTTTAGTTTGAGTCTGGAGTTGGGGGGGGGGAGCGGAGAGGATGATGGGGGGAGGTTAATTCCAAATATATTGGCTCAGAAAGGTATAAGTAAGAACAGTTTTGAAAGGGTCCTCATGATATCCTTTTTGTGTTAATCATATATTTGTTTATTTGCTGGCAGTCTGGAAGGAAAGACACCAGATTGTCAAACGTTTATCGCTACGTGCGCCACAGTTCCTGAGCCTGCGCTCTAGAGCCCATGAGCGCGCCTAGATCCTGCGCTTTGCAGCAAGACAAGCCACTGCAATGAGAAGCCCGCGCACCACAACTAGAGAAAACCCGTGTCCTGCGACGAAGACCCAACCCAGCCAAAAAGAAAAAACTTTTTAAAAAAAAGTGTTTATCTCTGGTTAATGAGTGGTATGGAGGACTATCACTTTAGACTTATATCCTTCTGAATGTTTAAATTTGCAAGTGACATATATAGCTGATCAGGGTATTTCCCATTATAAAAACTTAAATTGTTAGATTATTTTATTGGTTTTTAGATTCTCCCAATCTCATGAATTGTAAAGCCCAAAAGTCCTAAAGACTTTGAACATAAGTCATTGTGTCAGTGTATTGCCTCTCAGGTCCAAATACATACTTCAACATAGGCTCTGTGATAAAAAATGGAATTCCTTTAAGCATTTCTTCTTTAAAGTGAGCACGATATTAAGCCTTCTCAGTTAAGTTCGCTGGAGGAAGAAGCTTCCTTCAGTTTCTAGGACCTGACCAGAGTTAGGAGTGTGGTTAGGAGAGACCCGACCAGAGTTAGGAGTGTGGTCATGAAAATATCCAGTAGGGTCTGCTCCAGCCGCAGGCCCAGACTCTGTCCTTCTGCGACCTTGCAGCTTCAGCCTGGCAATAACCTTTATGCAGCCCTCTTGACACAGAAACCAGAGCCCCGTGAGGCCTGCAGGCAACCACCTGCCCATTGTCCTTCAGCAAGCCTTTTGGGGGGCAGGGTCACACACTGAGCAGTCCTTCTGCCCCCCCACCCCAGTATTCCACCCAGGCCTCTTGAAGGCCTTCTGTCCCTGCTGGCCCCCAGGTTCTCGTGGCTACCCACAGGGCCGGTTGGTGATTGCTCGCCTCCACCAGCTTCTCTGCTGTTTGCCTAGCAACTCCAGACTGCCTGCAGCCTAGCTAAACCAGCAAACTTCTCTGCTATCTGGTAGCCAACCCATGCGTTCTCTAACGAGATCCAGACCCCTCTCAAATTTGTCCTTGCGTACTCTCCCTCAGCCCTAGTTACCATATAGTTTCCTTTTATCTTACAGTTCGCTTTTATCGTAGTTAATTCTTGACATTCAAATTCCCTTGTTTAACCTACCATGTGGTTTCTTCTTATTGGACCCAGACTACTGCAGGACTTTGAAGCCAAACTAGGTAGGTTCTACTACTTACTATTTGTGTGACCTTGGGCAAAGTTACTTCACCTCTCTATGCCTCAATTTCTTCATCTAAAATGAAGTTAATGATAATAACACCTACCTCATAGGGTTGTTATGAGGGTTGACTAAATTCATGTATATAAAGCAGTTAGAATATGTGCTGACACGTAATAATAAATGTTAGCTAGGACTTCCCTGGTTGCACAGTGGTTAAGACTCCGCGTTCCCAATGCAGGGGGCCCGGGTTCGATCCCTGGTCAGGGAACTAGATCTCACATGCATGCTGCAACTAAGGAGCCCGCCTGCTGCAACTAAGACCCAGCACGGTCAAATAAATAATTTTTTTTAATTAAAAAAAATGTTAGCAACCACAATTTGTGGTATAATTTCACTCCATTATCTCCAATATACCGTATACTCCTGTCACTGAGTGTCTTACTACTCCTCAGACACTCTAAAACTGCAAAAGGTATACATATCTTCTATCTAATGTGTGCTCTTTCACTTTCCTTACTTGCAGCTTTTCCCAGGGAAAGTTCATTGCTGCCTTCCATTTTTGCACAGCTTTTTTTTTTTTTCTGTTTTGTCATGACTTTTTAGTCATATGTCTTCAATACTATTATCATCTTAAGTAACTCAACCTGACTCTACCTCTGCCATGAGCAGCTCCATGACACGGTCTTGTCTTGAGAGGTGAGACAAAATAATAGCTCCAGAGTCAGAGACTCTAGCTCAAATCCTTTCTCAGCTACTTCCTATCCTGTATGACCTTGGACAAGTCACCAACCTTTCTGTGTGTCAGTTTCTTTGTAAAATGAGAATAATAAAAGTCGAGTGTCTACCTAATGATGCTGTAGCGAGCATTAAATAAACTAATCTGTGCAAAAAGCATAGTGCCTGGCACAACAGAAGTACCCCATGTAGTAAACAAACACAAGAGTTTTGCAGTTATGATTATTATCATTATATTTCTCTGTGAACAGAGTATAAGCACTGTGACTGGGATAAACCCTTGTTGAATTAATGACTTTGTTTTATTAGGATACAGGTGAGGTTACTGTCACAAAGGACCTCAAAAATGTAGTGGTTTAAATGAGGTACAAATGCATTTCTCATATAACACCCTGAACATTTACATTCCAGAGCTGATGTAGTGTCTCCACAGTGTCTTGTTACCCAGGCTCCTGAGATTTGGATGGAAAGCCGTATCTAGAGTGTTGTCCTGGTCCACATATTTCAAGAATGCTCACCACCATATCTGCTATAATTGCATGCTGGCCAGCAAAATCAGGAAAAAGCAGGAGCGGAAGGTTTAAGAACAAAATCCACAAGTTGTACACGTCACTTCTGCTCACATTCCACTGCCTAAAAGATAACCACAAGGTCACACCCAGGTGCAAGGGAGATTAGGGAATGGAGGGTTTATTTTGGGCAGCCCAGCTAACATCTGAGTATGTCAAGCAGAAGGAGGGAACGAATACTGAGAGAGCCAGCAGTCTCTGCCATAATGTGCTTTCTTTATGCTTCTAAACTTTGTCTCATAAGCAGGAATTACTCTTTAAATTGGAAAAAAATAGATCATATTTTTAAAATACATACAATTTCATGGTAAAGACTATAAAAAAGGATATGGTTTCAGAGGACTAGGAGGTACATAGACCCAGATTCTGACCTACAAATCCCAGTGATCTGGATGTGGAAGAAATAAGAGATGCACTCACACAAGCCAATACCCACTGAAATCAGGATGTTAAAGGGCAGGGGTTTGGAGGAGGAACACATAACAAAGGAAAATATTAAAAAGGGCCATGGATGTGAAAGGGGAGATTCAGGAAGTCTATAGCACACAATACAGTCAGGTTTAATAGCAAAAAGGGCTTTTGTTTTTTATTGGGGGAGGGGGTATTTTATGCTCAATATTAAGAGCTAGAAGAAAAAGAAAGATAATCCCACTGCTTGAGACCACATGATACGATAATGATCAGACAACTGAAAGAACACAGAAATACCCAATGTCTGTCTATTTTGCTTGCATTTTCTATCAAAGAAAATGATCCTCAAGCTGTAAAGAACAAAGAAAATAGCAGTAAGAAGAAATTAAAAGCCAAGATAGGTGCGGTGGTAGAAATCACCAAGTTGCCTTAAATGGGTTAAAAATCTTTAGACTCAAATGAGTTACATTCTAGCATATTGATAGTGCTTTAGATTATGACCCCAAAGCCTTTCTTAAGGATCTTTGAGAAAATATGCTGGAAGAGATAACATAAGACTAAATATGAATAGTTGCTCTCTTCAGTTTCATAAAAGGAACAATACATATATTCCAGACAGTATACCCTGATGAACTTGATGTCTAGTCCCAGGATGATTTGTGACCATGAAAAAAAGGTGATCATTTAGAGGCCTCTACTGGTTTGCCAAGCCCACTTCGTGCCAAATGGACCTCATTTCATGTTGCTGGAAGAATTATCTGATCGTTAGAATGGGATTATAGCACAAACAGTATAATTTGATTCCCATAAAGCAGCTGTCCCAGTTATACTAGTCATGACTCAATCAGTTAAAAGTCAAGGGAAGAGAGGCTGTTTATTAGCCCGTTGAACAGGAAGGACACTGAAGTGGCTCTCACAGTTAAAGGATGAGCTGCGGAAACCAGGGTCTCAAGGGACCAGAAGCAGAACTCACTTCCTCAGGCCTTCTTGCTCCCCCTCTCTGTCTGCTTCTCAGTGCTTGGCTTCATTCTGAGGTCACTTCACTTCTTGCTGTGGGAGGATGGCTGCTGGCAGCCCCATATTGTACTTTCCAGGCTTGACAACCCTAGTAGAAAGAGAAAACTTCTTTTTCCTCATGGCAATCACACAGAGTGACTTGTACCTTTATTTTTTACATTTCTGTACTGCTTGAATTTTTCACATGGGTTACTTTCCAATAACAAATTTTTTAATAAAACATTTCTAAAAAATCAAGTTTATCAACATCAGTATAAAAAGCTACATGGACAGACTATTGCTCACTTAACTTTTCCCCTACTGTTGTACATTTAGTTTGTTTTCAGATCCTACTATTATAAATAAAGCTGCAGTCAACGTCTTTGTACATAAATCTTGGTCCATGCCTCTAATTATTTATGTTTGGAGGGAGTCCTAGAAGTGGAATTCCTGGGCCAAAGATTTTAAATATTTTCTAGGTCTCTTGATACATGTTGCTATACTGCTTTTAAGAAACAAGCCTATGGGGCTTCCCTGGTGGTGCAGTGGTTGAGAGTCTGCCTGCCAATGCAGGGGACACGGGTTCGAGCCCTGGTCTGGGAGGATCCCACATGCCGCGGAGCAACTACGCCCATGTGCCACAACTACTGAGCCTGTGCTATGACCTCATCTCAAATGAGGTAATGAATTATGATTAGCTCTTACTTCAGGCCTCTTTTCTGTCACATGTGAGGTAAGAACACTTGACCCTCTTTAGGAAGTCAGGGAGTATGGGAAAGAACTTCAGTTTCTACTGCCCCTCTTTTCCTAAATCAAGACATTCCTGTCAACAATAGCTAAGACTTCAGCAAAAGAAAGAAGTGACCTGCCAAAGACCAATTCCAGACCAATTCTATAAGTTCCTAAGGCTGCTGTAACAAATTACCACAAATTGGGTGGCTTAACCCCCCCCCACACACACATGCGCACACACACACACACGCGCACACACACACATACACACACACACACATACACACAAATTTATTCTCTCACAGTTCAGGAGGCCAGAAGCCTGAAATCAAGGTGTCAGCAGGGCTGGTTCCTTCTGGAGTTTCTGAGGGAGAATGTTCCATACTTCTCTCCGAGCTTCTGGTGATTGCTGGCAATCCTTGGTGGTCCTTGGCTTACAGATGCATCACTCCAATTTCTGCCTCCATCTTCACATGACCTTCTTCTCTGTGAGTCTGTGTCAGATCTTCCTCTCCTTTCTCTTATGAGACCAGACTTGGATTTAGGGTCCACCGTATATCCAGGATGATCTCATTTCAAGATCCTAATTACATCTGCAAAGGCCCTATTTCAAATTAGGTCATGTTTACAGACGCCAGAGTTTAGGACTTGGATGTATCCTGTTGGGGTACACAGATCAACCCACTACATCAACTAAAGGCTGAAGCAAGTATGGTAATTCTTAATGTTGTTGGAGAGAGAGTAAAGGAACAAAGAAAACTGTTTGGCTGGCTCCATCTCTTGGTGTTATGAAATTTCTATTTCTTTGCTTATTTAAAAAAAACTAAAAACTAAAATGACAGCTATAACTTCTGTGGAGGTCAATTTGGTAATATATAACAAAATCACAAATGTATATGCCTTTTGGGTGGAAGTTCTTTCCATAAATGTTTATCGATGTATAATATGCATAAAGAAAAGTGGACATACCATAATGGTAGACTATGCTACTTTAAATATTGTTCTTTCTGCTTTCATTTATATTGGGTAAACAATCTTTTTTTTATATATTTGAATTTTATTTTATTTTTTAATACAGCAGGTTCTTATTAGTTATCAATTTTATACATATTGGTGCATATATGTCAGTCCCAATCTCCCAATTCATCCCACCACCACCATCCCCCTAAACAATCATCTTAAAGCTTTCTTTTCCCTATTGTAAAAGTAATACATATTTAATGCAAAAAAAAAAATCAGTACAGAGAAACTACACAACAACCATACTATTACCATCCAGAAATTAACCTTTAACATTTTGTTGTAGTTTCTTTGGGGGTTTTTCCAATGCAAGTATACACATATACTTTTTTTTAAACAAAGATGTAACTGTATGGTATCTATTTCTTTGTACATTCCTAACAAGTTACAATGTACTGTGCACAACTTTCCATATAATTAAATTAACACAGAGTTGCATCATAATTTTTAATGACTATTCTTCTTAAGGTCCCAATGAGGGACATTCAAGTTGTTTTCAGCTTTTTGACATTATAAATAATGCTGTGGTAAATATAATTTTTTTAAACTCTTAAAAGGCCAAATTTTAAGTGCTGAATATATAGTAACTTCTGTATCTTAAATGTGCATGGAAAGGAATTCCTGATATTCCCTCCAAACTTGCTTTAGCCAGAGCCTTCTCTAAGTTAGGTACAGCTCTATCTTGCCGTTAGCTCAAGCAAACAAACAAGCAACCAAATATTGGAGTCATCTTTGACTCTTCTCTTTCCCTCATGCCTAAATCCAATTAATTAGCAAATTTATGTGCTCTTTCTTCCAAAAATACCTAGTATTTGACCATTTCTCATTACCTCCACAGCTCTCATACTGGTCTGTGTCATGTCATCTCTTGCCTGGATAATTGTAGTGGCCTCCTAACTAGAGTTGCCAGATTTAGCAAATAAAAATACAGGACAACAAGTTAAAGTTGAATTTCAGATTAACAACAATTTTTTTTTAAGCATAAGTTTGTCCCCAATATTATTCTCCATGCAGCAGCCAGACGGATTCTTTCAAAAAGTCAGAATAAGTCACTCCTCTGTTCAAAACCCTGTGATGTCTTTTCATCTCATAATAAAAAGCAAAAGCCTAAAAGCTGAGGCCTTGCAGGATCGGCTCCTAGCAGCTTTTTCCTCTTTGATCTCGTCGGCCCACTGTCCTCTCCTTCCCTCTGCTTGCATCTCTCTTCTCCCAGACATACCTAACCTCCTTTAGGTCTTTGCTTACACTTCGTGAGACCTTCCCTAATCGCCGTTTAAAACTGCACGCTTAAAAAAACAAAACAAAACAAAACAAAAAAACTGCACGCGTCTCTTCACCTTCCCTACTCTATATTTCTCTGTTAACACTTACTACCTTTTAACAAACGTATCATTTATTTAGTTTCTTGTCTTTCTCCTTTTACCAGAATTTAAGTTCCATGAGGGCATTTTTGCTCTCTTTGTTCACAGCTGCATCCCCAGTGCTTAGAATACTGCCTGGCACATAACAGATGCTCAATCAATATTTAATACATGTCGAATTAAGGAAATGTAGTTATCCAAATCAATAAATAGCTTTTGTTTGTTTCACTAGGGCTCCTCTCACATTCTGATCATTCAGCATGTTGCTATCTATTTCAAAGTAGTCACGTTAACTGTTTTAATTTTTTAGAGAAGCCATCTTCTGTAATTCTGTAATATTGGCAAACATTTATGTGCAGACACGGTTCTAAGGTATAATAAAATCTTAGAACCTCAGGTATTGTAATTAGAGTTAATACACAGATTAGGAAATTAAGACCCGGCGAGGTGAATCATTTGCTCTAGATCGCGGGATCTGTTGGCGCTGGGTACAGAACCTGCGTCTTTAACAATAATACTCTGAGCCGCTCTCTTATACCTCTCTTTCTCTTAACTTGTTTGGGTTAGGCTCTTAAGAATCAAAGTCAAAACCTGTCAAAAGCCAAGTGCTTTCTCCCTCTCCAGTCAAGGACTCCGCAATTCGCATTTGAATCCCGCGTGGCGGGAAGCCGAGGGCAGGTGTCGGGAGGGGCGGGGAGGAGCCGCCAGGCACCGCCAGCCAATCACAGCGGCCGGGAGCCTCCCTTCCCCCTACGGCGTCCACGCGCCAAAATTCCAAACGGGACCGCGCGCCACTACCGGACGTCTCCCTCCGCCGAGCTCTGCGAGCCGGCACTATCTAAGAAAAAAGGGAGAGTGGTCTCACGTCACGGTCCGCTCGGCTCCTCGACACTGTCGGTGTGGATTCTCCTCAAATTCGGCCCAAAGTCCTTCGCTCTACAGATGGGAGAAAAGTTTCGAGCCCGCCGTGATAGGGTGGCGGCGTGGGAGGGACAGGCGGCGGAGGGATTCCGGGCGCGCGCGCTGCGGCCATCGGCGCGGAGCTTGTGGCGCCAGAATTCGGAGCGCGGAAGAGCCTGAGCGGCTGTTGCCGGGTTTCGGGTGCGTCTCCCGCCGCGGACGCCCGGGCGAGGAAGGAGAGAAGATGGTGGTCCTCCGTAGCAGCCTTGAGCTGCACAGCCACCCCGCTGCCTCGGCCACGGACTCTCTGGACCTGTCCAGCGAGTTCCTCAGCCTGAAGCAGATCGGCCGGAGGCGGCTCCGCTCGGCCGGCGCCGCTGAGCAGTCCGCCGTCACCGTGGCCGCCGCGGGCGTGAGTACCGGCCTGGAGCGGGCCCCTCGGGCCGGGCCTGGGGGACTGTCGGCGGCCCGTTGCCCGGTGGGGCCCAGGATGGTGGGGTGGGTGGGCGGGCGGTCCGGGTGACAGTTGGCTGGGGGTGGAGGAAGGAGAAGGAGATAGGTTGGGAGGAGTATTGTCGAGGACAAGTAAAATGGAAGGCTTCTCAAGATCCGAGCCCCGGAGGGGTGTGGGTCGGGTGGAGAGATGGACTGACTGCGGGAGGGTGAGCGGTGCGTTACCACCCACTTTTACTCGAGAGGAAACCGGAGCCCTCCGCAGCCGATGTGCAGCTGGAGGCCGAATCTCGGTTTGGGGCTGCCCCGCCCCCCAGCTCACACACCTCCCTGTCCAGTCGCCCGGGCTCCCGCCCTAGGTTTGCAGCGATCGCGAGCCACACGCATTTACTGAGCGCTTCCTGTATGCATAACAAGTGTTTTAGGGGCCGCGGGGGATAGAAAGATTGTAACTCAGGTTCCCTGACCTTCATTTACGATCCAGAGGGGTTCGGTAACCAGAACGCAGTGAATAATACCAGGTTGCATAATGTAGAGAGATGGAGAGCAACGTTTCATGTACGTCTTCTTCACTTAAGCCTCATAACGGCTCCATGAGAATGGATAGTTACGATATGTCTCTTACAGATGAAAAAGACTCAAGAAGCTAGAGTCGAAGCTTCTTGATCTTCTAGATAGAAAATTGGAACTTGGATTCTCTGCCGCCACCACCTTTCCCTTTCTGTTATTTCATGCTACGGTTATAAGCAAGGTCTATAGGTTTCCAAGGAGGTGGAGCAGTATACTAAGGTCTTCCTGAAAAAAGTGCTTCTCCTCCCTCCACCTCCCCACCCCAGCTGCTGAAAGAGACACAGGTGGAGGAGACAGCGTTAACAAAGGGTTAGAGAAATTGAGGAAGCAACGCTAGTAAAGTTAAGGCAGCAGGAAGTAGTCTAGTTTTGTTGAAGGGAGGGTAGTCATGGGGGTGGGAAAAATAGGACCAGAGAGAGGGTTAGAACTGGGAAGTCAGAATGAGAGGCCAAGGGGAGGTACCTGTGGTGGGAGAGAGGGACAAGCCATAGGTAAGAGAGAGATCCCTATAGGAAATTAGTGGTATCTTTTGTAGAGGCCCTATACGAGTTGTTCCTCTACTGAGGGCAATGAAATGGTCCAGTCATTCTCTGAAATTGTGATTCTGAATTGAAAAAGATATTTCCTGACTTTTAGGATCTGTTTCTCAATCACAGGCAGAAGTTGTTAAGAGATCTGGGGAGGCTGGACACCTCTTCAGTGAACTCAGTCACTCGACTCATTAACCTATGTTCAGAAACAGCTAATTATTTCAGTAAATATTTGAGTGTTTATTATCTTCAGGACAAAGCTAGTTCCTGGGACTGTAATGATGTATTGAATACTGGTTAAGAAACATAAGTGCTTAAAACAACTGTTAGTTCTTCCTGTGATAAGCCATAATGGAAAAGAATATGAAAAAGAATGTGTATGTGTGTACATATATATATATATATATGTATGTATGTATAACTGAGTCACTTTGCTGTACAGCAGTAATTAACACAACATTGTAAATCAACTGTACTTCAATTAAAAATTAATTTAAAAAAACAACTGTTAGTTATGAATATCAGTTTACCAATATCAGCAGGTTTCTATACTTAAAAGGGGGTCATACCCACCACAAGGGTAGTGAGAATTAAATGTGATCAGGCATGTAAGGAGATTACCTGAACACTTGGCTGATAGTTAGGACTCAGTCATTGTCAGCTGTTAAGACCACAGTAGATTTTAATGGCCACTCCATCTTTTAAGTTCCTCAGGCTAAAAACCTTAGAATCATCCTTAACTCTTCTCTCCATTCATATTAGCAAATTCTGTTGGCTTTACTTTCAGAATTTTTTCAGAATCCGACCACGTCTCAGCTGCTCCATTGTTGCCATGCTGGTTCAAGCCATTATCTTTTGCCTGGATTAAAATAGTGTTTTGGTTTTTGTGTGTGTGTTTTGGTTTGTTTTGGTTTTGTTTGTTTGTTTGTTTTGATCTAGCACTGTGGCTTGTGGGATCTTAGTTCCCCGACCAGGGATTGAACCCGGGCCCTGACAGTGAAAGCTCTGAGTCCTAACCACTGGGCCGCCAGGGAATTCCCATGGATTATTAAAATAGATTCTTGACTAGCCTCCCTGTTTGCCACCCTTATATGTAATGCCCTCCTCCCTTGAAAGTCAGTTCGCAGTATAGCTTACAGAGTGATCTTGTAAAAAGTCAAAACAGTTGATCACTCCTCTGCTCAAAAATCCCTATCTGGGCTTCCCTGGTGGCGCAGTGGTTGAGAATCTGCCTGCCAATGCAGGGGACACGGGTTCGAGCCCTGGTCTGGGAAGATCCCACATGCCGCGGAGCAACTGGGCCCGTGAGCCACAATTACTGAGCCTGCGCGTCTGGAGCCTGTGCTCCGCAACAAGAGAGGCCGCGATAGTGAGAGGCCCGCGCACCGCGATGAAGAGTGGCTCCCACTTGCCATAACTAGAGAAAGCCCTCGCACAGAAACGAAGACCCAACACAGCCATAAATAAATTAAAAAATTTAAAAAACAAACAAACAAAAAAACCCGAAAATCCCTATCCAAGAGTAAAAGTTTAAAAGTTGAGAAGCAGCCCTATACCTCCTTGCCCCCTTCCCTTTATGATGACATCCTCTTCCATTCTCCCTTTTGCGAAACCCAGTCTGTTCTACCCACTCTGGCTTAGCTGCTCTTTGAATCCCAGGGCCTTTGCAGTTGCTCTACCTTCTGCTGGGAATACTCTTCCCCTGGATATCTGCATGAGCTATTCCTTTACCGTTTACATTTTTTTAAATTAAAAAATAAAAAACAAAAACGCAGAACTCATAGTGCTTAATGTGTTCCAAGAATTTTACAAACATTAACTCGATCCTCATAACCTTATGAGGTAGGTGCGATTATCTTTGTTTTGCAGGTAAGAGGACTGAGGCACAGAGACTTAAATAAGTTGCTCAATTGACCTTTATAGTAAGCAATAGAGCTGCAAGTCCTACCTAGGAGAACCTATGAAACAGTCTCTTTCAAGTGTTTGCTAAAATTTCACCTTTTCAATGATGTTCCTCCTAACCACCCTATTTAACATTGCAAACCACTCATTGACAGGCCCTTTGCTCTGTTTTATGGTCCCCAGCACTTACCATCTTCTTAATATTCTATAATTTCCTACTTCTAAAATATTTTTATCTCTCCCCAAATCAGAATGTAACTCCATAGGGGTTTGGATTTTGACCTTTTGTTCAGCTGTGTATTCCTAGCACCTAGAGCATAGTAGGTGCATAATAAATATTTTGTTGTTGATTGTCTTGCTATGTCAGTGGTATGTGGTGGTTGAGCAATTAGCACTCACCTGGTTGTTGTAGGGTAGAAAAGATTCTTTTCCAGACTAGGATTTCCAGTAGGGATTATATCTTTTTGAGACATAGTACTCCTCTCTCAAATCCTCCGTAGAACAGATTGTAATCAGAGTGTTATTTAGTGAGCATGGGATTGGGTCTTCAGGAGTAATGTATTCATGCTGACAAAGTCCACCAATACCAAAAATGAAACATACCTTTGTGATTGGAATATTTTCTAATTAGGGTTCTTTACATTAAATACATTTGATTTGATTATAGCTTGCTTTTTTACATCAATCATGCATTTCAGAAACTTAACTCCTTGATCCACCCTCATTGTATTTGGGTATTTCCTTGTCTCATTCACACATTTATTGACAGCATTTCTTAGGGTAGGTTCCTTAAAGATGGTTGGATTTATTCATATTAATTCTTTAACTTGCATTTTTCTTCATCTAATCTTGGAGGCTGAACTTCAAGTTCTGAAGATACCTACAGTTACCTATTTATCAACCACATTTTCACATTTTACTTTTTTTTTTTTTTCTTAAGTTTTTGGGTGCACTGCATGGCATGTGGGATCTTAGTTCCCTGACCAGGGATCGAACCCTCGGCCCCTGCAGTGGAAGTGCAGAGTCTTAACCGCCGGACAGCCGGGGAAATCTCAACCACATTTTACTTTTACATTTTGAATATGATCTCACTCAACTGCACTTAAGGGTTTTTTTTTCCCCCTGACTTGTATGGGTTCCCTGAAAATATTTTATTGTTGTTTTAAATCTGTTTCTTTGGTTTTTAAGCTTTTATTTTCTTCCTATTTATAAGTTTGGATGCCCCTTTCCTCCAGAGTCAGGCTAGCCATTGCCTATTTCTGTGCTTTCACAGGTCTGAGGCTCTTTGATTCATTAAATTTAGGGTGGTTTCGCATGCTGAAGAGACACTTCAGGATGGGTAGTAGGGGTTTTCTTGGTGATGATTGTACGTTACTTTTGGGTTGTGTTTATGTACGTTTTTATTCTTAGGTATGTTTTTAGGTAAAATAAAACACTGCAGTATGTAGAAGGTACTGTTTTTGGTTGTTTTTTTTTTTAATTGTATGTTTATTTAGCCTGGAAAAATTTCCCAAACTCGACACTGATATGTACAGCCTATGGGAGATATTTTAAAACTTGGAGCATATCACAACACAAAAATGAAAAGTGTACAGCTCAGTGAAGTATCTCAAAGCATGAATAGGGAGATTTTGACAAGTGGCAATGAATGTTGCTCCCTGGAGTTGGCTGCTCTGCATTTGAGAGAGTGTACTTGTTTTGTGACAATAATAGTCCATTATTGTTCATTTTTGTTAGTTTGTGTTGGGCTGGCTCTTGATTTTAGGCTTAGAAGTTGCAACTTTTAGAACAGAGATCTGATGAGATAGTGTTTAGGATGGATTATAGTCAACAAATCTGGAGTTTGGAAGACCAGTTAAAAGATTATAATACTGATAGCTACCATTTACATAGCACTTGCTGTGTGCCAGGCAAGGTACCTAATATGCACACACATATTTCCCCTGTAAAGTAACTATTATTATTTTGTTTGTTTTCCGGAAATTATTATTTTTAAATTTTTATAAATTATATTTTTAATTTTGGCTGCGTTGGGTCTTCATTGCTGTGCGCGGGCTTCTCATTACGGTGGCTTCTCTTTTTTTTTTTTTTTTAATTAATTAATTAATTTATTTATGGCTCTGTTGGGTCTTCGTTTCTGTGCGAGGGCTTTCTCTAGTTGTGGCAAGCGGGGGCCACTCTTCATCGCGGTGCGCGGGCCTCTCACTGTCGCGGCCTCTCTTGTTGCGGAGCACAGGCTCCAGACGCGCAGACTCAGTAATTGCGTGGCTCACGGGCCCAGTTGCTCCGCGGCATGTGGGATCTTCCCAGACCAGGGCTCGAACCTGTGTCCCCTGCATTGTCAGGCAGATTCTCAACCACTGCGCCACCAGGGAAACCCTACGGTGGCTTCTCTTGTTACAGAGCATGGGCTCTAGGTGCGCGGGCTTCAGTAGTTGTGGTGTGTGGGCTTCAGTAGTTGTGGTTTGCGGGCTCTAGAGTGCAGGCTCAGTAGTTGTGGCGCACGGGCTTAGTTGCTCTGTGGCATGTGGGATCTTCCCGGACCAGGGCTCAAATCCGTGTCCCCTGCATTGGCAGGCAGATTCTTAACCACTGTGCCACCAGGGAAGTCCCTATTTTTTAATTTTTAAATTGAAGTATAGTAATTTAAAAGTTTACAAGTAAAGTATTATTATCCTCATTACAGATATGGAAACTAAGGTCTCTGTGTAACTTGGGGAAGATTATACAGTTCTAAGTGACGTGTGGAGAATCAATCTTAGGCAGTCTATCTTTAAAAGGTTGGGCTCTTAATTAGTACATTATTATAACAACAGACCAAAGGAGAGAAAACCAGAGCCTAAATTAAAGTGGTATTAGGAGGCACAGAGAGAAAAAGTCCAAAAGTACTGCAAGGGGTCTGAGAGTTGTTCAGATAGAGCGAGGAAAGGCAGTGTTGTTTCCAGCTGAAGAGGTAAGCTGTACATCTTTGGGAATATGACGCCAGAGTTTGGTGAGAGGTAAGGACTATTTTCTTTGTGAGTCACCTATATAGAGTTGGGAGTTGAATCCTTGAAGGTGCATAGCAAAACACAAGAATATTTAAGAAGATCTGGAGCAATGGCTTTATTTTAAGGGTGGGAAGAGGATGAATTAGGTTTAAAAAAATGAAAGTATGTAAACAAAGGATCAAAGCAAACAACAGAGTGATCATAGAAGTGAATGAGGTAGAGAAGGCCATTGGATTTAGCTATTTGGAGATAGTTTTAGATCTACTGGAAGAGCTGTATGGTTAGAAAGCAAATTGCTGGAACTTGTGGAATAGATCCATGATGAGTAATTGACCACACCAGTGTTTAAAGATGAAGCTAAGGAGGGCTGTCACAACTATGTAATGTGGGTATAATGTGTATACCATTGTACATTAGCATACACTGCTTTTTACGCTTTCAAGAAGCCCCAAGTCTGGATGAATACGTTTCATGTCAGTAATATAACTGTGATCTTAAAAATCCTGTTTAAATTTCATTTGTTGAATTGATAACTTGAATTAACCAATATGACTCCCATACATATTTTTTACTAATTTAAATCTTTACTAAGCTTGATCTTTTGTAGAAAAATAACATCAGAATATTTCTGTTTCTCAATTGTGTCCACTTTGGGGAAAAACTTTTCTTATTGTTGCATGCTCCCTGTTCTAACTTACTGATTCTGCAAGATTATAACAGACTTAAAATCTAATGAACTATATTTTTTCTCCTTTTAAACTTCACTTTTAAGAACGATCAGTGCTCTCAATATTAAAGTAGATTTTAGTGAAAGAATAAATGACACTACATCTCTAGGTTTAGTTTTCAGACTAAGTATGTTTTCTCTTTGTTTTTCACTTCTTAGGAAAATTTTTTCTGGTAATACATGTTGCAAAAATGTAAAAAATAGATAGTGAAAGTCCCCATTTCTATTATCCAGTGTTAATTACTGTTACTAGTTGGTGTTTAACTTACCTCTTGAGAATTATTTTGATTGGCTGTATTAAAATGTGACTTTGATGTAACAACTGTGCTAGTTTCCTTAGGAAATCAGATGTTCAAAAGATAATTCATCTAGAGGTATTTATAACACAAATTGCAGATTACCTATACGTGATACATTAAGCAGTTTGTTAAATTCATATAATGGCTGAAATACTATTCATTCATGTAAAAAGATTTTTAGAATAGATTTTATGACATGGGAAAATGGTTGTATTACTAGAAAAAAGTAACAAAGAATAAATAATATTATCGCAGTTTTAAAATTGTGTGAATGTGTTTGCAAAGGAAAAGAATGGTTTATGCACCAAAAGGTTAACTGTGGTTATTTGTTGGTAGCTTGGAATTAAGGGTGACAGTTTCATCTTTGTACATTTCTTCATTTTTCTGATTATAATGGGCACGTATTGCTTTTATTTTTGTATTGCTTTTATTTTTCTATTGCTTTTATAAAAACCATTTTTGAAAGTTATATTTTTAAATTCCCCAGTATGTGCCTTTATATAGGTGACTCCCAAAAAACCTGGTTCGTTTTTTTCTCCATGCTGTTAAGGAGAGCCTTTCTTGATACTTAGTGCTTATTTAGGGACGATGAACTAAGCCACTCACTATGCAAATCAGAGATTCACTTATAAGATTAAATTTTCTAAGTTTCTCAGGGAATCTTTTTCCCAGTATTTAGCAACTCCCTCCTTTCTTTTTTCCTATGGAAACAAACCTTTTTTTTTTTTTTTTAATCCCCAGGAATATAGTGACATTCACTTTCTTTTTTTAATTGTGATAACATATAGATAACATAAAATTATCATTTTAACCATTTTTAAGTGTATAGTTTTGTAATATTAAGTACATTCATTGTTCTGCAACCATCACCACCCTCTGTGTGCAGAATTTTTCATCTTGCAAAACTGAAACTCTGTACCTATCAAACACTAACTCCCCTGGGAATTCCCTGGCAGTCCAGTGGTTAGGACTCAGCCCTTTCACTGCCGTGGCCCAGGTTCACTCCCTAGTCAGGAACAGAGATCCTGCCAAAAAAAACCCCAAAACACACACACACACACACACACACACACACACACACACACACACACACACACACACACACACACACACACTCCCCATTTTCCCTCTTCCCAGCCCCTGGCAAGGAGCCTCATAAAAGGAAACCTGCTTCTTTTGTGACTGACTTATTTCACTTAGCATAGTGTATTCGAGGTTCATTCATGTTATTTCAGTGTGTTTAAAATTTCCTTTATTTTTAAGACTGAATAATATTCCATTGTATGTACTATATATATATATATTTTTTTTTTTTAATCCGTTCATTTGTTGATGAACACTGGGATTGCTTCCACCTTTTGGCTGTTGTGAATATGCTGCTATGAACATGAGCGTTCAAATATCTCTTCAGATCCCTGCTTTCACTTCTTTTGAGTATATACCCAGCATTGCTGGATCATATGGTAATTCTATGTTGAATTTTTTGAGGAATTACCATATCATTTTCCACAGTGTACACAAGGGTTCCAGTTTCTTCACATCCTTGCCAATACTTATTTTCTTTTTTCTTTTTTTGTTTTTGATAATAGCCGTCCTAATGAGTGTGAAGTGGTATCCCATTGGGTTTGATTTGCATTTCCTTATGACTAGTTATGTTGAGCATCTTTTCATGTGTATTGACCATTTGTGTATATTCTTCAGAGGAATGTCTATTTAAATCCTTGGCCCATTTTTAACTTTTTTCGTTGTTGGTGTTAAAATTATAGGAGTTCTTTATATGTTGTGGATATCAGTCCTTTGTCATTGTCAGATACATGATTTGCAAATATGTTCTCCTATTCCATGAGTTTCCATTTCACTCTATTGATAATGTCCTTTGTACAAAAGTTCTTTAATTTTGATAAAGTTCAACTTATCTATTTTTTCTTTTGTTATCTGTGCTTTTGGTGTCCTAAGAAATCATTGCCAAATCCAATGTCATGAAAGTTTTCCCCTGCGTTTCTAAATTTTTTTAGCTCTATAATCTCTTTCACATTTTTTTTAAAGTCTTTATTGAATTTGTTACAATATTGCTTGTTTTATGTTTTGGTTTTTTGGCCCTGAGGCATGTAGGATCTTAGCTCCCTGACCAGGGATCGAACCCGCACCCCCTGCATTGGAAGGTGAAGTCTTAACCACTGGACTACCAGGGAAGTCCCTGCTTTTACATTTTTAAGCTGACCTTAGATGTAAGGTCTCCCCTGCCCCCCCGCAAAGGTTTAAGTAGTTACAAAGGAGATCATTTCTGTCATTTTTTAAGGTTGACATTAAAAAATAAAACTATTACGTCACACTTTTATAAGTATCCACTGGAATGTAAAAATTACAGTTATTTGATACCCGTCTTGAAACATTAAAAATTAATACATGAACAAGTTCTTTTAGTAGTCAGAAATTTTACCCTCTTTTTTTTTCCTCTTTTAATTTGTATTTCCAATCCACTTAACCCACAGCATTTTATCTTGATATATTTTCATGCTTGAAAGTCAGTTATTAATTATCCTTTCATACTTATAAAACAAAAGTTGGATTTTTTCCACTTTTCCGTGATGACAGAGCTCCAAGAAATAAAATTTTTGTGTATTGAGTTATCATTATTAACATTCAATTGATCAAAACAACAAAAAAGTATCTGTTTTGATTAAAAATGATTAAACATAGGAAGTAATATTTTATTAGGATTTCATATGGTTTAAGTCTCCCTACCCACCCAGTTAGTTTAAGTATCTGTGGATGGATCTTATTTATTGCTGAAGAGTGTTTTGTCATCAGTTTCATTGCTTTTATAAAGGTAAGCACTGAGAAACATTGTTCATATAAATAAGTAGATAGTAATGAAGGGAATTTTATTTGCAGTGCCACTCAGTTTTTCTGGCTTATATGCAGAAAATCACTTGCCAAACATTTTTAATGGTCTCTTAGCTTGATTAGGTCTCCTTTCAATTTTGTTAAAAGCGGAAGAATTGGAAACCACCTAACAAAGGAAAGGATTTGTTGCCTAGCTTAGTCATTCATTCTCTTAACACCTACATTAGGGTTTTTCTTTGGCTTTACGAAGGTTTTTAATGCCTTGAAGCAGCCCACAATAGTAAGATTCAGAATAAGTGAGAGTTATGACTTTCTTTTGTAAAATGGGAGAAAGGTAAATGAAAGAGGATGCCTTGTGTTAAGATGCCTTCTTAGATCCGTTTTAAGAAAAAATACACATGGAAGTTGAGAGAGTGGAAATAGATAGCCTTACAGTTTTCCTTGGAAAATCTTATGTTACACTACACCCATCTAAGATGTAGGTATTCATTTAAAAAATAATACACTTACCTAAATGTATAGGTATTCTTTTTTGAAACATCCTGAAATATAGGTACACTGATAAAAGTAACAAATCATACGTATCATTTAATACCGTATGAAGAACCTGTCTAATTTTTTTAATTGTCCTCTCGTGCCTTTAAGAACCTGTCTAATTCTTGCACAGATCCTTGTGGTATAAATATCCTTACTTTACCTTTGAACCAATCAAATATTCTTGCTGAAACAAAATTAAATGACAAAATATCCTAATAAAACATAATGAAATGACCAGGTAAAGCCAGCCTGAGGCGCATGGGGTCGGGGGGCACTGATGTTTTATTGTTTTTTAAAAAAACACTGCCTGTTTTTCTAAAATTATAAATTTTTAGAGTAGTAAGACATAGGATTATAGAGTTGTTAGGTACATTTGCCTTCTCTTTTAACGTAAAAGTATCCTCTGTATGATTTCTAAAAGGCATGTATGAAATTTTGAATACTTTATGACAGAACCTCTGTAGCTCATAAAGCAACCCACTAACTTAGAGAGCCTGTAGTCTGTTGAGCAAAAATAAAGTTAAATAGAGCTGTATGGTTTTTACAAGAAATTAACATACCTAAACAGTCTCTAAATTCATTTTTTACATTTGTGGGTGAAATTGTGTGAGATAGTAATAACTCCTTTTTGTCATCCAAGCCAAAATTACACTTCTGATAGTCCAGTTATTTTAAGGTTGTTGCCAGTGGTTTCATGGTGTATGTGTATCTTTCTAATTTCCATAGCCTTAAAATAAAGGAGTACTTACCGTTATGAACTATTACAACTTTTTATCAGTGGTAGAAAATTTCACTCGAGACTACTTGTTATGAAATAGAACTATAAAACATTAATAAATCTTATACTAGCCACCTCATAGGCATTGCTCATATTTGTTTATTGTAAAATGATTATTCTAGATATTAACTATTTTAGTTTCTTGGGGAGATGCAAAAATGATACTGTGCACCAAAAGCAGTTGTTAAAACTTTTAATCAGAGACAAATCTTAGGAGTTTAACTTGGGGATTTAACTGAAGAAAAACTTAGATGGCTTTCTTAATTTTTTTTTAAAGGATGGGTCTTCAGTTAAGGAAGTTGAAACCTACCACCGGACACGTGCTTTAAGATCCTTGAGAAAAAATGCACAGAATTCTTCAGATTCTAGTTTTGATAAGAATACGGAAATATCGGAGAAACATACTAATGGCAGGCATTTTACAAGGTAATACAAGATGCTTAAATGCTAATTCAAAATAGCTTTAAAGTAATAATTTAGGATTTGCATTTAATTTTTAAGTGTGTTCTTGACTGGTCATCAAGAGTCCAGATTGTAAAATGTAATTTATTTGAGATGAAATTGCACTAAATGAATGTTATTGAATTAAAAATTTAATATGTACTCAGGTCAGGTTTGTTTTTATTTTCTTGTTCAAAGATGGTATCTGTGATATGTGTGAGTGCAACTGACGAGGTTGGTTGATACAGGATGAGTTCTGGGTACTTGAGTACTCTAAAGAGACTTTATGACTATAACTTGCTTATGATATGTGGTTCTGCTTCATAGTCTGTAAAAAGCCTTTATTCAAAATAGTAGTTATATTTCTGATTGCTTACTATCAAGTTTTTCATCAATTCTAAGTCATTTATGAATATCTCTGTTGGTATGCTTCTAAGGCTTTCTTCACATAGGAGGCAGAACATGGCTTTGTTTTTGCTTTTTGACTTGTTCAGTGGTTCAGTGGTTTTTTGACTAGGTGCTTTATACATATTTAAATTTTGTTTCTTAAGAACCCTGAGGTAGATGGCATGAATTCCATTTTAATACTCAAGGAATTAATTTCAGTGAATTAGGAAGTATGTACTTCATGGAATTTGGGTTTATTTGGTCCAGGGAAAATTTAAATCTAACATTAATTAGCTCGAAACCTTCAATTTGTCCCCATTTTGGTGGGCTTAACAGGAATTGGGAGAGGGGTGCCAATTATAATAAAATTTGTTTGATGAAATAATTGTTTTTACATTAATTCTTCTCACAAAGAATTTACTTGTAATGATGTAAAAAACTAGAACCATCTTACTCTCAAATAGAATTTTTTTTTAATATTTATTTATTTATTTATTTTTGGCTGCGTTGGATCTTCGTTGCTGCGCAAGGGCTTTCTCTAGTTGCAGCGAGTGGGCACTACTCTTCGTTGTGGTGCGCGGGCTCCTCATTGTGGTGGCTTCTCCTGTTGCGGAGTGCGGGCTCTAGGGAGCCTGATTCCTCCAGCTCCGTTTTTTTTCCCCGCAAGATTGCTTTGGCTTGATTCTTATTTTGTGTAGCAGATTTTCCAGATAAGTGAGGTTGTGCCCTTTTAAGTTTCTTTTTGGTACTGTTATTTTTTTCAATTATTTACTTGGTCTTTTATTGTATATATTTAAATCTGCATCTTGTTTCATCCACTATTCGTGGAATATCTACTGTATTTCATGGAATCCAAGTTAGCAACAATTGAAACACACAGCATTATTTTATGAGACAGTAAGAAAGAAAACAACACTGAAAGTTAAACTATGATATACCATCAGTAGTAAGATATATCCCAATTTCAGAGATGTTAAAATGAGGGGGAAATGTACAATTTTTGCAATCAATGAAATACAATTTAAGCTACCCCAGTATTTTTGAAACTTGAAGTCTTCTTGGGGTGGGGTGGGGTTGGGTTGGTGGGGTCTGTGAATTCTCTATGAGGATTTAAAGATTATTTCATGATCTGAAGAAAAAATATTCTGAATCATCTAAATTGCTACCTTATAGAGAATAGCCATAAAATTTCAGGCACTGCATTTATGTACATTTGGCACCAAGTAGTACTGCTTTAGTTATCTCGGGTTCTGGAGTTAAGAAGTCTGGGGACTTCCTTGGTGGTCCAGTGGGTAAGACTCCGCACTCCCAATTCAGGGGGCCGAGGTTCGATCCCCGCTCGGGGAACGAGATCCTGCATGCATGCCACAACTAAGAAGTCCGCATACCGCAACCAAGAAGTTCTCATGCTGCAACCAAGAAGTCCACATGCCGCAGCGAAGGTCCCACGTGCCGCAACTAAGACCTGGCACAACCAAAATGAATAAATAAATATTTAAAAAAAAAAAGAGGGCTTCCCTGGTGGCGCAGTGGTTGAGAATCTGCCTGCCAATGCAGGGGACACGGGTTCGAGCCCTGGTCTGGGAAGATCCCACATGCTGCAGAGCAACTAAGCCCGTGAGCCACAGCTACTGAGCCTGCGTGTCTGGAGCCTGTGCCCTGCAACAGGAGAGGCCGCGACAGTGAAAGGCCCGCGCACCGTGATGAAGAGTGGCCCCCGCTCGCCACAACTAGAGAAAGCCCTCGCACAGAAACGAAGACCCAACACAGCCAAAAATAAATAAATAAATAAATAAATTTATTAAAAAAAAAGAACTGAGTCTGACCTTAATACATAAAGGATGCATCTGCTTCCAAGAGAAAGCCACGTGATGTGATGTCATGACATGCTGTTCAAATGAAGATTTGGAGCACTTCAGATAAAGAAAAATGGATGAATTGAGTCATCATGTTATACAATAAACATGATACATAACATGCCAAACTCAAGAGAAACCCATAGCAGTCTGAACCACATTCACACAGCAAATGGCTAATTTGTTTCAGCAAAACCTCCAATGTATTCCATTAATATTTTTGTTGGTAGTTGTTTTTATAGTTTCATTTGTATAAAACCTAAATGAATTTATTTATATCTAGTTTGGCTTGTACATAATCATAAAAAACTTAATATTGGAAATCCTCAAAAGTCTTTATCTTTAAAAGGCTCTGTATGTTACTCAGGTCTGTGAAACATTGTGCTAGGTATTAAAGGAATGTATTAAAATAAGTGCTTTTTTAATCCTGATTTAAAGATGAGTGACTTGGTGGGACTTCCCTGGTGGTCCAGTGGTAAAGAATCCACCTTCTAATGCAGGGGACTCGGGTTCGATCCCTGGTCAGGGAACTAAGATCCCACATGCCGCGGGGCAACTAAGCCCACACGCCGCAACTACTGAGCCTGCACACTGCAACTAGAGCCCGCTTGCTGCAAACTACAAAGCCCACGTGCTCTGGAGCCCGTGCACCACAACTAGAGAGAGAGAAAACCCGCATGCCACAGCTAGAGAGAAGCCCGCGCGCTGCGACAAATATCCTGCATGCCGCAATGAAGATCCTGCGTGCTGCAACTAAGACGGACGCAGCCAAAAATATGAATAAATAAATAAATAAATAAAATATTTTTTTAAAGATAATATTTTAAAAAATGAGTGACTTGGTGTTTTTAAATAAGATTGCTTCTAAAATTTATTGAATTCCTATCTTTATTAATTATTTTAAAATAACTTATTGAAATATAATTCACGTACCATTAAAATTCATGACTTTAAAGTGTATAATTCAGTGGTTTTAGAATATTGGCAGTATTGTACAAGTATTGCTGCTATCTAATTTCAGTATATTTTCATCACCCCAGAAAGAAACACCATACCCATTATCCCTCCATCCCCAGCCCCTTGGGAACCACAAATCTACTTTCTATCTCTGTGGATTTGCCTATTCTGGATATTTTATACAAGTGGAATCATACAACATATGTTCTTTCGTGTTTGGCTTCTTTTACTTGGTATAATGTTTTGAAGGTTCATCTATATTGTAGTATCTATCATCACTTCATTCTTTTTATTGCCAAGTAAGATTCCATTATATGAATATGTTACATTTTGTTTATCCACTCATTAGTTGGTGAACATTGGTGTACAAATTTTTGTGTGAACATAGGGTTTTGGTTCTTTTGGGTATATACCTAGGAGTGAATTGCTGGGCTAAACGGTAACTCTGTTTTAACATTGTCCAAAGCAGCTGTACCATTTTACATTCCCACCAGCAATGTATGAGGATTCCAATTTGTCTACATCCTCACTAACACTTGCCATAGTCTGTCTTTTTGATTTTAGCCATATGGGTATGAAGTATCTCATTGTGGTTCTCATTTGCATTTCCTTGGTGGTTAATGATGTTGAATATTTTTTCATGTGCTTATTGGCTGGCCATTTATATTTCTTCCGATCTTTAAAAGAAGAATTCCTATCTTTAAAAAAAACTCCCTGTATTCACATCATTATTACAAAGACTATAATTTTATACAGTGATAACACCAGGATCTGTTTGTATAAGACATATAAAGTGGTCTATAGTATTTTTGAATTCTGCCTTATGTAGTTTTCTTATTTCCTATCATGGTGACCCTTTTTGCTGTTGCCAGTTTGACTATAGTAATCTCTTTACTTACTTCCTTTCTGTGTTTTTTTACCCCTCACCCCTTTATTTTCAATCTGTTTGGGGCTCAAAGACCAGGGGACCAAGACTGTTAGAATAATAAAGATTTGAATAACTGTGCCTTGAGAGCAGGATATATATTTGTCTGGTCCTGGAGTTCTTAACTAGGTCCAGTAATCATGGTTTTCAGGGGGCATATGAAACCTCTGAAGTAATGTTTAAACTTGTATGTGTATATGCAGTTTTCTAGGGAGAAAAGATCCATAGCTTTCATCAGATTCACAGGAGTTGACAAAAGTCCAGACACCTGTTTTGGTAAATAGTTTCATTGGAACACAGCCATGCCCATTACTTCTGTCTATGGCTGCATTCCTGCTTCACTGTTAGAGTTGTACGAGTAGTTATAACAGAAACTGACAAGCCAAAAATATTTATTATCTAGCTGTTTAAGAACAAGTATAGCAACCCCTGCAAGGGTAAAAAGTGCTTCCCTTCCCCTACAGGCAAAAAACAACAACAACAACAACAAAAAAAAACACTGCTTTAATCTTTGTATCCCTAGCATCTAATAGGGGGTCTGGTTTATAAAAGTGTAGACCTACATGGTATGGAGGGAGGGTCTCCTCTATGAGAAAAGTCTGTGAACCTGTGAACAAACTAGACCTTGATCTGTAGATGGATTGCTGAAAGGTTTTTTATTTTGTTCTTGATTCTTACCTGTGTTCCAAAAGAGATAAGGAATTAATGATGACTTAAATTGTTAGGAGGACACATGAGTTAGCTCTTCTGGATAAGATGGTTTTGTTTTATTTTAAAGTGTCCCATTTGAAACTCTATGGGTATAACCAGCACACTTGCAAATATTGCTTGATTCATAGGTTGATTAATAGATATAGCCTATCCAAGTATGGAAAATTGAGTCCCTAAAAATAGGTTAATGAGACATACTGCTTTGTTGCTCAGTGGATTTGGGGAAAAAGATGAGAGGAGGATACTTTCTTTAAGCTTTGGAAGGTGTTCCTTGTAATTCAACAGATTCTGTATACCAGTTTGTAGGTGGGATATCTGATTCACAAATGTGACTCTTTCTACATGTGAGTGATAATGCATGTCATGTAAAGATTGTAGCTAGCAAATGTTCTTAGAAGGAAATGAACACGTCACTAAGTTCTGTAACATGTTTATAGGTCCTCGAGGATGTGGGACCACTATATCCCTGTGGTATAAAACAGATTGTCTTGTTTTTACTCAGTGCTTATTAGTTCAGTTATACCTAATACTTAGGCTAAGGATTTCATTTCTTGCTTTAAGTAAGATACTTTGTTCTGATTAATTCTGTTTAGCTAAGAGTTCATGCATACAGTTGGCCCTCTGTATCCACTGGTTCTGCATACGCAGATTCAACCAACAGTGGATTGAAAATATCCCCTCTCCCCAAATTCCAGAAAGCTCCAAAAAGCAGAGCTTGAATTTACCACTCACCAACAACTATTTACATAGTATTTACATTGTATTAGGTATTATAAGTAAACTAGAGGTGATTTAAAGTATACAAGAGGACAGGCTTCCCTGGTGGCACAGTGGTTAAGAATCCGCCTGCTAACGCAGGGGACACGGGTTCGAGCCCTGGTCCGGGAAGATCCCACATGCGGCGGAACACCTAAGCCCACGTGCCACAACTACTGAGCCTGCGCTGTAGAGCCCACGTGCCACAACTACTGAAGCCTGCGCGCCTAGAGCCCGTATTCTGCAACAAGAGAAGCCCGCGCACTGCAACAAAGAGTAGCCCCCACTTGCGGCAACTAGTGAAAGCCCGCGCACAGCAACGAAGACCCAACGCAGCCAAAAATAAATAAATAAATAAATTTATTTAAAAAATTAAGTATACAAGAGGATGGGCAGAGGTTATATGCAAATACTATGCCATTTTATATAAGAGACTTGAGCATCCTTGGATTTTGGTATCCATGTGGGGTCCTGGAACCAATCCCCTGCTGTTACTGAGACACAGCTGTATATCATTGAATTTCACAACAGGGTTCTCGGCCTTTGTTTAGCCATAACAATATATGAGCATAGGTATTCTCACGCTATTTTTTCACTGGTTTTTAGGTAGCTTTAAGTATTTGCCCTCCAAGCTGATTTAATTTTTGGTCCTAGTTTGTAGTATTATAAAATATAGGATTTAAAATTATGTCAATTATTTTGAATTATTTGCTATATTTTTTTCATATAGGCAGTTGGCCAGACAGCAGGCTGATAAAAAAAAAGAAGAGTGCAAAGAAGGTAAGTAATGTTAAAGGCATTTAAATTTTTTAAAGCATGTATTGTGACTGATGTGGAACTGTCCATATTTAGGATGTGACTGATGTGACTAATGTATTTAGTATTTTGTTTACAGGCGTATTGTGGTATATACAATAAACTGTCCATATTTGAAGTGTACAGTTTGTTTGGTTTTGATATAAGTGCATGCCATCAAACCATCACCACGATAAGGTAGTAAAGATAACCATCACCCTCCAGGATTTCCTCAGGCCCCTTTGTAATCTCTCCTGGCTCCTCTAAGCTCCTCTCCATGACCCAAGATTCCTGAGCAGCCACCAATCTGCTTGCTGTCACTGTAGAGTGTGACAGCACTCTACAGAGTGCTGTAGAGTATGGTGAGTTTGTATTGTCTAGAGTTTTATATTAATGGAATTATACGGCATGCATTCTTCTTTGGTTTCTTTGACTCAGCATAATTACTTTGAGTATCATCCATGTTGCTTTTTATTGCTGAGTAGTATTCCATTATGTGGATATACCACAATTTTTTTTCCTTAGCTTTATTTTAATATAATTGGCATATAACATTGCCTTAAGGAGTACATTGCATTGTTGATTTGATACTTATATATTGCAAAATGATTATTACCATGGCTTTATCTAACACCTGCATCATGTCACATAATTACCATTTCTTTTTTGTGCTGAGAACATTCAAGATCCACTGTCCCAGCAACTCTCAAGTATACAGTACGGTAGCGGTCTCCATCCGGTTTGGCACCAGGGACCAATTTCATGGAAGACAATTTTTCCACAGACCTGGGGGCGGGGGTGTTGGGGGGATGGTTTGGGGATGATTCGAGAGCATTACATTTACTCTGCACCTTATCTCTGTTATTATTACATTGTAATATATAATGAAATAATTATACAGCTCTCACCATAATGCAGAATCAGTGGGAGCCCTGAGCTTGTTTTCACTTGCCACTCACTGATAGGGTTTTGGTATGAGTTGGCAAGCAATTGATTTATTATGGTCTCTGTGCAGTCAAACCTCTCAGCTAATGATAATCTGTATTTGCAGCCACTCCCCAGCGCTAGCATCACCGCCTCAGCTCCACCTCAGATCATCAGGCATTAGGTTCTCATAAGGAGTGTGCAACCTAGATCCCTCGCATGCACAGTTCACAGTAGGGTTTGAGCTCCTATGAGAATCTAATGCTGCCACTGACAGGAGGCGGCGCTCAGGCGGTAATGCAAGTGATGGGGAGTGACTGTAAGTACAGATGAAGCTTCGCTTGATCACCTGCTGCTCACCTCCTGCTGTGCGGCCTGGTTCCTAACAGGCTCGTGGGTTGGGGACCCCAGCAATACAGTATTACTAACTATAGCCTCTCTGCTGTACGTTAGAGCCCCAGAACTTACTCATTTTATGGCTGAAAGTTTGTACTCTTTGACTAACAATCTCCCCTTTTTCTCTCACTTCCCAGTCCTTTGTAACCATCATTCTAGTCTCTGTTTCTATGAGTTTGGTTTTTCTAGATTGAACATGTAAGTGATATCATTCAGTATTTGTCTTTCTCTGACTTATTTCACTTAGTATAATGCCCTCAAGGTCCATCCATATTACTGCAAATAGCAGGATGTCCTTTCTCATGGCTGAATAATATTCTATTGTGTGTATATTCCACATCTTCTTTATCCATTCACCTATTAATGGACACTTAGGTTGTTTCCCACAATTTCATCTTTTGATGGACATTTGGGGACTGTCACAAAACTGCTTTGAACATTGTGTACAAGTCTTTGTATTATATATATAGCTTTCATTTTCTCTTGAGAGTGGTGTGGCTGGACCTATGGTAGGTGTATGTTGTAACTTTATTTATGTTTTCTAGTATTTTTGAGAAGGGTAAGTTCAAGAAACTAAAATTTCGTTATATGAAAGTGTAGCTATTCAGTTGTTCATTTTAGAATTGTTTTATAAATGCTGTTATTTCAAATCTTTCTATTTGCTTTTATGTACGCATCTATGAAGACAAAGTAATTACAGTTACTCGGTCATTGAGGACTAGAAACATAGTTCAAAAGACAGAACGCTTGCATGAAGAGAATGGTGACGTTGAAGTTCGCCGAAGTTGCAGGATTAGAAGTCGTTATGGTAGCATGAACCAGTCTGTACTATTTGACAAACTTATAACAAAGTAAGTAAAAATTTAGATCAAGATTATTTAGCTGGCAAAAAGTTTTTGTTGGGGACTAAGTTTTGACTAGCAGGAGTATTTAATGCATTCAGTTTATGTAAAGTATAAAGGAGAGTGATTATTAGAGGACTTTGTAATAATTCTGTATGTGTATTTAAATTCTTACAAAGAATATGAAATATTTTTACATTAGTAAATCAGTGCTTCTTATAAGGGTATTTAAAATCCCAGCACTCAGAGAATACAATGGAAGAGAAATTAAGTTTTTAAAAATATACTACTCTTTTATTTTATTTTTTAAATAAATTTCTTTATTTCTGGGTGCGTTGGGTCTTCGTTGCTGCATGCGAGCTTTCTCTAGTTGCAGCGAGCGTGGGCTACCCTTCGTTGCCGTGCACAGGCTTCTCATTGTGGTGGCTTATCTTGTTGCGGAGCGCGGGCTCTAGAGTGTAGGCTCAATAGCTGTGGCGCACAGGCTTAGTTGCTCCGCGGCATGTGGGATCTTCCCGGACCAGGGCTCGAACCTGTGTCCCCTGCATTGGCAGGCGGATTCTTAACCACTGCGCCACCAGGGAAGTCCTAAAATATACTACTCTTTTACAGTTTTAGCTTATTTTTATGTCATTTTTTTTTAAAGCACTGCTGAAGCTGTACTTCAAAAAATGGATGATATGAAGAAGATGCGTAGACAGCGAATGAGAGAACTTGAAGACTTGGGAGTGTTTAATGAAACAGAAGAAGTAAATATATTCTTCCATTAAGGGGATGATTTAATAATCTCCAGTTTAACCTTTTTTCTCTAGAACCTATCCATTTTTTGGTTAAATTATTCATCATTTTGTTCAGCATTTGTTTGATCAGTCACTAGTTATTGCTGGAGTTTTAAGAGTTTATAGCTGGAAATATCTTCATTTTCAGTAGGATTGGAAGGCCCTACTGGATTTTTTAAAATAAACATAATAAACGTTAATGGATTTTATTTAAACATTTTTAGGGGAATCTTAATATGTACACAAGAGGAAAACAAAAAGCTATTCAAAGAACTGATGAAGAAACAACTGACAATCAAGAAGGCAGTGTGGGTTAGTCTTTTCTCTTGTTCTATCTTCTGGGTTTTATTTAGCAGAATATAGCCTTTTTATTCAGAAGCTCTGACATTTATGGTAGTTTATGATAAATTAAGAGGGTTGTCATAGTTTCAAAGAAAAAAGTGAAGGCAGGGGAGATAAAAGGGTAATATGTTTTGTTGGGAAAGTACTTAAACATGCTAAAACAAATGAAACTGGTTTGCTTGTATAATACATCTACAGATAGCATATCTCTCTCTACCTGTTTGAGTTAAAAGTTAATTAAAGCTGAGTTTTACTATTCTGTTTAGGACTTATTGCTGCAATTTCTTAGAACTTTTATTGAATGAAAATCAGTTTTCCGAAATACGTTTTAAATGTTTGGTGAGGGTGTTTTACATTCTCTTAAGTAGATTATTTGAGTTATACTGCATGTAACTCAGTGGCAGCCAGAAGTCCACTATATCAATGAAGTTAGCAGTAATGCTATAAACTTTAGTTTGGTAAATACTGATAGTAGCCTTTAAACTACTTTTTTCCTTCCTCTAGTTGTTTTTAATTCTATAGTTTTTTACTTCATTTTTTAAAAATCTTCATTTGATGTTGCAGAATTACAGATTCTTTCTATGAACAATCTAGAAGTAAATAAATTTTAAAAGGAGAGTCTTTTTCTATTCCCCTATTTTAAAAATTGTTAGCATTTGGGTGAGAAGCCTTTACCATGACAAATTCTATTATTATGTCTCTTAATTGTAGAGTCATCTGAAGAGGGTGAAGACCAAGAAGATGAAGATGATGGTGAAGATGAAGATGATGATGAAGAAGATGATGATGAAGATGAAGATGATGATGATGAAGATGATGACGATGAAGATGAAGAGGATGGAGAGGAAGATAATCAGAAGCGATATTATCTTAGACAGAGAAAAGCTACTGTTTACTATCAGGCTCCATTGGAAAGTAAGTGCTATCTATTTTTTTTTGCTTTCCAGGAGAAGATGTAATCAGGTTTCCTTTATCTTCACTGCCTTTCTTCTGTTATGCTTATTTTTCATGTTTTCATTTTGCAGAATACTCATGGCTGTTGTCTTTCATAACTTACCCAAGATGTGCAAGAAGTTATTTCTTCTAAAGAAAGTTAAATGTTAGCCTTGATGAAAGTAAATAATTGGGTTATTTTGAAATTTCATGTCTATCTTTAATTATTTTAGTTTTCACAGCTTTGTACTTTATTTTATAAGTTTGTATAAATAGGACTGCTTTTGATTTATGTTAAAGTTGTACCTCAATACTTCTGAGCGTATATATGCGAAGCTGATAATCAGCTATTATGCATCAGTATAATCATAATGATTGTTTATGGCCAGTGTGTGTTTTGGTTGGTTGTTGTCTGTGCTACACATATATATTCAACAGCAACGTTGCAGGTGTAAACGATTTAAAACATGAACAGTAAAATATTCTACAGTAGATATGTACTAGTATTTTCATGGAAGGTAGCATCATTGTAAGTATTTAAGTGAAGAGCAAAATTGTCTTTATTACATATTTATATGTCACATACATATAATTTTTTTTCTTAGAACCTCGTCATCAGAGAAAGCCCAACATATTTTATAGTGGCCCAGCTTCTCCCACAAGACCAAGATATCGATTATCTTCTGCGGGACCAAGAAGTCCTTATTGTAAACGAATGAACAGGTTTGGTTCTGAAATAGTGATTGATTTATGACAACATAATTGTCTCTATGTTAAGGTAGAATTCTAGAGTCTTAGGATTAGGTGTATCAGGATAGAATTCTAGAATTGTATATTTGGGAGAGTTAGCTCTATGCCTTTAGTGTTCTAATCCCCACTACCACTGACTAGTTTTTGGTTTTGCTTCCACTGATAGGAATTGTTAACAACTACCATGGTAAGGCAGTTTATTCCATTGTTCCACACTAATAATAGAGAGCTACCTTTGCTTCAGTGTTTACTGTATTCCTGGCTTGGTGTTAAGCATTTTACATAGATTGTTTCATTTAATTTTCACATTAAGTTAGAGTATAGGTTTAGTCTTGTCTTCACATACTGTCCTAGATATATTTTCTTACCATGACAAATTCTAAGTTACATAGCTTCTAGACTTATGACTGTGACCATCCATTTTTGGATATATTTTTCAAATTTGCTCTTCTTACATACTGGGAAACATTAATTTTCTATGACTATTCAAATTATTTGTGGGTTTCTTTTCCTTCTACATCCTAACACTTGTTGCCTGTCTGTCATACTTAAGTCTAAAGAGGTAATTCTTGTTATTTCTTCATTCTCCTGAGTAATAAAAGATTTTCTGATGCATTAGAATTTTCTGGGTAATAGTAGCATTATAATAGTTCATGAATGAGAAAGCTTATAGGGTGAAGCCTAAAAAGGCAGAAAAAAATGACACTCATGTGGGGAATGGTGCTTTTTTCCTAATATTATTAATGTGCTCAGAAGTAAGACTGAAGTCTTAATGAGACTTCAACTATTCGAACAGTTTTTAGAAGCCTCCTCATAGAAGCAGACTATATCTGATCATGTTTTGGCCATGGAAGGCAACACCTCTATAGGTACTGACAAATTTCTCTCTTCTAGGAAAAATATGAACTACTGCTTGCGTCTCGGGGTCTTTTAATTTGATGTTCAGAGTCTCAAAATCACAAGTGTATGGTCTAGATTTCTTGTTTCATCATCCCTTTTCACGCAACCAGAGCCCAGAAGCATAGAGAATCAGAAAGACAACCTGTCAGGGCTTCCCAAGATAAACTGCACTTGAAAAGAGGCCAGTCACAACTACTGAAGCCCGCACGCCTAGAGTCCGTGCTTCACAACAGGAGAAGCCACCTCAGTGAGAAGCCTGCGCACCGCAACGAAGAGTAGCCCCCGCTCGCCGCAACTAGAGAAAGCCCGTGCACAACAATGAAGACCCAACGCAGCCAAAAATAATAAATAAATTTTTTAAAAAATAAATAAATAAAAAATAAAATAAAATAGGTAACCAACAAGGACCTGTATAGCACAGGGAACTATACTCAATATCTTATAGTAACCTATAAGGGAAAAGAATCTGAAAAAGAATATATACATATTCTTACATATATATGTATGTATAACTGAATCACTGTGCTGTACACCTGAAACTAACACAGCATTGTAAATCAACTATACTTCAATAAAAAAAAAAAGTTAAACACACACACAAAAAAGAAAAGAGGCCAGGGACTTTCATGGTGGTCCAGTGGGTAAGACTCAGCGCTCCCAGTTCCAGGGGCCTGGTTCGATAGCCGGTCGGGGAACTAGATCCCACATGCATGCTGCAACTAAGAGTCTGCATGCTGCAACTAAGAAGTCCACATGCCACAACTAAGAAGTCCACCTGCTGCAGTTAAGTCCACATGCCACAACAAAGATCCTGCATGCCACAACTAAGACCCGGTGCAGCCAAAATAAATAAATAAATATTAAAAAAAAAAAAAAAGGCCACGCTGTCGGTACTTTTCATAGGCCCCATAGGATATTGTTAAAGACCAATATTTTCATAGTGTAATTTAATGATCTTCAGAAAAGGAGAGTAAGGTGTAGTGCTCCCTGGAGTCCCCATCAAGCATAGGGCCCAGGGCAGCTGTCTTGGTTGACTGACTCACAAAACAGGCCTGTGTTTCATCCCGCAGAAGTGAGAGGCTGGCAGTTACTTTGAAATTTTAATTTCTTTTCCCATATTTAATGGGTTTATATTTCTGGAATTAACATGCTTGTTGATTGACTTACCTCTATAATCACCACCTACGATATATCTTGCAGTAGGTAGGAATTTTTTTTGCCACTTTGGTGCTTGAGTTCCCATATTTGGTTCACTATACTCTTTCTCTATGGAGAGTGTCTCATGTTATTGCATAGCTCCTTGGGTATAGGATTTTTTTCCCCCTCCTATTATTTAACAAATGTTTGAGTACCACTATGCGCCAAGCACTATGGATATAAAAATGACTTAAGTCAGAATTCCTGCCCTTGGGTCTCGGACTAGTGGAGGATTCTGACTCATTTAAACTATGAACCAAGAGATTTAAGCTGTACCGTGAGTCACATTATTTGACTTAATTACCTTGGTGTTGGTTTTGATAACTCCCTTTAAACTTTTTCTTTTTGATAACAACTTTATTGTGATATAACTCACATACCATATAGTTCGCCCATTTAAAGTATACAATTCAATGGTTTTTATTCACTGAGTTGTGCAACTATCACCACAATTTTGTTTTATTTTTTTAATATTTATTTATTTTGGCTGTACCAGGTCTTAGTTGTGGCACGTGGGATCTTTGTTGCAGCATGTGGAATCTTTTACTTGCAGCATGTGGACTTCTTAGTTGTGGCATGCGAACTCTTAGTTGCGGCCTGCATGCGGGATCTAGTTCCCCTACCAGGGATCAAACCCAGGCCCCTTGCATTGGGAGCGTGGAATCTTACCCACTGGACCACCAGGGAAATCCCAACCACCACAATTTTAGAGCATTTTTCTTGCCTCAAAAAGTAACCTTGGGGACTTCCCTGGTGGTCCAGTGGTTAAGGCTCTGCTCTCCTAATGTAGGGGGCACAGGTTCCATCCCGGACCAGGGAACTGAGATCCCATATGTGCACGGCGTGACCAAAAAAAAGAAAAAAAAAATGTAACCCTGTACTCTTTAGTTATCACTCGCCAATCCTTCCAGCCCTAACCAACCACTATTCTACTTTCTGTCCGTATAGATTCTGGGTATTTCATATAAGTGGAATTCTTTGTGACTGGCTTCTTTTGCTTGGTATAACATTTTCAAGGTTCATCCGCATTGTAGGATGTATTAGTACTTCATTCCTTTTTATTGCCAAATAAGATTCCATTGTATAAATATACTATACTTTGTTTATCCCTTTATTAGTTGATGGACATTTGGGTTGATTCTACTTTTTGGCTATTATGAGTAATGCTATTATGAACATTCATGTACAACTTTTTGTGTGAACAAATGTTTTCATTTCTCTTGGGTATATACCTAAAAGTGGAATTGCTAGATCAAATGCTAACTATATTTAATGTGTTGAGGAATTGCCAGATTGTTTTTCCAAAATGGCTGCTGCACTTTACATTTCCACAAGCAATGTACTAGAGTTCCAATTTCTCTACACCTTTACTAACACTTGTTATTACCTGATCTTTTGAATGTAGCCCTTTAAACCTTTTTTTTTTTTTTTTTCAATTTCTTCACCATGGTGGAGTTAACATCTCATTCCTTCTAACAACTTTAATGGTAGTCATTTGGCTTATTAGTCTTTTTACTTTTTCTTGAAGAGACCAGCTTCTGTTTATCATTTATATCCTACTTAGGCAGGGAAACAAAGCACACATCCAAAGAGTTGTTTGAACATTGCTCTTAGTGAAACTTGCAGCCACAATGTAGGATTTTTGAAGGGTCTTTGGCATACTTACATAGCAGAACTTCAGAAATGCTGCCTTTAAGTAGGATTTTCTTTCTTGTGATTGCTAACCTCTAGTCATCTAAGGTTTACTCTTTAGCTTCAGTTTGGAGTTTCTGGAACAAGCCTAACCCCTTTAAACAAGAAGGTAACATAAATAGCACAATTGCTTCACCGGTATTACAAAGTACACATTACTGGTTGTCAAGGAACTAGAACTGGCAACTCTAGACGCTCTGGTTAGGTTCAAAGTGCTGGTCCAGTGCTGTCTGTGCCAAATTTTTCAAAAGTTATTAGTAAAATGGAAAAAAGAAAAAATGAATGTGGGTATATATATTTAGATTTTTTTTTTAGATTTTTTTTTTTAACTGAAATAATGGCCTTTCTACAGTGTAGAGTAATTTTGAAGAACTAGGACTGCCTAGGTTGTGAGTTCAGCTCTACCACTTACTTATTAGTGACATTTTCCAAGTTATTTAACCTCTCCATACTTTAGTTTTTTGATCTGTAGAATGGAGACAGTAGCACCTATCTCATAGTATTGTGCAAATTAGGTGAGTTAATACCTATAAAATGTTTAAAATAGTATCTGGCACATGTTAAGTTCTATATGTGTTTGTAACTATAACGTTCAAAAATAATCCCTCCTTTGCACATCAGATGTTGGAAACTTTGTCAGTCCACAAGGTTTTGTTGTTTGCTTATAACTTTATTGGTTTATGAAATAAAAAACTGGAGATCATCAGTGTGGTAGTGTACAGAACGTGGATTTATTTTTTAAATAGACAAAGGTTTTGAATTATACCGTCATTGACTAATTCTGATATTTTAAGCAAGTTCTTTAAACTATGAGCCACATTGGCCCCGACTGTATAATGAGCCTACTAATATGTACTTGTCCTGTTTTAATTAAGATTAAGTTTGATAATATGTCAACCACCTGGTACAAGAAACACTTAGTAAATGTTAGTCCTTTTTATTAATTGTTAGTCTTAATTATGTAAATACCTACTGAATTCACACACAATTATATACATTACATAATTATAAGTAAGATTCTATTTATAATATTAATGGTAGTATTAAATAAGTTAGTCTTTCATATAAAACTGCAGACTTGTACTCAGTGGTTTTACAGGCAGATCACAAATATGGTCTTTGGGCGTGTTTGAGTGGGTAGATGGTGAAGGATTATTTTCTCACTTATATCTGTGTTTCCACAACCCCTTATGAAAACCCTGGGGCTGCTTTATATTTCAGAATTCAGATTTGGGGGGGCATTTACAAAGAAAGCATACAACATATATAATGTGCAATATTAACATTTGTAGGTGTGTCTGGGCCAGCACCGTATAGTCAGATATATTAATTTTATAGCAAAGCGTATGAATAATCATAGTAAGCAGGACAAATAGAGATTTTGAATTGCCTTTATGACATTTCAGGTCATGTTTTGCTGCTAAGTGAATAATGGAAAAAGTTGTTTTCAGAGTTTTTTTTTAGGTATAAGATTCTGGACCTCAATTTTGCAGATAATAGATTGTGAACCTTTTATATTTTTGGACCTACCTACTTAACCATTGTACTCTGACTCAGGAAATGCTCTAGACCCTGAGCCAGTAGAATGATTAAAGGTTTTCCCAGCCAGATTCTGTTTTTATTCTGTGGGTCTTTTGCAACTGTCCAAAGGCAGAAGTGATTTTAAAACTTTTTGAGTATTTGCAGCACTCAGCATTGTATATTTTTTTGAATTTTTGAATTTTATTTATTTTTTATACAGCAGGTTCTTATTAGTTTCTATTTTATACATATTAGTGTATATATGTCAATCCCAATCTCCCAATTCATCCCACCACCACCACCCCACCTGCCATTTTCCCCCCTTGGTGTCCATAAGTTTGTTCTCTACACCTGTGTCTCTATTTCTGACTTGCAAACAGGTTCATCTGTACCATTTTTCTAGATTCCACATATATCAGCATCGTATTCGATACTACCAACCAGCCTAAGATTTTGATTATTTTTATCTTTTTTTTAAAATTAATTAATTTATTTATTTTTGGCTGTGTTGGGTCTTCATTGCTGCGCACGGGCTTTCTCTAGTTGTGGCGAGTGGGGGCTACTCTTTGTTGCGGTGCGTGGGCTTCTCACTGCTGTGGCTGCTCTTGTTGCGGAGCACAGGCTCTAGGCGCGTGGGCTTCAGTGGTTGTGGCTCCCGGCCTCTAGAGCGTAGGCTCAGCAGTTGTGGCGCACAGGCTTAGTTGCTTCACGGCATGTGGGATCTTCCTGGGCCAGGGCTCGAACCCGTGTCCCCTGCATTGGCAGGCGGATTCTTAACCACTGTGCCACCAGGGAAGTCCTTTTTTTTTTTTTTTTTTTAAAGTGGGAAAATTGAGGCTTATATGGGTTGAGTAATTCATCCACATTTACACAACTGTTAAATGACAGTTGTGAATTTATAGGGTTGAGGATATACTATAGATAAAAGACCATCTCATTTCTCACAGTTTCTTAGCATTTTTTAACCCTTCTTGATCCCCTTTGGTTTACATAAAAATTCTCTTGTTCTCCTTTTAAGGTTGTTTGACATTTCAAAATAGGTGATTCCCTTCCAAGTGTAAATTATATGTAGTATAATGTTGAAAATACTTTCTAAAATTACAGTCATAAAGATTCTAAAACCCTCTTTATCCCACCTTTCTCTTTGAGGGTAACTGATTTATATTAAGACTAAGAATAAGAAGTCACCCTGCCTGGACCGTGTTTTGTCTTAATGAACATCTGATTGTCAGCTCTACCACAGCTTCCTATCTTTTTTTCCCTTTTCAGTTGTCTAAGTCTTTTATTCCCTTCAAAAGATTCAACCAACAAAGCTTACTTCATTGATTCAGCAAATGTATTAATTTTATGATAAACATTTTTGGATTATTAGGTATTTCTAATGTTTGCATCCCGTAAGATGCCCTTTTTCTCCTGCCTTCCTCCATCATGATTTCAGTTTTCCTCTTTACTTTAGGCGAAGGCATGCAATCCACAGTAGTGACTCTACTTCATCTTCCTCTTCTGAAGATGAACAACACTTCGAGAGGCGAAGAAAAAGGAGCCGCAATAGAGCTATCAACAGGTTAGTGCATGTTGATTCCCTTAAAGCTACCAGCTTTTTTTTTTTTAAAGTGGAAAGAAAGATGAATAATTTGGGAATAGGTGCAGCTTGGCTGAATTAAAAAATTATATGCCAGGTTAATATATAAACCAGAATGCCATCTTGTTTGAAATATCTGCTGTTGAAACTAATAACAGGTTAGAACATATGTTTTCTTGTAAAACCAAAATGGTGCTTGGTAAGCACTGACTTGAGGAAATAACTATTTTTTTTCATTGAAAATATATTTTTTCCATGTATAATGATAATAAATTCTTATTGTAGAACTCTTAAGGAAAATTGAAAGGTTAACTCATTTCACACTCCTCGTAGTGTAAGTTCACATGTAATAAATCAACTCATTTGATTTTCACAGTAATTATAGAAACAGGGCAAGGATTATTCCCATTTTACGAACATGGGTGGGTAAATGAAAAATGCAGTGCCTGGATTCTAATATAATATTCTTAGGGTAGAAGACAATGCTTGTTAAAGCAATTGGGACATAATAATTGAAGGGGCATGCAAACCAGTCATTCTTTGTATCCTAAGTTCTACGCTTTTTTTTTTTCCATCATGTTAGCTCTGCCCAGTTCAGTATGGTGGCTGCTAGCCACATGCAGCTACTGAGCACTTCAAATGTAGCTCATCTGAATTGAGATGTACTATCAGTTTTCGTAAAAAATGCATTCTTGGGGCTTCCCTGGTGGCGCAGTGGTTGAGAGTCTGCCTGCCAATGCAGGGGACGCGGGTTCGAGCCCTGGTCTGGGAAGATCCCACATGCCGCGGAGCGGCTCGTTCCATGAGCCACAATTACTGAGCCTGCGCGTCTGGAGCCTGTGCTCGGCAACGAGAGGCCGCGATAGTGAGAGGCCCACGCACCGCGATGAAGAGTGGCCCCCGCTTGTCACAACTGGAGAAAGCCCTCGCACAGAAACGAAGACCCAACAAAGCCATACGTACATACATACATACATAAAAAGAATGTAAGCAGAGAAGAATAGCATTAAAAAAATAAAAAAATAATGCACTCTTGGATTTCAAAGACAGTACAAAAAAGAGAATGTAAAATACCTTAATTAATTAATTAATTTATTTATTTTTGGCTGCCTTGGGTCTTCATTGCTGCGCGTGGGCTTTCTCTAGTTGCGGTGAGTGGGGGCTACTCTTCGTTGTGGTGTGTGAGCTTCTCATTGCAGTGGCTTCTCTTGTTGCGGAGCACGGGCTCTAGGCCCGTGGGCTTCAGTAGTTGCGGCACGCAGGCTCAGTAGTTGTGGCTCGCGGGCTCTAGAGCGCAGGCTCAGTAGTTGTGGCACACAGGCTTAGTTGCTCTGCGGCATGTGGTATCTTCCCGGACCAGGGCTCGAACCCGTGTCCTCTGCATTGGCAGACGGATTCTTAACTACTGCACCACCAGGGAAGTCCAATACCTTAGTTTTTTAAATATTGATTTTGCATGATGAAATGATAATATTTTGGATATATTGGGATATATAAAATACATTATTAAAATTAATTTTACTTTTTGTTTAGTGTGGTTAATAGAAAATTTTAAATTACATTTTTGGCTTGCATTTCATGTCTATTGGACAGCAATGAGATCATTCAAAAGCTATGTACTTTGCCTTCATTTCATAAAAATGTGCATCTAACCTTATGGCTTTTTAAAAAAATTTATTTATTTGGTTGCCCTGGGTCTTAGCTGTGGCAGGCAGTCTCCTTAGTTGCGGCTCGCCGGCTCCTTAGTTGCAGCATGTTGGCTCCATAGTTGCGGCTCCAGGGCTCCTTAGTTGTGACTCACGGGCTCCTTAGTTGTGACATGCAAACTCTTAGTTGTGGCATGCATGTGGGATCTAGTTCCCTGACCAGGGATCAAACCCAGGCCTCCTGAGCACGGAGTCCCATCCACTGTGCCACCAGGGAAGTCCCAATCCTATGGTTTTTATTATTATGCAGTTCTATTAAGAATTGTTTAAGAAATATCTTTTTAAAAGCCACAACTGAAAACATTTCCATCTTAGACTTTGCAGTATAAATTCCTCGTGGAGTTTGAGACTAGCAAGAATTGTCACTTAGGGTGAGCATGGTGTGCTTTTACTTGTGCTCAGTTGCAGCAGGCATTTTTTGCTTAGGCATTCTGGTACAATCTTAACTTTTAACATAAGTGTTTTCATTCTTCCAGCTATAAAACAAGCAGGTTTTTCTGGGTATATTTTTTGTAACCTACCATAACTGTTTTTGAAAGTAATTAGGAAAGTAGTGATTCATTCTTGCTTGAAAGGATTGACATGGATCCAGGTGCTGGTGGACTATGAGTATTTTGCTGAGAGGTACAGTAGCAGAGTTGTTGCACATCTGGAGACATGCTGCTTGTATGTGATTCCTAGATTTGCCACTTACTAGTTGCGTGATCTTGGGCATTACAGTTAACCTTTCTGTGCCTCGGTTTTCTTTTAAAATTGGGGAAATAATAATACCTGCTTCATAAGAATATTGTGAGGATTTAATGAATTTATACATGTAAAGCACCTAAACTAAAACAGTGTTTGGCAAATGGTAAACTCTCTGTAGGTCAGACAAGATTATTATAATGTATATTGATACTTTCTGAATTCTCAACCATGAATTACTTTATGTTGCTGTGGTATCTTGAAAACTGGTATTTTCATTTGATTGTATATCTTTAATAATAAAGGTTCAGATATAAATATTTCTAACACTTAAGTTCTGAACCTCTAAAGAAAATGAGGAACTTGAAACACATAATCTCATGATTTCCCCATTTGAAATTTTTTTAATTCTTAAGAAAAATGTCTATATTCTAACATGGAATTTGGGGAAGGAAGGTGGGTTGATGAATGGGGCTTTTTTTAAATCTTTTAAAAATAGGTGCCTCCCACTAAATTTTCGGAAAGATGAATTAAAAGGAATTTATAAAGATCGAATGAAAATTGGAGGAAGCCTTGCTGATGTTGATCCAATGCAACTAGATTCTTCAGTGAGTACAGTCTGAAATGTATTATTTTTTGTTTCAGTTTAAAGTTAAAAAAGAAATCAATTGTTTTATCAAATTTTAATCTTTATAGATTCTTTTCTTTCTTTTTTTAATCTTTAGGCCACAGCTAAGATACTGTTACTCAGTTGACTGTGTGTGGCTTGGGTAGTTTGGGAATGGAGTAAGATTTTAATTTTGATTCCAAATTTAAAAATGTCAATGTTTCCCTTCCATTACCAGGTGCGATTTGATAGTGTTGGTGGCTTGTCTAATCATATTGCAGCTCTAAAAGAGATGGTGGTGTTTCCATTACTTTATCCAGAAGTCTTTGAAAAATTCAAAATTCAACCTCCAAGGTAATTTAATTATACATTTTATTTTAGCCAAAATCTGAGCTGTGCTATGTCCAGAAAGATAATGCTTCTCTGTTGAAAATTTTCAGGTCTACAGCAATTTGTTATACTTGCCCTGCAACATCCTGGGTGTTTCGAATATTTTTACTTTCTTAATGTTTAACATGAAAAATGGTTTCAAAATTGATTCTCCATTAAAAAAAAAATCGTTTTCCATGGCTTTTCATACATTTAGTAGAATTCCTCTCATACATACTCTTTACTTTTTTTCTTTCAGTTTTGTAATTTAGTTTTAAATTTATGTCAAAGTAATACATGTATGTAATTTTTAATATATTCTTTATTTTATTTTATAATGAAGTGTAGTTGACTATATGTACATAATTTTAAAAGTTAAATAGTACTATAAGTTTTACAAAGAAATAATGGTAGTAGTCCCTTCTCTGTTTTTTCTATTTTAGACATAATATATAGACTTCTGTGAACAATGACAATTTGACTCTTACTTTCCCCACCCTCCACAAATACACATTTTTCCCCCTTTAATATTTCCAGTAGTTTATTTATATATAGATAAACTTGATTTTCACTGTTTGCTTTATGACTATGTAAATATTTCTTGCAGTTGAGCCTTGTATTATATAACTGCATTTCCTCTTTTACATCTCTCCTCTCCCCACCAACTTTAATATTTGTCGTTTTGCCGGCGGGGAGGTAGGGGCTTGGTACTTAGGTTTTTTTTTTTTTTTTTGGCTGTGTTGGGTCTTCATTTCTGTGCAAGGGCTTTCTCTAGTTGCGGCAAGCAGGGGCCACTCTTCATCGCGGTGCGCGGGCCTCTCACTATCGTGGCCTCTCTTGTTGGGAGCGCAGGCTCCAAACGCGCAGGCTCAGTAGTTGTGGCTCACGGGCCTAGTTGCTCCGCGGCATATGCGATCTTCCCAGAACAGGGCTCAAACCCATGTCGCCTGCATTGGCAGGCAGATTCTCAACCACTGTGCCACCAGGGAAGCCCAGTACTTAGTTTTATATATACTTATCCTTTCACCCACAGAGTTATTGCTAGAGCTGTAAAGCTCTTCTCAGTATAAAGATATCAGGTGATTATTGGCTCCTCCTTACTTTTCTAGAAACATCTTCCTGGAGCCTTTGTTCTTCTGCTTCCGTCTGGGCTGGTTGCTGTTTAGTCTTGTAGCACAACTAAGTCTTGGGATTTCCGTTTACCATCTTCATGGGATTTCCTTTGTGTTTCTCACGGTGCTGGGTTCCTAGCTTCCTGGATTCAACTAAGACCTTCTTGGTTTATAGCTGTGTTTTGGTAGAGCACATTCTAGGAATAGCCTGAGGAAAAGAGTGCATGGGAGATTATTTTTATTTATTTTATTTTTGAGAATGGTCATGTAACCAACACTCTGTTGATGTTCCTCCCCCACACACCCCCGTTTGTTGTGCTGTACCTTTGTGATCTGAAAACATGGCTTTGATTTCTGGGAAATTTTTTTTTTTTTTTTTTTACTTCTTTTGTAATTTTTTCACTCCAGTTTTTCCTCTTCCCTTTCATATCAGTTTAACGTTAGACTTTCTAGATTAATCTGCTTTTCTTACCTTTTTTCTCTGATTTTGGTTTGTCTTGATGTTAGAGGCTTTCCTTAAGTCTCTAGTAACCCTTAGCTCTCTGTCGATGTTTAAGAGTGTAGCTCTCTGTCGATGTTTAAGAGTGAAGCATATTTTTAAAAGCTTGCTAGTTGGGCTTAACTTGTAGGCCTCTCCTTAGGGTGACTGGTGGGGATGTTTCTTCTACCAGAAGTTCTCAAAGTCTATATCTAGGAGGGTTCCCTCCATCCGCCCACCAAGAGATGAATCTTCCAGTTTTCTGTCTGATGCCTGGCTGCCAGCATTTTAGCAGTAGACCTGAGCACAGGTTAGGAGTCTCCACCATTAAGTATGACGTTTTACACTTAATTCCTGCAGCAGCTCATCTTGTCCTCTACTAGAAAGTAAACCATCCAAGCAAGTTGCCTGCACAGGGTAGGGAAAAGGGAGATCAGGGTGGTCTCACTGTTCTTTAATAATGTTTTACTTCATCCTGTTTTCACCCCCACCCCTCACTCCTGCCTTGAGATAAATTGCCTCTAAATTGTGAAAGGGGTTTTGCAAATTAGCTTTCCTTTTGGGTGCTTCTTTAGATTTTTAGCTTTTTCAGGTCTCTAAGGTCATCTGCATTCTAACTTGCAAAATTTTGTTGGGGCGTCTCAAGTACTATCATCTCTTTTTGTTGTTCACTTTGTTTTATGTGCTTTAGCAGAATTAATGGAGAGAGCACAGATAAAACCATGTGGTCAGTCTGTCATGTTTAACTGGAAGTCCACTCCTGAACTTTTTATATCACCATACTTTTTTATCCCCTTCCTTTTTCTTCTAGTTTTTATACCTTACTTATCAACCAGTTTTTAAACCCTAGCTCCTGGTTTCCTTTTCCTTTTATTTTCTTGTGTATGGAATTTTTTTTTTTAGTTGTGGCGCGTGGGCTTAGTTGCTCCCGTGACATGTGGGATCTTCCCGGACAGGGCTCGAACCCGTGTCCCCTGCATTGGCAGGTGGATTCTTGACCACTGTGCCACCAGGGAAGTCCCTGATTTCCTTTTCCTTATATAATTTTTCTCCCTGAATCAGCCTCTATGGAAACATTGATTTAAGTAAAGTTTTTTCTTTAATTAATTAATTTATTTATTTTTGGCTGCATTGGGTCGTCATTGCTACGCGCTGTGCGTGGTCTTTCTCTAGTTGCAGCAAGCAGGGGCTACTCTTCGTTGCAGTGCGTGGGCTTCTCACTGCGGTAGCTTCTCTTGTGGCGGAGCACGGGCTCTAGGCGTGCGGGCTCTAGAGCGCAGGGTCAGTAGTTGTGGTGCATGGGCTTAGTTGCTGCATGGCATGTGGGATCTTCCCAGACCAGGGCTCGAACCCGTGTCCCCTGCATTGGCAGGCGGATTCTTCACCACTGCACCACCAGGGAAGTCCCTAAGTAAACTTTTTAAAATTAGTAGGCTTTTCCTCTTTTCCATTATAAAAGTTATGTACCATAAATCAATTACAGTTAAACATTGAGTGAATTCCAAAAAAATATTTTAAATCTAAAAGATACGAATATTAAATAATAGAATCTACTTCTTACAGGAAATGTTGAAAGTACCTAGTTAAAGTGATTTAGTGAATTTTAGGGAATTCCCTGGCAGTCCGAGCTCTCACTGCTGGGGGCCTGGGTTTAATCCTTGGTCAGAGAGCTAAGATTCCACAAGCCGTGGGTTGTGGCCAAAAAAAAAACTGATTTAGTGAATTTTAAAAGAAACAACAAATTAGAGCATTCTCTAAAATCATATACAAAAATAAACTCAAAATAGACTAAAAACCTAGATGTAAGACGAAAAACCATAAAACTCCTAGAGGAAAACATAGGCAGTACACTTTAACATAAATCATAGCAATATTTTTTTGAATCTGTTTCCTAAAACAAAGGAAATAAAAGCAAAATAAACAAATGGGACCTAGTTATAGTAAAAGGTTTTGCACAGCAAAGGAAACCATTGACAAAACAAAAAGACAACATATGGGAGAAAATATTTGCAAATGATATGACTGACTGATAAGGGGTAAATATCCAACATATATAAACAGCTCATACAGCTCAACATTAAAAAACAAACAACCTGATTAAAACATGGGCAAAAGAACTGAATAGGTGTTTCTCCAAAGGGGGCATGCAGATGGCCAACAGGCAGTTGAAAAGATGCCCAGCATCATTAATCACCAGGGAAATGCAAATCAAAACCACAATGAGACACCACCTCACACCTGTCAGAATGGCTGTTATCAAAAAGAACACAAATACGGCTTCCCTGGTGGCACAGTGGTTAAGAATCCACCTGCCAATGCAGGGGACATGGGTTCGAGCCCTGGTCCGGGAAGATTCCACATGCCATGGAGCAACTAAGCCCACGCACCACAACTACTGACCCTGCGCTCTAGAGCCCACAAGCCACAACTACCAAAGCCTATGCACCTAGAGCCTGTACTCCGCAACAAGAGAAGCCACCGTAGTGAGAAGCCCACGCAGCACAACAAAGAGTAGCCCCCGCTCGCCGCAACTAGAGAAAGCCTGCATGCAGCAACAAAGACCCAACACAGCCAAAAATAAATAAATAAATAAATTTTTTAGAAAAAGAAGAACACAAATAACAAATGTGGGGAAAATGTGTAGAAAAGGGAGCCCTCATACATTGTTGGTGGGAGTGTAAATTGGTACACTACTGTGGAAAACAGTATGAAGGTTTCTCAAAAAAATAAAGATAGAACTACCACCATATGCCCCAGTAATTCCACTCCTGGGTATATATCCGAAAAAAACAAAGACACTAATTCAAAAAGACGCATGCAACCCAGTGTTCATAGCAGCATTATTTACAGTTGCCAAGTTATGGAAGCAACCTAAGTGTCCATCAGCAGATGAATGGATAAAGAAGATGTGGTATGTATATACGCAATGGAATACTACTCAGCCATAGAAAAAGAATGAAATTTTGCCATTTGCAGCAACACTGATGGACTTGGAGGGCATTATGCTGAGTGAAATAAGTCAGACAGAGGAAGGCAGATACTGTATTATATCACTTATTTGTGAAATACAAAAGTACAATAAACTAGTGAATATAAGAAAAAAGAAGCAAACTCACAGATACGGAGGACAAACTAATGCTTACCAGTGGGGAGAGGGAATTGGGGAGGGGCAATATAGAGGTAGGGGCTTAAGAGGTACAAACTATTAGGTATAAAATAAGCTACAAGGATATATTGTACAACATAGGGAATAGAGCACATATTTTATAAATACTATAAATGGAATATAACCTTTAAAAATTATGAATTACTATATTGTATGCCTGTAACTTAGTTAATATTTTATATCCGCTATACTTGAATTTTAAAAATTAAAGTAAAAAAATTAAACAACAGATTCCTTCAATTTTTTCTCTTCATTTCCCCTTTCTTACATTTCCCTTTTCTTACATTTCTGCTCATAAAAAATCACTATATGACTATGATAAACTATTTTCATATGGTATGTTCTCTTTCCATTTTAATGGCTGAATAATATTCCATTTTGTGGATGTATCACATTTTATTTAATTGATTTTGCTATTTCTGGCTATTTTGTTTTCTCCTGTTTTTGTTATCACAGATGTCAATATCATGAACATCTCATTGCTTCCTCTTTATGGGAATCATTAAGTCTTTTCTTTAAGATACCATCTCACAAATAAGATTACTGTAAGATATATTTTTAAAAATAGATATATTTTTAAAAATCTGTTTCTGTCTTGACTTTTGTACATTGAAATCACTGGTTTACTTCACTTACTTGTCTGATTGTTTTCTTAACAATTGCTTTGTTTTTTTACCATCTGCATTTGATTATGTTCGTTACTTATTATTTTTCTTTTTCTTTTGGCTGCAATGCGCGGCTTGCAGGATACTAGTTCCCCGACCAGGAATTGAACCCACGCGCTGGCAGTGCAAGCGCCAAGTCCTAACCACTGGACTGCCAGGGAATTCCCTTATTTTTTTCTTGACTCTGAATAGATTTTATCCATCACTTGTGATTTTTTTTTTTTTTTTGGCCATTCTTATTTTGTCATTTCTGTTTTTCTGGGATCTTCCTTAACTTTTCTTTTCAAGAGCAGTTATTTGATGATCATTTCTACTAAGATTATGAATATAACCCATTTTCTCAGAATTCTGTCCTGAGAACAGTGAATAACTTTGGAAATATGTGAAAAAGCTGTACATTACCCAATGACAGTGCAGTGATGTCACCAAAAATTATCTTGAATTCTTTGTGTTGTCCTAGTCCCTGTTACCCAGCCACTACTTCAAGTTCTCTCTTCTTTTATCTTATTTTCTCTCGTGTTCATTCCCACTGTTTTCTTGCAAAACTTTTGCTGTTATGTTACTGGTGCTCAGACCAAAGATTATACATGAAATCTGCTATTCTTTCCCCTGATATGTTATAAAATTAAACAGTCAGGTCTTTTCAATCATAACTTTTATGCAAGATAAGATAATATGATGAGCATGATGAATGAATGAAAGAAAATATGTTTCACATAAAGGGTTTTATTTAGTTTCAGTATTAATTTTATAGTATGAATATTAATTCCTAGGTTTTAAGTTGTGCTTTGTGGATTGAAATGATATTTCACTTGTCTTAATTACATTCTTATTCATTAAATGTATTCATGAAATTGGTTTCTAATTTTTTGTTTGGTCTATTTTTCAGTGTAGTACTAAAATAATACTTATTCTTTTACAGAGGTTGTTTGTTTTATGGTCCACCTGGAACTGGAAAAACTCTGGTTGCTAGAGCACTTGCCAATGAATGCAGTCAAGGGCATAAAAGAGTAGCATTTTTCATGAGGAAAGGTGCTGATTGTCTGAGTAAGTGGGTAGGAGAATCTGAAAGACAGCTGCGATTGCTATTTGATCAGGTATGATATTAAAATTTACCTATATAGATCTGTAATCAGTGTAGATTAAGTATAAGGATTGGATAAACCTTGCATTTAATTACTTTTCATAGAAATAAACTCATAATAATTATACCAAATATATACTCTTCCTAGATTATTTTCCTTTGTCATGTCATGATTACACCGACGTATGATGAACATTTTTATAGTAAAAAGAGGAAGGAATAATTGGGTCTAAGTTCTTTGGAGTCTTAGGTCTCATATCTAAAGACTAGAGACAGAGTGGTAGTCTCACACTTAAAAGAGACGACAGTAGTGAGTTATGTTTCAGTATATGAGCTGAAGATTAGCTCTGCCCTAGAGTGGCTTTCAGTTTCATATCCCAATTGTATTGACAGTAAGTTGTGAGATAATAACATTCTTAGCTACTGAGGCATATTGTTGCAAATGCTTTTATATCTCTTTGTAGAATTCACTGAGGTTTTTTTATTTTAACTTTACTGAAATAGATTTTAAACTATGGCATCTTATTAAATGTTTTTTTCATCCTGACATGGAGGAAACCTATGTCACTGTCTTCTATTCTTTGTCTTGTTTCGACAGTTGGTCTTTAGTAGATATTTTTTGTGTCCCAATAATTGTAGCTGTATGAAATCTGAGGGTTAGAACTAGTGGAGTATATTGAATGTTTCCAGCTGAAAATGCAAATAAACTTAAATTGTATGCTGTTATAATTTATTATGTCTGAATCCTTAAAACATAGTTCTTGAGTTTATATTTTTAAAAACTTCTTATAAGCAAGTAGGAATGAAAATGAATTAAAATGGTTTATATTAAGTCTATATATTTGAAGTTTTTCATGATAACATGCAATCACTGGACTTGCTTCCTAGGCCTATCAAATGCGCCCATCAATTATTTTCTTTGATGAAATCGATGGTCTGGCTCCAGTACGATCAAGTAGGCAAGATCAAATTCACAGGTAAAACTTGCTTGATGGTACTTCTGCCTTTCTTCCTATATTCTCAGCAGTATTGATGTTGCATGAGGGATAGAATGTTAGAGGGTGAAAGAAAGTTTATAAACCAGTGTTGTTTGGTAGTAGAAACCAATGTATAGTACAGAAGAAAAAGAAAAAGTGAACCTGTTCTAAAGGGTAGGGTGTTCTCAAGCACAGTATTGGTTATAAATTTAACTTGTGATACAGACTTAAATGCCCATTGGCCAGTGAGGTAAGGCAAATAAAATGAGTGAGGCAGGCCAGTGATAAGGGTGGGTCTGGGAAATGGGGCTGAGTGTCCAATCATGAAGAGCATAGCCAATTGTTTTTAGCTCCAGCCTATTACTGAAGTGCAAAAGCTGACTCAGACTTGAAAAATAAATTTTCTTTCTTAAATTTTATATTCAAATTTTTGTGTTAAATATCTTTTAGATGTTGCCAACTAATTCAGATGCTTTTTTTTTTTTTTCCCCCTAGTACTAGCCCGACTTCCTGATTTTCAGAATAGGAAAGTTGCATATCCCCTGTGATAATTGCTTACCGAAGGGAGCAGTTTTCACTAGTACCACTGACTCAACTTGAATCTAAATTCATTTTAGTCCTAGTTCATCTTCAGTTTTTCACAGCTTCTTTTTAAATGTAATTATTTAATTAATTTGGGATACCCAAAAACAAATGTTTGCATGCTTTCATTATGCCGGTATTGTTTTTTATTGTAGATAATATAAAAGAGAAATGAGACATAAAATTATGAGTGATAGGTAGGTTTTGGCTTTTCTAACACCTAACAACATTTACTATATTCTGGTCCCCTTCTTTGACTTGATACTATAAAATTTTATTTGTTGCTCTGAGTAATTTAAAATGTTTACTCCTATATGGTAAAAATAGTTGTGTGTACACATACCCTACCAATAATCATACACACTTTTTATATATGACACATTTCATTATCAGCCATACTGTATTCATTGTGTTGATAGGGAAAAATATATTTAACAATACGACCATCACTTTGCAATCAAGTAATTGAGTACTTACTGTATTTTGGAACAGTTCTAAAAGGGATTGGAGAAATTTTAACAAGAAATATAGAATAATTTTAGCAAGCACTTATCATTTCAAATATATATTTTTAAGAGAAACTTAGTTTTTTGTTTTTTCCAAAGACTTAAAAAATCTGAGAGAAAAACATATTTGTTAAATTAAGCTTATTTATTTATTTATTTATTTATTTATTTATTTATTTATTTTAAGAAAGTAAATTTTTTTTTTTTTTTTTTTACAAATTTATTTATTTATTTATATTTTTTATTTTTGGCTGCGTTGGGTATTCGTTGCTGCGTGCGAGCTTTCTCTAGTTGCTGCGTGCAGGCTTTCTCTAGTTCCGACGAGCAGGGGCTGCTCTTCATTGTGGTCCGTGGGCTTCTCATTGCGGTGGCTTCTCTTGTTGAGGAGCACAGGCTCTAGGTGCACGGGCTTCAGTAGTTGTGGCTCACAGGCTTAGTTGCTCTATGGCATGTGGGATCTTCCCGGACCAGGGCTCGAACCTATGTCCCCTGCACTGGCAGTTGGACCACTGCGCCACCAGGGAAGTCCAAATTCAGCTTTTTTAGAAGTTAGCACATTGAACATAGTTAAACTATACTCTTTATCTTATTGTTGGTAATAATTGTAGGATAATGCAAATAAGTAATTATGTGAATGCATTAGAAAATATGATTTTTAGCCTAAGAAAAGAGGATACAAATATAAAGTAAGTTAAATTAAAACCCTCAAATCTTTACTTGAATTAGAAATACCAGTATGAACTTATGATGAATTTTATTTTTAAAGAAAAAAATGATTCCTATCTCTGGGCACTAAAAAGGCCTAGAAACAATCACAATCCAGCAGCAATTCATACCCCTAGCACTCAGAGTGTGATCTCTAAATACTAGGATTCTTTAGGAGAGGAGGCGTTAGGCACAACTGAGATGGGAAATAGCAAGACAAGCCTGGAACATATTGTTATTCCTGGAAGTGAAGAAGCAATCAAAGACTACTGGGGTCATATCAGAATGACATAGCCAGTTTGAAGGGGTTTCCATTGGCCAAAAACGGGACAATTTGAGACCCAGTATACTGAGTCTCTTAAATATGTATACACATATTTAAGAGACTCGGTATATTAAAGTGTATCAAGTACACAGAAATCATCAGTTTTTAATGGTCTCTTTAAAAAAAGAACTTAATTGGTCACTCCAAAGGTTGCTAAGACAGTGACTCATTACTCTGAAAATTGATGAAGAGAATGAATCAAGCATTTCTTTCTCCTGTCCTGTAACCATGATTCAGAGTAATTTAATAATAATGATAAAGAGAACTTTGTTCTCTATAGAAAAATCACAGTTAATAAACACAAAGGAAATTATTGAATTAGAAAAATAACCATTTTGCAACCTCTTATGAAATAGTGGATCAAGACCTATGGTTTTCAACTGGGAGTGATTTTGCCCCCCAGGGGACACATCTGGATATATTTTTGATTGTCACAACTGGGAGGGGGGGGTACTCTACTGGCATCAAGTGGGTGAAGACCATGGATGCTGTTAAATATCCTACAGTGGACAAGACGGCTCTCCACAACAAAGAATTATCTGGCCCAAAATGTCAATGGTGCCAAGATTGAGAAACCTTGATCTAAGCAATAATTATCAGTGGTTGCTACGAAAGCAAATAAGGTGAAAAGGTTAATAGTAAAGTTTATGATGAGTGGAGTAAGCTGATAACACCTCAACTAAACCCAACCTACTGATCTTAAAAATGAAAATATGGTATCACTTGCCTCCTGAGGTATACAGTAGGAAATACATGGTATCTTCCGGTGAAATATGCTATCCCAAATAGTTTAATCTATATTTATTAAGCTTGTAGATGTAACTACCAGTTTACAGGAAATATGAAAGCTAGAGGACAAGTTAAATGAGCCTATCAGGAAGCAATCAGCTCAATCCAGATGTGGGAAGGAAATTCTACAAAACAAATGAGCCAGTTTCTTCAAAAAATAAATGGCATGGAGGAAGAAAAAAAAAGTGAGGGAAGGGTGATGGGGAACTGTTATGGATCTGAGGGATGTTTGACCAAGTGCAATGTGTGTAGATCTTGGCTTGAACAAATCAAATGTAAAAAGATATTTTGAGACAATCAGGGAAATTGGATATTAGGTGGTATTAACGAATTAGTGTCATTTACGTTGGTGTCATAGTATTGTGGGAGTTTTTAAAAGTCCTTATCCTCAGAAATACATATGTGAAGTACTTAACATGAAATATTTATGGGTTAAATGATCTGAGATTTTTTTGTTTGGTTGGTTTTTTTTAAAAGCTATTGGGTGAAGACAAAAAAGGAATACTGATAATTGTTGAAACTGAGTGATGAAGATGTGGAGACTGTTTTACTATTCTCTCTCCATAATGAAAAGTTTAAAATGTAATTAAAACCCTTTTTAAAAAAAATAAATTTATTTATTTATTTTATGTATTTATTTTTGGCTGTGTTGGTTCTTCATTGCTGCGCACGGGCTTTCTCTAGTTGCGTCGAGCGGGGGCTACTCTTTGTTGCGGTGCGCGGGCTTCTCATTGCGTGCGATGGCTTCTCTTGTGGAGCACGGGCTCTAGGCACGCAGGCTTCAGTCGTTGTGGCACGTGGGCTCAGTAGTTGTGGCTCACGGGCTCTAGAGCGCAGGCTCAGTAGCTGTGGCACACGGGCTTCGTTGCTCCACGGCATGTGGGATCTTCCCGGACCAGGGATTGAACCTGTGTCCCCTGCATTGACAGGGGGGTTCTTAACCACTGTGCCAGCAGGGAAGTCCAAATCCTATGTTTTTATGCTTTATGTATATTCTGTTTTATTTTGGGGTCCTCTGATAATGTGTACACAATGAACCATTTTATGATTTTTACTTTGTTTTTCTGCCTAGTACTTGTATTTTTTTGATGTTGTATCCCTGTTTGAGAACTCTAAAGTTCCTATGTGAAATTATGCTTTATGAAATGGCTTCCAGGATCCATTTGTAGCATTCTAAAAACTGTGTTTTCCATTGATTTTAAATGTCCATGTGCCATGTAGTATGTTATTTTACAGATTTTCTTTTTAAAACGCTTATTGAAAGTAGTGTAATGCTCTGAGAAAATTCAGTCACACATTTAATGTATTAAATCTTAGCAAAAAAAAGAAATGATGTGTTCAGCTTCCATACAATTAATCTCTTCTCTCTTATTTTTAAATTTAGTTCAATTGTTTCCACCCTGCTAGCTCTTATGGATGGATTGGACAGCAGAGGAGAAATTGTCATCATTGGCGCTACCAACAGACTGGATTCTATCGATCCTGCTTTACGAAGGCCTGGTCGTTTTGACAGAGAATTCCTTTTTAGCCTACCTGATAAAGATGTAAGAATTTAACATCACTCAAATTTTGACAAAATTGATTGCCTTTATCATGAATAAGTCTTGGTATAGCAAAAAACTGAAGATTGAGTTTTGTATGTTCTGAAGCAAAGTTGTATGATTAACATTCAAATATGTATGTATGTATTTTTAGGGAGGCATTATTTTATTTAAAGAAAATAACTTGGATAATTTTTTATTCTTTTCTTTTTTTTTTTTTTTTTTTTTTTTGGGCCCCGTGGCTTGTGGGATCCTAGTTCCCCGACCAGGGATGAACCCAGGCCACAGCAGTGAGAGCGCTGAGTCCTAACCACTGGGCCACCAGGGAACCCCCCACCCCCACCCCCCTCTTTTTTTTTTTAATAAATAGTGCCTCCCTAGGAATACTCTTAAAATTCTTTCAAATTGAGCACAAACTTTGCATGTTAATTATACAGCTTTATTTTGATTCAGAACACGTGACCTAACAAACAGTCAATCCTTAGCCAATTCATTAGCCTTGGCTTTTTTCACGGATACAACCATATAATCCTATGCAGTTATTTTAAAGCTGCCTAATATTTTGAGAACCAAGTAAGAAAATATGGGTAGAGCTGTCAGTACTCTTAAAAACAGTTCTTAATATGTACCAGAATAAACAATAGTCCAGTAGTTACTTAATTTCTCTCGTTCACATTTATGATGACTAGAACTTGAGCTATAAATGTAGATCTGTTTAACATAAAATCCTCAAGCTCTTACAAATACAACTTTTTTTCATTTTTACTGTTTCATATTTCTGTTTATATTAGGTATTAAAATCTTTAAAATTTTAGATAAATTATTTTAAATTGAAATTAATCTGAATAGCACTTTATTATTACAGAAAATTTTAACTGTTTTTATTTGTAGGCTCGAAAAGAAATTCTAAAGATTCACACAAGGGATTGGAATCCTAAACCACTGGACACATTTCTAGAAGAACTAGCAGAAAACTGTGTTGGTAAACATTGCTTTAAGCATTAAAAGAAATATTACGTGCATTTCAAAGATGGAATAAGTTGTAGTTTTGCCAAGGTTATGTTTAAAGAAATGCAAATTATATTTGTTTCTTATTTATAGTTTCTGGCATGTTTTCTTCTTTTTTTTTTTGGCTGCGTTGGGGTCTTCGTTGCTGTGCGCAGACTTTCTCTAGTTGCAATGAGCTGGGGCTACTCTTTGTTGCGGTGCACGGACTTCTCATTGCGGTGGCTTCTCTTGTTGCGGAGCACGGGCTCTAGGCGCGCGGGCTCAATAGTTGCGGCATGTGGGTGTGCAGGCTTTCAGTAGTTGTGGTGCGCGGGCTCAGTAATTGTGGCTCGCAGGCTCTAGAGCGCAGGCTCGGTAGTTGTGACGCACAGGCGTAGTTGCTCCGCGGCATGTGGGATCTTCCTGAACTGGGGCTCGAACCCGTGTCCCCTGCATTGGCAGGCGGATTCTTAACCACTGCGCCACCAGGGAAGTCCTGTTTTCTTCGTATAAAGTCCTAGATATTATATAGAGGTAATTGATATTTTGGCTGTCAGGGAATTTGAGAATGAAGTTAGATCTTTTACTAACTGTTCACATTTTTCTAATTATCCTATTAAGCATTCTACATGTATTATTTCAGGTAATTCTTACACCAGTCCTGCAAAGTAGGTAGCTTTATCCCCATTTTACAGATGTAGAAATGGCTGAGAGCATAAATGAATAAAGAGAGCATAAATCTCTAAAGATACCATGTCTAGTAAATGACAAACTAGAATTTGAACCTGATTGATTTCAAAAGTCGTGCTCTTGACCCCTGTGCTCTACTTCGTGCCTGCATATTTCACTCTCAAAAGTTGATTGATTTGTTAAGGGTTATTATCAACCATGTAAGTTCACTGGGGGAATGAGAGACATTTTAGCCTTATTACTCCTAAATATTTTGCTACTATATTGCTAAGCTGATTTTTAATTTTCTTTTAACCATGGTCAAGCTAATAGGGTAGTGGTATACTTAAAAATTTTTTTTTGGTTGCCTTGGATAGGATACTGTGGTGCAGATATTAAGTCAATATGTTCTGAGGCTGCTTTGTGTGCTCTGCGTCGACGCTACCCACAGATCTATACCACCAGTGAGAAACTACAGTTGGATCTGTCTTCAATTAATATCTCAGCTAAGGACTTTGAGGTAGCTATGCAAAAGATGATACCAGCCTCCCAAAGAGCTGTGACATCACCTGGGCAGGCACTGTCCACCATTGTGAAACCACTCCTGCAAAGCACTGTTCACAAGATCTTAGAAGCTCTGCAGAGAGTATTTCCACAGGCGGAAATCAGAACTAAAAAGGCATTAGACTCAGGTATGAAACTTGATTGACCATTTAGTTTTCATAATCAGTAAAACTAAATGTTTTGTACATCCCTGTACAGTAATGTTTCTTTATAAAAGAGCCTCTTGAAAGGAATTTGGTCATGCTTTGCCTAGATATTTGAAAGAAATTTACTTCACAGATTGCCCTAGACCTAATCTAAGTTTGGAATGCATTTTTTTAATTTACTTGTTATTTATATCTACACAAACATTTTTGATTCTTAAAAAAATGTCATTGAAGTTCCTTGGTTTGCTAACTGAGGCATTACATGAAGATTTGCTTTGTAATTCAGAAAAGTTACTAATGCACACTTTTTTTGTTTACTTTATAGATATTTCTTGTCCTCTTTTAGAAAGTGACTTGGCATACAGTGATGATGATGTTCCATCAGTATATGAAAATGGACTTTCTCAAAAATCCTTTAATAAGGCAAAAGAAAATTTTAATTTTCTTCATTTGAATAGGTACACTTCCCTTAAAAATTAATATATATTTTTTCTTGTGTAAATTCCCTAAAACTAAATGAAATGATGTTTGAAAAGATAAAAGATGCCAGCCAATTGACTTTTTTAAAAAGTTAAAATATTAGAAAATTTTTTGTTGTTACAGTTGTCAGGATGGTAGAAACTATATGAAGTATTCCTAAAAATCTGTAGGGGTTGATTGTCTCCAAAAACCATATGAACCTTGCTGTTATGATTGGCCATATTGTCAAAACTTTTGACTTCTAAAGTTCATAATTGGTAATTGGGAGGGAAATTTAAACTTTTTTTCCTAAATCATAGGTTATTACTCATTTCTTTCAGAAATGCTTGTTATCAACCTATGTCTTTTCGACCAAGAATACTGATAGTAGGAGAACCAGGATTTGGGCAAGGTTCTCATTTAGCACCAGCTGTCATCCATGCTTTGGAAAAATTTGCAGTATACACATTAGACATTCCTGTTCTTTTTGGAGTCAGTGCTACATCTCCTGAAGAAACATGTGCCCAGGTAATTCATTGTTGCCCAGACAAATAAGCTGTAAGTCAAAGTAGTCTGCCAAAGACAAAATCTAGAATTGCCTCATTCTTTTTGTACTGTGTTTTTTGTCTTTCTGATTTCTAACTTCAGGTTTTCAAAATAGAACTATGCATAAGTGCTTAGCTATTTAAGAGTATGAGTTTAAATCCCTTTTCCACCACTTAACTTGCTATGTGACTTAGGAGTTATTAGACCTCTCTGCCCCATTTTCCCCATTTTCAAAATGGAGATAATAATAGTCCTTACCTTGTGTGGCTGTTGTGAGGAATGAGTAAAGTACTTAAAACAGTGACGGCTATGCAAAATAAAATTTTAATTTTCTTCATTTGAATAGGTACATTTCCCTTGAAAATTAGTATATATATATTTTTTCTTGTGTTAATTCCCTAAAACTAAATGAAATGATGTTTGAAAAGATAAAAGGTGCCAGCTAATTGATTTTTTTAAAAAGTTAAAATATTAGAAAATTTTTTGTTGTTACAGTTGTCATGATGGTAGAAACTATACTGTGTAAAGTATTCCTGAAAATCTGTAGGGGTTGATTGTTTCCAAAAACCATATGAACTATGCTGCTTCTGTTTTTGCTATACTAAAATTTTTTAAATGTTAAAGTCTTTTATATTTGTATTTTTATATTTAACCTTGGTTACCATAACAGAAAAGTCTTCTAGATTTCTTGAGCTGTTTTCTAATTGCTTGAAGCAATTATGTTTTTCTAAAAATGAGACTTTTATAAAACATTTAAAAACAAGATTGTGGGATTGGGGAAGCATTTTTAAAACTTGAGGGTTTTATATGACAATTCCGGGAAGTTAAACGTTGTTCCAGATTAATAAAGCATATAACTAATGTGCTGACTCTCTAATTGAATGTAATTTTTTTCTCTCTCTACTAGATGATTCGTGAAGCTAAGAAAACAGCACCAAGTATAGTGTATGTTCCTCATATTCACTTGTGGTGGGAAATAGTTGGACCAACACTTAAAGCCACATTTACCACATTATTACAGAATATTCCTTCTTTTGCTCCGGTTTTACTACTTGCAACTTCTGACAAACCCCATTCCACTCTACCAGAAGAGGTAATTTGGGAGAAATCATTATATTTTAAAAAGAGATATACTTAAGTAATAAGAATTTATGGAAAAAATTCCAAGTACTACAGAGGTGAATAAAATTATAAGGAAAAGTTTTCCTATTAAAGATACCATCGTTAGCTATTTGATACATGTGCTTGTTGGGCAGGATGGTGTATGTATATGTGTATGTATATAGTAAGACCATATTGTAAATTTTTTTTTCTCTAAATGGAATATGATGCATACTATTCTGTAACTTACTTTATATATCTTATGTATTTTTAATACATAAGTCTTATTTCTTTTAAGAGCAGCATAGCTTTTTCTGTTTTCTTGATATACCATAATTTATTTATCCAAATCCTTATTAATAGGATTTTAGTTATTTTCCAGTTTTTTTCCCATTGAACTGCTACAGTGAGCATTCTTGGGTTTTAAATTATATGAGCATTACTATGTAGATTTTTTAACATGCATTCCTAACAGTGGAATAACTATAGCTTAGCCAAAGAGGATGCACATTTGACATTTTTGATAGTACCAAATTACTCTCCTTCAAATTTGTGCCAATTTAGACAACTACCAGTGACAAAGTTCATTCTGCTTCTGCCTGTAATACTCTTCTCCTAGATACATAGAAAGTAAAGGTGTGATCCTTTATTTTTCTCAGATTTCTGCCTAGATATCACCTCAGAGGTCTTCCTGATCAGTTTCTCAATTACAGCAGTAACACCTCTGCCTATCACTCTCTTCTCCCTTACTCTGCTTTGTTTTTATCACTACTTGACATTAAATATTAATTTGTTTGACTCTATCTCTACTAGTAGAATGTAAAATATGTGAAATCAGGGACATTTTTCCACCTCTCTGTCCCCAGAGTACATAATAAGCATGTTGTAGTCTTGTGTGTCTGTTTTTAGAACATTAGTAGGAAGATAATTCAAATATTTTATTTTAAATATATTTACTGAGCACTTATTCTGTGACAGACATGGTTATAGGCATTGGGAATATAGCATTGAACAATATGGACAAAAATCTGTATCCTCCTAGGGCTTACATTTTAGTTGAGGGAGAGACAAACAAAAATAAAATATAATACCAACCTACCAGTATGGAGAAAAATTCAGCTAAGCAATGCCAAAAGAGTGTGGTAGGGTCACAGTGTTAAATCCGCTAGGTTAGCCTCACCAAGAAGATGACATTTGAGCAAATACCTGGAAAAGGTAAGGTAGTGACCCATTCGAGTATCTGAGGGACAGAGGTTGCTGGCAGAGGAAAAGCAAGTGCAAAAGCCCTGAAGGAAATGTGTGGTGTGTTGGGAAAATTGCAGAAAGTCTAGAGTGGCTAGAACAGAGGGAATAAAGGACAGAATAGAAGGAAATGATGTCAGGGAGTTATCAAAGGACCAGATTGTGTCCCTGATGGCAGTTTTGTAGTTGTGAATTCTTCAACTAAAAATTAAATAAACTGGGAAATGAACATTAAGTATATATTAATTACAGATTCTTAGGGTGGGAAGAGTCCTTAAAGTTTTCTACTTTAGTCATCTAGTTCTGGACTCGAAGTCTTTCTTTTGTGTAGAACACCTTCACAATTCATTTTGTTAGTTCTGAGTCCTAAGAAAAATCAACTTATTTTGAGAGGCTTCCATTTCTTAATCTCCATTTGTTTCCCACATAAAATAGAGAGCACGTCTATTCTGTCTTCATCATGAAAAGCTCTTTGTATGTTTGAATATGGTTTTGTGTTCATTTCTATCTCCTCACTCTGACCCAGGCTTCTTCACACTAAAAATTTCTTCTTCTATGATAAGGTATATTCCTTAGGATTATTAAATACAATAAAGTTTATTTCTTTCTCACTTAACAATACCAGGCAGATGACTAGATTGGCGGGTCCACCCTCCACCATGTAGTCATACCAGACACTGAGGCTGAGAGAGCTTTCTCATTTTCATCATGTGGCTTTCCAGGTTACTTTCATTCTGCCCAGCTGAAAGGATTGGCCTTCTTGTGCCTGGTCTGAAAGTGATACATATCATTTCCTTTCACATTCCATTGGCTAAAACTCACATAGCCATACGTAACTGTAAGGGAGACTAGGAAATATGATATAGCAGTGTGCCCAAAAGGAAGAGAACATGGAGTGTGGTAATAGCAGGCTCTGCTACACGTCACACATATTTTTAGTTTCTTCAAAATTCTAGTCACTCTCTTGAATGTCTTTCTCTTTATATTCCTTTTGAAAGGCTGTACCCAGAATGAATTAAGTACTCTAGCAATGTTCTGATTAACAGAGTAAAGAAGAATTGCTATGTAGTAGCCACATTAACCATTGATTTATTGTACTCACTGTCAATTAAAACTTTGTTAATTATTTCAAAGTTTAAAACGAAGATAAGTTTATACTCTTGGTAATAAGTAAGGCAAACTAGCTGAACTTTATAAAGACGTAGGGAGGGCTTCCCTGGTGGCGCAGTGGTTGAGAATCTGCCTGCCAATGCAAGGCACACAGGTTCAAGCCCTGGTCTGGGAAGATCCCGCATGCCGCGGAGCAAAAGGGCCCGTGAGCCACAATTACTGAGCCTGCGCGTCTGGAGCCTGTGCTCCGCAACAAAAGAGGCCGCGATAGTGAGAGGCCCGCGCACCGTGATGAAGAGTGTCCCCCGCTCGCCGCAACTAGAGAAAGCCCTCGCACAGAAACGAAGACCCAACACAGCCATAAGTAAATAAAATTAAAAAAAAAAAAAAAAAAAAAGACGTAGGGAGGTTGAAAAGCTGTCATCAGTTTAATCTTGGATAACTTTATCAAGAATGTGGGAATTTTGTACTCAAAAAAATTTTTTTAAAGATAGCTTCTTTGTTTTCTTATGGTAATATTTCCTAAGCATATCACTGTAAACTGAGTAAAGTATCCCAGTATCACACTGTACTGTAGGGTGGAATGGGCACTGGACCAGGAATTGCTCATTTTATAAAATGAATAGTCTATGTGGATACAAATAAGCAAGTCCGCTTTGAGCCTTATATAGTCTATGTAGTCCTTAGTGATCCAGTGATATTGTCTATGTAGCATTGGACTATAATATGTGAGAAGTACTGTGTATACCATTATTAGCTACATTAAAGTTTGTCCATCTCAAAACTGCAGTCAGAGTATCTATATGCATGAGTACTAGTGGACCCTAACAACTCAGCAGCATGGAAAAATGACAAAGAAAGTCATCAGTGGATTAGAAACTTTGATGAATCGTGAAAGACAAGCAGTGGGGATTAGATTGATACAGGTAACCACATTTTAAAGCATGTGCATGAAAGGACTGCTTTGAAAGATGGGAGTGGTTTCTAGCTCTGGTTCAGTGCTAGGAGGGAATTGAAAGAGTCTTTGGACAACTTTGGATTTTTTTGGCTTTCTTCACTTCTGGCCATGCCAGACAGCAGTCAGCTGAGTTGTTTGTCCTCAACTAGAGCAGTGAAGGTGGGCCCAAGGACTAGTGTGGCAGATCAGTGACTTATGTATAGGTACTGAATGGGAGGAGTAGGGAGACCCTGTGCCCAGAAGACAAATTACAGGCACATTCTGTGTCTAATATAGGCAAGCTTCTTTCATAATCACTGGAAGTAGAGCTAGAATAAACAGAAAAGGCACCTGTGGACAGTTGAAGATTTCAAAGGCAGAGATGAATTTATAAGTAAGCTTTTGAGGAAGGACAGCTCCATGGAAAGTCATATCCATGCATCAGCAACAGACTGTTGTGGAAAAGAACCAATTGAAGACATTATAAATGAAATAATTCCCCCCAAATAAAAAACCCCACAGGGCTAAAAAGAAGCAGACACAGATAAGAGTGAATTAGCAAGATGGAAGATCATGAGATCAGAAATTCTTATAGCAAATAATAAAAACAAGACAAAGATTTGAAAAGTGAGGAAGAAGTTAAAGGAAACAGAGGACATAGATTCAGGTCTAACATCTGTTTAATGGGATTTATGGGAGGAGAAAAATGTAGAAGAGAAAAATAGTCACATAATAGAACATTTCATAGAATTAAAGAATACCGTAATCTTCAGATTTAAAAGGTCCCTTGTTCTAACTGATGGGTATAAAAAGGCCCACATCTAGATAAAATTTCAGGACACCAAAAGTATAGAGAAAAATCTAAAAATCTTCCAAGAGAATAAAACATTACTAGAAAGGACTGAAAATCAAATTGCTTCTACATTCTCACTGGTATAATACCAGCTACTAAGGAGGCAACTGAGCAATATTTTCAAAGTTAGAAGGAAAATAATTTTGAACCTGTAATTTTCTTCCCAGCAAAGTTAGCATTTGAGTGAAAGAGCAAAATAAAGATATTTTTGAACATGCAGTGCCTAAGACACTATTACCCATAAACCCCTGACTGAAATAATTATTAAGGGATTATTTCTCCTCTTGGATTATTTTTATTTTGCAGAAGTTGCATATAAGAAGCAGTGAGCAAAGAAAACAGTAAAACTCGTCACAAAACTGTGCTAGTAACATTTTTTAAGGACTGTAAATCTAAGTTGATCTTGGTTCTGAACTCAAAACAGCAGGAAGGACATAGTGAAGGAGAATGAGGAAGTAAAAGCACATTCAGATTTGTATCTGATATGTAGATACTGATTAACTTCACAGTTTGGTAGGAAAAGAAGCTTAGAGATATGTCTGTTAAAACTTGGAACAATAAAAGAACAGAAATGCAGCATACAACTTCCAGGCCACCAGAAAGGGGGGAAAGGTACAAATTGCAATAGAAATATCAACAAAATAGATTCTAAAATTTAATGTAGAAGAAAAAACTGCTTGAGGGACTTCCCTGCTGGTCCAGTGGTTAAGACTCCATGCTTCTACTGCACAGGGCACAGGTTCAATCCCTGGTTGGGGAACTAAGATCCTGCATGCCACGTGGCATGGCTAAAAAAAAGTTCTTGAATTTCCAAGAAAATTTTGAAAAAGCCCACCAAATATGGTAAAGCATACCACAATGTTAGTGATTAAAACTGTGAATTTGGGCCAGAAATGACAAATTAATGTAATACAGTTCATTAGTAGACTCTTGTATACATAGCAGTTTAGTAAATGGATTAGCAAAAGGAGAGACTTATTTCATAAATGATGTTGTGTATGTAGTTTTCATAAGTTTGGAGCATGGAAGAACCTACAAAGCAGAAAATGCAAAAGCTGTGATGTAAATTTCTCTGTATCAGAGGTAGGCTGAACAAAGTACACAAACATCATACAAGGAATAAACATTATTATCCTCTAATAATTCTTGGAAAGATCTAGAGGTTTGTTTAGAAACATCCTTTTGAGACCTGTTTTGCCTTTATTCTTTTTTTGGTGGTAAAATATACATAATTTACCATTTTAACCATTTTTAAGTGTACAGTTCAGTGACATCAAGTACATTGCTTTAAGTTCGTTCATGATGTTGTGCAGCCATCACCACTATCCATTTCCAGAACTTTTTCATCATCTCAAACAGAAACTCTGTATCCATTAAACAATTATTCCTCATTCCTTCCTCTCCCAGCCCTTGGACACCTCTAGTAACTTTCTGTCTCTTTGAATTTACCTATTCTAGGTATCCTCATATAAGTGGAACATAAAGTATCTGTCCTTTTGTGACTGGCTTATTTCACTTAGCATAATGTTTTCATTGTTCATCCATGTTGTAGTGTGTGTTCAAATTTCATTCCTTTTTGGGCTGAATAATATTCCATTGTAGGTACATACCACATTTTGTTTATCTCTTCATCTGGTGATGAACATTTGGATTGTCTCTACCTCCTGCCTACTGTGAATAATTCTGCTATGATTATTGGTATACAAGTATCTGCTGAGTCTTTTATTTTTTTTCTTGCAGTTTTTTTGAATATACTGGGTTACATGATAATTTTGTGTTTAACTTTTTGAGGAACCGTCATACTGTTTTCTACAGTGGCTGCACCCTTTTACATTCCTACCAGCACAAGGGGTCTAACTTCTCCACATCCTTACCAATACTTATTATTTTCCAGCCTTTATTCTTACCGAAGAACCACTCATTCTCATATCTCACTTTGGGTTGTGAAGGTGAATTACTTGATCTCAACAAAACCCTTTAAGTAAAATATCACCATATCAGTTATTGTATGAATTATAGTTTGGAACCTTGAGTTCTAAAGAAGATCCCATGTTTTTAGTTCCTTATCTATTGCATACATGGTTTATATAATACATAAATTCAATATAAGTAAAAGATTTAAGAAATTATTTCTTTATTACGCAATTTAGATTGTCATTAAAAACGTGTACAGTAACCTACTGTGGCATTGAATGATTGATACATAGTAATGTGTGTGTATACATACATATGTATATAAAATGCATCTGTTTTCTTTTTTAAGGTGCAAGAATTATTTATCCATGATTATGGAGAAATTTTTAATGTCCAGTTGCCTGGTAAAGAAGAACGGACACAATTTTTTGAAGATTTAATTCTAAAGCAAGCTGCTAAGCCTCCTATATCAAAAAAGAAAGCAGGTTAGTTCCTGTATCAAAGTTAATATATAATAATTTTGAGAAAGTGGAAATAAAATATCAGTTAATGGCATTGCCATCTTCTAATATCAGAAGCTCAAAACCTCAGTTGAGGTTGATACCTCTTACTTACCTCTTAAAATCCCTATGTTTCCCATTAAAATAGACTAAAGTTCTTATTTATTTGTTTGTTTGTTTGTTTGTTTATTTAGGCTGTGTCGGGTCTTAGTTGCAGCATGCAGACTCTTAGTTGCCATATGCATGCGGGATCTAGTTCCCAGAGATTGAACCCCGGCCTCCTGCATTGGGAGCTCAGAGTCTTACCCACTGGACCACCAGGGAAGTCCCTAGACTAAAGTTCTTAAAGCATACAAGGCCTTTCATCGTATAGCCCTCATCTATGTGGAATTGGAGCTAGAATTCATAGCATAGCCCCAATCTGTCTTTCCAAGCGCACCTTTGGCACTTTTCTCTCCCCCACCTTTTTCCTTCCAAAGCACTCCATCTTTAAACCATACACAGCATATTGTGTCTTTTCATAATTTCATTCATGCTTCCTTCTAGTATAACTTATTCTTTCTTCCCTAACATCTAGACAAAATTAATTTATTACCTTTATGATGCACTGTACTTTTTTCATACTACTAATATGATATTACAGTGATGTTATAATTATGTCTCTTACTCCCTTAATAGATTGCCAACTTACTGGGGCAGCACTCTCATATTCCCTTTTTTATCCTTATTACTTATTAGTGCAAATCTGTTTAAACAAAATTAAACTTTTGTTATATTTGAAACATACCACAATTTTTTGTTAGTTTAAAAATTAAGGGGCTTCCCTGGTGGCGCAGTGGTTGAGAATCTGCCTGCTAATGCAGGGAACACGGGTTCGAGCCCTGGTCTGGGAGGATCCCACATTCCGCGGAGCGGCTGGGCCCGTGAGCCACAATTACTGAGCCTGCGTGTCTGGAGCCTGTGCTCCGCAACAAGAGAGGCCGCGATAGTGAGAGGCCCGCGCACAGCGATGAAGAGTGGCCCCCACTTGCCACAACTAGTGAAAGCCCTCGCACAGAAACGAAGACCCAACATAGCCATAAATTAAAAATAAATAAATAAATAAAAATTAAAAAAAAAAAAATTAACTAGTAAAAATGACTTTTTAGGGCTTCCCTGGTGGCGCAGTGGTTGAGAGTCTGCCTGCCAATGCAGGGGACACGGGTTCGAGCCCTGGTCTGGGAGGATCCCACATGCCGCGGAGCAACTAGTCCCGTGAGCCACAGTTACTGAGCCTGTGCGTCTGGAGCCTGTGCTCTGCAACAAGAGAGGCCGCAATAGTGAGAGGCCTGCGCACCGCGATGAAGAGTGGCCCCCACTTGCCGCCCTAGTGCAGAAACGAAGACCCAACACAGCCATAAATAAATAAATAAATAAATAAATAAAATTTTTTTAAAAAATGACTTTTTAAAAAATTAGAATATTCTTGTCTTGGAAATATGCATTTTAAAAATTTTAATAGACTCTTAAATGATCTTAAAATGGTAATGATTTAGGAATTAGCACTCCAAATTACAAGTTAGCGATTATTGCTGGCGGGGGCGTGTAGAGGTCGAGATTATGGTACCTGTTTAGTATTCCAAATCCTCTGATTCCTGGCAAATACAAGGAGGATAATCCCTGAGAGCTTGTCTACTTTGTGTACTGAATTGTTTGTCACCCTTGATATGGTGGGAGAGTGGTAACTAAAATCTTCCATTCATGTAAAGTTTTGCAGGCCTTGGAGGTACTCCCTGTAGCACCACCACCTGAACCAAGACCATTGACAGCAGAAGAAGTGAAACGACTAGAAGAACAAGAAGAAGATACATTTAGAGAGCTAAGGATTTTTTTAAGAAATGTTACACATAGGCTTGCTATTGACAAGCGATTCAGAATATTTACTAAACCTGTTGACCCTGATGAGGTATTAATTTAATCTTTGGATCAAAATGCTTCAGAATTAGAGACTATTTGACTAGTTTATGTGGTTCCCTCTGTATACTGTGATCTTGTTTTCTGTATTTGGAAACATACCAAGTAGTGTCCTTCAAGAGCTATGTAAAGCATTTTCCTTGCCTGCAGAGCATAGACAATTAACTTTGCCCAACTCAAATGTTGTAGAAGTAATTTGAGAATGTCTTAATGCTACATTATATTACTGTGACCTACACAGTTAAGAATGAGGTCCTAAGTTGACATTGAAGGGTGGGTGGCATTTGGATGAGGAAAGAGGTTTAGGATGTTACTGGAGATATAGGTGCCCAAGAATAAGAATAAATACAAAACAAAACTCGCCTTAAATAGAGTCACAGTTTTGTATTAATATATTTTCATTATATCTTATGTATTTATTCTCTCTCCTTTATTTTGCCTGGTAGAAAAACTTGACTCAAATTTTTTACTGTTCAGAGTTAATTTAGTGATTTGGTCATTTGCTTGAATTTTAGGTTCCTGATTATGTCACTGTAATAAAGCAACCAATGGACCTTTCATCTGTAATCAGTAAAATTGATCTCCACAAGTATCTGACTGTGAAAGACTATTTGAGTGATATCGATCTAATCTGTAGTAATGCTTTAGAATACAATCCAGATAGAGATCCTGGAGGTGAGCATTACTGGTTTTGTTTTTCTTCCTCAGGGGGTGGAATGGGGGCTGCTAACGCTTAGTGGCGGGTGATTTCATACTAGGTGCTATATTATAAACATTTTATATTCACAGTGCCATTCAGTCCTCAACAACGGTATCCTCATTTTACAGTTGAGAAAAATGGAAGTTTAGAGAGGTTAAAAAACTTACTCAAGGTCATACCATCTGGAAGTGGCAGAGGCAGAATTCAAATGCAGGTTTCTTTCACTCCAAAACAATTATATGATATAGCCTCTAATGAAACACAAAATTGCATAACAACTTAGCTTGTTTCCTTTGTTTATCAATGTTCTTTCTCAAAGTTGAAAAATTAAAGCTCTCTGTAATAAAATAAGTTTGAAAGGATTTTCTTAGTTAAGACCATTATAAATTTTATTACAAAAGTAATATAGCATAATACTTGCTAACAGTAATACTTAAAAAACTAAGTCACCCATTTCCTTTCTCCAAGGGTGGACACTGTTAAGTTTGGGGATATCTTTCCAGACCTTTTCGATGCGTAGAATGCATTCACGTTCTACCTCACATACCCAGTCCGTTAAATAAAATGTATAAAGTAAGGGATTTTTAAGTGATATATTTGTTCATATTTATAATGATATATTCAAATATCTATATGTTTGTTATAAACTTGTTCATTTCCAAAAAATATTCTCTCAGGTGCTTTTTCCTAGCTTCCTATTCTTGCTTTATGGATGCTGTGCCCTTAACTGTCTTAGTGGATAATTTTTTTTTAATAGTTCTATTTCCTGCATTGGCTCTCTCCTCCAGTACATTGGCATTCTGTTTTTAAATTTGTAGTGCTTATAAATTAGATTGATTTCCACCACTAAGAGTTTCCTCAACAATTTAAAAGCTCACTGTTCTTCCCTTGCCAGTCTTCTGCCCACACCTTCCCTAGACTTTATCCTGTAGTTCAGAGTTCTGGAGGTAAGCAGTGGGAAACAGGCTACCAAGTTGGGAATACCCCTTAACTGTAGAAAGAAGGAAGCATTTATCCTGGAGGAAGAGGGCTTTTTCTGTTTCATTGCAGTCATACTGCCGCTGCTTCCCTTTTCGTCCACTGTGACAATCTAAAATTACTTTAGAGCAGTGGTGTTCACACTTTAGCTACCATCAGCATCTCCTACAGGACATGTTAAGATGCAGCTTGCTGGGCCTCACCTCCACAATTTCTGATTCTGTAGATGCAGGGCCGGAGAATGATGTGCATTCTGACAAATTCCAAGGTTTTGCCAATGCTGCCACACTCCAGGAACCAATGAACTTTGCCTGGCCTTTCTTCAGGCCATGTTAGAAGCCCCCAGCAACATCCCTTCTGTTACTACAGCTGTTCCTGTCAACTATGAACTGAATATCGTGTGAATTTTGCAGCCTACTGCCCTGTGAGGGGGACTGATCCAGCTTTTCAAGCAAATTTACATTCACTTATTATCTGCCTGTTGCCTCAAGGCATTTTCCAGTTTACAGTGCTTACACTCAGTTTTGGATTTTTTTCTAGTGTTTCCTATGTAGGGTTGCTGTTTCATTGTCTTTGTTTAGTTTCTCTGTCAATGTAATAACATCCTCTATATCTCTTCCAAAATTGTTTTACATCCCTAGTTCACTCATGACACTGATAGCCTTCCTTGCTGTTTTGTGTCATTATGTTGTTTAGTTTTGCTACTAATTGATTCTTATATTTTCTCTGGTATTTCAAAGGGATCTGGATAGGACAGGGCAATGAAATTAGGTTTAGTCTGCCGTGTTGAATCAGATGTCCAGAACATTAGATTAACATCAAAAACAGAAATAACACAATTCCAGTAACTTTTACTATTCATGGTGGAAGTAAAAAAGGAATTGTAACGGCTATAATCTTAGCCCAACATATGGTGTTAATTTTTGTTACATTAGCAAAAGGAAAACATTTTAAAATTCTTTATTCATTCCATAGATCGTCTTATTAGACATAGAGCCTGTGCTTTAAGAGATACTGCCTATGCAATAATTAAAGAAGAACTTGATGAAGACTTTGAGCAGCTTTGTGAAGAAATTCAGGAATCTAGGAAGAAGAGAGGTAGGAAAATGATTTGATATCAGAAAAAGATGCTTTAGATGTGTTGAGTCCTTTTAATTAATTGTTTATGTAATTTTCAAATCTGGAAATTTGATTTGATATTCCACATGTCTGTTTATAAGGTTGTAGCTCTTCCAGATATGCCCCATCTTACTACCATGTAATGCCAAAGCAAAATTCCACTCCTGCTGGTGATAGAAGACCAAATCCAGAGCAAAATGAAAAGCTGAAGACCCCCAGTACTCCTATGGCTTGCAGCACTCCTGGTAAGTGCACTTATGTAAATTTTACTTACAAAACTATAGCCTTTATTCTCCTCTAATGCTGTTTACTTTTTCCATCAGTTTCCTTTGTCTATATTGATGCAGCGAATTATGTTGATTTCATTAACAGTAAGGCAACTTTGCATTCTTGAAATAAATCCAGGCTTGCAATAAAGTACCACTTGCAATCCCAGTTTACCTTTCACCTCTCAGTTCACAATCTAACTGTGGTATGACTTGATTTGAAACTGACTTTTATTTCCTATAAATGCTAGTCTGTTTCCTGTTCCTCTTTATTCTTAGGGTATAACTCCTTGGAGTACCAACCCAAATCCTGTGGGGTTCCTGAGACCTCTCCTCTTTGGCAAGCTCTTACTTCCAGTTTTTGCTGTTTAAGCTCCATGAATTTCAGACTGTCCTCAGCTTCTTAGCCTCTCAGCTATTCATTTGTTTTCCCAGATTTTGGTGCCATAATTCCTCAATGCTTTTAAACAGAATGTTCATAGAGACAGTATTCAGTGGGAGCAGCCCAAATGCAGATCAACAGTAGAATGGAAAAATATGGATTATTATACAAAAGTGAAAATTATTAAACTTCAAGTACATACAACAGTATGGATGAGTCTCCCAAACATAAGGTTGCAGTGTGCTTATACTGCGTCTAGTCTAGGCAGAATGTTGAATCTCTGTATAGTGTAGTTTCTTCATCTGTAAAATGATGTCGATAATGGTAGCAAACCTGATCAGGTTAAAGTGGAATTTCAGTGAGTTAGTACATATAAAGGCCTTAGAAGAGTTCCTACTATACGGTAAGCACTCAGTACATGTAAGCTATTTTTAGTCTTGCCCTTCCTTCAGTTCATTCCTTATACTACTGCCAAAGTGACCTTTGTAATATATGCATCAGACAATTCATGTCATTGCCCTCCTTAAAATTACTTGATTTTTAAAAAAATTATTCAAGATAAAATCCAAATTCCTTAGAATGACAGGTCATTGACCACTTTCTACCTTCTCACAGTATTCTCTACTTTTGTTTGTATATTCCAACCATACAATACTATGGTGATATCTCAGGTTCTCCTCTTAATATCGCAGGAGGTATTTTTTTCTCCCACTTACTTAGACTTTAAAAAATTGTTGAATGTTCTCTTACCCTTTTTCTTTAAATTATTTGAAGCTCAGTTGAAGAGAAAAATCCGCAAAAAGTCGAAGTGGTACTTAGGCACCATAGCAAAACGAAGGAGGATTTCACAGGCAAAAGATGATGGCCAAAATGTCGTAGATGACAAAATTGAGAGTGATACAGAGGAAAATCAAGATACAAGTGTAGACCACAATGAGGCTGGAAACACAGGGGAGTCTTCAATGGAGGAAAATGAAAAGCAGCAAAACGCCTCTGAAAGCAGAATAGAATTGGGAAATAATAATTCAAGTACTTGTTTTGAAAATCAACTTGAAGAATCTGGAAAGACTATAGCATGTACAGAATTGAGGAAAGATAAGATCGCTTGCAATGGAGATGCTTCTGGCTCTCAGATAACAGATATTTCTGATGAAAATGAAGCAAAAGGTAAGTCTCAGTCAAGCAACTTACTAATTTTAAAAGATGTTTCATTCAAAGTTCTTAAATAGTTAATTACCATCTCAGTTTACTCCTTTTTCCTTGTCTTTCAGAGTACAGGAGTTAATTAGGGAAAATAGCATTATCTTTAATAACTATTGAGCTAGTAAATCACTATTGTTAAAAGCACACTATAGCATCAAACAGACCTGGATTTGAGCCTGTAGTCTACTGCTTAGTAGCTTGTGACCTCGGTCAAGATTCTTGACCCATCAGCCTCAGTTTTCTCATTTGCAAAATTGGGGTAGATAGTTGCTGGGTAATGAGATATTCTGACGATTGAATAAAGTAATTCATCTAAAGCATGTAGCAAAGTGCTTGGCTATACAATTTTTAAAAGCTGGCAGGATACCCTCTCATTTTTAAGCAAGATAAGCAGTTTCATGTGATTTCTTGCTGAGTGATGTACAACAACTGTTACTCACCCCCATCATTCCTCTATCCCTACTGTAGGTTTAGTCCAAGGTTATTTATATTTATTCTAATGATCCTGCTCCCAAAGTCTTTCATGTAGAATTGTTTCCTGTCTGCACCTTTTTGGACCTTTGGCATTAGATTTGTTTGGTTTTTGGAAAAACCAAACATTATTTAGTCTTACAAAGCAAAAAAAGGGTAACAGGGTCAAAAATTTATTTTGGTCAAAAACAAGTATTGACTAAGTTAATGAGACTGGTTTTCTTCAGTGGCTTATATGCTGTAGATAAATCTTTTCCAAGTACTTCCTTAAAATGAGTTCTCCTGTGTTTGAGTAATCTTAGAATGGTCTAGGATATAGCCTTTCCGATGTGGATATTTTAAATGTTAATCCTCTGGCTGTATAATTTAGTATGTTTTGTTTAGGTTCAAAGTTTATTTTTTCTTTTATCATTATCTTTTTTAAAAGGACACTATTTAATGAGACAGGTACCTGTTTACATGTCAGGAGATTTGGGTTCTTGTCCTGGCTCTTAGAACAGTTAGGTATGTTGACCATAGAAAAGTCTTCACCTTTCTTTGGCCTTATTTTTCTCATCTCTCAGTGAGTAGATTGTTCTAGATCAGGGATAGGCAAACTTTGTCTGTAAAGGACCAGATAGTCACAACTATTCAGCCCTGCTGGAGAAGCCACATTGACACACATATGTAAAATGGGCATGGTTGTGTTCTAAGAAAACTTTAATTATGGCGTAATTAAATCCAGATTTAGCCTATGCGTAGTAGTTTGCAACTCCTATTCGAGATTACTGAAGCCCCTTCCAGCTCTTAAATTCTGAGTTTTATGCCTAAATAGGAGACAGTCTAATCTGTTGAGGATCCCTTGAAATACTCTATTTGAGAAAATATTTCTGAAATGTCCTTTTTTTTTTTTTTTTTTGGCCGCGCTGTGTGGCATGCAGGTTCTTAGCTCCCCGACCAGGGTTTGAACCTGTGCCCCCTGCAGTGGAAGCTCAGACTCCTAACCACTTGGACCACCAGGGAATTCCCTGTCCTTAATTTTTGAGTGTGTAAATGGCAGCATCTTAATCTCACAGCAGAGTCAATAAACCAGAACAGGGGTTTGTGTCTAAGTAAATATGTCCTGCTCTTTAATCTGCCTGATATTTATTTTGGGTATTATAAAGTGTCTGTGAAACAAACAACAGTTATTTATTTTTTCATTCTAGAAATGTGTGTCCTGCGGATGACTCGAGCTAGACGTTCCCAGGTAGAGCAACAGCAGCTCATCAGTGTCGAAAAGGCTTTGGCGATTCTTTCTCAGCCGACACCCTCCCTTGTTGTGGACCCTGAGCGATTAAAAGTATGTAAATTGAAATCGTAATGCTTTCATTGTGCAGATTAGAAACATGACCCACCAAAAGAGGGATTGTAATAGTATATTGTATCAATTTGGCATGTAATAAATAATGATCTTTTATGAAAGGATAAACTTGGTATAGAATAACTTTCATAAAGGCAGTGGTTGGAGATGGCTAGGATGTTGATATTATTGTTTTTAACATACTTGTCTATGTCACTGATCCCATACATTGTTTTTACGACCATTACATATGACCATTTTAGTTGGTTTTTACTTAACAAAAACATGCAACCATGGTTAACTATGAGGTAATGGAATATCAAGGTACGACCAGACTTGAAGAATCACAGAAATTTATCAATAGTAAGTCTGTTTCAGTCATGACAAAAAAACACTTTTTGTAAGAAATTCCTTTTTGTAAGAAAAGAACCCTGATGTGGTGAGGTAGTTCATCATTTATGTACTGTCTCTTTTTATTTCACATAACAGAATTGATTATAATGTACTCATAGTGCCATAAAATGTTCTGCAAAAATGTTGCCTTTTTTCCTGTTAGTCTAATTTGAGATTATTTTTTAATTTGTCTCTAGTGATGTATGGCTAGAATTGAAATTGGCAACCTCCTCAGCTGTAGTTTTTAGGCTGAGAGGCCAGAGTCATAGAATGTTGATAACATTAACTTACAGCTCAATGTCAGAGTCACTATCAGAGGCTGCAGTGTCTCATTAGATGACTTGGTCTGCCTTCTCTCTGGCTTATATGCTAAAAATGCCCCCAAATCTTCAAAATTAAAATATCTCAGGGAATTTCTCTCACATATGTAACACTTACGTTTTCTTTTAGAATCTTTTGAAGACTGTTGTTAGAAAAAGTCAAGAATACAATATTTTTCAGTTGGAAAATTTGTATGCTGTAATCAGCCAGTGTATTTATCAGCATCGCAGGGATTATGACAAGACAACACTTATTCAGGTAAACTAATATATATGAGAAGTTAACACATGATAAAAATTTTTAAATACCGTTTTTTTAATGTGTGGATTATGGATTATTTCTAGGTATAACTGTGTTCTGTGCTTTTTTAAATCTAGCACTTAAATTAGTTTGTGTTTCTTTAATAAGCAGTGGAACACTGTATTATCTGTAAACTATGAAAAATCTATTTTGTGTGTATATTGATGAAGATATATAGTTCCTTTTTAAGACAGACTTAACATAGACCTATTTGTCTTTACTTAATCTTGCTTTATAGTGGGCATTCAAGTACTAATGTTTAAAAATAGAGGTTGGCTGATACCTATATAGTATTTTATATATATATATATAAAACTGGTATCTACTATATACCTATTAGCATGTAATATATATAGTATTTAGTATATCTAATAAAGTATACTATGGTACCTACACAGAATAATATATATGTAACAGTAGTACCTACAAAATATAAAGTATTAATATCTATATGTACACCAATGCCTTGATTAATAACTGTATGAATTTAATGTAAGATGAAAGCATCTCAGACTTACTTCAAAGAGGTTTAAATAATGAAGTCCCGTCAGTGATACCAGTCTATGTGATAGTCATAAACATGAACAAAGTTTCTGTTTCACTATCAGATATATACATGGATAATAATATCCTTAAGGTTGTTTACTGCAAAAAAAAAAAAAAACCCCAGCAATGGAGTCATGTTTCTTTGATTTTTTCCATATTGAAACTTGCTATTTTTCCTTCCTATCCTTTATCTAGAAAATGGAGCAAGAGATAGAAAACTTCAGTTGTTCCAGATCATGATGTCATGGTACCAAATATTCTTTATATTCCGTTCCTATTTAATTCACCTTTGTCATGTTGACACAACTGATGCAAGATGAAATCCTGCATCTTTAAGGAAAAGATTAAAATAGTAAATAAAAATATTTAAACTTTTCTGGTATTTATGTACATGTGTAAGATAAATTACAGAGATAACTGATAAATATTGGAATTTTCATTGAGTCACTGTAGTATAGTATTCCTGTGGTTATCAGTAGTTAAAGTGTGGCCAATTCTTAATAAAGTTATTTTGATAACTAATGTTTATGGCACTTAAGAGTAATTAGTGACATTGACATTCTTTTGTTTTAAGCACTTTTAATTTTATCCTTCCTAAAAATAGTTTATTGTGTCAGACTAGAAACTTACTTAACCATTGTCTCTTTGCCATCATTTGTCATCTTTGTTTTCTTCAATGCCCATCTCCCATCTGCCTTTAGCGTCCCCGCCTGTTCACTTAAAAGCTAGTGTTCAAGTAGTGATTTGCAGGAGGGCCCTTGAACAACTTCTAGCTGCACCACAATTCTGTACTTGAAGGTCAAAATTAATGCTTTTTAGATAAACATTTTTTATAATTCTCATTTGGATTAATAAAAATTTTAAATATTTTTTGGTTTACTTTTATGATTATATATACAACAAATATATTAATGACTACTTTGTTAAACATCTTTTTAATAGCACGAAATTTTTATATTTGAAAACTATTTATATCCTTCTAAATGTGTTTAGGTTGTAGTCTATAGATACCTTTTATATACAATTATGTAAATATTATAAATTTTGTATTAATGATACCAAAAATACATTTCTTTCTTAAAGCAATAAAAACATTCACTGCCATGCATATTCACTCCCTTCCCCCCCTACCACCATGGTTTTTCTTTTTAGGAGACATTCTACTATTAGTTTGTGAAATAGCTTCTGTTGGAAACTTCTTTTGAGGGGAATAGGGGATAATGATCTCATATGAGAGATTCTGGATTCTAATACAGTTTCTGAGTTAAACTGCCTTTTGTTGTCGGTTTATCTGGATATTGTATTTAAAGCCTTCTAAAACTCAATTCAGATACCTTAATTAGTAGATACTGTCTTATGTAATGCGTGATGCAATGCGAGTCACTGAAAACGTTTAAGTACCTGTATATTCCTGGATTCGCATAGACACACACGTACTCATTTTTAGTGAAGTTTATTATAACTTATTCTAGATGCATTTTTTATAACTAGGATTTTATTTTATATGTCTAGCTTCTGTAATAAATTTTAAAGGTGAAAATTGCTTCTCAATGTTGTTTCTGTTTCTTAATTATTTTAAAATAATTCAGTGCAAAACAGTTGCAAAAATTTGTTTTATTACTGTGCATAATTTAAAATGCTGTTGACACTGAGATGTGTATATTCTTTAGCTACAAAGACTAATCTGCTTCCGGTCCTTTTCATGACATACTGTCTGCAGACGTGGGAAGTAATATATCTACATTCCTATGTAGACTTTCAAAACCATGCTGAAATTGCAAACCTAGAATTTTTTTTCTCATTTTTTTGCTTAAAAGTGCAATCAGGCTATAGTAATTAGGCAAGAAAAAGAGATAAAAGGCATATTCACAGATGATCTTATATATAGAAAATCCTAAAGAATCCACAAAACATCGGTTAGAGCCAATAAATACCGCAAAGTTTCAGGATAGAATATCAGCATAAAAATCAGTTGTATTTCTGTATACTAGCAATGAACGATCCAAAAAAGGAAACTAAGAAAACAATTCCATTTACAATAGCACCTAAGACAATAGAACACCTAGGAATAAATTTAACCAAGGCAGTGTAAACTTGTACACTCATGACTAAAAAATGTTGCTGAAAGAAATTAAATAAGACCTAAATAAATGGAAAGAGATCCTGTATACATGTATTGGAAGACTTAATGTTGTTAAAATGGCAATGTTCCCCAAAGCAATCCGCAGATTCAGTGCAATACCTTTCAAAGTCCCAATGGCCCATTTTGCAGAAATGGGAAAGTCAGTCCTAAATTCATAACGGAACTGCAAGGGACCCTGACTGGCCAAAACAATCTTGAAAAAGAAGAGAAAGTTGAAAGACTTATACTTTCTTTATTCCAAAACTTACACGAAGTTACATTCACAAAACAGTGTGGTACTGGCATAAAGGACAGACAAATTTAAGAGCTAAAACTATAAAATCCTTAGAAGAAAACGTGACCTTGAACTTGGCAATGATTTCTTAAATATGGCACAAAAAATAGCAACTAAAGGAAAATTGGATAAATGGTATTTCATCAAAATTATAAACCTTCATAGTGCTTCTACAGATAGTATCTATACTATAATTATTATATAATTATGTAATTTAATATGATACTATCTTAAAACTCAACAAGAAAAAGACAATCCAGCAACGGATGTTTCTGATGACTTAACAGTTTTGAGGAGTACTGGTCAGGTATTTTGGAAGATCTCCCTCTGTTGGAATTAGTCTGTTTTTCTCATGATTAGACTGGGATTATGGGTTTTGGGGAGGAAGATCACAGAAGTAGAGTGATCATATCAAGGTTACTTACTATCATTGTGAGTTATGACTGTTGATTGACCTTGATCACCTGGCAGAAGCAGTGTTTCTCAGGTTTCTCCATTGTAAAATTACTCTTTGGGTACTGTGCTCTGGAGGAAGATCGCTGTATACAGCCCAGTCTTAAGGAATGAGAAGTTATGCTCTCCCTTCGCCTTTTTTTTTTTTTTTTTTTTTTTACTGTTTCTATCAGGGATCCCTATAAGTGTACACCATGGGATCAAATTGAGATTATTTCAGTCCCACTTATCTTCTCTTCAGTACAACCTCCCTGCCACATAACACACACACAATACATTTTTGCTCAAAGTAATGCAATTGAGAGATTTCCCCATAATAAGAGAGACTTTATTAGGACTTGAGTGTAAGGTCACTACTTGCTGAGAGATACTGTATGTGGGGGTAAAAACTCTATTTTTTACTGACGTAGAGTTGATTTACAATGTTATGTTAGTTTCTGGTGTACAGCAAAGTGATTCAGTTATACATATATTTCTGCACATCTGTGTTTCCTTTTACCTGGTGCCTGGAAAAAATTAATATTTATAGTTTTAAAATATATTTATATATTATTATATGTATTAAATATATATATAAGCAGAGAAGGGCAGAAAATGCTCTCACCCCTTTCCTTCCAGAGACCTTTCCTAGAAATTGTGCACACTTCCCTTTTTTATCTCACTGGCTGGAACTTAGTCACATGGCCCCATTTTGTTGAGAGAGAGCGAGGGAGAGGGAGGGAGAAAGGAAATAGCTGGAATTCCAGAAGCTATCTTGGACTGTGAGGTGACCTTAAAGATGGAAAGATTCAGGGACTATAATATTTCTAAATTCAGGACTTGTTGCTTATAGGAAGTAAAAGCTGAAAAAGTAAGGAGCCACTGAGTCCTTGAGCACACAAGTGGCATGGTCAAATGGACTTGAAAGCTTTTCTTAGATGGTCTAGAAAAGTGACAGGCTAGAGGCAGGAAAGTCAAAAGAAAGACTTAGAAGGCATATTTGTAAAGGCTTAGTAAGACCTTGATTAGTAGTACAGTGCATATTAAAGATAATTCCATAGTTGTATACATAAGCCCCCTGGGGATTGGTGGGGATATTCATAGTAATACAGAAAAGTTGCCAGTTTCAGAGATGAGTTGAATACAATTGAAAACATTTTGATTTTCAGGTAATATGGGGAGGCAGAAGAGAGTACAGTCTTTATAGTCCATATTTTGAACATAATTGTTGTGGTGGGCTGAAAAATGGCCACCAGAAAGATATCTTCATCCTAATCCCTGGAACCTGTGAATGTTTCCTTCTATGGCAAAACAAAAAAGGAAAGGGTTCTTGAGATATAATTAAGGATCTTGAGATGGGGAGATTATTCTGGATTGTGTGGACCCTAAATGCAATTATGTATCCTGATGAAAGGGAGACAGAGGGAGGTTTTAAAGAGAAGGCAGTGTGACCATCAAGTCAAAAATTGACATCAGGGACTTCCCTGGTGGCACAGTGGTTAAGAATCTGCCTGCCAATGCAGGGGACACGGGTTCGAGCCCCGGCCCAGGAAGATCCCACATGCCGCAGAGCAACTAAGCCCGTGCACCACAACTGCCGAGCCTGCGCTCTAGAGCCCGTGAGCCACAGCTACTGAGCCCACGTGCCACAACTACCGGAGCCTGCATGCCTAGAGCCTGTGCTCCGCAACAAGAGAAGCCACCGCAATGAGAAACCCACGCACTGCATCAAAGAGTAGCCCCTGCTCACCGCCAACTAGAGAAAGCCCGCATGCAGCAATGAAGACCCAGCGCAGCCCAAAAAAAAAAAAAAGAAAGAAATTGACATCATGTGGCCACAAGCAAGAAAATGCTGGCAGCCAGCCACCAGAAGCTAGACAAAGCAAGGAACAGATTCTCCCCTCGTTCCTCTAGAGGAGTGCAGCCCTGCCAACATTTTGATTTTGGCCTAGTGATATTGATTTTGTACTTCTTGCCTCCAGAATTGTAGGAGTTATAAGTAAATGATGGTGAGAGGGGCTTCCCTGGTGGTGCAGTGGTTAAGAATCCGCCTGCCAATGCAGGGGACACGGGTTCGAGCCCTGGTCTGGGAAGATCCCACATGCTGCGGAGCAACTAAGCCTGTGCTCCGCAACAAGAGAAGCCCTCAGTGAGAAGCCCGCGCACCGCAACGAAGAGTAGCCCCCAGGGACTTCCCTGGTGGCGCAGTGGATAAGACTCCGCACTCCCAATGCGGGGGGCCTGGGTTCGATCCCTGTTCAGGGAACTAGATCCCACATGCATGCCGCAACTAAGGAGCCCGCATGCTGCAACTAAGGAGCTGGTGAGCTGCAACTACGGAGCCCACCTGCCGCAACTAAGACCTGGCGCAACCAACTAAATAGTAAAAATTAAAAAAAAAAAAGAGTAGCCCCCGCTCGCCGCAACTAGAGGAAGCCCGCGCGCAGCAACGAAGACCCAACGCAGCCAAAACTAAAGTAGAATTAAAAAAAAAAAAAATGATGGTGAGAAAGAGCAACTCATCTCCCCTTGAGATGAGTCTTCCTCGGAAGATGAGGTGGTCATATGAGAGTAAGATGAGGAAGGAAATTACAGAGGTTCTGAATCAATTTTATATGAAGGGGAATTTCTCACCTTGGAATAGGAGTGCTACACGTTTCAAAGCAAAAGGAAGGAGGTTTTCGCTTTTTAAGAAAATATTTGTTCAGGGAGAAGGGCATGATTGGAATAGGGCATAGCTGGCTGCTAAAATGCTTCTTCAAACTGCACTTACTAAGGGGACTAGTGACTGCCTTTTTGCTGACTCAAATGTGCACTTCTTGGTCTTTTTCTTACTCTACTTCTCAGCACCATTCTATGTGATAGAACACGTATATGTTTTGAAACAATTTTTTTCTCCTGCCTGTTGGACACTACACCCGTGTGGTTTTCTTTCCAGATTCCAGAGCTGCTCTTTTTTTTTTTTTCTTGTGGTGGCCTTCTTTCTCTACCCTTAGTCTTCATGTTGTTCTCTAGAGCTTGGTCCCAGGCTCTCTTTTCACTCTGCACTCTTTCTCCACATGGTGTTCCTTGCTCTTAAGGCTTTGAGTATCACCTGTATACTACCAACTACTCCCAAATTTATATCTCCAGGCCGTATCACTTTTCTGAACTAAAGGCCAGTATTTCTTGATCTTTCCCTGAAACCTGCTGCTCCTCCAGAGTTCCTTTTATCAATAAATGCCGCGAGCATGCACCCAAATGCCAAAGCCAGAAGCCTCACGCTTCCCTCCCCTTCAGCATCCAGTCAATTGCCAAGTCCTGATTTTCTGCCTCCCAAATCTCTCTCAATTCTTTCCACTTCCTCTAGTAGCTCTCTCAACCCATTGAAATCACACGCCTGTACTACTGCAAGAGCCTCCTGATTGGTCTGGCTTCTAATCTTGCCCCCTGCCATCCATTCTCCACTCAGTAGCCAAAATATTCATTTCAGGAACTCAAATCTGATACCATCATTTTTTCATACTCAGTGTTTCCCATTGCAGATCCTTGTTATGGCTCCTGCCTACCTCTCAGCTTCCTCTCGCCACTCCTCCCCTGGCTCACGACACTCTAGCCACAATTAGACTTTTTTCACTTCTTTTTTCCTACCTCTGGGCTTTTTCATGTGTTGTTCCCTTTGTCGAGAATGCCCTTCCCTTCCCCAGTGCATTTCTAACTCCTACTCCTATCCTCTATTTCTCAGCATGAAAGTAACTGTTTTAGAGAAGTTTTCCTGACCCCCCTCAATCTAAATGCAGTTTCCTATGTTAATCTATCATTTAATCTCTAATAGTCTTACATGACACAATTTTTGCTGTATATTTTCTAATGTTTATTTAATGTTTATCTCACCACAAGATCATAGGCTTTTTAAAGTCAGGAGCTAAGTTTGTTTCGTTTTTATGATTATAGATCTAGCACTTACATAATAGGTTCATGGTTGACAATAAATAATCAGTTGACTTAATGATTGTGTAATGGATAAGCAGAGCAGAAGATTAAGGAGCAGAATAGGAAGATATGAAGTTGTTAGGAATAGAGGCCCATGGGGGCTATGGTAAGGGGAAGCCTGCACTTCAGAAAAGGAGAGGGATCTAGCTAATAGCATCTAATTTTTAGAAAGATAAAATCATGTTTATATTTTTAGAAGCTGCTTCTGTTAGATTTATCCAATTTCAAGGCTATAAAAAGAACAGATTTTCACTTCAATTTGCTAGTAGTTAATTGTCCACATATTGGGCATCCTCATGAGATTGAAACCCATCTAATTCATGATTGTATATTCTTAGCTTTGCATAGTCAGAATAAAGAAACTGAATAAAGAAACTGAGGCTTAGATTAGGTAATTTGTTCAATTTCACACGTAAGTGGGAGAAGCAGGACTCCACTAGGTCTGTTTGATCGAAATCCATGTTCTTAATCACTTTCCCTGAACACATACTGTAGGTGCCCTACTCATAGGCTCTTGGCATTCAACACTCTGGTATATGCCATGGTTGGCAACCTGCAAATATCTGTAACCCCACCTGAGTGTGTTCTCATGATCCATGCTGGATGTAGGCTGGAAGTGACAGGAAGTTAACATCCCTGGGAATAGCTGCCAACCAGACAAAAGTAGGAGTCAGTGAATAATACCCCAGCTCCCTTGCCCCTTGGGTGGGAGAACTCTGAGGTGTGTTCTACACTTTGTCTCTAAGTTCTCCATGGAGGTTGAGCCCTAGGTCTCAGAGCAATAACCTGCTTGAAACTGACTCTGTTAGCTTTCTTCCCTTCTCTGTCTCACTTCACTCCCCTGCCTGTACTTCTTGGCATCACCTCCCAAATAACCACTTACTCACATCCTTTACTCCAAGTCTGCTTTAGGAAGAATCCAACCTAAGACACTCGCTCCATTTATAAAGTAAAGGAGAAAAATGTGAAATGCCGCAACAATAGCTGTAAATTTCTTTTAGTTTTCTCAACTATTATTGAACCTCACAAACCAACATTAATTTCCTCAATATTTATTGTGATAGCCTAAACAATTTTATTTTCAAATTCCTTCCCATTTTAAAGATTGTCTTAGTTATCTTGTAGCAATGTTAAATTATGTTTTTACTCTGTTTTTAAGAGGAAAACTCTGGAAGCTTCATGTTTAGGCTATGTAATTTTAGTATGCAAAGGTTGGAATTGAAATCACTATATTTGAGCAATCAACCCTGCCAACATCCGAGCTCTGGCTGAGAGTCAGAGAATAGCACTTAACATGCAGTGAGAGGACTCTTGGCATACTACTACCTTCAGAGCACATGCCAAATCAAAATGATTTAAACGTCCAAAAGATATGGGACTAAAACATTTAATGGATCAAAAAGTGCCAAACGTGGGTACCCTGGACATGCAGACATTGTGAGCTACAAGTGCCATTGTGAAACTTCAACTGGCTTAAAGATTGACTTGGGGAGAAGGCGGGTGTTGCTCATTGCAATAGATAATGTATTCACGAAATAATTTGGAAACTGATTACGTGTGATGAATCCTAATTATAGCTATTTACTGTGGTGAATATTTAGGAAAATCAGGGACTTAAAAAAAGACACTAGCATCTGCTTTAATTATTTAGGAAGAAAAATAAGTTACCCCCCAATCTTATGTTCTGTAATTATTTTTTACATTCAGTTTACGTGTTTTATATTTAGGACCACAGCATATGTCCCTTTTCTGTTTCTTCCTTGAATTTTCCTTAAGACTGCTTTCCCAACCCATCAAGGAGAAAATGTAAATTACCACCATCACTCAAATAAATTCCCTGGTTTCTTCTGAACCTTCACCTCACAGCTGTTGCATGAAGTATAATCACTAAAGTACTAGCTAAATGAAAATGTCTATCCAAAGTGACAGTTTTCTAATATTCTTATACCAAATAACTTTGCAAGAGAAGAAACAGATAGTTAAACACATTTTTTTTCCATCTAAAAATAGCTGATCTGGAAATACACCAAAATGCTAATAGTGGTTAGGAAGGGAGAAGCATGAATGAATTCTTATCTTTTTTAAGTTTCTGTGAAGTGATTATTTTGTATTATCCTGCTACTGCCTTTGGGCAAATAGTTCTCAGAAAAGTTGTTAAAAGTCTGCAGATCTTCTTATCTGTGTGATCAGAAAGGAGGTATTCAACCTTTGGGTACATGTATAATATAAGCATAACATTATATCACCTTGCTGGCTGCAAACTGTATACCTCTCACCCAGCTATGAAACAGGAGGGAAATGTGAAAGGAGGAAGTAAATTACAAAATACCTGAGCTACAAAGTAACTGAAAAGTTAACAATGAGAAATCCAAGCTAATTGGCCTACATTTTCAATTTATAACATTCATAATTAAAATGAGATAATGATAGTTAAACTACATTACAAATGACAAGACACAAAATGAAGATGCTATTAGGATATTTTAATTGTAGTCATGAGGGCAGGGACTATGTGTCTTGTCCAATTAATATTTGCTGAATTTATATATGTATGTATGTATCCTAATACCTATAAGGCATTAGGGAGATTTTTTTTTAAAAAAGAATGAGATATGGTCCCTGCCCCCTCAGGAATGTGTAATATGGTAAAATTACATGTTAACACACCCGAATTGCCTCATAACTCACTAAAGAATATGGGTTTGCCTTTACTTTATCATCCATGGCACAGAAGGACAGACTGTAGGCTTCACTGTGCAGTGGAGAAGCAGAGCCTGTGCAGTCAAACATGGGCTTCAATCTTCCTGAAGATGTTCTCCAAAAAAGAAGCCTTTTGTTATAGGAACATGGCAGAGGCATTTACCACTCACCAAAAGGTCCTTGTGCTCCCTCACATTTCCTGTGACTAGGGCTGATCAAAGAGCTCTAAGCAGAAGTGCCATGTGTCACTTCTAAACCAAAGCATTTAATAGCTGGTGGAAATCTCTCTTCCCTCTGCCTCGGCAACCTGGAAGACGGGTATTCCAAATGATATAGCCAAAGAGAGGAAGCAGCCTGGATCTCTGAGTCACCATTTGGTAGGCGTTGCCCCGGAGAGTCACTAAGAGCTGTAAGAAACCTTGATGAATAATGAATAAGTCATTATATGTTAAACAGAGGGTATTTGGGTTTGTTACAGCAGCATCGCCTAGTCTGTTCTGATAAATAGAGATAATACATTCACTTGATGATTGGTGAGCCCGTGATGGAAGAATCAGTATGAAGGCAAGACTATGAGATCTGCTTTTTAAAAGTAGCCAAGGGCTTCCCTGGTGGTGCAGTAGTTAAGAATCCACCTGCCAATTCAGGGGACATGGATTCTAGCCCTGGTCTGGGAAGATCCCATATGCCGCGGAGCAACTAAGCCCGTGCGCCGCAACTACTGAGCCTGCACTCTAGAGCCCGCGAGCCACAACTACTTTAGCCCGCACGCCTAGAGCCCGTGCTCCGCAACAAGAGAAACCACTGCAATAAGAAGCCCGTGCACCACAGCAAAGAGTAGCCCCCGCTCACTGCAACTAGAGAAAGCCCGCGCACAACAACAAAGACCCAACACAGCCAAAAGTAAATATATACATTTATTTAAAAAATTAAAAGTAGCCAAAACTTGATGTGTCTTTCTGTGCTGATTCACTTCACAAACAGTGGAAAAGACCTGACCAACCTCCAGACCTAGACAGGCCCCTGCTACCCAATATTTAAATTCAAATAAACTTTTGCCTCCACAGCTTTTGGGATTTGATCAAAGCAACCAAAGACCCAATGCAGCCATAAATGATAGGTAGATACGTAGATGGATAGATGGATGGATAAAATCATTAGAGAAGTGTTTTTTTTGTTTGTTTTTGTTTTTAGTTATTTATTTGGCTGGACCGGGCCTTAGTTGCAGCATGCGGGATCTTCCTTGCAGCGTGTGGAATCTTTAGTTGTGACATGTGGGATCTAGTTCCCTGACCAGGGATGGAACCTGGCCCCCCTGCATTGGGAGCACGGAGCCTTAGCCACTGGACCACCAGGAAAGTCCCTGTGAAGCTCTTTTTCTTTTTTTTTTAGAACATTGGACACATGCGTGTCTTTTTTTTTTTTTTAACAAATTTATTTTATTTATTTATTTTTGGCTGCGTTGGGTCTTCATTGCTGTGCACAGGCTTTCTCTAATTGCATCAAGCGTGGGCTACTCTTTATTGCGGTGCACAGGCTTCTCATTGCAGTGGCTTCTCTTGTTGCAGAACACGGGCTCTAGGCACGCGGGCTTCAGTAGTTGTGGAGCGCGGGCTCAGTAGTTGTGGCTTGCAGGCTCTAGAGCACAGGCTCAGTAGTTGTGGCCCACGGGCTTAGTTGCTCTGTGGCATGTGGGCTTTTCCCGGACCAGGGCTCGAAACCACGTCCCCTGCATTGGCAGGCAGATTCTCAACCACTGCGCCACCAGGGAAGCCCTGGGAAGCCCTTTTTTAAAAAAAAATTAATACCTGTATCCCACCCTAAAACAGATAATCAGAATCTGTGGAGGTGAGGCTGGGGCAGATGTTTTTTAAAAGCACCAGGTGATTCTGTTGTCCAACCAGGGTTGAGAACTATTGCCTTAGGCAATGTGTAGGCAAAATATTTGATCACACATAATTTAAAATAAAGCCTTCATCATCATCATAATAATAGGAAAAAAAACTTCAAACAATACACAGGATGGCCACTTTTTCACAGACTTGGAGCTTTAAAAAAGGCTTATTTATAAATGACAGACAGAGTCAATAAGTAGTTACTAGATGCTCTTGGGACTGAAGGACATTCTGATAAGCCCAGCGATGTTGCAATGGAAAGAACAGGCTCTCGAGATACCATTTATGTTGTTTATAGTGATGACTGTTTTTCTGTTGTTATGGGCTGAATTGTGTCTCTCTCTGAATTCATATGTTGAAGTCCTAACCCCAGTACCTCCTAATTTGTATCTGGAGGTAGAGTCTTTGCAGAGGGAATTAAATTAAAATGAGGTCATTAGGGTGGGCCCTAATCCTATATGATTGGTGTCCTTAGAAGATGAATTTGAACACAGACACGTACAGATGGAAGATGATATGAAGACACTGGGAGAAGATAGCCATCTGCACGTCAAGGCGAGAGACCTGGGGCAAATCCTTCCCTTACAGCCCTCTGAAGGAACCACCCCTAACAACGCCTTAATCTCAGACTTATAGCCTCTGGAACTGTGAGAAAAATAATTTCTGTTGTTTAAGCCACCCAGCCTGTAGTACTTTGTTACAGCAGCCGTAGCAAACTAATATACCTGTGTTATAGCTAAACTGTGTGGTAGGTTTTTGGTGAGTGGGTGGGAGAAATAGCCACCCTGCCTCTGTTTTATTAAGAGATGTTCAGAGAGAAGACGGGGTTTTTGTAAGGTTCTTGAAGTTGAGTACTTCGACTATTTGATAGGAAGGTAGTTTTAATTAGAGAAGGCCAGGAAATGTGAATCATTGTGTCTTCTGGCTCACAGCCTCTGTTGCCCACATAAAGCTGCCCTTTTCCCCCACAAGAGTGCCTACCCCTCCTGCCATGGCAGATTGGACTAAGCTGACCTTTCAAGAAAAGATGTGCTGGACCAATCAGATTCTCTCTTTAGATTTTGGAATTGCAACACTGAGAACCAGACCATTTAGCTCTAATGAACAGAGTTGAACAGTCATATTGGACTCCCTGGCCAAGGCCACTTGGCTGGGCCATATTCTAGAAGAGTCTTAAAAGGTGAGTCAAGGGAGGAGAGGATAAAGGAGACATGCAGGGACAAACAGTAGATTTGACTTCTTTAGTGGAGCTAGCTTGAATGGGTTTCTGTACCACAAACAGAAGAGTGTTAACTGGAACATCATGAAATCAAGAGTGAGAACCTTGAGGCCAAAGCCCTGCCCTGAGGGGCCACCAAAAAATCAGCCTAATCTCTCTTCTGTGCAGATACAGAAGACTTTCAGGCTGGAAAAACCCTAGAGGACAGCAGCAGCAGCATGGCTAATATTTTCTGAGAAATTAAGATAAGCCAGGCCCTTTGCATGAACTATCAGCTTTTGAGATAGGGCATGACAACAGATGAGTAAAAACAGAGAGGTTAAGAAACCTGCCCTTAGTTGTATAGTTATTGTGGTAAATTGATTACAAATATGGCCACAATTATTTGCCCTTCCTGTATCCTCCCCATTTGCAATGTGACTTTATAGCTGCTGTCATCAAGAGGTAGAATCTGGGCTGGCCCTGTGACTTGCTCTGGGCCAGTAGAATGTGGCATAAATGACATTGTCAGTTCTGAGGCTAGGCTTAAGAGGTCTTTTTTTTTTTTTTTTAAACATCTTTATTGAAGTATAATTGCCTTACAATGGTGTGTTAGCTTCTGCTTTATAACAAAGTGAATCAGTTATACATATACAATATGTTCCCATTTCTCTTCCCTCTTGCATCTCCCTCCCTCCCACCCTCCCCATCCCACCCCTCTAGGTGGTCACAAAGCACCGAGCTGATCTCCCTGTGCTATGCGGCTGCTTCCCACTAGTTATCTATTTTACATTTGGTAGTGTATATATGTCCATGCCACTCTCTTACCCTGTCACATCTCACCCCACCCCCTCCCCATATCCTCAAGTCTTAATGCTGCTTCTTGATTTCTTAGAACCGTGTACATGTGAAGGAGTCCAGGCTACTCTAATAAAAGATGAGACACATGTGGTCCAGTAACCCCTGTGATCAATAGCCAGCCAACTACTGGAGGTGTGACTGCGGCCATCCTAGATGAGTCAGCCCCTAGATGATCCCCTGACACTCAGCCAACTAACAGATATATGAATGAGGCCAGGCAGCTCCGGGACAACCCACCTGCTGACCATGGATGCATGAGTGAGTCCAGCGAAGATCAGCCGAGCCACCCAGCCAACTTCACAGAGTTATGAGCTAAATAATTACCTTAGACTTTTAAGCCACTAAGCTTTGGTGGGTTTGTTATGCAGCAACAACTGCTGGTGCTGAGGGTCGGGGACCTGAACAGAAGAGCATCTGACTTCCACACCAGTGTATGCTCTCAAATCCTCTGCACACTGTAGCCTGGCCAATGCATTACCTTCCTTCTGAGAAGCCCTATATGTAGCATCTTCATTAGATTGCAGGATTGGTCTAAGTGAGTTCAAAACCCACTTTACTTTGCAGGTTACTGGGCAACTGTCTGGGCAGATTAACTTGTCCAAACCTTGGCTTCCTCATTTTGTTAACTGCAAACAATACCAACTACCTCACAGAGACACCAGGAAGGTAAAATGAGATAGTACATCTAAAGTGCCCAGAGTTTAGCAGGCCATGAGGTTTCCTGGAAGATGGAAGTTTGCAATGGGGGTGGGAGCGTCCAAAATTTCTTAATAGCTAAAGTAGAATTTCACTTTCAGTGTTGATGTTCAACCAACTGACAGTTTTAGGAATGGAAATCTCTTCTTAGAGATACTGACTCTTGGGGGGGAACGTCCCTGGCAGTCCAGTGGTTAAGAATCCATGCTTCCACTGGTTTGATCCCTGGTTGGGGAACTAAGATGGCACGTGCCGCGTGGTGAGTCCAAAAAACACAAAAAACAACTGACAGATACTGACTTTGATATAGCTTGTAACCCTTAATTCTAAAAGAATGCAGTAAGTTTTTTCCCCAATTATAAGCTTTTTTCTAGTTCAGCATTTCTCAAAGTAAAATCTACAGGTCACTCACATAAGAGTCACCAGCTGCCTGTCAAATGCAGATTTACGGCCTCATCCCAGACCTAATGAATGAGACACTCCTGGGAGCAGGGTCTGAGAATCTACATGTTAAACAAAGTGCCCTGATAATTTCCATGCACATTAAAGTTCCTCTGCTAAGACTTTAAAAACAGGGACGCAAAGCGAACACATATATATGGAATCTAAAAAAAAAAAAACGGTACTGATGAACCTAGTGGCAGGGCAGGAATAAAGACGTAGACATAGAGAATGGACTTGAGGACACAGAGGGGCAGGGTGGGGAAGCTGGGGTGAAGTGAGAGTGGCATGGACATATATACACTACCGAATTAAAATAGATAGCTAGTGGGAAGCAGCAGCATAGCACAGGGAGATCAGCTCCGTGCTTTGCCATGACCTAGAGAGGTGGGATAGGGAGGGTGGGAGGGAGGCTCAAGACGGAGGGGACATATGTATGCATATGGCTGATTCACTTTGTTGTACAACAGAAACTAACACAGTATTATGAAGCAATTATAATCCAATAAAGATCTATTTTTTTAAAAAAGTTACATTTGAAAAAAAAAAAAAAACAGACGCATTGCATGTTCTCACTCTAGTATTGCTTTCTAGTTGGGTGTTCCCCTAGAGTTATTTGCGTCCTAAGATTTTAGGTCAAAAACTAATACACTTAACCTTTTTTGCAGAAGTAGTGTTGACATAGCCACTAACTTTTTGGTGGAAATAGAGTACACACCAATGAATGACCCAACCCAGGTGACACCATGATTTTTTTAAGTGCATCAACATATTACTCTCTGAATAAATACTGGGAAATCAGTTTTTCCTGTTTTTCTTGCTTTGCATCTATAATCTTTATATATGGACTTATGCTAGTTACAGAAATACGGGAGGAGAAGAGTGGGGAGGGCACTTACCAAAATACTAACTTGTTAACAAAATTAACTTATTTTTACTGTTCTTATCAATTACGTTATTTTCACAAAACAAGCACTAAGAGGAATAGGAAATGACTTGACCCTAAATTGACTTTGAAAGTTTGTGCAATCTGAACTAGCTTTAAGCAGGAATGTTTTTGTTCACCTTCTGAATGTAGCCATTAGAGGGACTTCCCTGGAGGCGCAGCGGGTAAGAATCCACCTGCCAATGCAGGGGACACAGGTTCGATCCCTGAACCGGGAAGATCCCACATGCCGCGAAGCAACTAAGCCCGTGCGCCACAACTACTGAGCCCACGCACCGCGTCTACTGAAGCCCGCGTGCTCTAGAGCCTGTGCTCTGCAACAAGAGAAGCCACCACAATGAGAAGCCTGCGCACCACAATGAAGAGTAGCCCCCCGATCAGCGCAACTAGAGAAAGCCCGCACGCAGCAACAAAGACCCAAAGCAGCCAAAAAATAAAAATTAGAAAAAAAAAAAAATCGTTTGAAAGTAGCCATTAGAGAGAATAGTGGGAGTATTTTACTAGGGCTAAATTTTCAGGTTCACCTAGCTCTAGTTAAAAGTGTCTCAGTTTGATGTCTTTTTGGCTGATCTGTTTCATGGTATCATGTTTTTCAGAAGACATTTTCACCAAAAGTAGAAAAAGGAAAAATAATAACAGAAGGAAACAACTTCAAAAAGTAGGGTTGGAAGTCTATTCCTCTTCAGATGACACCAGTGCTTAGAACTTTTGATTCAGAGCTTTTCATTTCCTACAAATATTTTTTTTTCACTGTTCCAAAGGTAGAAGTGGCTCTGAATAGCAAAAATTCTGTGCTTTTTAAAACCTGCTGGACAACTTCTCATCTCTAAGAGTACTGAAGTTTTGCCACACCAGACTGTGTATGACAAATCACAAAACATATGCATAAAGAAATCTAGACTCTTCTAATTGTGCCGATCCGTGGGTAAAAAACTTACTTCTGGAGCCACACAGCTGTTGAAATCAGTCATATTTACAATTTTTACAAATGAGTTTATTTTAATAAAAACAAGTTACTCTGTGAACATGATCTCTAAACAGATTTATGTGGGCTGGCACAATCTGCTATGCTAAACATATATTCATATGGCTTAGGTCTACAACCAGTTTTTTGGTTTTGGGGTGTTTGGGTTTTTTTGTTTTTTTGAGTGGTGATGATAACAGTCTTGCTTTGTACAAGGATACAAATAATTGGCAGCAATTCAGCTAAGGGCACTGTTCTCAGCACTGAGCTGTTGAAATTGTTTTCCTGGACAGAACTGCCCTCTGGGCATGGCCCTAAATTGGGAGGACTCTGGGCTGCTGGCACTGGGCAGTGAACCAGGCAGACAGCTTATAGAGGGAAGAAGGTGACTATAAACTGATGTTAAAGAAGAGGAGGGGAAGGGGGAGGAGGAGGATGGGTGGGAGGAAAGGAAGAAAGAAAAAAGGGAGGGAGAGGGAGAGAGAGGAAGAGAGGTGAGATTTATATTCATTAGTCCATACCCTTAAAGGGGTCTCTATGTATTTCTCCTTGATCTTTCTGACTGCCCACCTTGCTTGAGGTTTTTATGCTCATGTTTTTTGCTTGGTTGCTAGACTGTAATCTCCTTGAAGACAGAAATATTGCCTGACTCAGCTTTGCATCTTCCACAGTGCCTGGCGTACACTGGTGCTCAAAAAACTAGTTGTTAAATGCATGAACAAAAGAATAAATTTCCATATCTAAAGCCTTTCCTTTCCTTAGAGATAAATCCTAAGCAGTTCTCAGTGGGCACAGCAGTGCCCCTAGGGGGCATATTGAAATTTTGTTGGGGCAGTTTTTGTACTGTAGTTCTCGTATTGGTGCCAGTTTTTCCATAGTGAAAAACATATTATTATTTTTATTGATATTAGTATAGTATTTTTTAATAAATTTATTTATTTTTATTTATTTATTATTTTTGGCTGTGTTGGGTCTTTGTTGCTGCTTGCAGGCTTTCACTAGTTGCGGCGAGCGGGGGCTACTCTTAATTGCGGTGCGAGGGCTTCTCTTGTTGCCAAGCACAGGCTCTAGAGCGCGCGGGCTTCAGTAGATGTGGTGCGTGGGCTCAGTAGTTGTGGCTCGTGGGCTCTAGAGCGCAGGCTCAGTAGTTGTGGTGCACGGACTTAATTGCTCCGCGGCAATGTGGGATCTTCCCGGACCAGGGCTCCAACCCGTGTCCCCCTGCACTGGTAGGCAGATTCTTAACCACTATGCCACCAGGGAAGCCCAATATTAATACAGTACTTTAAAAGACATTGCTTTCGCTTATTTCACCTTTGTATTATTAGAATATTACAGTGTTTTCTTGCAGATAGTTTACATTATCAATAAATTTAATTCCAGGAGAGTAAAGTGGTGTTAAATTTTTGTTGTGTTGAGTAATATACAGGGTGTTGAGTATGGCAGGATTGAATACCTACGTTTACAAGATTAAGCTTTGCTTGCTTCTGCTTCCACACGTTCTAGGATTCTAGGACGAAACATGCAAGTAAAAGGAAGCTGGTGTACATTGATTTCAACCATCAGGCTTTCACTTTAAGCAACTGCATGTTTTAGGTTTCATGTGGCTCAATGGAGCGCTGTTGTCAAAGCACAGAGGGTCCATGACTGGGATGGGGGCGGGGAATGAACATCAGGGCACCAGAGAGTCCTCACACGTCCTGGCCCGTGAATCCATGCAGAGTAGCCTGGAGGGTGAGACGTTTCTCTTTGCTTTGGTCTGTATTTTTCTCCATTTTAAAAATGATGGGGGTGGGGGCTGCAGAGGGAAGGAGAGAGGTGGGAAGGGGCCATTTTCCCCAAAGCCTGGGTCCTTCGCTGGCCTCTGCGGGGCTGGTTCACATTGACGCTATCTGGATTTGAAGACCACAGCTTGAAAAGAAAACCCTCCAGAAGAGTGACTCGTAAGGGGGAAAAGGAGGGTTTTCGGGGAGCAGAGGGCGGCTCCGTCTTGCACCGCGGTTCGAAGTGAGGTTGAACCGAACTTTTGCTGTCAGCGAGTGGAGCGGCTGCTTTTGGTGGAGCAGGAGGCGAGAGGAGGCGGGACAGCAGTTGACAGGAGGTGGGGCTTCGGGGTAGAATCGAGAAGGGTCTCAGGAAGGCGGGGCTTCTGTTGACAGTGGGGGCGGTCTCCCGCCTAAAGGGGCGGGGCTTGGATCGTACTGCCGCCAAATGGGGCTTATGATGACAAGGGGCGTTTCTCACGATCTGGCGCTGAGACTAGAAAGGCGGAGCGCCCAGAGGGCAGGGCCACAACTAACAGAGGGCCGGGTGCCTTCTGGATTGACCTGAGTGAAGACCAGTCTTCTGCCAGTAGCGGGCGGAGCTATCACCGGCAAGGGGCGGGGCCACTTCGAGACCTGGAGAAGGCGGGGCTTCTGTTGACAGAGGGCGGAGCTTCCGTAGACTGGGGCGGGGCTTCTGTTGACAGAGGGGCGGGACGGTTCCCTACCTCCCGCCGTGAGGCAGAGGCCCGCAGAGGACCGGGTCGAACCCCAGGGGAGCAGGAGGGTCCGGGAGTGGAGAGCCAGGCGCGGAGCGGGGTGGGGGCGCGCGGAGGGCGCGCGCGCGGGAGGGCGCCGCCTGGGTCGGCTCTTCCCCTCCCCCCGCTCCCGCCCCCGGTCGGCTGCTGGGGCGCGCGCCTCGCCTCGCACCCCCACCCCCGACTCCCTACGCTCCGCGGAGTTCGCAGAGCTTCCGAAGCCGTGAGCCGGCCCGCCGAGCGGTTCCGGGTGTAGGGTTCACAGGTCAGAGTTGACTCCCTGAAGAGTGTAGCCGGTTTGAAATGCAAGATGGCGGCGGCGGGGCTCTGAGAGGCGCGGCGGCCCCTGCAGGTAGCTGCGCGAGCGGGCTCCGCGACCAGCGGCCCAGGGCGTCCGGGGCTACGGGTGGGAACCGGCGGCGCAGAGTCCGCGGCCGGCGCGGCGGGCCGGAAGGGGGAGGGCGGCCCTGGGGCAGAGACCCCGGGGAGCTAAGCGCGCTCGGCGCGGCGGGTGGCCGGGCGGACGGGCGCGGGGCGTCCGAGGGGCAGGGACCCGGCCTGCCTGGGCCGGGATCGCCGCCAGGGGACAGACCCTGAGCCTCCTTTGCGCTCTCGGGGTCTCTGCGGCCGCGGAAGGAGCTGGAGTGGGCTCTGTAAGCCCTACGAGAGGGCTGAGCAACTTGGGATTGTTGAAGGAAGTGAGGACTGGGTCTCCCTAGAAGGGGGGCAGGCGCCGCAGGGATGGAACACCCCAGCAATGTTGAGGGTCCTAGGGGAGGTCGGGAGCCCTGCCCTGCGGGGGCGTGTGGCCTCGTGGGGACTTAGTCTCCCTGAGAGTCAGGAGAGATTCTCTTGCTGGAGCTGAGCGCACTGGTATTGGGGTTGGAGCCCGGAGAGATCCTTCGGGGAAGGGCTGTACCTCACTTCGGGGAAGGCTGGGCACCCATTTCGGGGCAAGACTCAGAGCTGAGTCCTTAAGAACTATATTAGCTTTTGAGGGAGCCCTGGGACTTAGGGAGAAGTTGATTAGAGAGAATGGAAATGTTATCCGTCCCTTTCAGGAGGGAGAGAGGGAGGCTGACCATGGACCGCTCCAAGCCTTAGGGCCTGAAGGGAACAACCTCCCGGTCTTTGCAGGGAATGAAGGGCTAGGAAGGAGCTGTGAGAGCAAGGGGGTCTAATGGCAGTAAAGAAGAGCCCTGGCGGATGCTCTTTCCCTGTGTATTTACACCAAAGTTCTAGGAAACGGGACTTGAAATTCTTTGTTTCAATACGTCCCTCCCCACCTCTCTGTGGGTAACAGTAAGGGAAAAGCAAAACCCCGGAGGAGAAGAAGGAAAAAAAAAAAAGATAAATTAAAAAAAAATACAAGAAAGAAAGAAAAAAATAAAGAGAAGAAAAAGGTTCCTTTGGATATCCTTAGCTTATGTTAGTGCAGGATCAAGCTCTCTGGCGGGTTTCAGTGAGAGACTCGGGTAGGAGAATTAGGAAGCGGGAGAGGGGATGGATAGAGGAGGCATATGGGGAAGAGACTGGGCAGAGCGGGAATTCCACAGGGCTTTTCTGTCATCTCACCCCAGCTCTGAAGAAAAACATGAGAAGAGGCTAATCTTTGTGGGGAGAAAAAAATGTCAGGAAAACTGATAGAGAATTTGTAATGTGTTTAGGTTGGGATTGCATGTAACTTGAAGGGAAGAAGCAGTTCTCTTGGAGAGTGAGAGGATAGCAAAAAAGGGAAAATCACAGGATTGGGAAATAGAGTAGTTCCCAGTTAGGGAGGAAGAAGCAGCTTTATCCCAGGAATAGTGAGTATTTGTTGGGTTGGAGTATATGTTTGTGCATAACCTACATGAGTGCACCTTAAGATTTGTCGGTATTGGTCATTGTTTCTCAGTCTTTGTATGAAAGCTTTAACTTGTGTTATATGGTGCTACGTGAATTATCCTTGCTTCTGACAAATTATCCTGAAAAAGTCGTTTGTTTTTATGCCCGTGGTGAGGATGAACAGGATTTGGTGTTAACAGAGATACTGACCCTAGCATATCCCATAGATTTTTTTTAAAATTTCTTAAGTAGCAATTCTGACTCTTGATTTTAAGCAAAAGAAATGTGAGTGCTGCCAAAAACAATAATGCTGTAACAGGATATAAAAGAAAAGGGGCTCTCATGAATATTTTTTCCTCTTAGTTTTTCCCTTCTTACTCTAAGCATTTTAGGGCTAAGCAGACTAATTTTGTGCAAAATAAGTTGTCAAACCTTGGGTCCTTTCAATATAGAATTGATAGCATTTCATTTATCAAGGACTCTTTTTGTAGAAGAATCTCTTCAAATGCTTTATTTAGTGATCAGGATTAAAATGAGAAAAAAAAGAATTAAAGTAAGACTTGGGTAACTGATGACAGCTCTGATTCATACAGATTTCTTGAACCATTCTAGTATTTTTTAAAAGAGCTTTAACGTCTTCAATAGAAGTGTTTTTAAAAACATATTTTAAGTATAAACTAGTTTAGAGCTACATGTTTGGAACATTGTTATTCATGTGTGCTGTTCTTTGGTTTCCCCAAAGTGCACGTAAGTCGAGTTTTATATTCAATTCTGACCAGATTAGGCTGGGTGAACCAGAAAGGCATTGCTGCCAGATGGTTTGAAAATATGCTAAGGCTGAAAACATAAATGTGCCTGTGCCGGTGAGCGCTCATTAGTAGATGTCTCTCCTTTATAGTGAGCTGATTATTTCACTGGATTGGAGGACAGTTCATGAATGATGCAGCAATTATTTCACCTTTAATGATACTTGTGTTATAAGTTCTTTTTTTCAATAAATGTGAAAAAAAGTTTTACAATTATTTTATTAATGAACTTGATAGCATAGGTGAGGTGGCTCATTTTGGAGATTTTTTCCCTTTTGTTATTATATTTCACATTGAGACTGAAAAGTGATGTTATGATATACTATACATTTTCCTTCGTGTAATGTTAAATAGGCACAAAAATGTGATATTTGGGACTTACTTAAATGGAAGTACTCTTAAAATTACTAAAATGATTACAAGTGTAGCTGAGGAAACAACCTTTTTATGTGCATTGCAGCATTGTGGATTTGGGCTCAAAAGACTCTACTTATTTGAATATTAACAGTATTGAAATTTCAGTGCCTAAGCTAGTTTTTAATCTAATATCATATTCAGTCAATTCAGGGAGGTGTCCAGAAATATCTATTGCACTGTTTGTGGTAATAGCCAGTATAGCACATTCACTTTTATGTCTAAATTTTTTCTAACTTAAAATCCTCTTAAATCATCCTATGTAATTTCAAAAGTAATTTAAATTACATTTATTTGAAGGGAAAAAAACTATGGTACTAGCCTTTGAGTAATAGCCAGTGTTTCCCTTATATTATTGTATCCTGTTGCTCTGATACATTAACAGTTGTAGTCCATGAGTAACCAGATTCGCATGACTGAGCTGCTGATTAAATTACTAATCAGGATATACATTTGCATTTACATTTTGGAGATCTGTATTTTATACAGTTAATTTTTTTTAATATAGATTTTATTTATTTATTTATTTATTTTTTGGCTGCGTTGGGTCTTCTATGGCTGTGCGCGGGCTTTCTCTAGTTGCTGAGGGCTTCTCATTGCGGTGGCTTCTCTTGTTGCGGAGCACAGGCTCCAGGCGCGCAGGCTTGAGTAGTTGTGGCTCGTGGGCTCTAGAGTGCAGGCTCAGTAGTTGTGGCCCACGGGCTTAGTTGCTCTGCGGCATGTGGGATCTTCCCGGACCAGGGCTCGAACCCATGTCCCCTGCATTGGCAGGCGGATTCTTAACCACTGTGCCACCAGTAAAGCCCTATACAGTTAATTTTTAAAGTAAATATTTATGTAAATTTTTATGTAGGTTGCCAGGTTTTGGTCTTAAAGGGTACTTAATCTTTTCAGTTTATATAATCTGTATCCCATAATGTATTTGAAAGGTATAACGATGGTCTTATGTACCTTTGGTTTAAACAAATATGATGATATACTTTGGAAAAGAAGTATATATGAGCAGTTTAAGAGTGACGTTTATTCAAGGGAGTAAAAACTGAGTAAACCACTTTTTATACAGGATTTTTGTTTTCAGTTTTAAATTTATATTTTTAAAAAGTCATATTATCAAAGCTTATCTAAAAAATTAAACCATTAAAGTGATAGACATATCATATACATATTTATCATTTAAAATAAAATAACTTTGTCATTAAATTTTAGTGATTTAATATTTCCCTTAGGACTTCTGACTCCCTTTTTCCCCTTCCTAAAGGTCTTTTTCTTTTTTTGATTGTTGTGAGGAATGAAAGGACATAGGAATATTCTGATATTTCTAAGCACTTCACTCATATTTATGTTTTTCTTCTTTACTAAGTTTATTCCCTTTTACCTTCCGATATTGTGAAAAAGAAGTTTGTTAAAACTTGTCTGGGGGCTTCTCTGGTGGCGCAGTGGTTAAGAATCCGCCTGCCAATTCAGGGAACACGGGTTCGAGCCCTGGTCTGGGAAGATCCCACATGCCGCGGAGCAACTAAGCCCACGTGCCACAACTACTGAAGCCTGCGCGCCTAGAGCCCGTGCTTCGCAACAAGAGAAGCCACCGTGGTGAGAAGCCCGCGCACCGCAACGAAGAGGAGGCCCCGCTCTCCACAACCGGAGAAAAGCCCACGCGCAGCAACTAAGACCCAACACAGCCAAAATAAATAAATAAATAAATAAAATAATAATAATAAAAACTTGGCTGGGCTTGGACTCTACTTGGGAGTGGGGGTTGGGAAAAAAAGAACACTCTCACTGTATTACTATAAGATTTATATCAGAAGTTTGCGAGTTCTATGAAACACCCCTTAAAACGTGTCACATATTAGTGATTCATCTTGAAGCTAAGGTCAGAGGAACTATGTGCATGTTGGGGTGGGGGGTATAAATTATGATTGATTAATGTCTACCTGCTAAAGCCAGCCTATTCTAGCATTGCTTAATATGCTCAGAGGTATGAAATGGAAAATAAAATGGATTGTTTTGTAGACTTTTAAAATATTTTATAATGTTTCAACATTTAGCAAATTGTGTGTGTGTGTGGTAAGAACTCCTAGGATTTCGTCTTTTGACAACTTTCGTATATAACGTAGAACAGTGTTAATTATATTTATCATGCTGTACAGTACATCCTTAGTACTTATTTATCTTATAACTTCAAGTTTGTACCTTTTGACTACCTTCATCCAATCCCCCCTCCCCCAAGTCCTGTACCCTGCCTCAGTAACCACAAATCTGATCTCTTTTTCTATGAGTTTGTTTGTTTTTTGAAGTATAACTGACCCAGAACACTATGCTAGTTCTCAACATTTAGCAAAATTTAAACAAAGACTTTCTTTGTTGTATAACTTAGTTAATACCTTAAATAAGAGTCAGAAAAATCTAATTGCGGACTTACTATGGGCCAGGAAATAGTCCAAGCACTTTACATGTGTTATTTCTTTCAATACTTACAGCAACCCTATTAAATAGGTACTATCATTGGCCCCATTTTACAGATGATGGGGCTATGGCACAGTCAGGCTAAGTGGCTTATCCGGGACCACACAGCTAGTAAGTGACAGAGCTGGGACTTGAACCCATGCACTCTGATTCCAAAGTGCAAATTCTTCATCTTTATTTCCAGTCCGTCCTCTACTGCCAAAATAACTGATCTGTTTTATTACATAATGTATGTGGTTGAGATGACTTATTTAATTTTCGAAGTTCACTCTGTTCCTAAATTTTAAAAAGATACTTTGAATTTGAGAGGTGTCCTAAAGTACTCCCAGTATCAGGAACTGAACTAACACCAGGCAAGTATGCTTTTCATCCAGAAATACTGAGGAACTCATTCGTTCCTCCTCTAGTTGCCTTGTGCCTTTGCATGTCTTGGCAGCTCTTCTCAGAGACTCTGGTTCAGTAAAACATCTTGCAATTACTGTGTGATTTAAGAATGGATTCAAATAGGTTACCAATTTCCTATAATATTAATAATTCATTTTGGAAAATAACCTCCCCGCTTTGGCAACTGTTTCCTATCCTCTCTTCTAGTCCACATCTTGTAGATGGATGGCTGAGGAGTGTCAGAACAAGGAGGTACCAGGAAATGAAATTGTAGAATCCCAGGCTGCAGACAGAACAGGATGCTCCACTGGGTCTACCAAGAAAATGCTCTTTTGCTTTTCATGAAAATAGTGTAATTATTCAGCCTAAGCTTTAACTTACCCTACAAGTATTTTACTAAAGGACTGATATATTTACATGATTTCTTGATTTAAGTGGGCTCTTCATAAGCAATGCTAGAATAGGCTGGCTTTAGCAGGTAGACATTAATCAACATGCACCCCAACACCTACCCCAACATGCACATAGTTTCTCTGACCTAAACTTCAAGATGAATCACTAATATATGACACGTTTTAAGGGGTGTTTCATAGAACTCACAAACTTCTGATATAAATAATCTTATCATAGTAATACAGTGAGAGTGCTCTTTTTTCACCAACCCCCCACTCCCAAGTATAGTCCAAGCCCAGCCAAGTTTTTTTTTTTTAACTTTTGGCTGCGTTGGGTCTTTGTGCCTGCGCGCGGGCTTTCTCTAGTTGTGGCGAGCCGGGGCTACTCTTTGTTGCGGTGCGCGGGCTTCTCATTGCGGTGGCTTCTCTTGTTGCGGAGCACGGGCTTTAGGCGCGCGGGCTTTGGTAGTTGCAGCACGTGGGCTCAGTAGTTGTGGCTCGCGGGCTCTAGAGCGCAGGCTCAATAGTTGTGGCACACGGGCTTAGCTGCTCCGCAGCATGTGGGATCGTGCCTGACCAGGGATCGAGCCCGTGTCCCCTGCATTGGCAGGCAGATTCTTAACCACTGCGCCACCAGGAAAGTTCCCAGCCAAGTTTTAACAAACTTCTTCATAAAGTTGTATGTAATAATAGCAGGAATCAAAGGATGAGGTACTGAGGGAAATCATCTTCTTTAATATTCATTCACTATGGTTTTCAGAGTTTCAGTGCTTAAAGAACAATAACAAAAATGCTTCAACCCTTCAAAAGCATTATTTACTTTTATTTAATAAGACAAACAATTATAGTTTTTACTTAATTTTCCTGACTGGTTTAACAACTGTGAATAATATACCACAACATTTTTAGACACAAATCTGAGTTTTCAGAGAATTTTCAGTTTGCTTGATTTTGTACCATCTAATGCTTCACAATGCACTGATTGAAAAACCAGTTAGTAGTAGCTTTCTTACAAAAATGAAATAACCACCAGTCATTCTATTAGATATATCATATGTTTAGGGGTAGAATACCACTAGTTTATTTAAGTAGTATTGGCATGTCCCCAGCATTAATGATCCACTGCATTCCAATTAATACGTAGTAAATTAGGGTACAAATATCACTAGGCTTATATGTAAAGGGTACAAATATCACTAGGCTTATATGTAAACATACAAACACACACCGCCTCCCAACTCTTAGTTTAACTAAGTTGTCTATCATAACTTTTGTGTACTAATTTTTTACAATCCCCAGTTTCTTCATCTCAGCTTTCATATTATAGACTGCATATATTCACCTTTTGAAAACTTTTATTGAAAATAGTACAATAGTGACTTGGTTGTTTTATAAAATATAAAGATATTTTGAAGTATAGTTTTCAGTTTTGAATTTCTTACTAAGATTGAGTTTGGCATTTCGATGATTCTTTTAAAAGTTCTGTGAGGATATGAAATTTTTTAAAAATTACATTTATTTTTAAAAAGCCAAGGCATAAGCTTAAAGTTTCCGAATAAGACTGAATCGTATCTAGAATAATAAAGCGATATTACTTTTCTTGTAGGAGATGGCAGATAGGTACTTTGGACCTGTTGGTAATGATGGCCTGAGCTAAACATCTCCTAATTTGAAGGGACACCCTTCTGTGTCAAAGAACAGAATGCGGAGGAAGCTATGGCAAGTATGTGTTTCATCGTTTTGGTATGGTAAAAACTCAGATACTGAATGTGCTCACTTAATATAGTGATACTATATTTGGCTAAAGTTTTAAAAGCTTTTCTTAAAAAAGCAGCAGATATATTCTTAACTCTTTTTTAAGAAATGTACTTTCAAACTTGAAAAATATAGAAGTATTGTCTGCTTTAATTTCAAAGGAAACAGCATCACACTTCATAATAAATCTATGTGGTATATTTAGAATTGAGTTTTCAATCTATTCAGTACGTTTGCTGACATCCACTGTGTATCAGGCACTGTACCAGGTGCTGTGGTAATAGTGGTGAACCAGACAAATGAAGGTCATGAGGGTAGAGACCTTTTCTGTGGGGAAATTGATCTAGAAATTTTACTATTCTTTTGCCTATATCCAGAAAAATTCTTCAAGACTTACAAGAACGACTCCTGAAAATATGTTTTCAGTATACAGTTCTCTAATAATAGTTAATTACAATTATAAAATTTAAGATATTAATAATTAAATACTTTGATTTAGGTTAAGCATACCACTATTTAAACATTTGAATATATTTGTACATAATTACTTTTATATTTTATCTACCTGATACGAGTTGGCTTTTATAAGAAGCATTAGATTACATACTATACTGTTGGAAATATTTATTTAGTCCAATTGTTATTGTATATGATTCCAGAAGGTACTAGGAAAGATTCCATAACCATTAATATGGTGGTTCACTTACATTTTTTGTGTTCTTACAAGTTGACATTACCAATACTAATTACCATTATCCTTCAAAGTATTTTTTTAATTAATTAATTTTATTTATTTATTTTTGGCTGCATTGGGTCTTCGTTGCCGTGTGCGGGCTTTCTCTAGTTGCGGCGAGCAGGGGCTACTCTTCGTTGCTCTGCGCGGGCTTCTCATTGCGGTGGCTTCTCTTGTTGCAGAGCACAGGCTCTAGGCGAACGGGCTTCAGTAGTTGTAGCACGCAGGCTCAGTAGTTGTGGCTTGAGGGCTCTAGAGCGCAGGCTCAGTAGTTGTGGCGCATGGGCTTAGTTGCTCCGCGGCATGTGGGATCTTCCTGGACCAGGGCTCGAACCCGTGTCCTCTGCATTGGCAGGCGGATTCTTAACCACTGCGCCACCAGGGAAGCCCCCTTCAAAGTATTTTTAAAAATTGAATGATTATATCCTGAGTGAAATAGGTAACAGTTACTTTATTTTATAAATGGGGAAGATAACGGAGAGATGAATGGCTTTTCAGCCTTTCAATGATAATCTCACTTAGAATCAAGAATAGCATTCTTGTGTAGATTGTCTGTGAAAGACTTAATACACTTCCTTGAGAAAAGTAGGGGAAAATTATTTTCAGCCGAAAATTACTTTTGGATCCTATTCACAAACTTGAATAATAAAGACAGGAGATTTCATTATAGGGCTAGTTTGTGTATCACTCTCATTATATGTTACATACCGACCTACATGCCAGCAGAAGGTGGAACACCAAGATGTTAGTGTCCTGGAGACCATTCAAAAAGACATTTCACTCCTCAAATCTGGAGTCAGAGCTTACCAGGAGAAATCTGTCCAGCTTAGATTCTTCTTTTAATCTTTAGCAGCGTTAAAGTTGGCTTTCTTGGGTAGAAAAAAAACAGGTAGGATAGAGTTTCTAAACCTTTAAGCCTTAATTAGCATTAGCAAAGGGATCTTCTGAAATTAGATAATCTTTGGCCACAGTTTCTTAGATGCTACTACTTGGATCATATTCACTCCCGTCTGTATTCACCTTGATCTTGAGTTTTTATTGTCTTGAGACCATTTTGGCAATTTTCTTGAGATTTATCTCTTAGGTAATAATTCTAGGTTTCAGTAATTTTTACAAACGTTTGTTGTGGGTACAAATTTGGGTTGACAAATCGCTCATTTTTGTTTTTGAGAACTTGACTCTTGTTTCTAAGTATTTTTATATTTTAGCTTTGAAAAATGCCTCAAGTGTGTAAAGACCAAAAAAAAATTTTGTAATTAAAAAAAGTATCCTCTTGGACACCTTTTTTTAAAAGAACATGGTAGATAGCCTTTGTTTTAATTTGAGTCCATTATTCTTTGTTCCTACTATTATTTCAGGCATTCTGTGATTTTGGTGGATTTGTGACTTTTAGTTTGAATACAAACATGTAAAAATAAGTATTTTCAGCTGGCTAAACAGAACTCTGACTCAGAGAGGGAGAAGTGAAACTAAATAGAATACAGAGTCCTAAGAGTTCTCAGTTTATGTATAAATACACATTTCAAAGGATTCTTAGTTTGTATATTTTAGTTGTCCTAAGAACAGTTTTACTTAGTTGGTACTAGGTCAAAACTACCACAGTACTTAAAAATTATAGTTATCTTCTAAATGTTCTTATTTGACCCAGAATTGGCCTAAAAACAAAGTTTGTTTTTATTCGCATAAAATCTTACCAAAATAACATGCCTTTGTGGCATAACTAGGCCAATAAACTGTTAATCATTTAATTTAAAGTACAAGACAGCCAGAAAAATAGAGGCTTGGAAATTCAGTGTAGCTATGGCCCTACTTATAAAATTTTTTAGACTTTTTTTTTAGCACTAAGCATAGAATTTGAAACAATCCACTAACTTTTTATAGTGTATTTTATTGAGAACCTGTTTTTAAATCTCTTTAAAAATATAGAATATCATTAAAATATAGTTTTCTCTTATAGAGAAATAATGATTCTAAGTTCAGATTTGCACTTGCTATCTTTATAAGAACTGTGCCTTTTCTTCCGCATTCTACTGCAGGACTAATTCTTTGAATGAATTTATCATCCTTGCTTCATTTTTATATAGTCTACAAATTTAGATATACACTAATCACACATAAAACTGATTTGTTATGGTAGAATTATAGATATTGGTAAATATTTGTTGAATATCCATTGCTATATTTTAATAAATAGAGTGTTTTATATTTGAGCATGTTTTCATATTCTAGTGACTAAGGTAATTTTATTAGTAAGGATTTTACCAGTGAAAGTACTGTAAAGCGAGCACAGTTGTTCTTTATAGCTCCTCTATAAATGAGTGCTTAATGAAGTAGAATGTATGTTATAATACACAATACACATATATTTTAAAGCTTTTTTTTTCCCCAGCAAATATTATTGGGGACTTCATAGGCACTGTGTTTGGCCCTGGGAATAGTGGAGAGCTAAACAGACATTCTCTCTGACCATGTAAGAAGAACTACTTTTAGAACTGCTCCAGATTTTTATTCTGTGATGAAATAAATTTTGCTTTCACTAAATGCTTTTCTGCAGAGAAAATTTCATGTAATTATTTTCATGAGTTAAGAATCATGAATTGATTAAGGAGCATCCTACCCTCAGGAGAAGAACCAGTGCGCAGATAGAACCATGGAAATTGGCTTGGCCTAGATCTACACCCTGGAGATTATGTGTGGTCTTGCGGGCTCTTAGAACCAGTCTGACTTCTCTACTGTGGGGCAGCAGCCCCCAAAGATGTCTGGAATACCCCTGAATGCTGTACATACTCAGATTCTTCTTCTTCCTGAAGAAACCTTTATGTAGCACATGTTTTTGCTTTAAAAATAGAAAGTAAACTTTGTTTCCAGCTTGAGACAAATGACCATAGAAATATTTTAGTCTATTTGCAGTTTTAAGGCCTTGAAACTATTGTTTGTTGTATTTACAGTAAAGCAATGTCATAACAATATTAAAAAAAACTTGTAAATACCACACATAAAAAGATTTCACCCATAATCTCATGTGAAAATTTCATTTTTTATGTTCTCATCTAGTCTTTGTCCACATGCATACATATTTTCCCATAGTTATTTTATAATCAGTATACAAATTTTGTTCTGATTTTTAAAAATTTAACAGTAAATGGATACTTTACCATATTCCTTAATTACTTTTTTGAATATCATTTTTAATGGCAGTGTAATGGATTTGATCATTTTTTTTTTAAACGTATTTCTCTACTGAAAGATTAACTGAAAATAGCGTTCAAACAAAATTATATTTACAGTGCTGGATGCATTTAGAGCATAATTTTTTCTTTTATTGGCAGACTTCACTTTAATTATGTTTTAATTGCAAAGCCACCTAGCTCCTCAACTGAACTCTAACCCTCTTTTATAGGTAAATAGTGCAAGCTTCTGCACATTGATTTTAAGCTTTTTTGAGTTGACTTTCAGAGGGAGAATGAGATGCCTGTCAGCTAATAGCAATTTCTATATGGCAGTTTTCCTGTCTCAGCCCCACTGCACTGTAATGACGAAAGGAGATGAATTGAAACCACACCATGGAAATTCTTATTCTGTATTTTTAACCCCTTTTGCTTTTTCGTTCAACTTGTGTGCCTTGTCAGCTGATTATGTTGCTTGAGAGATAGAAAGAAAGAGAATAATAGTAAATAAATGGTATTTATCCATTCCCAAAAGAATTTTTCAGGGACTGGGGGAAAAAGCATTAATTAGGCACCTAATGTATATCAGAGTGTGTGAAGCATTTTTATTTGATCAGCCTCTGAGGTAGGATACCAGTATTCTTATTTTCTCCAGGGCAGCCTTCTCTGCTTCTTTTCTAGAAGCCTCCTGTAATGTGCTTATATAGTTCCCGATACTTCCTCTCTCACTGCATTGATCATAGTTAGTCTAAGGAATTGTTTACTGCCTGTTTTCCTTGCTCAACTGCTAGAACCTGGAGAGATGCTAGAGATGATTTGTCCTGGTCACTGCTGTAATCCAAGTGCCCAACACAGTGCCTGGCACGTGGTTGACCTTCAACAAATAGTTGTTCAGTGGATTTGTTGAACTGAAGAATTTTGGTTTTATAGGTGAGAAAACTGAGGTTGATATGAGGTTGATATTGGGTAACTTTTCCAGTCACCTAACTACTAAGTGACAGAGGAGACTCTAAAACCTGTGGTTTTACCCTATATCACAAAGCCTCTGTGAACTTACCCCCTGGGCCTGGGTTTCTTCTTCCATAAAAAATGGGACGATTGTACTGAGGTCCCTGCTTCCCCCCCAAATCATGACTTTATAATAAGGACCACGAGGATGCCCTTGTTTGTGCTTTGATTTATTTTTATGTTATATACGTAATAACAGAACTGAGCCATTGGACCAAATCTTGAGGCTCTTTTGGGAACTCTTAGTCTCCCTTTGGAAATATGTTAAATAATATAGTGACTCTGGTTTGTTAGCAAAATGTGAGCAAACAGTTTTAGAAGTGAAGAGGAAAGAGTATTTCTCAGGTCTATGTAGTTGAGTATAGAAGTAATCCAGGTTGAGGAAACCTAGGATACTCAAAATAATCAGATTTTTAGTCTTTTGCATTACTGAAGATTTTTTTTAAGCCTTTCTTTTAAGTAGCTTATTTAAATTTAATTATAATTTTAAAATTATGCATTTAATTTAAAATATTTAATTTAAATAAATTTAATTTATAATTTTAAATTTTCGAATTCCTTTCAAAGACCAGTACTTTCAAAGGAAGAAGCACAATTGTGTGTATATATCATTAGATAATAATATATGAATATTTTGTAATTTTCATGACTTTAGCAAAAAATATTTAAGCTTTTAAAATTTTATATCTGTTTCAGTTCTTACAAACTGACCATCCTGAGCTAGTGAACTATAAGGAAAAGAAATAAAAGTAATAATTTCGTAGCATATTCCTATTTTTATACTAGATAGGATAAAAAGTAAGAAGTTTAACCCAAGAGCTAGAGAACCAGAATAATAAAGGGATTTTAGCTCCTCAAGTTTCTCTTCTGTATCTTTTTATTAGTATGGGTTACTCTGTTCTACTCCTGGGCGCTCCAGGCCTGCCTTTTAGAGTGAAACAACCTGAAAGGACACATTAAATTCACTTTAGCTTTCACATTTCACTTAGCACTGGCAAGCTGAGGATTTTTGATGAAAGTATTTACATTTTTAAGGCAAAGTCTTCAGACACATCTCAGAACCCATCAGAGGTGGGAGTAGGGATTGTGGGGTCCGTGGGATGGGGTCAGGTAGTAGTTTAGCTTCTATACTTCTCCGACCAGTGGCTATATTCTTTAATCAGTTTTGTACTTGGGCTTCTCATAGAATTTTGTTTGAAGAAAGGGCTCTCCTGCTTACAACAAAAAGTTTGAAAACCACCACTTTCAGGAAATGTAGTTTCAAGAAAAACCCCTCTATCTTTGACTTCTGGCTGTTAATATACCCTAACTAAATATAATCTAAGATTCTATGAGAATAGCAGTCACAAAATAGCTTACTCCCCTGCCTTTCAGCAATTCTCCTTCACTGTCAAAAATGTGGGTGCTGCTCATTTGTTACTCTTCTGCTTAAAGTCTTATTTGAGGAATTCCCTGTTTCTAATGAGGAAAAAATGATCAAAACAGTGGTGTTCCCTATTGAATTGAGTAGGAGAGATGGTATTATCTTAGTTTATAACATTTAGTTAAGAAATCGTTTTAAATTTCAGTGATTTGTTTATTTTCCCTTAGAAATCAAAGATTTTTTTATAGAAAAAAAAAAACACTGACACTTTTGAGAGTGGGGTTTGGACTGTTGATACCATTATTATTACTAAGCTGATGCTCTTTATTTTGTAATATGGGAAATCAGGACATTTAGTCCGACTTTTGGTCCAACTTTCCATCTGTTGCTTGGATCCATCAAATGGATATGTAGTATATATTTGAATAATCCCAGTGAGGATGATCTTACCACCTTCAAAGGCAGGACATTCTCTCTTTGGACAGCTCTGTTTCCTAAAAATGTTTCTCCCTTTACTGAGTCTTGGAGACCTAGTTTTGCTATAATCTTTGAAATAAACTTTTTCTCCTCATTCAGCTAGGACAAGGATTATGCTAGTAAATGAAAATAGTTCCAATTTGTGGTACAAAATAAGTGATACCACTTATTGTATTCATTTTCATTTGGTTTAGAATTTAGAAGCACACCAACTTTGATTTAGCATCAAAATTGTATTTTAACTATTTTGGGTACAAAAGTATTAAAATGTATTTGTATGAGCATAATTCACTTTTTCTTGATGATTCAAGGTCATTCTTGTGAATTTCAGCTACGTTTTCCATGGTGATGCCCTTAGGGCATTTTGAATTTTACAGGACTCTTTTTCTATTCATTCTAGTTCAGGTTGGAAGTAGTTTTGTGTGTGTGTTGGGGGGAGGATCTTAGTTCCCCAACCAGGGATTGAACCCCGGGCCACAACAGTGAAAGCACTGAATCCTAACCACTAGACCACCAGGGAACTCCCTAGTTCAGGTTAATAAGCATTTAGTGAGTCTCTACTTCCAGGCTTCTGTATGCAAAAGGAGATATAGAAATGTATGAGAAGTCAGCCAAGATAGCTCAGCTGGGAGAGCTTAGATTGAAGACATAAAGGAAATTGCCTCCATCCAGAGTTTCAGGAGCTTTGCTATGTCTCAAAAAAGCTATTACTTTAAAAAAGAAGGAAAAAATGAATAAGGAAACTGGAGGTTTCGGGACAGAAGTGTAACATTCCTCTGGTACAATATGGTAAGTGCTAGACTAGAAAATAAACCGGGGAGGAGGTTGGGCCGAGCTAAGGGGAGAAGGTGATCTCTCAGGCAGATCTATAGAGAGGTCATCACACCCAGTGCACAAACAAGTGTCCTGGCACAAGGAATGGCCTGCACTGAGAGTCCCTAGAATAGCAATCGTTTTTGCTCTGTGCCTAAAGCATAAGGAAATAGGAGTCAGGAGGGAGATGGTAGGAAATTGAGGTTGCAGCCAGGATGTGAAGGGAACTACATATAGCTTAAGGAGTTTGAATTTCATTCTTTCAGCACTGGGGACCCATCATAAGCTTTAAGTCAGGAGACTGATATGATTAGATATGTTTTACCAATTTTGATAGCATTGTGGAGAATGATTAAGATAATGTTTCTGAAACTTTGATCATTTATATTCTGCCTTTGTTGCTTTTGCCATACTTGGGCATGCTTTTGGGATAAGACAGACCAGGAGGAAGAAGCGGGCATAACTGATGGATTGAATTTCTTATATACTTAGTGGTCATAGTCTTGAGTATCTGTGGCTGCTTTTATAGTTTTAAAGTTCCTCCCCTGTTAACAGATTATCATTTCACATTGATATTAGTATGCCTGCCTAAGCAGACTCTTTTTCCCCTTCCCTTCCAATATATAGCTGGCTAGCTGAAAAATCCAAATAAACAAGCCCGTGGGCTGACCCATGAGGTACAGTACATGACCTTGAGTGAGTTGGCTTGGAGACATCTATTTTGATCCTTAGAGGACTTTTTTCCTGGTCTGGTCTTATTCTACATCTTTATAACTGAGCTCTCCAACAACTTCATGTAAGTGAAATATAACTGTAATTTGTTTAATAGATCATAATCACTCATTTAAAAACATTTTTTAATTTATCTTAATGTAGGTGATTGGAGTTGTGCTTCAAAAATTTCAGCAGTTCAGCAGTATTTTATTTGCCAACCATAAGCTCTTTACTTGATAGCACCATGAAAAAGCTGCTAATGAGACTTGTTGAGCACAAAGACAGACTTGAAGAGCCAAAAGCCATTGTTTTCAAATGAAGAATACTGAACAGTTTTAAGCCCCAATGCTTTTTAATCACCACTGAGATTTCCCCCGTAACATCAGAATGGCAAGCAGGCGAAAATCCACAACACCCTGCATGGTCCTAGCCAGTGAACAGGATCCAGACCTCGAGTTGATATCAGATTTGGATGAAGGTCCTCCTGTACTTACACCTGTAGAAAACACCAGAGCAGAGAGTATCTCAAGTGATGAAGAAGTTCATGAATCCGTGGACTCTGACAATCAGCAAAATAAAAAAGTTGAAGGTGGCTATGAATGTAAATATTGTACTTTTCAAACTCCAGATCTAAATATGTTTACTTTTCATGTGGATTCAGAACATCCCAATGTAGTGCTAAATTCATCCTATGTTTGTGTCGAATGCAATTTTCTTACCAAAAGGTATGATGCACTTTCCGAGCATAATCTGAAATATCACCCAGGAGAAGAAAATTTCAAGTTGACTATGGTGAAACGAAATAACCAGACAATCTTTGAACAAACAATAAATGATCTGACTTTTGATGGTAGTTTTGTTAAAGAGGAGAATTCAGAGCAAGCTGAATCGACAGAAGTTTCTTCTTCGGGAATATCTATCAGTAAAACTCCTATCATGAAAATGATGAAAAATAAAGTGGAGAACAAACGGATTACAGTTCATCATAATTCAGTTGAGGACGTTCCGGAAGAGAAAGAGAATGAAATCAAACCAGACCGTGAAGGAACTGTGGAAAATCCAAGTTCTTCAGCTTCTGAATCGAATACAAGTACTTCCATTGTAAACAGAATACATCCAAATACTGCCAGCACAGTTGTGACCCCAGCAGCAGTTCTTCCTGGGTTAGCACAGGTTATCACTGCTGTATCAGCTCAGCAGAATTCCAATTTGATTCCCAAAGTCCTCATCCCTGTTAATAGCATTCCTACCTACAATGCTGCATTGGATAACAACCCCCTTTTGCTTAACACCTACAACAAATTCCCTTATCCAACAATGTCAGAAATTACTGTTCTTTCTGCCCAAGCAAAATATACAGAGGAACAGATCAAGATATGGTTTTCAGCCCAACGTCTAAAACATGGTGTTAGCTGGACTCCCGAGGAAGTAGAGGAGGCGAGAAGAAAACAATTCAACGGAACAGTCCACACTGTACCTCAGACCATAACTGTCATCCCCACCCACATTTCCACAGGGAGTAATGGTTTACCATCCATCTTACAGACATGCCAAATAGTTGGCCAGCCAGGTCTGGTCCTTACCCAAGTGGCTGGCACGAATACCTTGCCAGTAGCAGCACCTATAGCCTTGACAGTGGCAGGGGTTCCAAATCAAACAAACGCACAGAAAAGTCAGCTCCCGGCCGCTCAGCCTACTGCAGAGACCAAGCCAGCAGCAGCAGGAGCCCCATCCTCTCAGCTTGTAAAAAATGAAACCGCAGTGGCGAACCCTGATGCGTTCGGCGTTCGGGCAAAAAAGACTAAAGAGCAACTGGCAGAATTAAAAGTTAGCTACCTAAAGAATCAGTTTCCCCATGATTCCGAAATTATCAGACTTATGAAAATCACAGGGCTGACAAAAGGAGAGATTAAAAAATGGTTTAGTGACACAAGGTACAACCAGAGAAATTCAAAGAGTAATCAGTGCTTACATCTCAACAATGATTCCTCCGCCACTATTATCATAGACTCCAGTGATGAAACCACGGAATCCCCAACTGTTGTTACTTCACAGCAGAAACAATCCTGGAATCCTTTTCCAGACTTTACTCCCCAAAAGTTTAAAGAGAAGACGGCAGAGCAGCTTCGTGCCCTACAGGCAAGTTTTCTCAACAGCTCTGTACTTACAGAAGAAGAATTAAATAGGTTAAGAGCGCAAACCAAACTTACCAGAAGGGAAATTGATGCTTGGTTTACAGAGAAGAAGAAATCAAAAGCTTTAAAGGAAGAGAAAGGAGAAATAGAGGAAAGCAATGCAGGTAGTTCCAAAGAAGAAACTGGAGAAACTTCTCCTGGAGATGAGTCTAGTGCACCTAAGTCAGGGAGTACGGGCAAAATATGTAAAAAGACACCCGAGCAGTTGCACATGCTTAAAAGCGCATTTGTCCGAACACAGTGGCCGTCGCCAGAAGAGTATGACAAATTGGCTGAAGAAAGCGGGCTTGCTAGAACAGACATAGTTAGTTGGTTTGGGGACACCCGTTACGCTTGGAAAAATGGAAACTTGAAATGGTACTACTACTATCAAAGCGCCAATTCAAGCAGTATGAATGGTCTGTCTTCTCTTAGAAAAAGGGGGAGAGGGAGACCCAAAGGAAGGGGAAGAGGAAGACCTCGCGGGCGGCCCAGAGGAAGCAAGAGAATGAACAACTGGGACAGGGGGCCGTCCCTCATCAAATTTAAAACTGGAACTGCAATACTTAAGGATTATTACCTGAAGCACAAATTTCTTAATGAGCAAGACCTCGATGAACTTGTTAACAAATCACATATGGGCTACGAGCAGGTCAGAGAATGGTTTGCTGAAAGACAGAGAAGATCAGAGTTAGGTATAGAATTATTTGAGGAAAATGAGGAGGAAGATGAAGTTATTGATGATCAGGAAGAGGATGAAGAAGAAACAGATGACAGTGACACTTGGGAACCCCCACGACATGTGAAGCGGAAACTTTCTAAATCAGATGACTGAAATGTAAGTTGTTAAGCTGCGTGTGCACTCACCAACCACATACATTTAGCACAGTCACCTTGTATTTGTCATCGTCACTTTTGACGGATTTTTTCTAAAATAGTTTCTCTTATGCCTCATAAGAGGACTAGGTGCCATGAGTATAGCCAAGAGATACGATTATCATGTGTAGTCTGATTCTTGTGATGGTTATGTTTATTTTGTAGAGTTTAATGTTGCCTTAATTATTTTTTATGTGAAATGTTCTTTACTTTGTTTTAAGGGAAAGTTACCCATTCTCTAAGAAGGAAGACTGGTGGGCGGGTTGGGGATTCACACATACTAAAGATAACTAAAATGTATTTCTTGCAACCCTCCTTCACTAAAGCTTCATTTTTTGCCTGTTTAAGGAAAGAATTCAAAAACGAAAACTAAAAAGAAGGGGAAAAGTATACCGAAGGAAAGACTTACCACAGGGGTGAAGATTGCTCAGTTTTAGGAAACTAGGTGAAAATGGCTATCTCTCTTTCTTTATTCATTGTATTGCCCCCCAAACTATTAGATTTTTAACTAGAGTTTAAAATGCTTTAAGTATTAAAATTATTCAATTTTTTTTCTATTAAAAGCCAAAGGTCTGTTTTAAGCGATATATAAATTCATGTTTGCTTAGGTGGCATCTGTCTTTGAAAACTGTGATATAAATTATTTCTGTTTTAGGGATCAGTGGTAAATAACAAATTTTATATTAAATTAACTCAATTGCCTAAAATGTCTTTTCCTTATTTGATATAAAACAAACCTGCTACCAGCAGAAACACATTATTAAGTTAAAAATATTTCTCTGTAGGCATAAAAGTGCAAGTATATATGCTTTAAATTTGAAAGGTTTGGCATGTTCCTTAACTCTTAATTCTTTTATAGGTTGGATTAATTAAAATTTCACTGTAGTTGCAAATCCAGATACCTGATTTGGAGTTAGAACTTGAATTCTTAATACTTTTGGAATTCAGTAGCATAGTTTGCTTCTTTTCTACTCTCTGTTTTGGAGTGTTCTAGGATAAGACTGTACTTTTTTTAAAAACAGTGCAGTTGTCATGAAGTGTTTGTATCTGTCCATCAGTAGTCCAAAAGCACCTTGTTGTCAGAAATCACTGCAGTGTTCTCAAACAGCAGGGGAGGAAAAGAGGCTTAGACCCTCATCATGTGAGCATATTTATTATACTTACTTCCATAGCTTTTTGCATCCCTACCCCATCTGCTACTTTTACACTCTCTTATTCTGCACAGAATTTCTTTAATTCCCCCATGCCTTCCTCCCTGGTTTTATTTAGTTTTAACAGTTGTTTATAGAGAGCTTAATATGTACCAGGCACTATTCTTATTGCTTGGCAGTAAGCAAGATATTCTTTTTTTCCAGATACTCTTTTCATTAACAGGTTTTTTTTTTCAGGCAGAAAAACAGATGAGACTAAAAATGCACCTATTTTAGAATGAATCTTACTCCAGGTTATAGAGCATAATGTATCCTTGTGAGTCACAAGAAGTTAAACAGCCTTGTACGGCTTTATCCTGAAACGCAGCCCTCCATTTCCTTATGTCAGAAATCTTCAGGACAGGCTTTTTTCTGACCCAGATGCAGAAAATATTTTTTACAGGCTTTTTTTTTGTTGTTGCTAAACACAAGAATGTGCACTCGGCCAAGATTGAATCAACAAATTTGTTGCTGCAGTGAATTGTTGTCATTGTTGTAGTAGTAATCTCTGCAGTGATTTTGGAGGAAATTGTAATCTCATTCTAAAAATAATGTGAATTTTGTTGTACAGCTTAGTTTGACCTTACTTTAAGTTTGTGTGGATAATTCATAAGTTATATATCAATATGCTAATGGACACTATGGTCAGAAAATTCACACAAAGCCATGCATGATTTTTTAAGAATTGTATCGTATATGTTATACATGTGCTTTTGTGGTACCTATATTGGCATGCTCTAATTTTAAAATGTGCAAAAGTCTAAAATTATAAAACCCATTAATTAGCAAGTTATCATTGGTTTAACAAAATAATTTTTCATCTTATAAAAGGATTCACTGTAAATTTCCTCTAAACTGTTACTTCTTCATTTATATACGGTTTAATTTACCAAAAAAAAGTAACCAAAACCTTTCCAAAATAGTTACTGCAAAAAAGTCATAAACACATATGTCTTTTGCACAAGCTAGCCCCGTATATAAATAGAAAAAAATACAAGTCTTTAGATTTCATAGTCTATTATGAATACAATGAAATATATACTTCCTACTAATATTTTTTTATAAATTATTACATGTAGGTAAAAAATGTCTATAAGCAAATCTGGTATATGCAGAACATATACACTGGAGTTGCAAAATCTGCATTACACAAGATACATGTGGCAAGTGATCTCAGGATTAATAAGCGAATACAGAGGATGTATTTTAATCGTTTTTGTTCTAAAAGTGGTAAATGTTAAAATATGGTTATCTTTAAAATTTTAGTTTTTTATTATGTTTTTCTTTTATAGCTGCCTAAAATGTTGGAGGAGAATCAATTCTTCAACTCCAGATGTCTGGTTTACTGTGAATGGGCCCAATCTTTGATGACACTGAAAACGTTTGGGGGCATACACAATCTCAAAAAATAGGATCCAATACCCAAAAACAGTGGGACTCAATGTTGTGTCAAAGTTAAACTGCTGCAGACGGCAGAAGTCCTGCAGCGCACACAGGACACTAATTAAAACAACTTGTAAGAAGTCACATTTCAATGCAGTGCATTTTTATTCTGATATGATGGAGACATTCTGATTCTTAGACTTTCTGAGGGGGTTTAATGACCACTAGAGCTTGTCCTCATATTCTGTTCAGCTTAATACTGTATGTCTCGTAAGATGGGCCTTATTGCCTGTATTCTTTGATATATGATTAAGATTATAGCTTTGAGTGACCAAACATTTTACAGAGTAAAACTTGTTTGAAGCAGGAAAAAGAAAAATCTGATTTATTTCTGTGTCTCATTTCTCAGGCCCTGCACTAAGATTAAGGAGTTGTGCCTGGGTTTATGTAATTTCAATGTAAGTGAAAAACAGGCTGTGGACATATGTTGGAGCAAGAAGGTTTTGTGGTATCATTGGCGCTTAATGATTGGATCTTTCATTGAACACATTCATGGATACCACTATTACTACTTGTAATACTCTGTTACTTTTTTTCATTAGAAACTGAATTAGCTTTTTCTTAAACCCAACATAATCAGTACTGAAGAAGGGAAAGAAACTGGCATAAGAATTTGGATAGGGTGAAACTCTGAAATAAATATTGTACCAAAAATGTGAAAAAGAACCATGTAGTAAATATTAACTTAGTGTTTTCTTACAATCGTATAGAAATCAGAAATTTTGTACAGGTGTCAGATCAGAATTTTCAAGAATTATCTTTTGGTGAAATTCTTTGTGTAACAACTTCAATGAATAAAGAAAAAAATTCTGAACTGATCAGAATGAGTTAAAACTTAGCTTTTCACTTATGAACATGGCAGTGTTCACTGTTAACTCTTGCCATTTCAGGAGACTGAAAGTTCCTCCTAACTCAAACTTTGTAAAGACCGGTGCTGTTCATTCGTGTTGAGAAGGACCCTTTCCTTTGTGACTATAGGACCATTTTTCAAAATGTGCTTTCTTCATAGAAGAAATGTTCAGTTTCATTAGCTTTGGATTTTAAAATGTTTTTCTGAATGACCAGATGTAGTGGGCTTGGCCAGTTTATTTTATCTAATTTAATGAATAATAAATATTAAGCTCTTGTTTTTACCTAAATGTTTGTCATCTAATGAAAATGTTATGAAAAAGCCTTGACTATGCATGCTGCTTTCATTTTTATAAACTTTTCATTTTTTAACTATAGCTTTATTAGTAATTCCAAAATGCTGCAATTTAGCTTATTTCTTCATTCAAACAGCTGGCTTTGTGGGTGGCTTTTTCATACTACTGTTAACTTTTTTTAAGAGAAGCAATGTAAAGACAGTAACGATTTAATGCACTAAACTGTTCTTTCTTTTACACGTTTAAAAACTTCTTAAAGCACTCTGTATTATAATGATTAAATTGCTCCCTTTTTTAAATCATTGCTAATGTGGTCTGAGTTTTGTTTGACAATAATTTTAATGTTTTCAAAATTTGAAATGTCAAGTATTGGAAATGAAACCTTTGAATATATTTATATTATGTTTCCCTTGCAATATGTTAACTTTGTATAGCTGTAAATAACTATTAGTAATTTTCCCCCAGTCTCTTAAGACTTGACACTTAAATCTGCTCTGATGTTTGCTAGCTTTTAAATATATTTATTTGACAGAGCAAAGAACCCTCTTCTCCTGGTTAACTGTGTCCTTGAATACAAAATAAAAGTTAGCAGTGATTAGTAGTTTTCAGTGATTTTTTTTCATTTTATTAACTGAATTTTCAAAAAATTATGGTAAAATATAACAAAATTTGCCATTATATCCATTTTTAAGTGTACAGTTCAATGGCATTAATTATATATACAGTGTTGGGCAACAGTATCCACTATTTCCAAAACTTTTCATCATCCCAAACAGAACTCTGTAACTGTTAAGCAATAACTCTCTATTGCCCCCTCCCTACAACCCCTGGTAACCTTTCATCTACTTTCTGTTTCTATGAATTTGCCTATTCTTGATATTTCAAATAAGTGGAATCATACAATCCTTGTCCTTTTATGTCTGAATTATTTCATTTAGCATAGTGTTTTCAAAGTTCATTCATATGGTAGCATATATCAGAATTTCATTCTTTTTTTATAAATTTATTTATTTTATTTATTTTTATTTTGGGGGGGCTGTTTTGGGTCTTCGTTGCTGTGCGTGGGCTTTCTCTAGTTGCAGCGAGTGGGGGCTACTCTTCATTGTGGTGCGTGGGTTTCTCATTGTGGTGGGTTCTCTTGTTGCAGAGTATGGGCTCTAGGTGTTTGGGCTTCAGTAGTTGCGGCACGTGGGCTCAGTAGTCGTGGCTCGCGGGCTCTAGAGCACAGGCTCAGTAGTTGTGGCGCTCGGGCTTAGTTGCTGCACGGCATGGGGGATCTTCCCGGACCAGGGCTCGAACCCGTATCCCCTGCATTGGCAGGCGGATTCTTAACCACTGAGCCACCAGGGAAGCCCTCATTCTTTTTTATGGCTGAATAATATTCCAGTGTGTATGCCCACGTGTGTGTGTATTCATCTGTTTATGGATGGACAGTTGGGTTGTTGTCACCTTTTGGCTAGAAAAATGCTACAATGAACATCAGCATACAACTCATAATGTGAGTCCCTATTTTCAGTTCTTTTTGGTATGTATCTAGGAGTGGAATTGCTGAATCTTAGGGCAATTCTGTGTTTAACTTTTTGAGAAACCATCAAACTGTTTTCCACAGTTGTGTGTAGCCATTTTACATTCCACCAGCAATATACAAGGGTTCTAATTTCTCAGCATCCTCACCAACACCTTTTATTTTCAGTTTTTAAAATTATTGTTATCACCATCCTAGTAGGTGTGAAGTGATATCTCACTGTGGCTTTGATTTGCATTTCTCTAATCTAATGACTAATGATGTTGAGCATCTTTTATGTGGTTACCGACCATTTGTATATCGTCTTTGGAAAAATGTCTATCCAAGTCCTTTGCTAAGTTTTTAATTGGGTTGCCTTTTTGTTGTTGAGTTTTAGGAGTTTTTCATATATTCTGGATGTTACACTCTTATCAGATACACGATTCGTAAATACAGTCAATCCTCATTTACAGATTCTATATATGCAGATTTTACTTGTTAAAACTTAACTGTAACCCCCGAATCAATATTCATGGCACTTTAGTGCTCATTCATGTGCTTGTGCATAGTGGCAAAAATATTTGAGTTGCCCAGTGTGTACATTCCCAGCTGAAGTCAAAAAAGGTGCCGTTTTGCCTCTCGTTTCAGCTCTCAGACTGCAAAGAAGCATCCTTTTTGTAATGTTTAGTGCCACTTTAAAAATATTTTTGTGTTTTTTGTTGGTGAGTTCACTGTTTAAAATGACCCCCCAAGTGTAGTACCAAAGTGTTGTCTAGCATTCCTAAATGCAAGAAGGCTGTGGGGTGCCTTGTGGAGAAAATGTGTGTTAGATAAGCTTCATTCAGACATGAGGAATAGTGCTGTTGGCCGTGAATTCAACGTTAATGCATAAACAGTATATATCAATATATATTAAATAAGGTGTCTTTAAGCAAAAACACATAAAGCAAGGTTATGTATTGACTGATTGATGAAACTTATGACCAGAAGATCCCAGGATCTTTTTTTTAAATTAATTAATTAATTAATTAATTAATTAATTAATTTATGGCTGCGTTGGGTCTTCGTTGCTGCGTGTGGACTTTCTCTAGTTGCGGCGAGTGGGGGCTACTCTTGGTAGTGGTGCGTGGGCTTTTTATTGTGGCGGCTTCTCGTTGCGGAGCACGGGCTCTAGGCACATGGGCTTCAGAAGCTGTGGCATGCGGGCTCAGTAGTTGTGGCGCACAGGCTTAAGTTGCTCTGTGGCATGTGGGATCTTCCCCGACCAGGGCTCGAACCTGTATCCCCTGCATTGGCAGGTGGATTCTTAACCACTGCGCTACCAGGGAAGTCCAGATCCCAGGATCTTAACCCTAGGAGCATCTGTTCAGTATTCGTGGTGACTTTATAGAACATAATTACTGTAAGTAATGAGAATTGACTGTACTTTATCCCCTTCTGTGGGTTGTCTTTTTCACTTTATTGATAGTGCACACACAAAAATTGATGCACACACAGTTTTAATTTTGGTGAAGTCCAGTTTATTTTTCTTTCTTGTTGCTCATGCTTTTGATGTCATATCTGAGAATGCATTGCCAAATCCAAGGTCATGAAGAGTGACCTCTATATTTTCTTCTAAGATTTTATGGTTGTAGCTCTAATATTTAGGTTAATCCAGTTTGAGTAAATTTTTGTATATGCTGTGAGGTAGGGGTCCAACTTCATTCTTTAGTATGTGGCAATCCAGTTATCCCAGCACCATCTGTTGAGGCACCTATCTTTTCCCCTTTGAATGGACCTGGCACCCTTGTCAAAAACCAGTTGGCCATATATGTAAAGGTTTATTTCTGGGCTCTCAGTTCCACTCCATTGGTCTATATGTCTAGCCTTATGCCAGTACCACACTGTTTTGACTATTGTAGGTTTGTAGTGCATTTTCAAATCAGGAGTACGAGTCCTTCAACTTTCTTGTTTTTCAAGACTGTTTTGTCTATTTGGGGTCCCTAGCAATTCCATATGAATTTGAGGGTTGGTTTTTACATTTATGCAAAAAAAGTTTTTGGAAGTTTGAATTATGAATTATGGAAGGAATTATGTTGAATTTTTAGATTGCTTTGGGTAGTACTAACATCTTGACAATATTAAGTATTCCTATATATGAACACAAGATGTCTTTCCATTTATTTAGGTCTTATTTAATTTCTTTCAGCAATGTTTTGTAGTTTTCAGTGTACAAGTCTTTCTTTCACCTCCTTGGTTACATTTATTTAAAGGTATTTTATGCTTTTAGGATGTTATTGTTAATTGGAATTGCTTTCTTAATTTCCTTTTCAGATTGTTCATTGCTTGTGTATAGAAACACAACAAATTTTTGTTTGTTGATCTTGTAACCTGCAACTTCTCTGAACTTGTTTATTAGCCCTAGTAGATTTCTTGTGGATTCTTTAGAATTTTCTATATATACGATCATGTCATCCATAAATAGATGTTGTTTTACTCCTTTCCAATTTGGATGCCTATTATTCTTTTTCTTGTCTAATGGTTCTGGCTAGAACTTCTAGTACTGCGTTGAATAGCAATAGTGAAAGAGGGCATCCTTGTCTTGTTCTTGATCATAAAAGAAAGCTTTCAGTCTCACCATCAAATATGATGTTCTCTGTGGGTTTTTATTAAATGCTGTTTATCATGTTGAGGAAGTTCTACTCCTAGTTTTCTAAGAGGTTTTTTTTTTTAATTTATTTATTTTATTTATTTTTTGGCTGTGTTGGGTCTTCGTTGCTGCACGTGGGCTTTCTCTAGTTGCGGCGAGCAGGGGCTCGTTTCGTTGCGGTGCGTGGGCGTCTCATTGTGGTGGCTTCCCTTGTTGCGGAGCTTGGGCTCTAAGTGTGCAGGCTTCAGTAGTTGTGGCAGTTGGGCTCAGTAGTTATGGTTCACGGGCTCTAGAGCGCAGGCTCAGTAGTTGTGGCAGGCAGGCTTAGTTGCTCTGCGGCATGTAGGATCTTCCCAGACCAGGGCTCAAACCCATGTCCCCTGCATTGGCAGGCAGATTCTTTTTTTTTTTTTAATTTTTTTATTATTTATTTTACTTATTTATTTTATTTATTTTTTGGCTGCACTGGGTCTTGGTTGCTGTGCACGGGCTTTCTCTAGTTGCGGTGAGCGGGGGCTAGTCTTCATTGTGGTGCACAGGCTTCTCATTGCGGTGGCTTCTCGTTGCAGAGCACGGGCTCTAGACGCACGGGCTTCAGTAGTTGTGGCTCGCGGGCTCTAGAGCACAGCCTCAGTAGTTGTGGCGCACAGGCTTAGTTGCTCGGTGGCATGTGGCATCTTCCCGGACCAGAGCTCGAACCCATGCCCCCTGCATTGGCAGGTGGATTCTTAAACACTGCGCCACCAGGGAAGCCCTCTAAGAGCTTTTATCATGAAAGAGTTTTGGCTTTTGTCAAATGCCTTTTCTGCATCGATTGAAATGAGCTTACTTTTTTTCCCCTTCGTTCTGTTAACATGATGTAGTACATTGATTCATTTTCTTTTGCTGAGTCACTCATATTCCTAGGATAAATCCCACTTGGTTATGGTGTGCCATACTTTCGATATGCTGTTGTATTCCATTTGCTAGTATTTTGTTGAGGATTTTCACACTAATATTCATAAGGGATATTGGTCTATATGTATCTCTTCTTGTGATGTCTTTATGACATATGGTAAAAGTATGTTTAGTTTTGTAAGAGACTGCCAAACTATCCTCCAAAGTGGTTATACCATTTTGCATTCCCACCAGCAATGAATGAGAGTTCTTGTAGCTCTGCATTCTCACCAGCATTTGGTGTTGTCAGCATCCTGGATTTGGGCCATTCTAATAGGTATGTAGCGGTATCTCACTGTTGTTTTAATTTACATTTCCTTGATGACATATGGTGTTGAGCATCTCTTCATGTGCTTATTTGCCATCTGTATATCTTCCTTGGTGAGATTTCTGTTAAGGTCTTTGGCCTGTTTTTTAAATCAGGTTTTTTTTTTCTTACTGAGTTTTAGGAGTTCTTTCTATATGTTGGATAACAGTCCTTTTTTAAAAAAAATTCTATTTATTTTTTGGCTGCATTGGGTCTTCCTTGCTGCATGCGGGCTTTCTCTAGTTGCGGTGAGCGGGGGCTACTCTTCAGTGTGGTGCACAGGCTTCTTGTTGCAGTGGCTTCTCTTGTTGCAGAGCACGGGCTCTAGTTTTGTGGGCTCGGTAGTTGTGGCTTCCAGGCTCTAGAGCACAGGCTCAGTAGTTGTGGCACACGGGCTTAGTTGCTCCACAGCACAGGGGATCTTCCCGGACCAGGAATCGAACCCGTGTCCCCCCTGCATTGGCAGGTGGATTCTCAACTACTGTGCCACCGGGGAAGTCTCTGGATAACAGTCCTTTATCAGATTTGCCTTTTGCAAGTATTTTCACCCAGGCTATGGCTTGTCTTCTCATCCTTTTGAAACTGTCTTTCACAGAGCAGAAGTTTTTAATTTTAATGAAGTCCAGTTTATCAATTATTTCTTTCATGGATCATGCCCTTGGTGTTGTATCTAAAAAGCCATTGCCATACGGAAGGTCATCTTGGTTTTCCCCATGTTATTTTCTAGGAGTTTAATAGTTTTGCATTTACGTTTAGATCTATGATCCATTTTGTGTTACTTTTTGTGAAGGGTGTAAGGTGTGTGTCTAGATTCTTTTTTTTTTTTTTTTTTTTGCCTGTGGATGTCCAGTTATTCCAGCACCATTTGTTGAAGACTATCTTGAAATACAAAGTACCTTAGTGGAATTAAGCTCTCTTTCTCCTAGACTTCCTTTGCACTTTATATTTCTCTTAAGGGGTTTCATTACTTTCAATCTTGTATTATATTCAGGCCCTTGTTCATTAACTGTTTTTTACACAGGTACACAGCTGCTTTGACTGAAATAATACATTTATGCTATTCCTTCTGTCTGGCTTGTTCTTCTGACGTCACCACCACAGTTGCTGCCCCCTTGAGGCCTCCCTCATTCCCTTCCTGCTCTAGTCAATACTGACTGCTCCCCCACATCTACCCAACAGGTCCTGGTTGACTCTGTATGTACATCTATTTCACTAGCTTATAGCACTTTGAAGGCAGAAACCACATTTAAAAAAAAATTTTTTAAGCTAACATTTATTGAACACTATGTGTCAAGCAGTGGATTGACAGAGTTACATGATTTATTTCAATCCCCATGGACGATCCATGAGGTAGATATTATTATTACCCCCACGGTATAGATAAGGAAAGCAAGCCTCACAAAGGTTCAAACTCACATACCTAGTAAGTGTTGGAGGCATCAAACCTGAACTGTCTCCAGAGCTCTCACCCTTAACCACTGCCTCTAGTGCCTAGCCTTGTCTTCACAAAATTGTTGCTCAGTAAGTGTTCATCAAATTGCACTGAAGATTGCGAGTGTGGGAGCCAGGAGAGAAAAAAGCAATGCCGGCTGGTTGTGCACATAGCCGGTGTTGGCAGGCAGTGTTTGTCTTTGGGGCAACAGCCTGTGATACTGGAATGAAATGATCTCAGCAAGAGACAGTACACTCCACAAGTCCTGAGAAAATTTCATTTGGCTCAAGAGTTGCTGACCTGAATAAAAGGGCATGAAATTGAGTTTTGTAAAGGGAAAGAGGAAAGAAGCCAAAATTCAGCTACAGAGTCAGATCATATGACAACTGAGGGAGTGATGGCAAAATAATGCGACATCATGGGCACCAGACACAGTAAATACAATAAAATACAGCCAAGAAGCTTACTGGTACTGGCCACTTGCCAGATTCTGCTCCCCCAGGTCACTGTCTCCCAAAAAGGAGTGTCATCTGGGACCTACCAGGCTGCACTGAATCGATCTGGTTGTGCCTTACACACACACACACACACACACACACACACACAGGCATAATGATTGATTGCTTAGAATGAGTTCCTCTAGGATTACCTTTTTTTCTCTAAATTAGTGTTCTCTTTAAATTTAACCTTCAGTTTTGAGTCACTTAGTTGGCTGCTGCATCAAATGATTCTTTGGTTTTATAGGTTGCCTCCCAGTGATGGCAGATGGGATCAGCACAGCCCCAGGTGCTAGTTGCTAATGCCTATAAAATACCACCCACCCCCAAAAAGGAGAATCATTTAACAGTTCTTTGGACTTCATCTTCAAAAGTAGCCAAAGAATTCAAGTGACAGGTTATCCCAGAAAATCTTTTGCAGTTAGTGAAGTTATGGTATAACTAAGAACATTCAGAATACTACACACAGAGTTTAGATGATCTTGGTATAGTGGTAGGACAGCAGTGATTATAAAATGAAAGTAACATGTACATGCTCTGTTGGGGGAGACTAAAGGGAAAGAGGTGTTCAGCCTAGAAAAACATTTCTCAGTGGATTTCCTATGAAGTCAAAGTGTCTTGGGTTTAACTTTGAAATAAATTTAAAAATTTAAAAACTGGAAAAAAAAATATAGCCAAGAAGCTAGTAAGATGCAATACTTGAAGTCTGGGATCATTAGATCATTCGTTCATTCAATAAACATGTGTTGTGCACACGATTTGCTCCCTGCCTGGCTACCCGCTCTCCTGTCTCAGGCCACACAGCAAGCTCTCCTGCACGCTCGCCTGGCCTCAGCACCGTGGCTCGCTTCCCACTCCTCGTTCTTGCCTTGCAGTTTTTCAGATACTCTTGCCCCAGATGTCCTCTTGGCCAGCTCCTTCTCTTCACTCCAGGCTCAGCTTTTCAGAGGCACCTTCCCTGGCCACCCTACATGAAACAGTCCCTTATACATCGTCCCTCAAATTTTCTTTGTAGCACTTAACATGGTCTAAAACTACCTTGTTTGTTTACTTCCTTGTTTATTATTTGTCTGCCCACTACAACTGAAGTTCCATGAGAGCAAGGATCTCACCTGTCTTATTTATCACTGTATCCTCCACTCTTAAAACAGTCCTTGCTTATAGCAGGTACTCAATAAATTTTAGTTGAATCAATGAATGTACCTACTATAAAAATTTACAGAATATGGGAAATAAATGAGCAAGCTTAATATGGTAATATAAATTAATAAATACTCGAGAATTAGTGGGCTGGAACTCATGACAGTAATGGAAGGGTATGCTTTGCTCAAAAGAAACAAAAAGATGGAAAAGGAGGAAAAGCAATATTTACAAATATCCATGGAAGCTGAGAAAGGGAGGTCAGAGGTAAACTGCTTGGGTAAGAAAAGGATAGGAAGACATGTGATTTCATCATGGAGGATGTTTTTCACCTGCTAAGCCCTGTTATTCTCTATCCTAGCACTTTGACACAACCTGTAATTAAATAATTTGCTTGCTTGCATGTTTATCACCTGTCTTCCCCACTTTAATTTAGGCTCTTTGAAAGCAGGGACCATGGGTGGTATCCTCAGCCCCTGGCACAGAGCAGGCCCTCAACAGTATATTGGGTGGCGCACAGAATGCAGAAGTGAATACTATGGACCAAGTGTTTCCCTAGAGGAGGAGGGCACAGTGTACAGGGGAGAGAATTCTTTGCAAACAGCTAATGATTAATCCATTCAACAAACAGAGTGAGGGCCTACTGGGTGCCAGACACTGCTCGGTGCTACACAGAGAGAGAATGACCCAGTCCCTTCGAAGAACGAGCTCACAGTCTCCTGCAAGTGATGGACAAGTGAGCAAGGGCCAAAAAGCGAGCTTGGACAAGAGCTATCCGGGATGAGAAGCGCCCTGTTAGAGGAAAGCACGTGGCGCTATGTGAACCCAGATAGGGGCCATGTAGCCCAGACTAGGGGATCAGGAAAGGCTTTCAGGGAGTCAGCCAGATGGAGGGCACTGGGAGGGGCTTTCCTGACAAAGGAAATGGTGAGCCGGAACCTGGTAAGCAGGGAAGGTTGCAGGATGAGGGAAAAACTCAGGGAGAAGAATCTGGGAGGCGGAATCTGGGTAGGACCAGCCTGGGTGTAGAGCAAGGATTCAGTTAAGGGGATGGGGAAGAGGCGGGCGGGGATAAATTTTCAGGGGTGATGCACGTGTTCATCACCTTGACTTTGGGGAAGGTTTCACAGGTGTATACTTATATAAACTCCTCACTTTCAATGTGTGAAGTTTATTGTTCCTCAATTATACCTCAATAAAGTTGTAAAAACTAAAACACTAAAATAATAATAATGAAACAGTATTGGTTAGGTTGGCAACAGGTTGTAGATGGCTTTGATTGCCTAGCTAAGGGGTGCGTAGTTAGAAAGGTGTCAGGCTTTGGGCCAGGCAGGAAAGTGCTAACCTCAGATACCCATCTTTGAGGGCTGGATAAGAACTTCCTCTGGCTCCCTCTTGCCTCACAGAAGGTCTGTATTTCTGGGCAATTCCAGAAATGCTCTGAAGACAACCAGTCATCCCACCTTTGATTAAAGTCCATGGTCAAAGATGATATTTTGGTGTTCTGCAGGGGAGTACCTTTGAGAGGCAGAGGTGGAAATTGAGAGCGGCCCGATACTGGGAGGGGCGTGGAGGACTGCAATTGCTAAGTATAGTGAGAACAGTCCTATCCCTGGAAGCACCCCTAAGAGTTATGTGCTCAGGGCCTCCCAGCCAAGGCCAAGGCAAAGATCCCAGTGGTTGTAAATCCTGTAGACATCTATGTCTATTTGGCTTCCCTGTCGCCTCCCAGCCCCACAGCCTCTTCTGAGCAACCAGCAAAGCACCAGAGCCTTCAGCTCTTTGAATGGAAGTAATAACGTCTAATTCAGAGAGAGAGAGATTGTGAGGATTAATTAAAATAAAGCTTATAGGTTGCCCATAGCACAACCTAGTTCATCATAGATGCTCAATAAATGTTCTCCCCTCCCCCACTCACAGAGAGGACATGAACATGTGACTTACAACTGAGAAGTGCTCCTGTCTGCTCCTTCTGCCATTTCTATCCATGCAACAGGCATTGATTGAGCTGCTCTGGGCCAAGCCCTGTCTGGGGGCTGAGTTTACAAGAGTGAAAAAGACACAGTCTCCAATCTCCAACAGTCCACGGTGTGATTAATGCCACAGTGGATAGAAGCAGGGGGAAATTACAGGAAAGAGGAAGGCGGGCTGCCTCGAGGAGGTGATAGCTACCTTGCCTGGGGGAACTCAATCACACCCCTCTATCTAAATTCAGATTTTTATAGATACAAATCTATAGAAATCAACTTTTATCACTTTTATCACCATCCATACCATTTTAGATGCTTACAGAACTTCCGTTGACTCCCTAACACCTGGCATTTCCTAGGTATGTGAGATGTATTTAACAGTTACAGAGTGCTCTTCTATCAGTTTACTCTCCTCTTTTAAAAAAGTATTCCAGGGCCTATCAATTGAGGTGGTGGTTTACAACCTGGGGTCCCAGACCCCGGGTCCTCAATAGTGATAGGGGTCTTTGAGCTGTTTTCATTATTGCCAAAGACCCAACATCAATCACGTTTAACCTTTCCTCAGGCTTCCCAGGGTCCTTTGGCAGTTACTTCTTTGCTTTCATAGAATCCTAACACACAGCGAGGCAATGCTGATAGGCTCAGGCTGGGCAGAAGCTTGGATTGGCTGTTATACAGGATTTGGATTCAATTATTTTTTTAAAGGAAAATGAAGCAAGCATTGGTTATTAAATGCAGTTTTATTGCATACACAAATCCTCCACTACTCTGGGGGAAAATAACTAAAAGGGTTCTTAGTGGTAAAAAAGCTGGAAACCCCTTAGCTCAGGAAGCCTGAGTTCAAAGAACTATTTTTTACCTGTAAACTGCCCTTCCATGACTTCCTGACCATTTCAGCAAAATATCTACCTGTTAGTTGTTGGGCCAGGAGGAGGTCAGACCTGGGGGCACCTCAGAACAGGAGAGGGTGGAAGTTCCAAAACCAAGGAGACTTCAAAAAGAGAAAGCTGAATAAAATCTCCCTGCCTGCCTTTGCTTTGCTCTTTGCACTTGGAACAGGAATTTTGAATGAACATGTATTACTCACTCGCTATCTGACAGGCACCTTACATGCATTATTTTAATCAATACCCACTTCACGGATCAGGTCACACAGTTGACGAATAACTGAACCAGGACCATGAATCCAGACAAATCTGGTGCTTGAGGCCCTTTGACACTATGCTGTATTGCCTTTTGTTAGGACAAGGGCATATTAGAATTAGGGCAAATAGGTTTACCTTCTTTAGACTTCATTGCTTCTCGGTGACAATATTATGGATACCTTTTTTTCCTTCACTTTTTTATAAGTTCTAAATTTTTCCTAAGAACTTTTTCTTAATGGCCTTTCTATGGATGGATTCATCAGTAGTTAATGTCTGGAGGCTGTTCTGGTGGAGCTTTCCACCAAGGATATATGAGCTGATTCTAGATTTGGGGAGTCATCAGCAGAGACACGGATTCTGAAAAATCGGGGAGTGAATTAGGTTCCCCTAGGGTGAATGTGTGGAGTAGAAATTTGGGTTGAGGAAAGAATCCTGGAAGACAATTGGTGGAAGAGGAGCTGGTGAGAGTGAGGAGAAATAGGAGGAAAACCAGAGAAAACCTCCATGTCTATTACCTGCTGTGTAATATGGCACAGTAATACTGTGCTGTGGAATACTGGCCGGTATTTTGTCAACAATCTCTACCTTCTTGTCTCAAGGAACATCTTGAAGGTATAAGAACTCTCGTAAATGTTGGTGTTAGAATTCTGGGATTTAGTGTTTTTCTAGGCAGAATTAATGCTCCCTGATGGAGTCCCCAGAGTAAATCTCCATGTTCTCTGTTTTACAAGTGCGTGAATTACTGTACCCTGGTCTTTATTATTGGTGTGTCTCTTCTATGGAGACACGGGGGTATTATTGACTCAATTCTTTTTTTCCCAGCTCTTTGCCACGTAATAATTGATCCTGAGCAAGATACGTAACCTCTCCAAGCCCCAGTTTTTAATGAGAATCATCGTGCAGTTCAGAGGTTGTTAGGAAAGGATACAGTAAAATGGAAGGAAAAAAAAGTGCTTAACACAGTGCTAGGAGTATGGTCAATAGTGAAAAACTGGTACCTACCAGTTTTGAACAGCTACCCTGAAGCTAGTGCTTTTTGATGCGTGCACGTAAGGATCACTCTGTCCATCTCCAGAAAAAGATAAGTCAAGTTCTGTCCTCGCGTCGTGAACCAGATAAAATCTCAGCTCAACGACTCCCAACTTGCCGTGGGCCAAGTCCCGGTCTGGCTCCCGCCCAAAGACTACAAGTCCCAGCATGCCGCTCGCTGGGCCTCGACGGCCCCGCCCCTTCCGCGTTGGCCCGCACGTGGGCGCCGCTCTAGGCACCGCCTCCTCTCGATGTGCCTGTCCTGGGCGCGCAATGGAAACCGGGTCCTGGTTGCTTGGCGGCGAGTTTGAGGACTCGGTGTTCGAGGAGAGGCGGGAGAGGCGGCCTGGACCGCTCGCGTCCTACCGCGCCAAGCTCTGCGAGCCGCAGGTGAGAGAGCGGGGCCTCTCGGCCTCATCCCAGCCCCCGGGCCTCGCGCTCCCGGGTCCCGGCCCGACAGCGCTTCAGACGCCCCAAGGCCGCGTGGCCTACCCCCGAACCCAAACCCTCCCGGCACGAGTCCGGCCTCCCTACGTCCACGCGGACTCCCTGCCATCCCTTCCCCAGCACGAGCCCCAGCCGGCTGGGCCCGGCCCCCTCTGCCCCCGAGGGAATCCCCGCGCCGTCGGCCATCAGCGCGCACCTGGCGTTCGGCCGGCCGGTCTCCCCGAGGCTCGCTGGCCTCACGCCCCTGTGCTGAAATCCGTAGTAGCTCCCGTGGACCTTCACTGCTTCTGCTGCCGGGCAGTCAGGGCCCCCAGAAATCCAGCCACCGCCCCCTTTTCAGACCTCGGTGTTGTCTGCTCCCTGAACCGTGACGTCCCACCCACGGGCCTGCCCTTGTTCACTGAGTTCCCCCTGCCCATGGTAACCCCGTTCAGATGGTCACAATCGTTCAATTATAGACATTTCTCAAGGCGCACCTTAAATGCCGCCTCCTCCAAGAAGTCTTTTCTGATTCCCCCTTCCAACTACATATTTTTTGTTTTGACTCCTTTTCCCTCTTTTACCTATTAAAGCGTGCGTGCTTAACTTTATGTCCTCCGCAGTGCCTAGCAGTTTTTGTTCATAGTGGGAACTCCGTGAATATTTTGAATAAGTAGGGTATTAACCTGGTATTCTTTCATGTGTGTAAATCTCATCTCACCAATAATAATTCCTTTTTATCAGATAGTGTTCCAGGCACTGGGCAGGGTTCCTTTACACGTATTGTCTCATTTTTCCTTAAATCCCTTGTACTTACAGATGTCAGGTTCTCCGAAATTACTGAATTGTATTTTTTATTTCACTTACGTTTTCTCCTTGCCACATGCAGTCTTTCAGAGCGACCTTTAGTACTTGATCGTGTAGACTAAAAGCGGGGAATGGGCTTTCAAAGTCATGTGGTACCGCATTAAAAAGCCATGGGTGTGAGATAGGACCCTTGCATTCCAGCATTGGCTTTACTGGTTGCCTTTCAAAGTGTCAGTTCCTTATTTGTCATTTGAGAAAAAATAATGTTTGCTGGCTCACAGGCTTATTGTGAGAGTGGAATGAGATAATACTTTGCCAAGGTGTGGTATGCTGTATACTTATAAAGTAAAATCCAAAAATCACTCGTCTTTAGAATTTATTTGGTAAATGGTAACTGCTCATAAATTCAGGCCTCATTCAAGTCCTCTTGGTTTCCCCAAGTGTAAAACCAGGAGTTTGGGTTAGAAGATCTGTGTTCCCTGCCTATTTGGTGTGGGACCAGGTGTTTGCCTTACCGGCACTTCCCTTCTTAGTCTCACCCTTGTTCACAGCTTTTCCCTCCTACTCTTATCAGAATGGGGTATTTAAAGCCATCCCCATCTGCGCTCTTGCGTTTGAAAGCCAATTTTGCTTGATTATTTCCCAGTAGGGTGATGAACATTGGATGGAGGTTTGCAGTTATTCAGTTATTGTTCAAGAACTTGGGATTGGCTGATAATCTAATACAGTATGTGACTGGAGAGCAATAAAGTGCAAAGGAAAATTATGGGTTCAGTATATAGGCTGTTGTTGAGTTACACAGTACTTCAGGGAGAACAGAAAAACAGTGGTTGCTAGCTTTCTCCACAGTGATGGATCAGGCTAAGGAGGGAAACGATATTACTAATTAACGATATTACTAATTAACAGGGGGGCAGTGATACCCAAGTAACTCTTTTAGAAATAGAACCAAGAAATTTTGATGTGATGGTGCAACCATCACAAATGCCGTTACGTTTGAATTAATAATAGTGTGTAACTGACTTTATTCAGCCTCAGTGTGTTTTACTTTGAGTAAAAGGGAGGGTGGGGGACTTTCCTGGGGGCACAGTGGTTGAGACTCCGCCTGCCAATTCAGGGGACACGGGTTCAATCCCTCATCTGGGAAGATCCCACATGCTGCAGAGCAACTAAGCCCGTGTGCCACAACTACTGAAGCCTGCGCGCCTAGAGCCTGTGCTCTGCAACGAAGAGTAGCCCCTGCTCACCGCAAGTAGAGAAAGCCCATGCACAGCAACAAAGACCCAATGCAGCCAAAAAAAAAAAAAAAAAAGCGAGGGGAGAGGATGAGACTTCTTTGGAGCTGAAGAACTGGCTGGCACACAGAGTGCTTTTTGTCATTCCTGTTTTCTCATCTTAACGTTCTTTATGCAATAATCAAAAAAGATCTTTCTATCCATAGGGTTTAAATCAGTAGAAAAGTGAATAAAATATTCCAGATGGGCATTTCCTGAGACTTTTCTCCTACAGCACTTTGGCATTTGATTGCACGGAAGCCTCCTTTCAGCCTTCATTTCTATTTCCTCTTTGCTTCGATTCTACTTTTGGCTTTTACACTTTCATAATAGCACTATAATGACAATTCTTCTTTTCTATGTCCTCTCCATAAAGAGTTGTCAGTCGCTATGCCATCCACCCTAAAAATTTCTCTGCAGGAAAACATCTCAGTCTAAAGAACCATCGTGAACTGTGCTAGTTAAATGTAGGTTCCCAAGCATCACAACCCCAAATTGAAAATGCTATAGATAAAACCATATACTTTTGTGTTTTAGTAAAGAGGTATCGTATTATTGGTATATTTATTACTTGTGATAATTTTCATAAAAACTGGGCCACCATTAAAATTGTCATTCTTCTTTGTCAGATGTTTTCCTCAGTCTTATCCTGAAGAATTATGTCTTTTTTGAGGTTTGATCAATTATATATGGGAAATTGCTTCTGAGTAGGGAGTGGAAAAGTGTAGTTTCGTTCTCTATAATATGCTGTTTTCACAATTTCTAGTGGTTTTATGAAGAAACGGGGAGCAGTGATGATGTTGAAGCTCTGACTATCCAGAAATTCAAAGGGGACCTGGCCTACAGACGGCAAGAGTATCAGGTAGAATTTAACATATAGAAGATTGCACCACTTGAAATGGGCTTTTGTTCTGTCTGTGACAGTATATTTAAATAACAGTATACTAAGTTATGAGTGTGTTGTTTGTGAAGATGAATTTAATCTTTTGTGATATGTGTTTGTAATCTTAGAATCCCAAGTTTCTAGCTCTGTATAATTTGTTTTGTTTCCTGTAACTCCAGTATAGAGAGCTTGTTGGGATCCTTGTAGGTCTGTTTCCCCAGGTTCTATATCTCCTAATTATGTGGGAGCCTCTAGCACATATACCTCATGGGGCCACAGGAACAAAGCACCCTAAAATGTGTAAGAAAAGGAAAGAACTAACAACTAGATGTCAGCTTGCTTTATTTAGAGACTTCATGTCATCTTCACAAGAGTCTGGTTGTTATTTTGCTGATGTGAAAAGATTATACAGCAAGTTAGTGGCAAACCCAGGATTCAAATTCTGGTCTTTTGGGCTCCAGAATGCTTTATTTATAGTCTCCAGCCATTTCTTCTCTACCTTTCAGAAAAAGAGTACTGACTAAAATGCTCCAGTCTTCCTTTAGTTCATTGTAGGGTCAGTTATAACATTACCTTCTGCCTAGGAAACACATCACCCCCATGACTGAATTCTTTTTTCTATTGTGTTTTCTGCCTTTCTTTTCATCCCTTCCCTTCATTTTCCTTTATTTAACAAATATTTGCCAGAAAGCACTGCAAGAGTATTCCAGTATCTCAGAAAAACTGCCATCTACGAATTTTGCCATGAAAAGGGATGTCCAGGAAGGCCAGGCTCGGTGTCTCGTTCACCTGGGAAGGCACGAGGAAGCCCTGGAGATTGCTACAAACTTGGTGAGTGGTTTCTGTGCTTATTTCCATTTGCTTCCCTAGGATGGCTGAATCATTTATTTTGTAAAAAACAAAACAAAACAAAAAACAACTTCTTGCAGCTAAATCTGTGGGTTTGGATAAGCAGAAGAAAATTGTCAGTGGTGGAAGAACTTTATTATGATGAACAGTTTGGAGGTCTAGACATAATCATTTGCTTGTAATATTTTTTCCTGTGTTATGCTCAAAATTTTTCATTGCCTGAAAATCTCACTTGCAAAGGTTTTTTTTGTTTTGTTTTTTTAATTTTTGGCTGTGTCGGGTCTTAGTTGCGGCATGCAGGATCTTTCATTGAGGCGTGTGGGCTTCTCTTTGTGGTGTGCAGGTTTTTTCTCTTTCTAGTTGTATCACACAGGCTTCAGAGCATATGGGCTCTAGTTGAGGAGCGCGGGCTCACTAATTGCGGTGTGCGGGCTTAGTTGCCCCGCAGCATGTGGGATCCTGGTTCCCCGACCAGGGGTCGAACCCACATTCCCTGTACTGGAAGGCAGACTTTTTAGCACTGGACCACCGTGGAAGTCTCACTTGCAAAGGTTTTTACTCTTGTTAGGAGTAAATACTCAGAGTGGAAGGATTATCAGTGATCTGTTTTCTTCTTTAGGTGTTTTGTTGTTGTTTAGATTTTTATTTTCCAAAATTTCTGCAATGAACATATATTACTTTTATAAACAGGAAAAGAGTTTACCAAAAAATAACTAAATATCATACTAGGCCAAGCTTAATCCTTTTTATTCTTAAATGGAGTCTGCAGAATTTTTTTAAGGAATTTAATAAAAGCAGTTTTTTTTGCAATTCTAGATTCTGCTTGTTTTTGTTTTCAGATTAAAGCACCTACGGTTTTTAGTGTAAATTTTATATGGGTACAAGTCTAAGTCGACCAGTCCTAGTTTATAGATGACCAGTTTTCTTCCTCAGAGGGACTTAATGAGGCACTGAGGCTCTGATCTTGAATCCTGTGGATCTCGTTGACCAGAGGTCAGCCTGAAGTATGCATGCAATTGAGTTGTCCTCCTCCGTCTCATTAACTAAGAGAAATCCCACAATTTGCTTGCCGGGGTTCATTGCATAGGACCTCAGCCTCTTGCAGTGAGAGGAACCCTTGGTGGTAATTGTCTTTGGAACATGGAAAACAGCTGTGTTTTATTCGTTCTTTTTCTCCCCTCTACTAATTGGGGGTTAATTCTTAAGCTGGAAGATAAGATTACCCTGTTAAGGAAGCACATGGCATGAACACAGTGAACTTGGCGGGGTTTAATAGTGGTCAGTCTCCCTGGTCTGAAAATTAACAGCAACTTCGGTTCTTTCAGTTGCTTTTTCTGGACATCAGTCACCCGTCCTTCCTCACTGTTCTGCTCTCCCATCGCCTCTCTCTTCGTCACATCTCCTGCATATCACTGTTGTGCTTTGTCTTCCCCACCTAGACCACCGAAGGCAGTGACAGGTGGATTCGTGTCAGGGGCTGGACTGGCTCTCGGGTTCCTTCTAGCTTAGTGAGTCTCTGCCGTTGTGGCTCAGAGAAGGATTTGTTGCTGGCAGATGCCATCCAGAGCTTGGGGTGGTTACCAGGCAGGAGGAAGGACCAGTCAGAAGACCCTCAGCTCCTCTGTCAGGACTTTGAGAACTAGTCCCTGGGCTGCTGGGCACCCTGGTGGGCAGGAGTGTTGGGGAAGAAGTGGCAGCGTAGGCTGCTAATAGGTCTCACCCCTTTCTTTGGGTCTCTTCACATGATCTCAGTGGACCCTGCCCATTTGCATGGTTTTCTCATTTCCTGATGCCCTGTGTTTTGTTTTCTTTTAAAAATTTCTTCCCTACTTGTAGGCCCTCTTCTTCTGTGACTCGCTCTGGCCCATTTCTGGGTCTTGTCCCCGTGGTTACTGTCCCCTCATGCTCTGTGGTGGGACAGGTCGTTATCCAGCACTGAACAGAACAGACCGTGAGTCTTGGAGTGCCCAGCAGGATGTGAACATTTTATGCTCACAACTTCTACTGAAGTTTATTCACCTCTCTTCTTAATAATTTTTGGATAAAATCTGTAATGGAACTTATTTCTTTGTTTTATTTTAATTTATTTAATTTAATTTATTTTATTTTATATTTTATTTTATTTTATTTTAATTTTATTTTATTTTGCCTGCCAACGCAGCCAAAATTTTGTTCTTCGTTGCTGCGTGCAGGCTTTCTCTAGCTGCGGCGAGCAGGGGCTACTCTTTGTTGCAGTGCACGGGCTTCTTATTGCAGTGGCTTCTCTTGTTGCAGAGCACGGGCTGTAGGCGCGTGGGCTTCAGTAGTTGTGGTGCACGGGCTTAGTTGCTCCACATGTGGGATCTTCCTGGACCAGGGCTCGAACCCATGTCCCCTGCATTGGCAGGTGGGTTCTTAACCACTGTGCCACCAGGGAAGCCCTGGAACTTGTTTCTTAAACAAATAGCTTAAACATCTTATAGTGGCTGATAGGCTCATGTGATAAACTGTGGTAAGGAAACTGCTTTTTGACAGTTACTGACTTTTTTTTTCCATTTATCACTTCACAAACATTTATTTCAGTCTTACCATGTGCGCAGTTCTGGGTTCAGTGCCAAGGAGACAGAAAACCATGTCCATACCCTGGCCATACATTGCTGACCTAGTGTCTAGTGGGAGAATCCTAAGCCAGCTAACACGCATCAGCTCTTCTGAAGTACCTTTTTTCTGTGACTTCTAGTGGGACCAATTGTAGTTCTGCTACTTACTAGCTGTGTGACATCAGGCAGCTTATCTGACTTCTCTCTTATGACTCAGTTGCCTCAACTATAAAATGGGGATAGTGATAGAGTCTATTTTAAAGGATTATCATGAGGATTAAATAAGTAAAGCACTTAGAATAGTGTCTGGCATATGGTAAGCACTCTGTAAATGTTAACTATCGTCATCATCACTGCATTATAGAAGGAGTTGCAATATTCTGGAACACAAACTCGTTTAAATGGAATTTAGTTTCCAGAGAGTTCTTTACTAGTTAGGCCATCAGAACCAGCACACCAAAACCATGGTCTGCGTGCTCCACCCTACCCCACCACATACTTGCTTCCACAATCTGAAAATGTTTGTAAACAGTATAGAGCACTATAGACTGCAGAGGAAAGGTAGCGTTTGCTGTAGGTAGTTTATACATGTTGCTTTCACTATTACAAATAAAAAACATGAAGATGTATTACTCAACAGTTATTACACATCTGCTATGTCTGAGGTGCTGTGCTCTCTACTAGGAATTCAGCACTGAACAAAAACTCTTCTGGAACTTAATGGTCTCTGGGGAAGGACAGAATACTGAACAATAGTAATAATAAAACCAGATCAGATCTGTCATCGGGAAGGTATAATATGACTGAATAGGTTACATGGGTCTTTATTTCCTGTTTTTTCACTCAATATATGAATATTTAGATTCCTCCTCAAGCTTTCACTGACTGGTCAGCCAGTTTCTTCCAGCTGCATGCTGGGTAGTTTTACTCATATTTCTTGCTCAGTTCTATGCAGGGGCTTGATCTGAATACTAGTAGGCAAGGTTTTCCTTAGACTTAAAATGAACTGAATCTCTACAGACTTTAACTTAGAAAAAGGAGGCTTGTTTCCCTAACCCACAGGGCTTTTGCCATTTGGCAAGTTAGGCAAGAGGTGGTGGCTCTGATTAAGGAGACTTGAAAAGGATTTTCTGATCAGAAGGAAACCAAGCAATCCCCTCCAGCCAGAAATAATTGGTCCTGCTAATAGTTACCAGAGAGGGCATTTGGATTCAGTTACGACGCATCACGAAACACTGAGAGCTGCAGGGCCATCCTGTTTAGGATGTCTAGGCCAAGTAAAATTTGGAAATAGAGTCCATTTGAATCCTCAAGGAAATTACGATTTGGATTTTTAGAAAGCCTGGAATATTAAAATGGAGCCATTAGCCCAGGGTATAAAAAAGTTGGCTTGGGTCTTTCAGATGTCTGGCTGAAGACAATAAAGATTATAATACAAATGGAAAATAAACTGACACAGAGGCTTTTGGTGCTGAACTTTGCCAGGCCACTATCACCTGGATTATGTGACTGTTGTGACATTAGGGTGTTTGGGAATGACTGGTGATTATTTTGTTAGGTTAGTTTATATTTTTCTAGGTTTATGGTTTAGAAATGAGATCTATTGAAAAATATTTAATTCACCCTACTTGTGTGGCTACTTGTAATTTATAACATGTACAACTTGGAT